>NC_132934.1:175500-795777 GCF_034638445.1 Ciconia boyciana
ACACAACACAACTGCTTCTTCTTCTTTACACTTTCTTCTTCTTCAACACAACACAACACAACACAACACAACACAGCTTCTTCCACTTCTTCTTTAACACAACACAACACTTCCTTTCTTCTTTCTTCTTTCTTCTTTCACAACACAACTTCTTTAACACACAACTTTCTTTGCAACACAACACAACACCTTTTCTTTAACACAACACAACCCACAACTTTCTTCTTCTTTGCCTAGCACAACCTTCTTCTTCTTCTAACACAACCTATTTCTTCAACTTTATTTTAACACAACCTGCTTGCTTTCAACTTTCTTCTTTCTTCTTCTTCTTCTTCTTCTTCCTTTGCCTGACACAACCTGACACAACACAACACAACACAACACAGCACTGGCTTTTCTTTCTTCACACACTTCTGAGCACAACACAACCTGACACAGAACTACACAACTGCTTCTTTCTTCTTCTTCTTTAACACAACACAACACCAACACCACCCTATTTCTTTCACACAACACCCTAACTTCCAACACAACACACAACTACAACACAACTGTACAACAACCTTTACAACTGCACAGCACAGCACAGCACAGCACTATTCTTTGCTTTAACAGCACAGCACAGCACAGCACAGCACAACTGTGCACAGCACAGCACAGCACAACACAGCACAGCACAACACAGCACAGCACAGCACAGCACAGCACAGCACAGCACAGCACAGCACAGCACAGCACAGCACTGCTTTCTTTGCACAGCACAGCACAGCACAGCACAGCACAGCACAGCACAGCACAGCACAGCACAGCACAGCAGCAGCACAGCACAGCACAGCACAGCACAGCACAGCACAGCACAGCACAGCACAGCACAGCACAGCACAGCACAGCACAGCACAGCACAGCACAGCACAGCACAGCACAGCACAGCACACACAGCAGCACAGCACAGCACAGCACAGCACAGCACAGCACAGCACAGCACTGCTTCAGCACAGCACAGCACAGCACAGCACAGCACAGCACAGCACAGCACAGCACAGCACAGCACAGCACAGCACAGCACAGCACAGCACAGCACAGCACAGCACAGCACAGCACAGCACAGCAACAGCACAGCACAGCACAGCACAGCACAGCACAGCACAGCACTGGCACAGCACAGCACAGCACAGCCTGGCACAGCACAGCACAGCACAGCACAGCACAGCACAGCACAGCACAACACAGCACTGGCCAGCACAGCACAGCACAGCACAGCACAGCACAGCACAACACTGGCCTGGCACAGCACAGCACAGCACAGCACAGCACAGCACAGCACAGCACAGCACAGCACAGCACAGCACAGCACAGCACAGCACAGCACAGCACAGCACAGCACAGCACAGCACAGCACAGCACAGCACAGCACAGCACACAGCCACAGCACAGCACAGCACAGCACAGCACAGCACAGCACAGCACAGCACAGCACAGCACAGCACAGCACAGCACAGCACAGCACAGCACAGCACAGCACAGCACAGCACAGCACAGCACAGCACAGCACAGCACAGCACAGCACAGCACAGCACAGGCACAGCACAGCACAGCACAGCACAGCACAGCACAGCACAGCTGGCACAGCCTGGCACAGCACAGCACTGGCCTGGCACAGCACAGCACAGCACAGCACAGCCTGGCACAGCACAGCACAGCACAGCACAGCACAGCACAGCACAGCACAGCACAGCACAGCACAGCACAGCACAGCACAGCACAGCACAGCACAGCACAGCACAGCACAGCACAGCACAGCACAGCACAGCACAGCACAGCACAGCACAGCACAGCACAGCACAGCACAGCACAGCACAGCACAGCACAGCACAGCACAGCACAGCACAGCACAGCACAGCACAGCACAGCACAGCACAGCACCTGGCCTGACACAGCACAACGCCTGGCACAGCACAGCACAGCACAGCACAGCACAGCACAGCACAGCACAGCACAGCACAGCACAGCACAGCACAGCACAGCACAGCACAGCACAGCACAGCACAGCACAGCACAGCACAGCACAGCACAGCACAGCACAGCACAGCAC
The DNA here is from genome assembly GCF_034638445.1 of Ciconia boyciana. Lineage (NCBI taxonomy): Eukaryota > Metazoa > Chordata > Aves > Ciconiiformes > Ciconiidae > Ciconia > Ciconia boyciana. The sequence continues at coordinate 177,593 of NC_132934.1, forward strand.
AGCACAGCACAGCACAGCACAGCACAGCACAGCTGGCACAGCACAGCACAGCACAGCACAGCACAGCACAGCACAGCACAGCACAGCACAGCACAGCACAGCACAGCACAGCACAGCACAGCACAGCACAGCACAGCACAGCACAGCACAGCACAGCACAGCACAGCACAGCACAGCACAGCACAGCACAGCACAGCACAGCACAGCACAGCACAGCACTGGCACAGCACAGCACAGCACAGCACAACCTGGCACAGCCTGGCACAGGCTGGCCTGGCCTGGCCTGGCACAGCCTGGCCTGGCCTGCACAGCACAGCACAGCACAGCACAGCACAGCACAGCACAGCACAGCACAGCACAGCACAGCACAGCACAGCACAGCACAGCACAGCACAGCACAGCACAGCACAGCACAGCGCACAGCACAGCACAGCACAGCACAGCACAGCACAGCACAGCACAGCACAGCACAGCACAGCACAGCACAGCACAGCACAGCACAGCACAGCACAGCACAGCACAGCCTGGCACAGCACAGCACAGCACAGCACAGCACAGCCTGGCACAGCACAGCACAGCACAGCACAGCACAGCACAGCACAGCACAGCACAGCACAGCACAGCACAGCACAGCACAGCACAGCACAGCACAGCACAGCACAGCACAGCACAGCACAGCACAGCACAGCACAGCACAGCACAGCACAGCACAGCACAGCACAGCACAGCACTGGCACAGCACAGCACAGCACAGCACAGCACAGCACAGCACAGCACAGCACTGGCACAGCACAGCACAGCACAGCACAGCACAGCACAGCACAGCACAGCACAGCACAGCACAGCACAGCACAGCCTGGCACAGCACAGCACAGCACAGCACAGCACAGCCTGGCCTGGCACAGCACAGCCTGGCACAGCACAGCACAGCACAGCACAGCACAGCACAGCACAGCACAGCACAGCACAGCACAGCACAGCACAGCACAGCACAGCACAGCACAGCACAGCACAGCACAGCACAGCACAGCACAGCACAGCACAGCACAGCACAGCACAGCACAGCACTGGCACAGCACAGCACAGCACAGCACAGCACAGCACAGCACAGCACAGCTGGCCTGGCACAGCACTGGCACAGCACAGCACAGCACAGCACAGCTGGCACAGCCTGGCACAGCACAGCACAGCACAGCACAGCACAGCACAGCACAGCACAGCACAGCACAGCACAGCACAGCACAGCACAGCACAGCACAGCACAGCACAGCACAGCACAGCACTGGCAGCACAGCACAGCACAGCGGCTGGCACAGCACAGCACAGCACAGCACAGCACAGCACAGCCTGGCACAGCACAGCACAGCTGGCACAGCACAGCACAGCACAGCACAGCACAGCACAGCACAGCACAGCACAGCACAGCACAGCACAGCACAGCACAGCACAGCACAGCCTGGCACAGCCTGGCACAGCACAGCACAGCACAGCACAGCACAGCACAGCACAGCACAGCACAGCCTGGCCTGGCACAGCACAGCACAGCACAGCACAGCACAGCACAGCACAGCACAGCACAGCAGCACAGCACAGCACAGCACAGCACAGCACAGCACAGCACAGCACAGCACAGCACAGCACAGCACAGCACAGCACAGCACAGCACAGCACAGCACAGCACAGCACAGCACAGCACAGCACAGCACAGCACAGCACAGCACAGCACAGCACAGCACAGCACAGCACAGCACAGCACAGCACAGCACAGCACAGCACAGCACAGCACAGCACAGCACAGCACAGCACAGCACAGCACAGCACAGCACAGCACAGCACAGCACAGCACAGCACAGCACAGCACAGCACAGCACAGCACAGCACAGCACAGCACAGCACAGCACAGCACAGCACAGCACAGCACAGCACAGCACAGCACAGCACAGCACAGCACAGCACAGCACAGCACAGCACAGCACAGCACAGCACAGCACAGCACAGCACAGCACAGCACAGCACAGCACAGCACAGCACAGCTGGCACAGCACAGCACAGCACAGCACAGCACAGCACAGCACAGCACAGCGCACAGCACAGCACAGCACAGCACAGCACAGGCACAGCACAGCACAGCACAGCACAGCACAGCACAGCACAGCACAGCACAGCACAGCACTGGCACAGCACAGCACAGCACAGCCTGGCCTGGCCTGGCCTGGCCTGGCCTGGCTGGCACAGGCCTGGCACTGGCCTGGCCTGGCCTGGCCTGGCACTGGCCTGGCCTGGCCTGGCCTGGCCTGGCCTGGCCTGGCCTGGCCTGGCAGCACGGCCTGGCCTGGCCAGCACTGGCCTGGCCTGGCCTGGCACAGGCACTGGCACAGCCTGGCCTGGCCTGGCACAGCACAGCCTGGCCTGGCCTGGCCTGGCCTGGCCTGGCACAGCACAGCCTGGCCTGGCCTGGCCTGGCCTGGCACAGCACAGCACAGCCTGGCACAGCACAGCTGGCCTGGCACAGCCTGGCCTGGCCTGGCCTGGCCTGGCCTGGCCTGGCCTGGCCTGGCCTGGCCTGGCCTGGCCTGGCCTGGCCTGGCACAGCCTGGCACAGGCCTGGCACAGCACAGCCTGGCCTGGCCTGGCCTGGCCTGGCCTGGCACAGCCTGGCACAGCACTGGCCTGGCCTGAGCCCAGCCTGGCCTGACACAAGCCTGGCCTGGCACTGGCCTAGCACAACTGGCACAACCTGGCCTGGCCTAGTCACAACCCCAGCCTAACCCTAGTCCTCAAAAGTTCTCAATCTACTACGCAGGCTGTGGGGGAGGGTGTTGGTCATGAGGAATATCAGTCCAAGTTTTTTGTGGTTGCAGGCCCATTCTTTAGATAAACTCTGTGTGATCTCTGGCCATATATGGTAACTGCACATCCTCCAACACGCTGTCCTTGTCCCATGCTGACTTTTCTGTGCCTTATCTTGCTACAATGTTTGAGACAGTACCTCTTTCAAACTGTCACAAGACAGTACCTCTTTTAGTCTCTCCTTTGATGTGCTGTCTGCATCCCGTGGTAGCTGACTTGTCATCACCATGCAAATTGTGCCTTATCTGTCTACAATGTTTGAGACATTAACTCTTTCAGTCCCTCACATCACCCTGTGGCTCAAACATTTTCTATATAATAGGGGACAGAGAAGACAAAGTTTGCAAAATCATATATTTTACAATGGCAAGGCCAACCATCAAAAAGAAGATTCCAGTTGGCAGATGGTCCTTGATTTTGTCTTCCTGGGTCGTGATACAAACCTAAGCAAACAGCAGGAGAAAAGAGAGAGAAAGCATAATCAAGCAGATGGGTAATCATACATTGAACAATAGCTATGCCAATCATTAGTAATAGAAATCCAACCAACAGGGTTATTCCAATTTGCATTAACCATTTCCCCCACCCCATGAGTCCCCAGGATTGTAGGAGGGAGGCAAACCAAGATCCAGGTGCATGTCTATCGAACCAGTCTTTTGGTTGGAGTGATCAGAAGAGTTCGGCAGTTTGACCGGCGATTTCTTTCATTTTGGTCCATGCCTCGTCTCTAGTAGTACTGGCGTTGTGAATACTTATGCAACATTCTCCATCACTTAAATTCAACATACCACATATGCCTTGTTCTTTTAACTGTATTATGTCTAAGGCCAAATGATTTTGGAGTGCCATTTTCAACACCTGTTGGACTTGTAAATTGAGTTCTCCTAAAGCGTATCTGGTCCAATTACTTAGAAGGTGTACTTGCCAGGTAATATTTTCTAGAACAAATTGATGTCGCTTTAGGGTTACATATGGCGTGAAAATGTTTTGGAGCATTAGCGCCACTACTTGCCCATCCATATAGTAACTGGGGACTTGGACTCCACTGATCGCCCATTCGGGTAGGGTTTTGGGGGCTTCTGCTTCTTCCCGGCATGCTCACCAGGGAGGGGCAGTGAAACTGAAAACACAAGATGGGCATAAGGATGGGATGACTAATCCACATTTCAGACCAGCGTGATATTTCAGTGTTAAATAGGAATAAAATTTCCCATTAGAACATCCCCAAACTAGTCCCAAGGGGGCCAGGTATATGCTAGTTTCACAGGTCCAGGTATCATTGTAGTCCATGAAATATATGTCAGGTTTTGCAGTGAGGGGCAGGCCCTTCAAATGGTAGTGTGTATGAGGTATGCTGCAATACTTGACTCCACCATAATCCTCAGTTTCATTGTAAGTTTTGTTGCACAGAATATCCCCATTTCTATATCCACAGGAAGGATAACCCCAGCAAATACACATGTCCCTTATCAGAACCCTTACTCTCTCCAAGAGCCAGGTTTCAGGGGGGTCCCCAGGACCAGTGTTACAGTTAAGAACTTTGGTGCATGTAAACAGATCAGACCGGCTATACTGTGAGGGATTGGCATACCTTAGTGGTTGCAGCAGAGGTGTCATTTGTGACCACATCCACTGCAAATTTGTCAGGTCTCTAGGTTCACGCCCCATGCTATTGGGAAGTTGTATACACCAAGAAGGATTCACATTTAGGGAATAATCAGCCTCATAAAAAAACGTTTGTTCTAACGGGTGAAAGGAGGAGTCAAATGGGAAATAGGAGTAAGGTACAGAATATGGGCTGGCCAGATTGTTCCGGAGCACCGATTTTGTTCCATAGGTAAAATTCATTGGTGGGTGAGTAGCATTGCAAGAGGATCGTTCTCAGAAACATGAATCAGACTTGTTATAATAAACAAAATACGTGTCATTCTGCCCCCAAGCAAAGTTCTTAATCGCAGTACAGTGAATAGTTTCAGAATAGTTATTTGTCAAGAGGTAATTGTACAGTCAGTACAAATTGTCCGGAAAAGGGGGAACAAGACGTAGGGTTGTTCAATAGTTTGATTCACTTCCAAGTTATACATAATATTGGGCAATGCAACAAAAAATCTCAATCCTTGTTCAGTTGACTGGGGAAGGGCAACGCATATCCCTCGGTCGGTTCTACTCCAGATTCTAGTAAACCCACGAATTAGTTCCCACTCAAGGTTCAAAGGAGTATTGTTCCCACTCCCTCCGTGTCCTCCTTTCCCAGAGGAGAAGAGGGCCACCATCCACATGAGAAATTGTAAGTACATATTAAGGCAACGACTACGATTGTTAAACAATTACTAAAGTACAACATTGGCAGTACTCATCAAGGTCCAGCGCTCCTCTGATGAGATCAGTATGTTTAGCAGGAAACGGTCTAGTTCTCCCCCTGCAAAAGAAACTGAAAACTTGGTCCCTTTTAGAACCAGTTTTAAAAGAAAGGGATTATCCCCTGGTGTTAATTTCATGATCCTTTCCATGGGAGTCAGTAGCCACCCAAGCATAAAGATTCAGTGGAGTCTTTAGGGTTAGCGGAACTTCTCCCACCATGGGTAGGTTTACTAGTACCAGTTGCCCCAGATAATGTGGGACTCCTTCGGAAACCTTCAGTTCCTTCATCCCTGGAAGGAGACTTGGGGGTTTCAGACAGAAAGTGGTAAGCCTAAAGCATCCGTTTGCCCCCCATCAATTATTGACCTTGGTTACGGTGTCTCTCAGGCATCCCGGCCAACCGGGATCATGCGGCTTTAGGGTACATTTCAAAAGTCCATTGGTTCTTTCCACTATCCCATTTGCTTGGGGGTAGTAGGGAGTGTGGAATATCCATTGTATCCCCTTGGCCGTTGCCCATTCTTGAACCACCTCCACAGTGAAGTGACTGTCATTAACTGACTGTATTGACTGAGGCTTGGGTAGGACACTAAACTATAACTTTAACCCCTTCACCGTATTTTCTCCCATCGCTCGCACCACAGCTTCAGCCTGAACAAGTCTGGACACAACTTCTACGCCTACTAACACATATCGCTTCCCCTCTGATTTCCTGAAAGGCCCCATATAGTCAACCTGCCAGGTCTCCCATAAGCCCTTCCCATCCTGGAGATGGAGTGGAGAATCTTGTAACGGGTGTTTTTCCAGCCAAGTATGACATAGGCCACACGCAGAAATCACAGTACCATACATTTTCCTAGTGACAGGCCATCCCCTGCTCCCGGCTTCCTTAAGGAGGTCTTTAAATCCTGAATGGCCACGTTTAACGTGCAGCCACTCTAACAGATGCTCCATTTTTTCCTCTTCTCCTTCTGTTGTCATCACAGCCAAGCGGGTGAGTAAACTACTTGGTTATTTAAAATTTGTGTGGGGTGGTTCCCTCCCTGGCGGACAGCCACCCAACCTACTGATATGGGGGTTCCCTTAGCTAGTTGCAGAATGTCTTCCCATTTTTCCTTTTGCCATACAGGCACCCGATTTACCTCCCATTGATTCTGCTCCCAAAAAGGGAGCCACTCAGTGCACCCTTTAAATACAGCATATGAGCCCATATAAATATACACAGGGTCAGTATTGTCTTTTTCTCTAGTAACTACACTCCAGACTGCCACCAGTTCCCCTACCTGTGCACTGCCTTCACCCTTGGTTATGATCTGCTCTCCAGAGTCGACACACAGAGCTACTGCCTGATACTTCCAAACCCTACCTTCCTTTTTTGAAGAGGCATCTGTAAACCATACATTTTTTAGCTGGGGCTCATAGGGAGGAGCCTCCTTTCGGGGGGGGGGGGGTCTTTTTCCAGGGGAACAGATTATTTGTCTTGTATTTGAAGTATTCTGGGTGTTCTTTCTTCCACCTGATACGTGTGGCTGTAATGCTCTAATTGAGCATACAATTTTCTGACTGCCTCCCACTGCACAACCCCCATGGGAGGTGGGGTGCCCGCCAGGACAGGCCTCAGAACCTTAAAGGGCCCTCACAAAATTATAGATTGTTTCCATTTAATCTTTCCTGCTTCCTGTAGGGCCAAGGTTACTACAAATAGCCCCTTTTCCCAGGTTGAATACCGCTTCTCTGCATTTTTGAAACTGCATGAGAAGAATCCAAGGGGGCAAAGTGGGGCCCTCTGGTCCCTTTTGCCATATATGTATTGACACCCCATGGATTGCAAAACCCCATTCAATTTGGAACAGGTCTGTAGGATATATCAGGCCCAGGGCCTGATATACTCCCACCTCAAAAACTAACAGCTTTAGAGCCTCCTCATGAACAAGAGTCCAATCCCAGGTGGCTCTTTTGCACGTTAGGTCATACAGAGGGCGAGCTATAATAGAGAAATCTGGAATGTGTTTTCACCAGAAGACCAATAAGCCCAAAGCGTGTTGCAGCTCCTTTTTGTACTCAGGGATTTTTACCTGCTCTAAGGTAGTCAGGGTTTCAGGAGGTATGCAAACTGCACCACTTTTCCACCATATGCCCAAAAATTTCACCTCAGGGGCAGGTAATTGTACCTTCTCCGCAGGGATTTGGAGGCCAAATCCTTCCAAGTGGGTAATTATATTTTTCTGGGTTTTCTCCACTGTGGTGATATCGGCCCCCCCTGTCAGTACGTCATCGATGTACTGGTAGGTTCCTACTCCCTCCTCGGAAGGAGGGGCTTCTGCTAGTGCCTGGGCTAGAGCATGGTGTGCTTGGGTAGGCGAATGTTTGTAGCCCTGCAGGAGGCGGGTAAAGGTGTATTGCATACCATGCCAGGTGAATGCAAATCTGTCCCTATCATTTTCCTGCAGAGGTACCATGAAAAACATGTCTTTAACATCAATAGTGGCTAGAATATTATGCAACTGTTCTTGGATAGTGGAGACTAGTTCAGCTATATCAGGAACGGCTGCTGTTAGTGGGCCGCTGCCCGCAGTAATGCGCTGATAGTCAATCATCAGTCGCCATTTCCCATTTGGCTTGCACACGGGCCATACTGGGGAATTATAAGGGGAGTGGGTTTGGACAATCACCCCCTGCTCTTGTAGCTCTTTTATCACCGGCGTAATTCCTTCTCTGGCTCCCGATGGTAGAGGGTAAGGTTTTACGTTTACTATTTTAGATGGAGGAAGCGTTGGGGCTGTCTGTAACAGTCGCATTGAGGTGATGATGGGGGGCCCAAATTTCCATACCTTCCCGTTGGAGTCCTCCCACCCTGTCCCTTTTAATACATCAAGTCCCAGAATGTTCACTGGGTAGGGGCCAACAACCATGACTACCCAAATGGGGCTGTCCTCCTCAGGCAACCAACATTTCACTGTGCCTGTGTTTTGGGGCAGGGAATTTCCAAACACATCGGTAAGCCACATTTTCTTTTTATCAGCTATGATGTCATTGCAGGCAGCCACATCTGCACACAGAGCTGATATTTGTGCCCCAGTGTCTACTAAAAAGGTAAATGGTGTTTTGTGGATGCCTATAGGGAAGGTAATCATCAAGTCTCCCTGTTGACTGATTGTGAGCCGTCTTACATAAGTCCACGAGCCCATCCCCCAGTTCACTTCATAGGGATGGCGGAACGGGTTTCCCCACTTTGCTTCAGTACCCTGGTGTTCCATGGGGGAGGGTGGAGGGAGAGTTTGGCCCGATCAGGGCCCTTTCTTCTCGCCTAAAAGTCCTATCCAGATCTTTACACACTTTTACTAATATTTGCAGGTTAGACAGGGGTAACCCATCCATAAGTTCTCTAGGTATCTCCTTAGGTAAACCATCTCTCCAGAGTTGGCTCCTCATCATCCCCAACCCTAGGTTTCTCCTGGGGGGTAGGCCTTTTAAAGGCCGGTTGCCTAATTTGGTTCTCCTAGCCACGGCTTTACCCCTTTGTTCCCCTCCGGAGATTCCCACATTGCGGCTCTAAGTGATCAGCTCCTGCGCAATCTCTCCCCAGGTGAGGGGGAATTCCACCGGAGTGGGCCACATTTGGTTTCTCCCTGGTGTTAGCATTTCTGTTAAACGCTCCTGAATTGGGAGCGCTGCCCTTAGGCAGTCCTGGATTTGTAAGGCATATAGTTTCAGGGGGTCAGGGAGGCCCTTTATCAGGGGTTTCATTCAATTGGGGTCAGCTTTTAGCAACATCGGGGAGGGCTGATGGGGTATTAAGTGCCTGTCATGCATGAGATGGAGGCAGGCGGCTTTCTGCACGCTTTCGGTAATTTGATCCAGTCCCAGAGTGGGGATGGTCACCAGATCTCCCTGTTCCAAGGGGTCTAGCCCTCCAGCCCAGTATGCCGCCCTTTGAGTTAGGGACCAGGGGGCTCAAGTGTCAGGAATGGTTAGAAACACACCTGGACCCCAGTATCCCTGCGCCTCCTCCTCGGAAAGTTTAATTCTGTATCCCCCCCATGAGGGAGACCCTCCACACATATTCCGTCTCCATTCCTCTAGGGAGCCTACTATATTTTTCTTGTAATTTTGCCAATTCAGTTACACTATAGGGAATTTCTTTCAGTATGATTTCTGGCACAGTATCGGTGCCCCCTTCATATTGAAATTCCATTGTAAGAAGTGGGCGAAGCTAGGGAGCAGTTGTCTCATCATGTTGGTACTTTGTCTGTTCCATTTCCTCCCAGGGGTAGTGGCCAGCTACCCCTCTGTCAACTAGCTCATGTTCCTTAGATAGGCTGGAGTGCCCACACTCACTCTCGAGATCCTCCCTCCACGTGTCTGCTAGCTCTGATCGCAACTCACGCTCCCTGACAAAAGCATCGCACAGCTGACTCTGCCAAGCTATCCGCTGTTGTTTCTGCTTTTTTTCCACTCAGCTTCCAGGTCTGCTTGCAAGCTTTTAACCAAATCTTGTAACGATTCGCTCGCCTTTCACTCAGCCTGTTTTACCATGCACTTATCCTTCTGTGCTGCCATCAGTGCAGCTCCTAAAACACCACAAACTACAGTTTTTCCTTTCCCAGGTCTCGACCTGTTCTCCTTTGCCAAAACCTTTATTCACTCTGCAACAGTGGACGGAGATTGCCAGTTCTCCTCTGTCCAATTTCACCCTCGAGGCGTCGGGCAGGAGTTACAAGTTTTTAATAACTCTATCAAAGGGGAGCAGTCCAGATCAGGTTGAACCCAGGAAGCCATGATCGTCTGCTGGAGGACTTGGACTCAGCTGATTCACATCCTCCCTTCTCGACTCAGTCGATATCCCCTCCCTGTTCCTCTCACTGATCAAGTCAGGGAATCCCACTTCTGACACCAAATTAATGTCTCGTCCAACTCAATGGGTTGCAAAATGGGTGAATCTTTTTGATTTCCCGAGGGTTTGTGTACCGACAAAGGCCGATCTCTGCTCAGCAGGGCCGCGGGGCTGGTGGAGTCACAACAATGACTCAGAGGAACAGTCTGACTAGCAACTTTATTAACTGCTGAATTAGACAAACGGACAAACTTAACGAACTAGCAAGCTCAACAAACAGAGGCAATTTGGCAATGGAGCTACTTTCCAGGCAACCCATCACAATTTATCCAAAACTTATATATCGTGGAAGAGTAGAGGAAGAGAGAACCGAGAAAAGGAAAAGAGAAGAGAGGAGGACAGAGAAAGGAAAGGTATCACCACCCTTGGATCCCGCGATGACAATGACAGGCGTGGCAATCCTCCAGTGATGGGTGCGCACTGTTCCCTGGGGGGGGGGCCTTTTATACTCTAGTCCCTGCCTCAGGTTACGCCCCTGGAGGACTTATATTGTTCTGGTCCTCGAAAGTTCTCAATCTTCTACGTGGCGCTGGGGGAGGGGGGTGGTCGCAAGGAGTTTCATTCCAAGTTTTGGGTGGTCGCAGGCCCATTCTTTAGATAAACTCTGTGTGATCTCTGGCCATATATGGTAAACTGCGCATCCTCCAACGCGCTGTCCTCATCCCATGCTAGCTGACTTGCTGTTCCTTATCTCACTACAATGTTTGAGAGAGTACCTCTTTCAAACTCTCACAAGACAGTACCTCTTTTAGTCTCTCCTTTGATGAGCTCTCCCCATCCCATGCTAGCCAACTTGCTGTCGCCATGCAAATCATGCCTTATCTCTCTACAATGTTTGAGACATTAACTCTTTCAGTCTCTCACACCCATACACTGAACTTTTATTTAGCTACATGAAGGAAGGCCCCAAAACCGGTGCAAACTAGAAAGATAAGGTAGCCACAACCATCAGCAGAAGCTGCATCCATTGAAATAAGGAACGGCCCGCCTGGAGACAGAGAAAGGATCCAATGAGGAACAAGAAGACCCCAGACCCAAATATTGCTATTGGACTGAACCGTCGTGTGTGGGGAGGGGAACTTAAATTGTAAGGGTATAATTGCCCAGGTATTTATTTGTTGGGGGTCCCTCTCCAGAGGCACCCAGCTCAAGCTGTTTTTTACCACTGAACCACTCAATAAATTCATCTGGCATACATCATATTGGAGACTCTGCTTCAGGGAAACCTAGGGTTAAGCCTGAGGGGAGAGAAAGCACCCAAGAGTGAGTGAGTGTGTGTGTGTGAGCAAGGAGTAGAAAAGTGGCATCCATCAGCTCGATGGAGCTACCCACTGCAAAGGGACTCCAGTCCTAGCAGTTAAAATCTCAGGCGGTGTGTGTCCAACTCCCTGAATGATCTGTAAATGCTTGGGCAGCGGCTTCTCCTTTAAGTTAATACCGTAGATCACCCTTGGCTGGAGCCCCTCCTTCTGCAGGGGCCTCTGGAGATGCCGCTCTTTCCCTGCACTGCTGCTAACAGCACCCATGTTAAGGGAAAAGCAAGTGCATTCGAGCGCCAGCTTGCTGCCTTCACAACAGGGCTTGGGGGTGGCCTGGGGCTACGGGACAGGCTTCAGGGGAGGTGCTCCAGCTGGGGGCCGCTGCACAGGGCGAGTGGGGATGCGGGAGGCTCGGGGGGGGGGGTGGTCTGGCGAGTTGGGGAGGTGCCCAGCATCTGCGCCTGGGGGGTGTCTGCCTTCTTTCCCTCTTCCCTTCTTTCAGCTCTTGGGTAGCTCCCTGGGGCTGCCCTGACCTGTTTTGCCTCCAGCGGACCAGAACCTGCTGCAGCGGGCAGTTTGAAGCTTCCTGTCCTGACACCCCCGGGTGGCCAGTGGGCAGGAGACACCCCTGCACCTGCCAAAGGGGCTCACTCACCTCACTGATGGTCCTGGCCCTCACCCACCACCGGGAATCGCGTCCGGCATGCTGCCATACTGCACCAGCAGCGAAGGCAGCAGCCACACTGCTGCCCACCTGTGCAGTGCCAGTGCTGCAGTACCGCGCTTCGTCCACGAGGCGGCGGCAGCAGCAGCAAGCACCCGGCGGACGGCACTTGCCCAGGGGCAGGCCTGGCACTGCAGTTCCACGCTTTGTGCACCAAGTGCCCGCCAACACGGTACACCTGGGACAGCAGTGGCGTTTCCTTACCGGGAGGCAGCAACGAGCACGGCAGCATCACCTCGCAGGCACCGCGGCATCGCATTTCCGTTTACGGCAGACGGCAACGTGGAGCACAGCGGCGCACCTGCAGCACCCACCTGCAGTACCGCGTTTCGTTCGCCAGACAGCAGCAGTGAGCACGGGCGAGCGCCACACCCCGCATGCACGGCGCCCGAACTGCAGTACCGAATTCTGGTCGCCGGGCGGCAGCACCGTGCGCGGTGCCGCGTGACACTGCGCATGCGCCGCTCCCATGTTGCAGTACCACATTTTGGTCGCCGGGCGGCAGTGCGACAGAGGCGGCAGCGCCCAACCGCGCATTCGCGGTCCTAGAGCTGCAGTACCGCTTTTTGGTCGCTGGGCGGCAGCAGCGAGGGCGGGGGCATGCGCTCTCGAGGCGCAGCCGCACCGCTTTTCGGGGAACGGGCGCAGCAAGAAACCTGCAGAAAACCACACGAAACCGGCAACAAAAATACACCTCGTGCACGCACCCAAGAGCAATGTGGCTGCCCGGTGGCCAAGTCCACGAAAACTACACCTTCCCGGCATGCACTGGCAAACACAGCATGGCCGCTCGGAAGCCGAGTGCCGGAAGACTACACCTCCTGGCATTCCCGGGGGAACTAACATGGCAGACCGGCAGCCCCTTGGCCCAGGACTACAGCTCCCGGCATGCCGCAGGAGGCAGCCTTCCCCATTTTCTCACCCTGCGGGGCACCGTTCCCCCCCTCACCAATGCATCCGGTAGCCTCGCCGAGCCCTGAGCCCAGCTCCGCGCTCCCCAGCGTGGCTCCGACACGGACCCCACCGGCCTCACTACTCGCCTTGCTCGGCGACCACTCCGCTCCTCCCTTGGCTCACACCGGCCCCTCCACAGCCATCCAGGGCAGGGCAGCAGCAGCACCAGCACCAGCCCCTTCGCTGGCAGCCACTCCTTTACAGGGAGGGGCCGTCGCCCTCAGCCTCACTGCCCACACCTGGGGCTCCTCCAGCCCCGGCCCACAGCTGGAGCCCAGCAGGAACAGGGGGCCATTGCCCGATCCCCACAGTGCATCACCTCCCCTGCTGGGCTCCCTCACAGCCCCTCGCCCAGTGCAAAGGGAGTGCAAATGCAGCTGGGAGGGCAAAGGAGATGGCAAGCGTTTATTCAGTCACATGCATAACAAGTCCCAGGAGTGAGTGTGCTCCGGGCTCAGGGCCTGCCCCTGGGACACTGCCAGTCCTTCTCAGAGCTGCGCTCACTCGTTGGTCTGTCAGGGAACGGATGGTCAGCTCTTGGAGTGATAGGCTGCTGGGAAGAGGTGGAGGCTGCCAAAAATGAGGAGCAGGCTGCAGGACACTAGAACAGAGGAGAAAAGTGGCAGCCAGCTGGACAGCAGGGGTGTAGCAAGAAAGCATGAGGCAGGGAACAGGGCAGCGAGAGAAAGACGGGGACAGGGAGCCTGACAGAGATGGAGAAAGAAGCAGCAGGGAGAGACGAAGAGGCGCATCAGAAAGAGAAACTCTCAATGAGACAGTTCCAATACAGAGAAAAAGACGGGGACAGGGAGCAGGACAGTGGGATAAAAAAGAGGGACAGGGAGCAGGACAGAGACCTGGAGAAAGAAAAAATAGCGATGGGGAGCAGGACAGAGGAACAGACAAAGAAAGAGAGGGACAGGCAGAAGGACAGAGGGATGGACAGAGAAAGACGGGGGGGGGACACGGACAGAGAGAAAAGAGTACAGGGAATGGACAAGGGGATTGCAAAAAAGAGAGATGCAAATCAGGACAAAGAGATAAAGAACGAAAAAAAAGTGTTGGACTGCAGGGGAGGTGGAAGGGACAAGGAGTGGGACAGAGGAAGAAAGAGAGGAGAAAAGGGACAGCCAGTCAGACAGGGGGATATAGCAAGAAACAAGGGGGGGGGGGGCATGGGGGGAGGAGAGAGAGAGGGGCAGAATTATGGAAAATGGGATACAGAGAAGAAAACAGAGAAAGGGAGCAGGACAGATGAGTAAAGAGAGAAAAAAAAGGACACAGAGAAAGACAGAGATGGAGAAGGAAAAAGCAGCATTGAAGGTAGGACAGAAAGAAGGAGAAAGGAAAAACAGGGATGAGGAGCAGGAGAGAGGAACAGAGAGACAAAGAGAGAAAGGAGTACAACAAGGATAGATCAAGACAGGGCAAGGCACTGGACAGAGAGAGAGAAAGAGGGACAGGGAGAAGGACAGAGGGATAGAGAGATATAGACAAAGTGACACAGAGCAGGACAGGAGAATAGAGAAAGAGAAAAAACGCTAGCAGGACAGAGGGACTGGGCAAAAAAGAGAGGGACAAGGAGCCGGACAGAGAGATGAGAAAGAAAAAGTACAGGTAGGGAGCAGAACAGAGGGATAGAGAGGGGAAAAGGAGTGAAAGAAGGACAGAGGGATAGAGAGCAGAAACAACGTGACAGGGAGGAAGACAGAGAGATAGAAAAAAATTGGGACAGGAAGGAGGACAGAGGGACAGGAAAAAGATAGGGACAGGTAACAGGACACTGGGATAAACAGACAAAGAAAGGGACAAGTAGGATGACAGAGAATTGGAGAAAGAAGACCAGAGAATTGGAGAAAGAAGACAGGGATGGGGATCAGCACAGTCGGATCGAGACAGAAAGAGGCAGATGGGTACCAGGACATAGGGATTAAGAGAAAAAGACAGGGACAGGGAGCAGGACAGAGAGATGGAGAAAGAAAAAAGAAGGACGGGGAGAAGGACAGAGGAACAAAGAGAGGGGCTAGAAGAAGAATAGGGAGAAGGACTAGAAGAATGACAGAGAGGGAGCAGGGCACAGGGACAGAGAGACAAAGAGAGGGATGGGGACTAGGACTGAGGGATAGAAAAAGAGAGGGACAGGGAGCAGTATGCAAGAATATAGAGAAGAAAAGAGGTACAGGGAAGCAGAAAAAATGCCAGAGATGGAAAGACATGGTCGGGGAGTCAGATAGAGGGTCAGAGAGCCTCTAACCATTCCAGAGGGATGGAAAGGCAAAGAGAAAAGTATAGGGATGAAGAACAATGCCATAGAGAGATGGAGGCAGGGAGAGGCAGAGAGGCAGGCTGGAACGTGGAGGGGTAGGGGATGAGGAGAAGGGCAGGGAGGGACTGGGATGCAGAAGAGGGACACATACACCCAAGGGCCCAGAACTCACCACAGCTCCCTCCCTCAGCGCTGGCCAGAGAATTTTACAATTCAGACTCTTCTCTCTTCTCCTTTCTTGCCCATCCTCTTCTGTAGCTCCAGCCACTTGACTGCCATCCACCTAAGGACTATCTTGGTTCCTTATAGCTCTTAAAATATAAGGCTTCGTAGATATCTGGTGCCACACACACAAATACACAGGTTTATCATACTTTCAGTTACACATACAGGCCCTGGGTTATATTTTGGTGATCTGGTCTGCTTAGGACTGCTAATAGGAATCCTTCCTCACCCAGAGAGACAAGGTTTCTCCTCTGCAGATAGAGACAGCTTCCAATTCAATCCATTTCGTTTTATTCTGCAGCTGGTTTACCTTTTTCTGGTCTCTCCAACTTCAGCCATGACAGCTACTCTAAGAAGCAAGTAAGTATTAAACTTTTCCCTTTTCACAAACAAGGCAAATCAGAGACAACCGAGGCAAACCAAAGCCAGATGCTGTCAACGACATTCACAGGGGAAGAACGAGTAACTCGCGTCTCACGTTGCTCCCGGGCACCGCGCAGGGGCCTGAGCCGGCGGCATGAGGGAGAGGCCGGACCCCGCTCCCGAGAACTGCGCGTGCACAAACGCCGAGCTGCAGCACCCAATTTTGGTCACTGGGTGGCAGCAGTGCTACAGCTCCCGGCACGCCCGGCGGACCAACACGGCCTTCTGGCAGCCCCGAGCCGAAAGACTACAGCTCCCAGTATGCCACGCGGACCAGCATGGCTGACCGGCAGGATTTCCGCACTCCTGCCACTGCGGTGTCTGGCATCTTTCCTGGTTCTCTGAAAGTGGCGCCTGTAGTTTCTTGATAGCTCATCGATTAGCGTGACGGGCGAGGTTTGTTTCTTGTCATTGTCTCAATGTTTGCTTTGTCAGGTCTGCGTCTCTGTATATTTTGTTTCTGGCTTCCTGCTTTTTCCCTTAGTTTCCCAGCTTACAAGGTGCCTGATCAGATAAGCTTGCTGGAATAAACATTCTCACCCTCTCACATGCCTTCATCAATTAGTGTGACTGACCAGGTTTGGTGGTCAGGTTCGTGTCCTTGTATGTTCTTGTCTATGGCTTCTTCCTTTTCTTATTACCCCTTTTTGTTTTGCATTGAGAAGGGTCTTTGACCGGATACCCTTAAAGGAGCAAACACTCTCCTTCCAGATACCCTTACCAACAGCAGCTTCATTTCAACAAGGTCAGAATATTCCGAAGAGCCTGATGTATCAGCTAGGCCTTCTCCACAGCTGAAGCTGTCAGCAAGGTGGCAGTTTGAAAGTTCATCCTGCACATGGTGAGTGATGGGGATGTCGATGTGACTGCCCATACCAAGGCATAGGCCTGCAAGAGAGCCCGTGGCAGAGCTTTGGGAAATCCTTGCTAGTATGACTGTGCAGCTGGCTGAGGTAAAGTGTTGAACTGGGGAAAGGGAGTGTCAGGCCACAGCTGCCCTCGAGGCAAGTGAAGAAATAGGTGCTGGAGGAGGGAAACCCAAGAGACTTCTCTGAGCTCTGAGAGAACAGCTTGAGTTAAGCCTTGCGCAAGGACATCCCTGCAGAGGAAACATCTTCTTGATGAAGGATGAAGTGTTTGTGGGGAGACCTGGGCTGTGCAGTCAGCAGTGTCAACGCCCAGTGGGTTTGGAGGAGCATCTGTGGTGGGTGCCGGTACTTTCCATGAGCAGCTAAATCAGATCTAAAGAGAGGGTCTACAGCCAACAGCCGCTGAGGTCCTACACTCCCTAGTGAGACTCTGCACAGGATGGGGAGGCATTTGGGATGTTGGTGGACAGGCAGAGATCTTTGCCAGTGGTGGGAGCCTAAGCAAAGTGGTGGCTGCTGAACAAACCTCCCTCCATCACTACTGTCAGTAGGACAGAAATGGCTGCAGGGGGAGAGACCTGCTGCAGGCACCGGGCATCCCTGCACAGCAGGGTGTGCCATCCTTCAGGGGTATACATGGGGGCACCTGGATCTGCATGGTGGCTCTTAGAAAAGGTGCCATCAATGGCAGGAAGTCAGGGAAAGAAAGATGCCCACTGTGAGACAGATCTGTTTTCCCTCAGGCCCTGCAGTAATGGTTCAGCTTGGCCAAAGAATGGGAGGAGGAGGACCCTGCAGGCTTACGCCTAGCTGCTGGGCACTCACAAGGACTGACTTGAGTCCATAGTGAGGCTGGGCTCCTGCAACTGCCATGTCTACCCTCCCTGCCTGCTTTAGTCCTGGCAGGGATCTCTGCCTAATGCTGTGCTCTGGGTTTTTGGTCTGCTGCAGTTATAGGGCTGTACTGCTGTCTGTCCCACTGCCCAGCCACGCTCAAGGGTCAGCACAGCAATGAGAGGGTGAGCGGCCTTTGGGGCCACCTGTGACCTTTTTGTCTTACTCTTCTTCCCACAGAGAGAAAGTGTTTGTGAGTAGTTTGACTCCCAGGTGGGATTGCTGGGCCCTCTGGCTTACGACTCACTGGCTGTGTCCTGCTGTTGGGCAGGGTCCTGCCTCAGCCACCTTCTCTAAATACAGGGTAAGAAGAGAGGACACTTCCCAGCCTTGTTCAGCCTGATCTTCCCTCGTTTACCTACGCATCGACACCAAGATCACACAAGGCCTGGGCTCTATCCACAGAAGAGAAAGGGGTAGGCAACAAGCTTGGCTGGTCTCTTACACACATCATGTTAATTCTCTCTTTCCCTCCATGTCACAAGGATCTCTGAAAGAAGATCAGAGGAGACTCTGAGGAGTCCAGCCTCCTCAGGGGCATCTTTCTTTGTGGTGGGGAGACAGGGCAGTTGCCCACTGGTCTCTGAGAGCAGGACATTATAATGAACATCAGGGACAGACCCCCTCCAAGTCTGTAGGAGAGATAGAGGATGATCACACAGCTAATTAAGGTCCCCGATGTTTTGGCAGCTGCGTTCCTCCCTGCTTCCTGTCGAGTCAGGAAGTTTCCCAGGTACCTTCTCCCAGCCCATCCCTGCTAGTGGAGGAACTCTCCTGACCAGGACGAGGGGAAATCTGTTCAATGCTCAGTTAGGGAGGAGAAATCTGAGGTGCAGGTCTAGATTTTGATTTGAAGGCATTTTTTAAGCGCATTTCCACTGTGTCCTGGGGGTAGGTGTTAGGCAGGGTTTTTAAATGATCCTTGAGGATGTGACATCTCCACGCTGGGTCCTTCCACCATCACCCACATGGTGGCCTGAGGAAGGGGACACAGCCAAAAGGATTTCAAAGGCTCATGGGACATACCCTCACTGCACACACCCACAATCACAGGGCAAGTCCCCAGACCATGACAAGCACAGGAGGCCTCATCCCCCACCTTTACCACATAAATATCTGCCCATCTGCAGCTCCTACATGCCAGAACCTGGCCCTTGGCCAGGGCCATAGCCTTGGCGCAGGTCCCAGGGCTGCATTACAACACCCAGCACTGCACCTCCTGGGACAGGATGTTCAAGAACTGCTCCATCACCACCAGCTCCGTGGTGTGACTCTGTGGTCCCAGCCAGTGCTAGGACAGCTCCTGCAAACAGCTTCCAGAGCCCTCTCTGCCTCCAGACACATGAAGCCCTAACCCATGAAGTTGAATGATGAACCTGACCCCTAGGCCTTAACCGTACCCCAAACTTTAAATTCTAACCCTCTCTAAATCCCAATCCTAAATCTAACCCATACCCCCCCAACCCAAACCCCTAAACCCTAATCTGAACTTTAATTCCTAACCCTTAAACTACCAACATTAACTCAAATCCCAAGCCTGAGCCCAAGTCCAAACCCAAACCCCTAATTCTAACCCCAGCCTGAACCCTAACCCTTGACCCAATCCCAAATGATAACTTCAACACTTAACATCTGTTGTGGTTGAGCCCCAGTCAGCAATTAAGTACCACACAGCCACTCGCTCACCCTCCCCCACAGTGGGATGGGGGAGAGAATCGGAAGAGCAAAAGTAAGAAAACTCGTGGGTTGAGATAAGAACAGTTTAATAATTTGAACCAAAATAAATAATAATAATAATAATAATAATAATAATAATAATAATAATAATGTAATGAGAAGGAAAACAACAAGAGAGAGAGAGGAACAAAACCCAGGAAAAAACAAGTGATACAACCACTCACCACCCACCGACAGATGCCCAGCCAGTCCCCGAGCAGCGATCGCTACCCCCCGGCCAACTCCCCACAGTTTATATACTGAGCATGACGTCATATGGTATGGAATAGCCCTTTGGTCAGTTTGGATCAACTATCTTGGCTGTGCCCTCTCCCAGCTTCTTGTGCACCTGGCAGAGCGTGGGAAGCTGAAAAGTCCTTGACTAGTGTAAGGATTACTTAGCAACAACTAAAACATCAGTGTGTTACCAATATTATTCTCATACTAAATCCAAAACACAGCACTATACCAGCTGCTAGGAAGAAAATTAACTCTATCCCAGCTGAAACCAGGACAACACCCTAACCATATTGCCTAATCCTAAGCCCCTAACTCCAAACCCTCACCCTAACCCAGAGAAGTTGTGGAGTTCCCGTCCTTGGAGATACTTGAAAACCCTAATGTGCTGAATCCAAACCATAGCTCTAGATTCTATCCTCCTCCTCCTAATTCTTCTATTCTTCTATCAAAGGGAACAGTTCCAAGATAGGTTTATTGTACATTTTTTTAACCTTAATTCTACAAAGAAAGCCAAGTAGGTCAGAAAACAATTATCTCCCCTTTACAGATATTTCCTCTTCCCCCCCCCAGGCTCTCTTACCATAGCTTCTGACAAAGGCACATACACTGCTGGATTGGTCTCTCAAAGAACATGCTGGCTCCAGAGCCAGAAACCAGTGAAATCATTCAGTAACAGAAGAACAGAAACATTAAGAACAAAATACATGTCTGCAATTTAGTGTAGTGATAGCATGATGTGGGCGGTTTTTTGTCTGTTACAAATGTCATAACTGCATCTTAGCTGGGAAATGTTCCAGCATCATCAGCAATGACAGCTAAGGAAGAACCAGTTTTCTATAGGGTCTATTAAAAAAAAATTAAAAATCAAACTCCGCTTACAAATATTCAGGATTATGATTGAGAATGTACTGTGTGCATGCCCTTCTTTATGTACATCAAGAAGATTCTGTACAGTGTGTATAGCAGCTTGCTGCAACACTGCTGGCAGCTACAACTTCTTGGTGATTTCTTTAATACTTCAGCTGCACTTACAAAAATTCTTTACTTTCCTAAGAACTAAAAATAGGGTTTTTTCTGCATGTCAGATGATAATAAAAATGCAATTTTACATGTAAATGACCCACAAAACTGCAGGTAACAGGTACAGGACAGGTTCAATAGTGTCTTGATAAAAAACCTCTCCCTTCCTCAGTCCAAAGGGACAGCAGAGTCCAACAGCATACACTCATAATAATCCTCTGGAGAACTGAGCAACGTTTGCCAATGCCCAGGTTGTGATTCCTCTCAGAAGCTCTAAGACTGCAGACATGTACGTGCCAGTTGGACCTGGAGTATGAGCCCGCCTGGCAAAATGTTGGCGCCTACTCTAAACATGATCACTCACTCTCTCAAGCTCCTGTGACAATACTGACTAAATCTCCCTTGACTTAGATGAAAGCCTAGACACTTTGTTCAGTATACAAACGTACATCACAGAAGCTTAAATATAAGCAAGATTAAGTCCACTCTGAAGTCTTCTTATTACAGGTCTGCAAGTTCTTCCATTAAGTCCACTCTGAAGTCTTCTTATTACAGGTCTGCAAGTTCTTCCTCCTGCACAGGAAAAACACACCCAGCTATGGCATAGGCACTCTGCTGAACTTTTCCTGTATTCTTCTTACCTTCTGATTCTCTCTCCAGATTCAAAGGAGTTTCTGATTATGACCTTACCTAACGTTAGTGAACAAGACACAGTATGCTTAGTTTCTATCCATGCTACATCACTCCTCCCATCGTGTACAAAGACACAGAGTCATTTGTGGCAGCACTGATCTAGAGTATCAACTTCACTCCAGTATTCACATGAACAGCAGAATTCACAAGTCACCTTGCTGAGTTGTTTCTTTTGCTTCTTAGGTTTTCTCCACAAGAATAAAAAGAAAGACCAATAAAGGATGTGTGAAGCAACAATATTAGGATCATCTTCACATACTTCATTTATTCAGTTGTATGAGAGGAGAGTAGTAGGACGAGTGTGAAAAAGATTTGATCTCTCAGGTAATTCTTCTACTCTGGGAAATTTTCTCTGGTTACAGAAGCTGCTCCTAAACTGTTGACTTGTTTGGTAAAGAGTTCTTTGATCACAGAAACCTGCAAAGAGCAGCATTACTGATAGTACAGCTGGGAACAGATTTGTCACTATCAGCCTTAAAGACTGATTTTTCTTTCAGCTCTTGAGATCTTATGAATAAAGCTACTTCTGTAGAGACTACCAAATCCAAGCACATCTGGTATGGACAAACATGCTGGTGTTTCTGATCTAATACCATGACAAGAACAGTGGAAGTTACATTCTTTTGATAGTTCTCTACATTGATAACAGTTTGAAGCTCTTCTTTTGTACACATCAGAAATTCTTCACACTCCATCATCCAGTTCTGCTAGTGCTCTTCACAAACTTAGCGTTACTTTTAGTCCATTGCAAAGTGACAATCTGGGACACAGAATAAGGAGGAAATTTGTGCCCTGAAATTTGGCCTTTCAATTTTAGGAGGTCAAGTCAAACACTGCCACCCAGATCCAGTTTTTCTGAACCTGCCCTGCATGTATGTGGCTGAGCTTCAATATTCATACAGGAACATGCACTCAGATACTCAAATATAGCAGTGTCTTTCTGTTCCTACTTCCATATGCATGTTTATGGAAATTTTGTTTGTTTTAAAAAATGCTGTCTCTCCTTTCTGGTGTCTGTACACCCTTCTGTCTATTAGCACAGAGTTTTCTCCCAGCTTGATTTATACACTATGCCGACGGTTGTTGATCATGGCCACAATGTGTGACAGGTCCAAACTTTTCATCATAACCTCCATGAACTCGTCATCCTTCCTTGCTCCCTCCACAAATTCATCCAGAGAAAGTTCACCTGTGTCAGACGCAGACAGAAGGCATCAGAATCATGCCAATCCATATTTGAACAGGAAAAGGAGTACAGTAATCTAACTTTAGAGACCACTTACTATACATGCACGGTTCTAAAGCACCAAGAGGCCTCAGAGAGTCTTTTTAAGCTTATATGAAACTTCCCCAATAAACAGGCAAGTCCAGCTTCCTTTTTTTTTCCCCACACAAGGGAAAGGGTACATAAGAAAGAATAGAGGAAGTGTGTAGCTAAGGAGTGGGACCATAGCTTCCTATAAATAAGGCTGAAGTAGCCGCCTCCTTTTTGGCCTAACCTGTCATAGTCCTAACCTGCCCCATACTTGCTCGTTTTCATGTTTAGAAGAAGTGACAGAAGGAAGCAGCGACAGGCAGAAATAGGTTTTCTGTCCTAGGTCAAAAAAGCCCTTGTGCAGGGAAGCAGCTCGGCAGAGTTCTTCTGGAATAACAAAAGAGCACATCAGAAGGTGATGAGCACATGAAGTAGCAAGGAAAGAAATATCTCTCAGGGACATACAGCAACTACAGTGGTGTTGACCAACTTTTGACTGACTGGTCCATAGCACTTCATGTGCTTGCTGTACTGCCTGTAGCAGACCTAGTGAAGAAACTCTGAACTTCAACATTAAATTCCAGTTCTTCCTTTTCCTGCTGCTGAAATATTTAGGAGCAGCTGGGGCCATCTGTTAATATTTCCCACTTCTAACTCTGACATAAGCTACACAGCAACATATAAAAAGGCAAAAAAAAACCCCACTCCAAAACCCCACTACCAAACTCATGTGGACAGAACACAGCTGAGACTTAGTACAGGGAACAAATCCTGTCATACTGATTATGTATGATGCAAGGAGAAAAATACCTTAGCAAAATTCATGGAGAATGCATTACTGGATGAGAATTCATATAACAAGCAAATATAAATTGAAGAGGCATAAAGTTCAGTCAAGAAAGGAAGACATGGATGACTGTAGCACAGAGACCATCTGAGTTGGATGACAAAGACAGGAATCTTACCATCTCCATTCACGTCAATTTTGTTGAAGACTCGGTTGGTGAACTCTTCTGCACTAGTTTCATGGTCACCACCATTAATAGCTCGAATAGCCTAAAAGAAAAGAGCAAGAACAGGAAGCTGCCTAATGGCTTCCAAAACCATAGACTGATTCCACTGCAGCCTGTCAGCATAGATTCAGGACAGGACAGTCATGCCTGGTACCTTCCCCATACAAATGAACCAGCATCATAGGAAAACACAGCAGAAATCATCAGGCCTTACGGTTGGCACTGAAGGGTGCAAAGGGAGCATGGTTCTGGAGCATGGAATGAGCAGTGAAATCCAGAGGATCACCCTAAATCTGCTTAGGTAGAGGTTAAGCACTGCTGAAATGGCAGAATCAGGATCCACCTAACTGATCCACTTTCTATTACCTTATGGTCCACCAAGCCCAATAAACACTGTCAAACACCCTCTGCATCTGACATTATGAAATTCCTTTGTTATATGCTGTGGTCATTCATTTATATTCTTGCTTTCCCTATTTCCATTTATATACTGCTTCCTGTGTGTCCTGCTTCTCCTTAAAGCTCACTGGAAATTAATTTTCAGCTTGAGAAAGTTTAAGCATTATTCACTACTGTTTACTACAATTCATCTTATTCATAACCATATAGGGCAGGGTTCTCTTTTCTTTCCATGCCTAATTGTTTCCTTTGTTTAAGGATGTCCACGAAATACATGATTCCAGAGCCTTCACGTTGATTCTATGACTATTCATTTTCTAGTTTTTACCTTCTGATACTCGGTAAGTTTCTTCATTCTTTTTCAAATGCCATTTTACTAAAACTAAGTATCACCTCAGCAACTTCCTAAGGCTGCCAAAAAAGACACTGAACTACACCCAGAAAATTCAAAGGGCAGTAAATTGGTGGCCACCAAGTATCACCCACAGGAGTTGTTTCTCAAGACCTCTGTGTTAAACAATTACTATCTGTTGCTTCACTGTGATGTCTATGAGTATTTCTATTGCAAGTTATTCGTAGGAGGCTGTATATTATTAGAGTTATTGATTTGGTTTGGTCTCTTCAATGCCCAGCACTGAAATTCACATCCAGATGAGAATGCACTACTAATATCTTATTAGTAGTTTTATTTGTGGACAGCTCAGGCTTCAAATCTTTATCAAATCCATCTTCTGACCTTTCTTATTCAGAAATGTAAATTATTTAGGGTCACTGAATCTTTCCTGCATCTTTCAAGTTTCCCAGTCTCTACAGAATAATCTGAATTTCCAGCATAATTCATTCTGAGATATTCATAAGGTCATGTTTATGCCTGTAATTCCAACACCTTCCACAACAGCTATTTGCATACAATCTTTTCCATTGACAGTCATTCTTCTTCAAACTATTTGCCAGAGTCAGAAGTGTTTTATTGCATTGACATTTAGGAGCTGGTTCTAAAAAGCAAACTGGGAGTAATGCTCCAACTACTATTCGCATGGGGAAAAGGACGTATGAAGGACACATTGCAGAGACCATAACTGACAGTCATGGAGTCTGAAATATTGGAAAGTGCAATTTAGGTCCTAGGCAGCTAAAACAATTTTATGGGGTTAGCTGTGCTGTAACATATACTGTGGTGGTAAAGAAGAGTCTGTCAAGTCTGCTTACTGGACTATGAGATTGTGGGGAATTCTGCTAAAAGAAAGAATGCTGTTTAAGAAGGTCTCATCCATGATCTTCCATATGGGGAATAGCGAAAGTCTTACTTGTGTGGTGGAATTTGTCTTTAAGGAAAGAGGAAAGAACAGAGACCCCTAGAGACTCACTTTAATGATGTTGAGCAATTCATGTCGATCAATGCAGCCATTGCCATCTACATCATAGAGCTTGAAATACCACCGCAATTTCTGCTCCATCTTCCCACGGAGAACGAGGCTGAGGGCAGCCACATACTCCATGAAGTCAATATATCCATCCTGTGGAAAAACGAAAATCAAATTGTGACTGGAACAAACTGAGGGAGTTACGACTCCGGAGCTGTTTTACCTTATTGCTCTTTAGATTCACAGCTAAAAGAGAAAGAAAAACAAATGGCACAGAGACTTGGACTTAGGAAAAAGCTTTAGTGTACACACACACACACACACATACACACACACACACACACGCTATTTCTCTGGCCACCTTTAAGATCTCCTAAATACCTGTATTCCTAAAGTTATGATCTATTACAAGTCTAGGCTACTCTCTGCTCGCCACCTGCAGAGATGGAACCTGTCACTCCTCATGGCCAGTGTGAACAAACCCATCTTTGTCCACCAGAGGTCTGCTGGGAAAGAAAATTGATCCAGAGCCCTGGCTGCAAGACAAGTGGAAGGTAATTCTACCGCAGGTTTTCTGTACTAGTCTGCTTTGTCTTTGTGGGAAACTACCACTATTTCAGTAAGCTATAGATCTCTCCTCCATTCTCTGAAAAAAAAAGTGATTGAAGATATTTTTTAAAATACATAGAACATGATTTGAGAGCTGGAAAAATTGTTCTGTATTTAGGTTTTTAAATATTCCATTTATTGAATCTACAAATAAACTCAAAAAGCTCGTTTCCTCTGCCAGAAAAATGCCAGACACTAAAGGTTCATAGTCCCTAGATTTAACACTGACTAAAATTTGAAGTGGTTAAAAAGAAACAACAAATAAAGTGCATGTCTCTGTCAAAGATTCTGAATAACTACTTCAACAAATTACAGAGAAAAAAAAAGAAACTTTCATTTACTGAGGTATTTAAACAAAATCAGATGCCTTTCTGGAATGGATGTAAATAAATATATGTAAAAGGTGAATGTAGGTGGACTAGCAGAGCACTACTGTTTTACAGGAAGGATCACAACATTTTAAAATAATCATTCAGGATCATTTTAGTACTCCCTTGTGTGAGTTTTTCATACCTTCATTGAGCAAAGTCACAGAAAACAAAGATAACCAGCTCTAAAGGTGGGAAGGAGGGCATGACTGCAATTTATAAAATAACTCTATTGAAAATTTATCCTCTTTGTCCTCAGCAGAGTTCTCAGAATCTGAAGGTCCAGAAGGCAGATGATTCCATCCATCATCAATGTCTGTGTTACTATAGGGTGGCTCTTCCTCTGGGTGCTCTTGTTCCTTGCCCTTGTTTATAAAAGGAGCTTAGATTAAGTGGCTAACTATTAACAGGCTAAGATTAACTGATGTAGGTCCATCTCCACTAGTTGCCACACTCTTACTTCATTCCCCTTGAGATCACTATCACTTTATTTAGAAGACAGCTTTCCATCTTTGCATGACCAAATTTGAATTTGAGAGTCTTCATAAAACATTGTTTATTGCATAACATGGGGCTCACAGGAGAACTCTGGAATGCGTAACATCCTTGAACAAATTTTAAAGTCCTTAAACATCCCAAGAAATGACAGAGGTAAAGGGAAAGACTCGTGCAAGAACTGTAAACGTGTTGGTTTAGTTTATAACACTGCTTCTCATCACTATCATCATCCTGGGCACAGAGAACTTTAGGATGTGAAAGCGTATTCTTTGAGATTTGCAGTCATTTCCAGTCATTACATCCACCACAAGACCTCAGCTACCCTAATGGAGCCTGGCTGCTCCTGTCTTACCTTTAAGAACTTTGTAATATTCCTTAGCATTCTTTAATTCCTTATGCCTTCTCACATGTTGTCCAAACCAACGTTCTTTGCTCAGTCCCTAGGCTTTCCTTCTTCAAAACCAACGTTGTGATTTCCCACCTGTTTCACATGTCTCTGTGACTAGTTCCTCCTTGACTCACAGACATTTGCTCCAGCCATTTCAGAACCTTGGAGCAGAGAGCAAAGCTGAATTTTCCCAGGCTGCCATAAAACCAAATTTTTCTGTCATTGAGATTACAGGCCTGCAAGCATAAGCTTAAGTATATATGGATAAAAAACAGGCAAAAGTGAGGGGCATTGCATGCTTAAAGGAATTATGGGGGCTACTGTTTCTTACCTTAGAGACAGATAGTGGTCGCCTGTCACAGTGAGGAATACTACCTACCTCCTAGCACAGAGGAGAGCCACACAGATTGTCTGCCCATGCAGTATTAATTTCAGCTGCCAAATACCTGGAAATTACTTCCTCTGTGAATGTTCTAACGATTTCTATTGTGTTTGATTCCTGTAGTCTCTACTATCTAATACAGATATATTTTTAATAAGAATAAGAACATATAAGAATGAGAATAATAATGAAATCTCCTTTCATTAGTATTTTGCTAGTGAAACAAGGCCAAGTCAATTAATACACAATAAGGAATTCACAAAATTCAAAGATGAACTTGCACAAGGTAGTTAGATAATAAAGTGTTATTACCTATGGTTATGTTATCTATGTCATTATCTATGCACATTAATTTGCTCCTTGCATTTAGCTACTTTACATGATTGTCCCTCAGCAGCTTTTCACACCAATGTTTCTAAGAGAAAACCAAGGACTCTAAAAGTGCAGGAGTTGGTTCGCTTTTAAGCAGTATGAGGCAGTTAATTTTCTTGCCGGATAACTCACCTTGTTCATATCAAATGTGCGGAACATCTGCTCAATGTACTCATTGGCCTCTGGATCCAGCCCTCGAAGCCCAAAGAACTGTTTAAATTCATGCTCTGTCAGCTGTCCAGAAGGACACTCCGTCATGAACTTTTTGTACCAGTGGTGGATCTCAACAGCCTGCAGATCATCCACTGTGGAGCTGCTATTGTTCCCCATGCGTATGTGCGGTCAGAAGAATGATGTTACAGGAACGATCCTCTTCCTCCTGTTGCTCTCAACAGCACTGTCCGTCTGCTCCTGTCCACGTTCGACAATGGTGTCAGTTAGGTGAGGGACCTAACTTTCCACAAGCCAATTATAAATGTTAATCTGCTTAGAGGCTGATTTACAAACCCAAAAGTTTCAATGATACAAACAGTCTTCTTGGAATGGAAAGGAGGTGCAAGATAATCTAGAAAATCACTGCTATTTCAGGAGCCAAATCAGAAAGGGTGAGAAGGTTAATCAGACACTGGCATCAGGAGCTATACTGGTTTGGTACACTACCCTATTTTTAACCTTGATATAATTATACCTGAAGATAAGAGGAAAAGGCTACAGGATGTGGGATTTGAGGTGAAATAAAGATCTGCTCCTCTAACTGGATTTGACAGTCTGTTTTCTCAAATAGAAATGTTGGATAACTTAGTGTATAGGACCAGAAAGAGTTACAGAAGTAGCCCATCATAAATGTTAGGCTATGTGGGAAAAAGCTCATCTCCACACACACAAAGGGGCACAGAGGAACAATGGCAGGTGGGGGAACCCAAATAATCCCCTGACCTGGCTAATCCCAGAATCACCACAGAAGTGCAATAAACCCATAAAAGGCTCATCTGCACAAACAGGAAGGAGCAAAAAGAGACAACCAGAGGCTGGGGAACTCAAATAATCCAGTAAGAGAAATGAAGCCCCTGTCCCAGCTCCTCCTAAGGCTGTCATAGGGGAGCCATCAGCCCCATGGGCCTGGAGGTGACACCCATCACAATGAGTCAATGGGAGATGTTGTTAGAGTACCTTACAGACTGAGTGGGGTTACTGCCTAGGGGTATGGAAAACATTGTGGGGTGTGGGGGGAAGAGCATTTGGGGATTGCACAAGACTTAAAATGGGGAGGAACTTACTTTAGGGGAGGACTTACTTTAGGGGAGGAACCAAAGGTGGGGAAAGAGATGGGTCTAGGTGGTTTGGGGTTGAACAAGCATGGGAAAATGGAGGGAAAGGGGATACAAGGGGCTGGCTGCATGTAAAATGGTTACTGGTCAGTATGAGTGTCTAGCCCTGCCCTGTGCCTGATCAGCACAGTCTTTCCTGTCTTCTAACATTTCTAACTCTTTGTCTGGCTGTGCAGCTCTGTTCTGTGCGCATGTGTATGCATGGGGATTTAAGTGCCCACAACTGGAGTGGGGACCATGGGTCACAGGAGCCTGCATGTATTTGGTGCCAGCAACTGGAATCAGTGAGGATCTAAGTGCCAGCAACTGGTGTCAGACCATGGATCACAGGGTCCCGCATGACTTGGGTGCTAGCAACTGGAGCGAGTGAGAGTATGTATGTCAGTATATGATCACTAGTGAATATCAAGCTAGACTAGCCAGCAAATAGGTTAAGTGGTTTGGGAACCAGGTGTGTGTATGTCTCTGTTAGTGAGACAACTGGAGGAGTTGACTATTGGAAGGACCAGGGGTCCAGCCCAACTGCTGGAGAGACTGTAAGGTGTGGGGTTGAGGGAGAACCACTTGTCTCTGTGTGTTTCTCTCTGCAGGAGACAGACAGCTGGAGAAAGCAAGAATCCTGAGAGTCTCATCACAGTTACTGGAGAGACCCACAGTGTACGTGTCTGTGTGTATGTTGGTGTGTGCAAGGGGATCGGTACCAGCAACTGTAGTGGGGCTGTGGGCCTTGGGGGTCTGGCATGTCCAGGTGCCAGCAGCTGGGGAGACTGGGCATCTAGAGCCAGCTACTGGGTAGACTGAGTGTCTAAGCCCAGCTACTGGAGTGATCTGCATTGTGCAGATGTGTGTATTTCCCACTGATGGATCTTCATCCTGATCAGGATGCAGGATGGTACAGGATGCAGCCATCAGTGCTGTTTGTGTTTGTATGAGTGATCGGTGCGTCTGTCTCTGTTGCTGGCTGGGTGCATATGTATATATGTGTTGTATACATGTGTTTGTGTGTGTGCCTACTAAGAATACATTCTCAGCTTTGCAACGGGTTGGACCTGGGGGCATGGAGCTGTAGCAGCCTCACCTCTATCAGGCCACCAGATCCAGCAGCTCCTAACAATAGCGCAGACAAATCAGAGGCAACCACCATCTTTACTTAGGTTGTCATTCCAATGTTTTATCCTCACAAACCTATATCTGTTAAAACACAGTAATAGCTTATTTTTGTAGCATAATTTACAAAAAAAAATCCAAACCCATAAACATTTTATAATAAAACAAAGAGAAGTAATTTTAGATCCTGAAACAGTGAACAGTACTAAACAGTCCATGTACTTATCTTTTGTGGCCAGCATCATATAACAATGTAAGTAGTACCACCTCAAATTCACTTTCTCAAGAGCATATTAAATCAATGCAACAAGACTATGTATCACAAATGTTTCAGCTACTTACACTGAAGCTGCAGATAAACATTATTAAGACCATTAAAAAAATGTTTGTGTTGCTGAAATGTAGTGAGATACTAGTGTAACTGAGCCTTGAAAATGATCACCATTAATCCATTTAAGAAGAACAGTATGTAAAGGAGATAGAGGATTTCTATTCTGTTAGACACCATTACTAAACTAAGAACTCAGAGTTACGTTCAAAATCTTGTTTATGGACAAAGAGGAAGTATACCTTACATATAGAATCATAGATCATAGAATGGTTGGAAGAGACCTTAAAGACCATCTAGTCCAAGGCCCCCGCCATGGGCAGGGATACCTTCCACTAGATCAGGTTGCTCAAAGCCTCATCCTACCTGGCCTTGAACACTTCCAGGGAGGGGGCATCCACAACTTCTCTGGGCAGCCTGTTCCAGTGTCTCACCACCCTCACAGTAAAGAATTTATTCCTAATATCTAATCTAAGTCTACCCTCTTTCAGTTTAAAACCGTTACCCCTTGTCCTATCACTACACTCCCTAATAAAGAGTCCCTGCCCATCTTTCCTGTAGGCCCCCTTGAAGTACTGGAAGGCTGCTATAAGGTCTCCCCAGAGCCTTCTCTTCTCTAGGCTAAACAACCCCAGCTCTCTCAGCCTGTCCTCATAGGGGAGGTGCCCTGATCATCTTCCCCTGATCATCTTCGTGGCCCTCCTCTGCACCTGCTCAAGCAGGTCCATGCCTGTCTTGTACTGGAGGCCCCCAAAGCTGAACACAGTACACCAGGTGGGGTTTCACCAGAGTGGAGTAGAGGGGGAAAATCACCTCCCTCGACCTGCTGGCCACACTTCTGTTGATGCAGCCCAGGATACAGTTGGCTTTCTGGGCTGTGAGCGCACATTCCCAGCCTGTATTCAGTTTTTCATCCACCAATACCCCCAAGTCCTTCCCCGCAGAGCTGCTCTCAATCCACTCGTTGCCCAGCCTGTATCCATGTTTGGGATTGCCTCAACCCAGGCGTAGGACCTTGCACTTGGCCTTGTTGAACTTCATGAGGTTTGCATGGGCCCACCTCTCTAGCCTGTCAAGGTCCCTCTGGATGGCATCCCTTCCCTCTAGAGTATCAACCACACCACTTTACATATATACATAAAGCCAAGAATTATTGTTAGTATAATAGAAATTTTAACAATCCAGTTCAAGAGTCATCATTAGTCTAGATCTAATTACAGAAAAACAAAGAAAAATATTGTAGGTCAAGTACTTATATACAGGAAAAATTTGCACTAATAGCAATAATACAATTAAAATTGCAACACACAGACTTTGTTTCTGTGCCTTGTCTGGTGTTACACTCACCTGACTGCTGCTCCTCTGGATATTAAAATCTGTGGTTCACTCTGATGTTTGCGGTGGCAGGGTGTCATGGCAAGTTGTCAGCATCTGGAGTCCTTCACTGGGAGGAATGTGATGTTCTTGTTAATGGTTTCCTCATCCTCTCTTCTTTTTTTTTTTTTCCTTTCTTCTCTTTCCTTCCACTTAGGCTCATGTATATATGTTTGCTAACATAAATTTACACCTTTCTCTTTCTTTTTACATTTACATTTGAATTTACTCTATATGGTGCCTTGCATATATCTTAGATATGTTTACTTTGTTACCCCTAAAACCAGTTTTGTCCAGCTCTGGGTCTGCACTTTTTTAACTAATCATTAGTTAGTTGTTTATAGCCATGGGGTCTCTAGCACAAAGCCTGTGCCTCATCTCTTATCATGCCATGTCTGTTCTCCTCTATGCCAAATCCTGCATCTCCACTTCTCAAGACCTCAGCTGTTTTACCAGGCCTGTATTTCTCTACTCTACATCATTGTGTTAGAGTTGTAAATATCTCATTCTACCTAGAGTAACTTCTTGCTAATACTACCTGTATAAAACCATGGTCATACCACACAAGGATAAATAAGTAAAATAAATTAGCCATAGACACCTGACAATTAGAGAAATTGCTCTCACAGCTAAACCAAATGAAACAAAGCTGCAGGCAGATGATGTAAAATTCAGAGCAGCCCTGGCAAGCCTTAGTCCTCAGGCCTTGCGAACTCAGTACAGAGCCTATGGCAATACCCTGTGACAGGACTACATGGTCACATCAGAAGCAGGCATACGAGTGCATTCGAATGGATATGCTAATACACGATGAAGACAGCTGGGAGATGAGGGATTTTGCGCTGCTCAGACTTCATGAAGTCTTCATGAACTTCAAAAAAGCCAAGTGCAAG
Organism: Ciconia boyciana; assembly: GCF_034638445.1. Lineage (NCBI taxonomy): Eukaryota > Metazoa > Chordata > Aves > Ciconiiformes > Ciconiidae > Ciconia > Ciconia boyciana. The sequence continues at coordinate 210,659 of NC_132934.1, forward strand.
ACCCTACACCTGGGTTGGGGCAATCCCCAGTATCAGTACAGACTAGGAGGTGAATGGACTAAGAGGAGGCCTGAGGAGAATGCCTCAGGGATACTGGCAAACAAAAAATTGGACAGGAGCCGGCAATGTGCACTTGCAGCCCAGAAAGCCAACTGTATCCTGGGCTGCATCAAAAGAATTGTGGCCAGCAGGTCAAGGGAGGCGATTCTCCCGCTCTGGTGAGACCCCACCTGGAGTACTGCGTTCAGCTCTGGAGCCCTCAGCACAAGAAAGACTCGGACCTGTTAGAGCAGGTCCACAGGAGGGCATGGAAATTGTCAGAGGGCTGGAACACGTCTCCTGTGAAGACAGGCTGAGAGGTGGGGTTGTTCAGTCCAGAAAAGAGGAGGCTCCAGGGAGACCTTACTGTAGCCTTTCAATATATGAAGTGGGCTTAGAAGAAAGAGAAAGACTTTTTACCAAGGCCTGTAGTGACAGGACAAGGGGCAACTGTTTTAAACTGAAAGAGGGTAAGTTTAGATTGGACATCTCTAGAAGCATTCAAAGTCAGGCTGGACACAGCTTTAGGCAACCTGATCTAGTGAAGGATGTCCCTGCCCATGGCAGGGGGGTTGAACCAGATGATCCTTAAAGGTCTCTTCCCACCCAAACCATTCTGTGATTTTGCAGCACTTACAGCGCTGCCCGGCAGCGCAGCAACCCGCTCGCGCGGACCCGACACACCGCCCCCAGCCACCCTCTCACCACACCCCTAAATATCTCTCAAAAAGCTTTGGCTGATTGGTTGCTACCTCGTTATTGGGCGGGTCCCCAAGCCCTACTCGGGATTGGTGATTTTGTGCCATGTGTCAGGACAACCATGGCGCTGAGGGGGCTGCTTCGCCGCAATTAGCTGATGATCACGCCTATCTTCCTGTCTCCGTAGCTGACGGGCTGTCCTCCTGCGGGGAGGCGGGGCCGCACTGGAGGCGGAAGCCGCCGCGGCGTGTTCCGGTGCTGAGGTGGCTGGGGGCGGGATTGGTTTTACAGCGGCGGAGCCGTCACTGTGGTCGGCGGGTGTGGGTCGTCGGCAGGTCAGTGCCTCCCCTCCACCTCTCGGTGTTGTCCTTCCGCTGTGTGCGGTGTGCGAGGTCGGCGCTGTCGTCCGGCTCTCGGAGGTGGTCCCGGGTCGGGCTCCTTCGGCCGTGCAGCTCTGGGACACCGCTGCCAGCCCCGCTGGGAGCGGCCCTGCCGGCCTGCAGGGCCCAAGGAACTGGAGCGGGTTCGCAGCTTCTTGGGGTCCAGGTCGGTGAGGAACAGTGGGGCGGGCTCCGGCCGGCGGCAGTCTTTCTCTTCTGGGCTCCGTGGCCTGGCCCGGCCCCACCACGCCGGTGCCTACGCTGCGACCGTGCCGCCTTTCGCCGACGGTCTGACCGCGGTGTCCAGATGTAACCGGTAGCGGAGCCCGTCCTGGGAAGGTTTCTGCCCTGTGAGGCCCATCGGGGGCACTGCGGTCAACTTCGCTCTCGTCGGTAAATCTGCAGGACTGGCGGGGCAACCGTGCATTCCTGTAGTTGCATCGGCGCTGGCTTCCCCTTCCCTTGGTGGAAGGTTGTTGCTAGTTCCTGAGGCCTGGGATTGTGGGTGACAGCGGTGGTCAAGATCTGTTGCTCTCCTTCAATCCTTGTCCCTTTCAGAGCTCCTCTGCACAATGTGAGAGGTTTGATTCAGGGCTTGTGTACAGCAGCAATGCTTTCAGTGCCTGTTTGCCTTCAAAAGAAGGAAAATGCAAAGAATTAAACTTAATTTATGTATAATAAACTTATAATAGAATAAATTAGGGAAAAATACTGTCAAGTCTTTCTTCCCTATGGCTGATACCTCAAGATAGAAATGCATGGATTTATGCACTGCTTATTACTCGTATGCAGACTGTCCTATGACTAGTAATGGAGTTAGGCTGTTTGTCAGTAAGGGAAGTATATTTCAGAGTAAAGGAGCCTCTTCTAGAATACCGCTGGTAGTCCCAGTGTTCAAAGTAAAGTCTCACGAGCAAAAGTTCATTAGTCATAGGAATGCTGAGCAAAACATTATTGTCCACTACAGCCAGAACACAAACTTGCTGGCTTACATCATGAACACAGTGCAGGTCTTTTGTGTTCTGATATTAATTACAAAAATGGAAATCCATACCAAAGTCAGTATGACCCTGGAAGAGCAATAGTCTTGTCTCTGAAAGCTGTACTGTTTACTTTATTTGGGTGAGGCAGTGGAACACAGAATAACCTCTGTCCTTTTGTGTTTGTCGACTTCTGTTTATGAGGAAATTGGCCAGCATTGTATAATGCTTTCCTGCTATAAGCTCAGAAGTAAATACAAAGTGCAAGCACCAGGGTATTCCTGCCACAAGTCCTTGAGGCCAATGCATAAGACAGCTACCACCTTGTGTGTGGACTGTTGGCTTTGGGACAGTATTGAAAGCTATGTTATGCTTGTTCCTGGATTTATTCTCGGGGAGGGTTCAAAGAAGACTGAGCCAGGCTCTTGACAGTGGTGTCCAGTGACAGGATGAGAGGCAACGAGCACAAACTGAAACACAGGAGGTTCCCTTTGAACATCAGGAAACACTTTTTTACTGTGTGGGTTACTGAGCACTGGCACAGATTGCCTGGGGAGTTTGGGGAGCCTCCATCCTTGGAGTTATTCAAAAGCTGTCTGGACATGGTCCTGGGCAACTAGCTGTAGGTGGCCCTCTTTGAGCAGGGAGATTGGACCAGATGACCTCCAGAGGTTTCTTCTCACCCATTCTGTGATAAGATCTTCCCTGAGCCTTCTCTTTGTTGTCCTTCACTGAATTTGCTCCAACAAGTTCCCACCTCTCTTGTTCTTGTTTTCTCTTGTTCTTGTACTGTGTCCACAGAACTGGACACAGTACTCCAGATATGGCCTCACCAGTGCTGAGTAGAGAGGAAGGATCACCTTCCTCCTGGCAGTGCTCCTAATGCAGCCCAGGATGCCATTGGCCTTTGCCATGAGGGTGCATTGATGGCTTATGGTCAGCTTGTTGTCCACTGTGATACCCAGGTCCTTCTCTGCAGAGCTGCTTTGCAGCTGGTCTGCCCCCAGCATGTACTGGTGTTATACTTCCCCAGGTGCAGGAGTTTGCATTTCCCTTTGCTGAACTTCATGAGGTTCCTGTTGGCCCATTTCTCCAGCCTGTCCAGGTCCCTCTGGATGGCAGCACACCCATTTGTGGGGTATCAGCGACTCCTTCCAGTTTTGTGTCAGCTGCAAAGTTGCTGAGGGTGCATGCTGCAGTGATACCAGCCAGCTGCCTCTGCACTTCTGGGTGTATCCTGTCAGGCCCCATGGACTTGCGTATGACCAGTTTGTGCTCTCTAGCCTGGTCATCTTCCACATAAGGTAGGTCTTCCTTGCTCCAGACTTTCCATCAGGTGTCAGTGGACTGGGACTCCTGAAGCCTGGTCTTGCCACTAAGAACTGAGGGAAAGAAGATAGCGAGTACCTCAGCCTTTTCTAAATGTACCCTGCCACATTTAGCAGTGGGCCCATGTTTTCCCTGGGCTTCCTTTTGCTGTTTATATAATTGTAGAATCACTTTTCATTTCCCTTCACATCCCTTGCCATATTCAGCTCACCTGAGAATATAATTTAAAAGTGAGTTCAAAAGACATGAATCTATAAGACTTGAGTTCAGGTTATTAAAGTCCATGCCTGTGCAAATAGGTGCAGACAGGCCTCAGTTCCTCTGTTTGCATTTTGAGGAGGCCAACTGTGAGCCAAGCCCAGCAAGGCATATTAGCTTGAGTTCAGTATCAGGTTAATGTAGCCAGCCTGGACAAAGGCCAGGGAATCTTTTCTCAACATAGCCCATATATACATGCTTGAAATTGTATATGCCTGTAGCATGCAGATATGTGCTGAGCCCCATACATATTTCTGGTTACAATGGATTTCTGTAAATGGCTAGATCCCACTTTTTTTTCCATATTTCTAATACCACTTCTAATAATTAATCTATTGGTTCTACCAGCCCTAAATCATGTTATCTTATATTACCTCATGCTACATCTCAACAACATATTGTGCATTTGTGACTTTAAGAAGCTGTGGCCTAATGCTCAATAGGAAGATCAGATCCATCCTCTTCAAATATTGGTGACAGTCAGAAAGAGGCATTTTTGCATTTGGATGACTGTTTTTTAAAATGTGCTTTTACCACTGCCAAGACAGCAGGTTCTGTTCCTCACTGGGGCATCGTGGGGGTGGTGGTTTACAAAACTATAAATACTTTATTATTCCTATAATGAACCAGGGATTCCAGGTCTTTAAATAAGTCTTTTATATTACCAGATTGGTGAACAGTTGACGTTGACAGACGAAATTTCTCTAGCAGGAACTGTAAAACTATATTATTCTGGAATTCTATGCCTCAGTCTCACCCGGGGCCAGCTGAGAAGTAAGCAAAGTGCTAGTACTTTTTTCACTGTATTGATACAGAACGTGGACAATCCTGGCTTTCTGACAGTATGCTGCTTGAGTAGTTTCGTCCTCTAGAACTCTTTGCAAGGGACTGTCTGAGGCCTGGCTTCTTGCCTCACGTCTTTTTACTTCACTAACTGCTTCTCAAGCATTTTATTCTGTAGGCTGAAGAGACTAACCTCACGCCATACAGCGTAAGAAACCAGGGCATGTCTCTGCAAGAACAGGAGAAATCCAGTTTCCCAAACAGGGAAGACTTCTCACTTTTTATGCTTATTGCAAATGACTGACTGTAATAATCCCAAAGTGTGCTGTGTAGGATGAAGAATGGGCTTATTTATTTACTGTTGGATAAATTATTTTCCTCCTCTTTTTTTCTTTTTTTTTTCTCTCTCCGTCAAGAGTCTTGGTTCATGCAACCTGTCAGTACCCAAGAGATAAAAAAGAATGGTGTGAAGGACCTGTGTATGACTGCTCTGCCTTGGAAACCTCTTTACTACTGAATAAGCAGACCTATGAGCTACTCGGTGCATAAAAGAGGTTGGTGTTCACATGCCCTTTTCTGCTATTGATACTCTAATGTGCATTGTGACATTTTCTACTTTTGCAAAATCAGATGGTTAGAAGGTGTTACTGCTACAGAAAAATAATGCACTACTGTTCTCTCCATTGTCAATATTTCCGCACTTTAAGTGGCAATCTAAGAGCAAAGATTTCCTTACTAAGATAAAGGAGATCAGGAATGAGTGGATCATTGTAGCCAGCTTTAGAAGCCTACTTCTAGCTAAACAGAGACATCTTGTCATATTAAAAGATTCCATTTGATGGAGATAATTAATGTAATGTAAACTTGATCTTATGGCTAATGTGAGTTTGCCTAGTTTCAGTCTGCACTATTGGAGCTTCTTTTACATTTGTACAAATTATTTTGCCATTTACAGGCATGGACTTACAGTTGGGACAGATCTATGGCTTTTTTGTTAAGAGATATGTCAAATGTCACATGTGACCTTTCTTCATAGAATAGTAGAATGATTTAGATCTTAAGGGACCTTTGGAGTTCATTTGGTCAAACCCTCTGCTCTTAGCGTGGCTAACTTCAAAGTTAGATCAGGTTGCTATAAGCCTATTCCAGTATTTCTAATCATCTTCCCTGTGCATTTTTTTTTTTTTCCTGATTGAAATTTCTTGTGCTGCAACTTCTGTCCACTGCCTCATGTCCATCTGCTGTGCACCTCATAAGAGGTGTCTGGCTCTGTCTTTAGCTAATAGGCGATTATAGGGAAGACGGCAATTATATCCCCCTCCTCACCCGCTGTTCTCAAGGCTGAACAAGCCCAGCATTCTTAGCCTCTCCGCATGTCTTGTGATCCAGTCCCCAATCATCCTGGGGGCTTTCTGCTGTACTTGCTACAGTTTGTCCCTGTCGTTTTTGTGTATCAGGGAGCTTGAAAGTGGACACTGTACTTCAAATGTAGTCTTACAAGTGCTGAATAGAAAGGAATAATTGCTTCCCTCAACCTGCTGGCTGTGGTCTTACTAATACAACTCGGTATATAGATGACCTTCTCTGCTGTGAGACCACACTGCTGACTCATGTTGAGTTTGTCCACCAGCATCCCTAGGTTTTCTTCGGCAATAGTTTTACAGCCAGTTGGTCCCCAGCCTGTACTACTGCGTATGTTTGTTCCATCCCAGGTGTAGGGCTCTGTATTTGCCTTTTCTGAACTTCGTGATGTTTCTATCCATCTGTTTCTCTAGCCTGTTGAGATCCCTCTGGTTGGCAGCTCTATACTTTGGCTTATCAACTGCTCGTTAGAATTTGGTGAACTTATTGAGGTAGATTGTATCCCGTTGTCGGGGTTAATAATGGAGAACTTAATCTGCCACTCTCCCCAAAATGGCAAATTATGTATTGCTGGCTGGTACTGCTGCATTTTTCTGGTTCTTCACCTCCACTTGCTGGATCAGTTTGGCTCCTGAATTTCAAAGAAACGAAAAAAGGTATGCTGAGCAGCAGCCAGGGAATATATGCCCTTTCCAGACGATTCCCCTGTGTAAAGGTCCTGTCCTGTCACATACGTGACATGCAGAGGTCTCATCATCTCCCTGATGTGACACGCTTGCATCTACTTAGCAAACATCAGGGCTGAGTTCACCATTCCCACTATTTATTAACAGAAAGCTTATTTTATGTATTTACAGGCCATGTTTGGCCTGTAAAGAAGTGACTTCATTTAAGAATCACTTACTTTTCTTTTGAGTAAACTGAACAGATCATGGTTCTGTAATGTCATTGTTAAGAAAGATCAAGAATGAACTATGGGGGTGACTGAAAAATACATTTTTATACCAGATTTCTAATCATACATGTACAGTGGTGAAGGTATCTTCATGTGTCTTACCAGCACATCCTCTGCTTTTATGTTCAGAGAGTCTGGCTGCTTTTGTTAACATGATCATTTCTTTATTCCTGAGGTTTTACTTTGGCTTTTCTCTCTTGGCAGAGGAGACTTATTCCCTGTAAGCCTGGTCACCTCTATAACGTTAGAGATCAGCATGAAGGGATGCTTATTGTTCTTAGCAGTTTTGACTCTGTAACTGTATTCTGACTCTGTTTTGTTTTAGGTTGAAGATGCTGAGCCGTTTGTCAGGTTTAGCAAGTACTGTTTTACAAGAGCTGTCAGGTGATGATGGAGATGCAGTTACTGAATCCTCTATTGCTGTAAGTACAGTGTTATCTAAAGACTTTCAGATCTTATTGAGAGTTAGTTTGGGGAGTATGAATCACTTGACTGCAGTGAAAACTGTTTCCTGCTTCTTCATTGCTGAGCACTAGACTGAGCTGTTATTCCACTCTGCTTCTCCTATATTCTTGACCTCTTAAGTCAGCACTTTTGCGGGGCAGACCATAATCTCCTTAGTTTCCACATCTCAAGGTGATCCTAGAAAACAAACTAGAATTAGGGTGAAGAAAGACTTTTAAGAGTACTAATGATTCTGTGTAGCAGAAAGGGGAGCTCTGCATGATTGGGTGACAGTGGAAGACTTGATCTGTATGTTGCCCTTTGGTACTTGAGACAATGGATAGTGTGTGAGTGGTAGAGTCTCTCCAGTGCCACTCATTTCAGATTTGCTGGTGGTGTGTTCAGCAAAGGTGCTCTTTTTTGTGTATTGGCTCATGGGCATCCTGAGCTTTCCTCCTGGTTTCACCTAATTGTGTATAGTTCTATAGGCTACGTGAAATGCTTGCAAGGAACACAGTGCAGCATTTAGGAGTGGAGCTGAAGATCTCATTTGGATGCTATGCTGCAGTCTGTTTAGACTTTTTTCCTCCAGAGCACTTGTTTCACTGTTTCAGGTACAAGCTTTAGAGCCAGAAGCCGAAAGCATGGAGGAGGCACCTGAGGAGCTATTGGAGCGCCTAGCCCAAACAGAAAAACTAGTTGTTCAGCTGAAGGATTTGATCCGAGAAAAGGATGCCCTGCTCCAGCAAAAAGAAACTGTACTCAAGGTATCATTTCTTTCACTGGGGACCTGGGAGCATGAGTAAAATGCTGCTTCATCTTTCTGTGCAAGCCAGTCTCTGGTTTATTTTGAACATTTGAGACACCTGCACTACTAAATGCATCAATTCCAGAGAATTATTATAATCCAAAGAATGGACCCTAACCCAAGAGATGTAGGATAGCTTCTGTTCATTTTACTTAGGGGTAATTCCTTCTAGAGTATATAAGTTACGTCCAAGTTATGTAGCGTTTTGTCTTGGAGCTCCTCAAGGCCCGTGCAGATTCCTGGTGGCTCTAATAAAAAATAATATAATTTTTGTGAGGTTTTTCTTTCCCCACTTCAGTGTATTTGAGACAAAGAGTAGGCTGTGCTGCAGTCACCCAGCAGTCCAGTGGTTTTATGGCACGTAACCAAAGATACGCATTGCGTACCCTGAGGCATGACATGAGAGAAATTGCAGTTACTTGAGATAGTGTTGAGGGACAGCATATAATAGAGGAAGTCAAACTGAGTTTGTACTAACTGCTAGGAGAAGTCCCTTGAGTGATCTATCCCTTGAAGAGAAAGTACTAGAGCAGAAGCTAACTATTTTGCTGCGTTCAGAGTGTATTTGTTTCCTGGATGTGTTTTAATCAGCACTGTTACTGGGGTGGCACTGTTTAAACAGCACTGTTTGGACAAAGAGCGGCAGACTGACAAATTATGTAACTTTTCCAAGTGGTGCTTTCAGGGTGATAGCACTGGAATTTTGAGTGCAGTTGGTTTATATTCTTCTTTTACAGGAAGAGCGAGAGGCTGCAGACGCTAAGCTGATGAAGCTTAAACTTCAGGCCAAAGCCAAACTGGCCTCTCTGAACAAACGCATTGAGGAGCTGACAGAGAAAGGACCACCATTGCCTGCACAGACCTTATCAGAAGAGCAAGTGTATCCTAAGGTTGGGAGAACAGGGCTACTTAAAAGATGTTAGCCCCTACTGATAATCTGGTGCCACCCTACATTTTAGGTCCCAGTGAGCTAGCAGGTCCTATCTCGCTTGTTAGCAGGACATTTATAGTTCCAGCAAGAATGTCTATGCTGTAGGAGGCCGGTCTGTCTAGCTTCCTTGTACTGCAGATGCTCTTGGAGTGCACAACTTGATCTCCTCAAGGGTATGGGCTAGTTTCACTTAGCTACAATAGATTACTGAAGGTGTGCAAAGTTCTTTTGTGCAGAAATCACATGTCTATCTGAGCTGTAAGTTTCAAAATGTTATCTGTCATGCAAGTACAGCAAAGGACAGGGAAGGTTGGCTGAAATACAAGAACAAGGAGGTAAGGAGGTCATTAAAATTGAAAGGCAGTAACTTAGATGTAAAAACAAAAAAAATTTTTTTTTTTTTTTCCAGCCATGTAGCTTCCTGTGCCACCACAAAGTTTTATGGTTAACAAGCCATAATTGTGTAAAGCTAGGTAAAAAATGAGGGGAATGTGTCCTGTACCAAGACATTAAAGAAGCTATTAGCTACTAGCTAGAAACTCCCATTGGAGCTGGTAATTTTTGAAAAATTAAAATTGTTCTGCTGACCACATAGTTTTCTTTAAAAGGTTAGTAATATTAGGCAAGGGAAATGTGATAGAAGTCCAAACAGATTGCAGGACATCAGATGATGTTCATTAAACCAGAGAAGATACGGCTTATTTTGAAACATTGAAAAAAAAAAAGATTAAAAGATTATAGGAAACATTAAAGGGTTGATGGCATCATAAAATCATAGAAATGTGCTACTGTAATTCACTTTAGAATACAATCTTGAGAATCTTTCTCAATGCAAAGCAGCATTTGGTTTTCAGACAGGAAGAATTGGATGATCTTGAGGATTGACATAATATAAAAATAAAGCAAAATTTAACAAGTACAAGATCAAGTACTTGTGGTATCCTGCCACTGCATACTGCAAGGCCATGAAAAAATCCCCCAGCTGCAGAGGACAGCAAAGACCCTGGAGGCTGCTTTGCTATGTCACTTCGCATTGCTGTCCTGCTGCTGAGGCTTTTTTTCGCTTATTCATGTGTAGCCTGTGTAGACCTGTGTGCTGTTACATTACTTTGTGGGGACTTGCTGTTGGACTAATGAGTGTTCTTGCTTCAAATTTATCAGTTGAAGAAGGCAAAATGAGAGAAAGCTTATAATCAGTTAATCAGTGTGATGTAGATTTTAAAAAGAGGCCTACTCTTTTTTTTATGTAAGGCAAACAGTTATCCTTCCAACTATTGTACTGAGTGGCAAGGCCTCATGTGGAGTGTTGTCATGTTCTGTTCACTTGGAATTAGGAAAGATAAATTCTGAGAGCAGCAAAGGACTTTCCATTCTCCCATCATGCTAGTAGCTGCTTTTACAAGACACTCAAAATAGCTTGGCTACTTAGTCAACCAAAGGCGGAGAGGAAACATCATTTCTTTCTACAGTTGTATGAGGAAGGTAAGCACCAAGAAAATGGGAGAACTGTTAAAGTGAAAGGACAGTACTGACAGGTGAATGGATGGGTGTAAATTAGCCGTTAAGAAAAATGGCCTTTAATTAGAGTAATGAGGTCTTGATACAGTCTCCAGGGGACATGGGTGTGGACCAGAGCCTTATTGGTTTTGGGTTAGAACGTCATTTAAGATAAATTATGTTAGGGCAGTTACATGCAATATTATGTATTTTACTCAGAAAGCACTTTCTAGATACTTTATTGTAAGGTTAGACCTGCTGAGAAGCTACAGATTTCTTTATTTATTTATAATTATTTCCCCAAGTAGATGCTGTCTTGAGTAATGGTTATATTTCATAGACAGATACCCTGTCATTTGAAGATGAAAAATTTAGATTAGGGTTGCGTGTTGTGCTGAGGTATTGAACATTAGTCATTCCTTTTGGAAATCATGAGGGATAAATATAGCAAAGGGCTTTTTTTTCCTCTCCATGGTGGGGGCCCCATGAGAAGACTGTATTTTAGATATCGAATTGGTACTATTACTTTCTGGGCTTTTGGAGTGCCTCATTTTCAGGAGAATTGAAATATCAGCTTATATCTTTCTATTAGGTAGTTGATATTTATGTACAGAACAAGTGAGGCTTCTCTTAAGCTTTTAAAGTGGGTAAACACAAATTATGTTCAGATATAAGAATTTATACATTTTGGAAAAACATGATATTTGAAGGCTTGAGCTCTGGGAATTTTGTGGCTGTGCTACTGTCCTTAATTGTGGTATTCCATGTAGTGGCCAGTGTGCAAGGACTTTATCAGCAGCTTTTCCAAATCCGACTGTAAATATCAATCCTGAAAGCTAATCCCAAGTAAGCAAACTAATCCACCCATCTTTCCCCCCTAGCAACTGCTTTGCCCCAGCCTTATAAATTACGTATATCCCTGGCTTCTTAAAGCTTCCTGCACTTCTGTTGTTTCTTTTTTCCCCTGTTCTACTTCTAAGCTTAAGTGCAATTAAAGCTTTCCTTGTCTGTCTATTCTACCTGCTTCCAAAGACCTTCTCTGTAGGTGACACATCTTTTGAGAAACAGTAGCTTCTTACTTATTCTTATTATGCTGACTTATAAGTCCTTCTAAAAGCCTTCATAAATTTTTAGAATGGGTTTAAAGGATATAAATACTCTGTAGACTCCATATGCTACTGGTGATCTTTGATCTAATACCTGTAACAAGGAAAAGGAAAGAGATACATTTTGTACATATTCAGTAAAAAATCCCCAGCACTAAGTGCTTGAAGTAGTTTGGAGTGCTGAGATGATAACACTAGAAGGATGTTTTTCCTGCTTCTCAGTGACTGTGTTGATATGCTGGACCTAATATGTGACTCTGTGTTAAGTAGATGCACAACTGTGGTATTAGAGAATTGCCTGCCATACAGATGGTCTTTGAGAGACAAAAAAAGAGTGCAAGTGTAGTGTCTGAGTAAACATAGCCTAAGCACGTTTTATGTGAAAAGTTGTCTGAGTTTAAATTTTTTGGTCATAAACAGAGGATTTTAGTGCCTCAGAGTGGAGTAGAACCTGATGATTGTTTGCATGTTCCCTTTGCTTATTTCTAACAGGCTCATGGCTATAAATCCCTTTAGTCTAAAGAGATTTCCATGGGAATTTTCTGTAGTCTAGAATGTTTAATGTCTGCCCCTTTGTCATGTGGAGAATATTCTTCTACTGCTAATTAAAAAATGGTTTGTTTCTGGTATTAGAGAAATCTGTGAAATTAAAAAGCCTCACAAATCAAGGTGGTCATATCGTAGATTATGTATTATATTTTATTTAATAATATGATTTACCTTAGTTTATATGGTAGGCATTCATGGATAATTAGCTGTTCCAAAATGATTTGACACTTCCCAGTTAAAGACATCTTGTGCATATCTACACAGACATAGGCAAAATAGTTACTTAACGTAGGACAACTTCATTTCAAGAAACAAAGAAAATGTAAAATTAAGAAATGCAGTAGAAATAAGCATCTGGTTAGGAGTCAAGAGTGCAGTAGCATTCTAATTTTATTTTTTTTTAATTGACTAGTAATACTGATCAGTTTACTTTCTTCTTTTTCTTTTCTTCCCACTTCTTTCCTCTTGCAATGTCAGAATAACCAAAATACAAGTGAAGGGCATAGAGAGGAAGCCGAAGCACTAAAAGAGCAGCTCAGGGAGCGAGAGGAGACTGTTCAGGATCTGAAGGAGCAGCTGGCTCTAGCCAAAGTGAATCTGAAAGATGCTGAAATCAAGTATGCAACTCAGGTACAGAAAAATTTTTCTGTCCATCAGCCTGTGTGTGTGTTTCCCACCCCACTACTTACACTAGACCACTCTTGGTAAAGAAATGTTTCCTAATGTCAAGTCTGAACCTCCCCTGATGCAGCTTTGAACCATTCCTATGCGTCTTGTCACTGGATAATTTAAGAGAGACAGTTGTTCCTGAGGCCCTCTGACCTGTGGTCCCACTGCAGTTGCTGGCACTTAAGTTCACTTGCTCTAATCTCTCCAGTTGCTGGCACCGTGGACACACAGGCCCTTTGACCCACAGTCTGATTCCAGTTACTAGCACTTAGATTCCCCCCCATACACACAGAAATGCACACAAAATGGAGACCCTCTGCCACAATGAAAGTTTGAAATGGTGTTTAGTAAGAAGACGGGACAGACTGCTGATCAGGTGCAGGGCATGGCCAGACAAGCATATTGAACAGCCACTGTTTACACAACTGGCCTTTTTTAATTCCCTTGCCCTCTATTTTTTCATTTTTTCCCTCCCCAAATCACCTAGGTCTATCCATTTCCCTGCCTTTGGTTCCTCCTCTAAACATTCCATAAGTCTTTGGCAATCCTAAAATGCTCTTCACCTGTGTCCCATAATATATCCTATACCTAGGCAGTAACACCCTTGGTGCAAAAGGTGCTCCTCAGTTAAGTTGTCTTAATGGGTTTCACACTTGGACAGTGGGACTGATGGTCCTCTGAAGAGGGGGGGAACAGCCCCTGGAAGGGCCTGGACAGGGTGTCCCTTCCTCCGAGTCAGAATTTGGGTTCTTTCCTGCCTGCTATTGCTGTTCTGTGATGGGCTTTGGAATAGCTGGGGCAGAGTATTCTTCCAGCTCCCAGACCTGCCATTGCCTCTCTGTATTCTACTGTGAATGTGCAGAGGAGCTTTTTATCACATAATAACAGCTGTTACGTTACGTTGTATTTATTTATGGAAAGATTTTTGTTAATACTCTGAATTGCAGGTTTAGCTTTTGATCTGTGAATTGGGCTGCATCCTATACAAAAAAAATCCCGGAAGTTTTATAAACTTGTAATTATATAGTAATCATATCTTTTATCATTCTGCATATTTGTAGATGAAATTCTATGGGTTTTGCTTTCTGGGATCTGAAATATTATCAGTTAATAGGTACATATTAGTAGGATAAAGATACCATTTGACCAAGGTGACACATAGGATTATCAAGCTGAAGACCTCATCACACACATAGTATGTTGGTGTATGTTGAAAGCAAGCCTGCATGTCTGTCAAGCTCATAACCTTCTTGGTTTTTTTTGTTTTGTGGCTTATATTTTCAGCTGAGCTCCCTGCAGGAAGTGATTCAGGAGAAGGAAACTCTCCTAGAAGAGCAGGTTCACCAGCACCAAGCAGAATTGCTCAAGATAGTGGCCCAGTCAGATCTGGAAGTAGAGATGCAGCAGGTATATTTGATATAATAATCTTATTATGGGAGGAGAAAGGAAGAGAAATTTTACCAGTCTGAAGACACCCTGAGAGAGGAGTTCTTATCAAAGTAACTCAGAAGGGGTGAGAAGAGATATGATTTGACCGTTTGGGGTTTTTTGGGATGCTACTTTGGACTTTTAGAGTCCTAGCTTCAATCTGCTGATTTGCTATCAGTTGAAAAGAAAGAACAGTTAAAAAGAAGTATTAAATTATTGTGTTCCAGTTCCCTATTTGTGAAACAATGGTGAGCTCTTCCTACTGCTCTACAGCTCCAGAATGAGTGTCAACAAAAATGAAGCTATTCAGGCTATTAAAGTAACTGTGTCATGAAAACTAGGTGTATGGATGAAACCAGGAAATCTAGCCTTCTTATGTTAGCCTCCCAGATACTGGTATAGCACTGTCTCTCTCACAGAACCTACGTACACTTCAGAGAAAGCTAGAGGAGCAGGAAGCAGCTCTACTAGGACGAACTCAGGTGGTAGAATTGCTGCAGCAGGAATTACGTACTGCTGAACAACAAAACCAGGTACCTTTTCATGCTTGGCTTATTGCCTTACTCTCATGTGTGAGTGGTGGATGGGGCCTTTGCCAGTAGCTCAGAAGGTGCCAGCTTATTTCTGGCACCAGGTTTCCAGCATGAAATCATCTGGGGGGCTCCCTCAGGTCAGGTTTTAGAGCTGCAGGTCTGTCTGCATAGCTTTTAGTCGGTCCAGCCAAACAACAGGGATAGGGACACTGCAGCAGCCATCTCTAGTGTCCCAGATTATGGGCGGGTGGACAGGGACAAAAATCTATCCATACTCCACGCAGCTGACTGATACATTCAAAGCCATCAAATACACAATGCTTCTTCGCCTAAGACAAAAGTGTCTAACACAGTGCTGCTGTGGCTATACTGTTTCTGGACTGCAGTATCCAGGCCAGATCAGAGCATATACAGATATTCTTTGGTATGTCTTGCTGAGAACTTGCTAATATGATGACACAGCTTCTGGAGTGGTATTGGCTCTCACTTAATCATTTTAGAGTGTGAAGAGAATGAGATCAAGTCTGTGCATATATGACTATATATACATGTGCCCCTTGAGACAGGGTTTAGTACACAATCTCTTAAAAGACTTTTTTGCAGATATAGGTTGAGTGTACTCTTATTTTTTTTCCAATATCTGAACTTCTGAAAATAATTCTCCATCCCTTTAGAAGAGACTTATACTGTATCAGTCTCAGGTTAGTAGGCTGGACAATCTCCAGCCAATCTAGTGCTGAACCTCACTTTGATAACTTTTACACACTTATACACCACTCTGTTTTCTTTTCCCATGTGTCCCAGCCAGGCACAGAGGTGGGACTTCTTACCACCAGGAAGAGGTAAAGAACTTCAGTGAGCTGACTTGTACTCACTACTGATTATATTGCTCACCAGGGTCATTCATGGAGCGGTGGCATGGATATCTTCATGGCATGGTTGTTGGGGTCCCCTGACTCCTCCTCTGTGTCTTTGACTCCCCTCATGCACATTATATGGTCAGAGAGAGACCTTGGTACACATATAAACTTGAGGCCGTGTGGCTGAAGCTTCTCTTCCTACCCATAAAGTAAAGGGAGCTCCTTATCAGCCTCCTCCTGAAACTAGCTATGCTGACTGTCCACAGCTCCAGGAGGAGGAAGTTTGACAAAAGGAATTCTGGCAAGTGTAGGGTCTGTTTCTGTTCCTTGGTTGTCTTAAATCTCTGGTCAGTGTCGACTAGCTTTCTGGGATCTTTCTTGAAGCAGTGGGCACTGTGTGGAGCACTCTGTTACCTCCAGTTTCCTATTTCAGCATTTTTTACCCCCTTTCACATACAGTTTTGTTCATTTTTTTTAATTGTACTCTGTAATTGTTGAGTTCCCTCTTTTTTGTTGTAGTCCTTCCTCCCCTTTCTGGGAAGCCTTCTTTCCTCTAAAAGAGAACTCATGGCAACTGTTCTATTGTTTCTTTCCTCTATGTTCCCCTGCTCTAAATTAAGACTTATCATTTCTTTACCAAAACTGATTTCTTGTTTCTCCCAGCATTGCTTTCTTGCAATTTGCAAATAGTAGGGCAGTTTCTTTCTGACAAATTGACATTTCTGCCATGTTTATTTCCTCCTTTCTGCTACTTAGATATTTGAAAAGTATTTTAATGACAATTTTAAAGTATAATTCAGGTACTTTGCTTTGGCAATGTATTGAACTAGTTGAGTGTTAAATTCATTTCCATATCCTTTTATAGACACTCCTAGATCAATGCCAGAAGATGGAAATGGACCTAAGCTCCCTGAGGGATGTGCTAGAGGCAGAGAGACGAGAGTCTCAGTACCTCAGAGAGAAGATGGAGCTGGAACTAGCTGAGAAGAAGCTGTTCTCCCAGCACTTGCAGGAGGAGGTGCAGTGTCTCTCGGAACAGTTGCAAGAGACAAGAAGAGCACAAGCTGAATTAGAGGTGAAGTATAAGGACGTGGAGCAGGAACAAAGGCTGGAGGTGGAAGAGAAAAACCTGCAGATCAGTTGTCTTAAGGTGGCTGAGCAAGAGCTGCAATCTAGCCATGCTGCCCTTGTAGCTGAAAATGATCAGCTGAAACAGGATGTTGAACGGCTGTTGGTGGTGTCTGCCGAAAACAGTGCTACAATACAGAAACTACAGGGTGAGCAAGCACAGCAGTTTGAAGCAGGTTCTCAAGAGCCTAAGGATCATTGGGTTGCCTTCTATTTGGCCTTGTTTTTATAATAGCTCATAAGAAAATCTTGGTATAACAATTCCTAATTGCATAGGAACATAGGAAGTGGTTGTACTGTATCAAACTAAAGGTCTCTGTAGTGCAATCCCACCTTTCTGTCTTTGGCAGCGACCAAAGCCAGTTGCAAGAGGAGGAGCATAAGAGTAGGGCAGCATATATGGTGCTTTCCTTGTGTACTGTCCCAGCCTATAATATTTTGAGGCTTATGCGTTTCTTGAGCCAGAAGTATTTTTTTTAATTACTTTTTATAACTTCTTGGATTTTTTCCATCAACTTATGTAAGTTATTTTTAGATGTGCCACATTCTTCAGAGTATGAATTTCTACTGAAATTATAAGTAAAACAACCAAGCAAAGCAAACTCTAGCATTTTCTCTGTAGGCTTGTATTAGTTCTAATAACATTGATCTTGCCTCAAGCTATTATTTCAAATTGATTTTCTTCCAGCTCCTTTATGGCCCAAAACTGAAGCAGTGACTGAGAGATAAGGGATCTCATATACTATTGTGCATACATGTAAGCTGGATACATTTCAGCAAAAAAGGCAAGAACACACCCTAACTCCATTTTTTCTCCTCCATTAGATGAACTTGTACATAAATCTGAAGAATTTGTCCATTGTCAGAATGAACTGAAATTCCAGTCAGTAGTGCAGGTCTCTGAATTGAAGAAACAGGTATGATCTTTTCATATGAGTCTCCTGAAATTCTCCCATATGTTGAGGAACTGAAACCAAATGAATTGTTTGGAATTTCTTTTTTATGATGTATTGCTTGAGAAAGGCTCTTACTGGTTCTCTCAGCTGATGGGCAGACGTGTTATGACTATGGAAGCCTGGGAAGAAATAAGAGTAAATTTGAATAATTTAAGAGTTCCCAATGGTTAACTGAAAGATCAAAGACTAATGTATATGTACGAACTGTATTTAAATTTATTTTTCTCCCCTCCATCCTGCGTTTAATCAGGATGAAACAACTTCACAGGAAAAAATAATAGATCAGGAAGATCGGAATGGGACTTCACTGCTACCCACAGAAAACTTGGAAAGACAGAAGACCGAAGGTGGTATGATTATCTTACCTATTTTAATATTCTTAAAATATTTAAGAATTATTCTTTCCTAGTTTTAGATAATAAACATGTCCATGGTTACTGGTTCATTATGCTTTCCTTGCCAAGATCTTCAAAAATACTATATAATTCTTTCCAGTGGTTAAAGTAGAATTTAATTCTAAAGGGAAAAGGAACTGTTTGAATCTCAGACAGTGAACAGACTGACAGAAACAAATAAGTTAACCATCTTGAATTATTAAAAAGGCTGGGCTGTGCACCATAGGCCTGTCTGCATGTCTGCATGGTGTTGTCTTGTGATATGAAACGATGGTTGGTGTTTTGACCATGAGACAGAGTGGGTGGAACTTGCTACCTGTATGGTTCACGTGCTTCATGTTCCTGCATGTATGATCTATGGTTATAGGTGCAAAGAACATGGGAGTAGACATGAAAAAGCTAGGACGAAGGCAAGGATGGTAATACTATGTGATTGGAGGCTTTTCCAGAAAAGGGTGCCAAGGTTAGCTTCATTGTGATAGGGCATATTAAGGTCAATAAATAGTTTTGATTTCTTTGGGTTTTTGTTCCATTAATGTCAGTTATGCCTAAGGATAGTAGAATAAATTTTGTATTGCAAGACACTGTGCACTCGCACATTCTTAGGTTGTACAAAATAAGATATAACTGAAATAGTAGCTCCTCCCTGATACAAAATGCTGACAATCTGCAGGTGATGCTTCTGGGGGGGTTATTTTTCATAGCTTTTGCTGAAACAGTAACAGACCTATAAATATGCCTCATTAAAAAAAAAAAAAAGATAGACAATTAATTTGGTTTTGAGTGTTTAAGCATGTAGACTGGTAGCAGTAATATCACCACTCTATCAGATTTATAGCATAAAAAGACGGGTTCACACAGTTTTTGACTTTAGGGTATGGTGCACTATGGCAATAGGCTGTCTTGATTTTTGCAGAAATAAACTCCTTTTGCTTCCTGTCATTCAGAGATTTACGCTCTTCGTAAGAATCCTGGTGGGGGAATAATTACCAATAAACCAGATTCCTGCAGTCCTAGAACATCTCCCTTCTCTCTTCTTATTCCATGAACTCACATGCAGGTCTTTAACAGACTTCAAGATATCATTTAGAATCACAGAATGGTTTGGGTTGGAAGGGACTTTTAAAGATCATCTAGTCCAACCCCCCTTGCCCTGGGCAGCGACATCCTTCACTAGATCAGGTTGCTCAAAGCCCCATCCAGCCTGACCTTGAACATGTCCAATGATGGAGCAACCGACTACTTCTCTGAGCAACCCAAAGAGAAGTCCTCTTGAGAGGCTGCAATAAGGCCTCCCTGGAGCCTTCTCTTCTCCAGGCTGAACAATCCCACCTCTCTCAGCCTTTCTTCATAGGAGAGATGTTCCAGTCCTCTGACCATTTTTGTGGCCCTCCTCTGGACTCCTTCAAACAGATCCATGTCTGTCTTGTACTGGGGGACCCCAGAACTGGATGCAGTACTCCAGGTGGGGTCTCACGAGAGCAGAGTAGAGAGCGAGAATTGTCTCCCTCGACCTGCTGGCCACGTCTTTTGATGCAGCCCAGGATATGATTGGCTTTCTGGGCTGCAAGCACACACTGCCAGCTCCTGTCCAATTTTTAGTTTACCAGTATCCCCAAGTCTTTCTCTGCAGGCCTGCTCTCAATCCATTCACCTCCTAGTCTGTATTGATACTGGGTATTGCCCCAGCCCAGGTGCGGAACCTTGCACTTGGCCTCGTTGAACTTCATGAGGTCCGCACAGGCCCACTTCTCAAGCTTGTCAAGGTTCCTCTGGATGGCATCCCATCCCTCTAGTGAATCAACTGCACCACTCAGCTTGGTGTCATCTGCAAGCTTCCTGAGGATGCAGTCAATCCCACTGTCTATGTCATGAATGAAGATAGTAAATAGTATTGGTCCAGTATGGACCCTTGAGGGACACCACTCATTACTGGTTTCCACTTGGACATTGAGCCATTGACTATAACTCTTTGTGAACAGGCATCCAACCAGTTCCTTATCCATCTAACAGTCCATCCGTCAAACCCATATCTCTGCAATTCAGTGGCAAGAATGTTGGGGAGGACCATATCAAAGGCCTTACAGAAGTCCAGCTTTTCATCTGCTATCATGCCCTGAGTTAAGATTGAGTATGTCCAAAATGTACCTTTTATCAGCTTTCTGTCCTGGTTTCGGCTGGGATAGAGTTAATTTTCTTCCTAGTAGCTGGTATAGTGATGTGTTTTGGATTTTAGTATGAGAATAATATTGATAGCACGCTGATGTTTTGGCTGTTGCTAAGTAATCCTTACACTAGTCAAGGACTTTTCAGCTTCCCGTGCTCTGCCAGGTGCACAAGAAACTGGGACGGGGCACAGCCAAGATAGTTGATCCAAACTGACCAAAGGGCTATTCCATACCATATGATGTCATGCTCAGTATATAAACTGGGAGGAGTTGGCTGGGGGATAGCGATCGCTGCTCGGGGACTGGCTGGGCGTCGGTCGGCGGGTGGTGAGCGGTTGTATCGCTTTCTTTTTTTCCTCCTTGGGTTTTGTTCCTCTCTCTTGTTGTTTTCCTTCTCATTACAATTTATTATTATTATTACTATTATTATTATTTGTTCCAATTATTAAACTGTTCTTTTCTCAACCCATGAGTTTTCTTACTTTTGCTCTTCCAATTATCTCCCCCGTCCCACTGGGGCGGAGGGTGAGCGAGTGGCTGTTGTCGCGGATGGAGTGAGCGTGCACTTCACTCGTAAGAGAGAAGTAAAAATATAGTTTATTGATACAGAATAGGGAGTTAACAAAGTTCAATGCGACAGTGTTTTAACAAGATTCGATGGCGAGGCACACTTGATTATTTACTGCATAGAGGACAGGGTCAGACAAAACTGTCAGGGAGACCCTCCCGTTGAGTCATGAGGTTCGGAAGGATCCCCTTGCTTTCTAAACTCCTTCTCAGAGAGGAGTCTAGGTGCGGCTAAGATCCAGTCCTAGTCCCAGACTTGGTCAACGGTTTATATCTAAAGGATTATATATGCGCAATCAATCCTTTATATCACTTAGCTAAGATTTCAAAGTTTAGCATGCTATTAGTCACTTACCGAGGATCTGTTGCAGCAAGGAATCTCTCAACCTCGAGGAGTAACCTTGAGAGGCGTCCCTGCTCAAGGGGAGATCCTGGCATGCAGCCCGCTGCCGTGCAGGAGAGCTCAAAGGGCTCTTGGGCTGCTCACTATTTATGGGGATAAGATGATTGACCCATAGTCATATTTGCATGCCGACCACAGGTTTTAATTTCTTCGGTGGACGCGTTGCACAATAGCCCTAGGCTATTGTGTTGTTATCTGTCTCCTGAATTCACTTTGAGCTGATGCAGCCATCGTGACCAGATGCATCCATTACAATCACCGCTGGTGGTTATCACCTAAGCAGGGTTACAGGAGATAAAGGTCGGGGGCAGGGGAAGCACACTGTCACAGCTGTGTGGTACTTAATTGCCGACTGGGGCTAAACCACAACACTTTCTTAAAAAGCAGGTCCTTCCTCCATTGAAAGAAATTCCACCTGAAAAATGCAGTGACTTTTAGAGCTTCACTGTCATGTTACTTGAAAGGTCTTTCCCAATGCATGTTTACCTGCATGTTTACTTCAAAACAGGCTTTTTTTGTTGTAATTCTGTTTCCAGTGGGTGTGTTGAACACTTGGTTACTGACATTTTTTAACATTTTAAACACTGGGAGATGTAATTTCTTAAAAAACACCAAAAGATTAAATGGAAACATGTAAAAAACATGGAAAAAATCATCTTTCAAACCTCCTCTGTAGGTTCTAAATACTTTGTTACTCCTCTTTGTCTCCTGATGACTTTCTAATTTGTCAGTCTTATTTAAAGTGTGCCTAAAACTGTCCACAGTACTCCAGTCCTAACTTGAGCAGAATGAAATAAGGATTTACATACAGTTACCTTATTTTGCAATTTCTGATGATTTTCAAGCAGACGTCAACAAATGCTTCCAAACTACTTAACTATCATTTTAGAAAACGTAAACACTTTTCAGATCTCTGTAAAGTCTTAATTTTCATGTACTTAGCAGTACATTATACCAGCATATCTGTTCCTCTCTTTACTAGCCACGTGGATTCTTTAAACTTTTCTTGAAGCAGCTCTTTGAGTATTGAATGTCTTTCCTCCTGCTACAAAGAGACCATTGAGTTTACCTTTTTCTACTTTCCCCTCTACACTAAGAAAATAGACAAGAGTTAGGTTAACAGTTGGACTCAATGATCTTAAGGGTCTTTTCCAACCTAAATGATTCTATAATTCTGTCATCTTCAGGAAAAGCCTATGAAATTCAGCCAATTTCAAAGAAAGCAAACATCTGGATTAAGAGCTAGAGATTGCTTTTCAGAGTCACTGTATAGACAATTTAACATTAGATAAAAGGCCTTCCCTTCCCTAGTTCACTTAGTAGAAGAAAAGGTTGTTGAAAGACTACAGTATGGTATGAATCGATAAAGGAAAGCCATTATCACAGAAAATGGACAGATGTTAGAATTCACAAAAACAATTAATCTGAGCCTCCTCAAAATACATAATACTTTTAGCAAATACCGTTTTGTATAGTCAATTGTATACAGAAAAGAGTTTAAAGGGGCACAAAAGCAAACCTTATACCATATGTTAATGCTATGTCCTCTCTGCATGCTCTGAATTGGAAAGTACAAAAATTCTTATCCCTAACAGAACTGTTTAACTTGGTCCTGAATTTTATTTTGCATCTATATTAACACATATTTCATATCATCAATAGTTATGTGTTTACAAAAATGGGACCTGTTTTTTAATGCTTCTGAGTTGGTATTTCTGGGGAAGAAAGACATATTGTATAAGTTACTATATATAGTAACTTATAGTCTTATACTAAAAGGTATATATATATAGTCTTATATATATAGTCTTATACTAAAAGGTTGAGGCGTCACCTCTAATAGAATTAGCTAGAACTGAGGTGAATCTCAGAATAATTTACGTTGGAAGGGATCGAAGGTGCGTTTTAGTCCATCTTCCTCCTAGAAGCAGAATCAACTGTGAGATCAGACCGGGTTGCGCAAGCCTTTATCCAGTCAGGTCTTGAAAACCTCCAATGATAATGACTGCACAACCTCCCTGGGCAGCATGTTATGACACTTGACTGTCCTCATGGCAAAAAAGGTCTTCATTACACCCAGTTGGAACCTGTTTTGTTTCAGTATATGTGTGTTGTCTTTTGTCCTCCTACCTTGCACCACTGTAGAAAGCCTGGCTCTGTCTTCTCAATAACCTCTTCATAGGTGTTGGAAGGCTGCTTTTAGGTCTCCCCAAAGCCTTCTGTTCTCCAGGGCACAAAAGCCTTGTTCCCTCAGTTGCTTCTCACAGGGAAAGTGCTCCAGCCCTGTGACCATCTTTGTGGTCTTCTGCTGAACTTGCTTGAGTTTATCTATGTCTTTCCTATATTGGGGGTCCAAAGTTGAATGCAGTACTCAAAATGCAGTCTAATGAGTGCCCAGTAGAAGAGGATAATATCTTTGATCGATCTGCTGGCTAGACTGCTGTTCATACAGTCCAGGATACTGTTGACCTTGTTTTCTGCCAGGCACACTTGCTGGCTGGTGTTTAGCCTAATGTCTAGCAGATCGTCTTCAACCTTTCTTGCAGAGCTGGTCCCCAGACTGCATTCCCAGGGGTGGGACTTTACATTTGTCCTTGTTGAATTTCATGAGGTTCCTATTGCCCCATTCTGCTAGCCTGCCTAGGTTGCTGTAAATGGCAGCCCTGCCAGTGAGGGTATCAGCTGTTTCCCCCAGTGTGTTGTGTTCTCCAAACTTGAGTGTGGACTTTGCCACCTCCTGGTCACAGATAAAGATGTTAAACAGGAGAGGTCACAGATAGACCTCTGTGATGTTCCACTTGTTACTAGCCTCCAGATAGATTATGACCTATTCACCACTATTCTCTGAGCCTGATCATCCAACCAGTTTTTTATGCATTGAGTTGTCCTTCAATCCAGACCATTGCTTCTTATTTTTGGTACAAAAATATTGTGTGAGACACTCGCAAAAGCCTTGATAAAGTCAAGGTAAATGCTATCCGCTGCTCTCTCCTCATCCACAAATGTATAAAAGGCAATCGGATAGTCCAAATATGATTTAACCTTGGTAAATCCATGCTGACTGTTTCTCAGTCACTGACTCCTCTTCCCATGTGCTCCAAGAGGACTCACTTTGTGATTTCTGGAGGGACCGAAGTGAGGCATACTGGCTTGTAGTCTACCATATAATCTTTTTGGCCTTTTTTTGAAGATGGATACACCATTTGTCTTTCTCCAGTCATAGTGGACTTCCCTCAATTTCCATAACCTTTCAGTGATGATATTGTCCTTGCAAGGACACTGGCCAGCTCTCTCAGTACCCTTGAATGCAAGACAAGCTATCTGTTCTCATAAATTTGTATTGCTCGATTTCTCACAAGTAGTCCCCAACTCAATCCTCAGGACAGAGGCTTAGAAAACTTTGTTGGTGAAGACAGAGACAAAGAAGGTACAGAGTATCTTAGCATTACCTGTGTGCACTGTCACTAAATCATAAATCTCATTCAGCAACAGTCCCACATATTCCTTGTTCAACCTTTTACTACTAATGTAGAGGTAGAAGCTACTCTTGTTGCCTTTGACATCCCTTGCAAGTCTCAACTCCAGTCGTTTTTGGCTTTTCTAACACTATCTTTAAATGTTCCTGAATTCCTGCTTTGCAGCTTGTCCCTGTTTTTATCTCCGATATAATACTTCTTTGCCTCAGAGCTCTGTCATGAGTTCCCTGTTTAGTCAAGCCAGTCTCCTGATACGTTCGCTTGTTTTCCTGAGCATTGAGATGGACTGTCGTTGAGCTTGGAGGGTGCTGTCTTTACAAACCTGCCAGCCTTCTGGAGCTCCTTTGCCCTTCAGAGCTGTCTGCCATGGGATCTCACCTACCAGTTCCCCAAATAAGGTGAAGTCTGGTCTCCTGAAGTCTAGGATCTGTACCTCTGTTACTCTCCTTCCTCACTCCCCTCAGGATCTTGAACTCCTCTATTTCATGGTCATGACAGCCAAGGCTGCCACTGATTATCACATATCCAGCCAGTTATTCCCTGCTTATGAACAGCAGATCTAGCTGTGTGTCACTCTTGGTTGGCCCATCCAGTACCTGTATCAAGAATTTATCTCTAACACACTCCAGAAATCTCATAGATTGCTTGCATTCTGATGTGTTACCCTTCCAGCAGATGTCAGGGAGATTAAGGTCCCCCAGAACATTCAGGATCTGTGACACAGAGACTTCCTCAAATTGTTTAAAAGACAGACATTTACTGGCAAGTAGCCAGTGTGGAAATGAACATGTTCTCTGTCTTCCCAGGTAGTGAGAAGACTGAGATGGTGTCTGTTGGTATCAAATGTAAATGGAAGCTTTCTTCTTGTAGTAATTAATCAGGAAAGCTAAATAACTGTAATTATTACTTTCAAACAGTAATTTTTTTTCTAGATGTCTTACAGGACACTTTTTTGCCTATCTTCTGCTTTGGAGTATCAAAATGTCTTGAGTATGTCTTGAGTATCATAGAATGGTTGAGGTTGGAAGGGACCCAGAGCCAGTTGCCCAGGACCATGTCCAGATGGCTTTTCAATATCTCCAAGGAGGGAGACTCCACAACCTCTCTGGGCAGCCTGTGCCACTGCTTAGTCACCCTCACAGTGGAAAAAGTGTTTCCTGATGTTCAGAGTGAACCAGCCTCCTGTGTTTCAGTTTGTGCTCGTTGCCTCTGGTCCTGTCACTGGGCACCACTGGAAAGAGCCTGGCTCCATCTTCTTTACACTCTTCCTTCAGGTATTTATAGTCATTGATGAGATCTCCCCTGAGCCTTCTCTTTGCTAGGCTAAAGAGTCCCAGCCCTCTCAGCCTTTCCTCACAGGAAGGATGCTCGTGTCCCTTCATCATCTTTGTGGCTCTTCGTTGGACTCTCTCCAGTATGTCCCATGTCTCTCCTGTACTCAGGAGCCCAGAACTGGACACAGTACTCCAGGTGTGGCCTCACCAGTGCTGAGTAGAGGCAAAGAAATACTTTGCCTAATGCAGCCCAGGATACTATTAGCCTTCTCTGTGGCAAGGGCACATTGCTGGCTCCCAGTCAGCTTGGTGTCAGCCAGGACCTGCAGGGCCTTTTCTGCAAAGCTGCTTTCCATCTGGGTGGTCCCCAGCATAAACTGGCGCTATGAGGTTGTTCCTCCCCACGTGGAGTGGACTTTGCACTTCTCCTTGTTGAACTTCATGAGGTTTCTGTCAGCCCATTTCTCCAGCCTGTCCAGGTCCCTCTGGATGACAGCACAACCCTCTGGTGTATCAGCAACTTCTCCCAGTTTTGTGTCATCTACAAGCTTGCTGAGGGCACAATCTGCCCCATCATCCAGATCATTAATGAAGATGTTGAATAGGATCAGACCCAGTATTGACCCCTGGGGTACACTGCTAAGTTACTGGCCTCCAACTAGACTTCATGCTGCTGATCACCACCCTCTTGGCTGCCATCCAGCCAGTTTTCAATCCACCTCACTGTCTGCTCATCCAGCCCATACATCGACAGCTTCTCTATGAGGCTTTTAGGGGAGACAGTGCTGAAAGCCTTACTGAAGGCCTTGATGATAGCCACTGCCCTCCCCTCATCTACCAAGCCAGATGTTTCATCATATACAGTGACATACCTATGATAAATGGGTTTATGTGCCAGTTTACAGAAATATAAGTGTAAAAATATCCTGAGTCAAACAGTAGCTGAGTTCTTGTACTGATCTTGACTTGGACCGTGGCCCTTGAGTGTTTTATTTTTCTCTAATTTTAAGAATTTCTCGTTTAATTTTTATCACAATGAAATTTGAAACACTTTGCTACAATAGTTCTTTCTTTCCTCTAATTTATAAAAATGTTTCTTAAAACTTGAAACTCTATCAGCTGTTCCTTAATTTTAGTCTGTATAACAACAATTAGTTGTCTTCTAAAAGGTGCTTAAAAACAGCATGTTGTTGTGGTGATTTGCCTCCAAAAAAACCCAAAACACATTATTCAATGACAATGTTATATATCTCCACTTACATAAGTGTTACTAACAGCCATGTGCCCTGTTCTCTAAAGCTCCTGGAAGAATATCCTGTTACTGTCTAAATCAGCATTTTAATTTTCAAACAAATTGTTTGTGTTTGAATGTTTCAGAAATATCACACTTGCAACTTGTTCTCCAGGAGCCTCAGCAGGAAGCTGTGATGGTCGCAGAAAATGCAAAGCAGGTAATGATTAAGCAGCTGAAATAAGCTAAAACTAAAATAGGTCAAGGACTGGCCTTAAAACAGCTAAGCTGTTACAGCTTTTTTTAACAATCCTCTTTGGAAGGTTATTATTAACTGGATTAATGATGAAAGACAGAAATAGCTTCCAAATACTGCTTGTACTGTGTTCTTATCAGACTATATTTCCCTTTGCTGTCTGTGTGGAATTCTTGTGTCCTTCATCCACCCAATCCATATTCATAACTATCTATTGTGATGGATAGTTAGTTCTTCAGCAAAACCATAGGCTAAACTGAGGCAAGTCTCAGGAAATACAATTCCAAAGGCTCAGCTGTCATTATAGGATGCCTTTCAAACCAAACCTATCCGTTCCCACTGCCCTGATGGGGATCTGGCAGACTGACTGGAGGAAGCTGAGTTCTCTTTGTTAAGTGGGAGACAAGTAGACTCTATCCTTGTACTCTTCCGCTGTGAACAGCTGCAGGTACAATTGCAGTCAGTCTATTGGTGAGAAGAGTGCAGGATCAGATACCTGCTGCTTTGCTTTATACTCACTCAGTCAGCAAGGTGATGGAGATGACTGCCTCTGTATATCTGTACTAAGAATTTGTTGTAGAATTGTTTGTTAGCTTAGAGCAAGGTCTGGGCTCTTTCCACACTACTCCACTCTGTTCCAACCTGCCAGCAGAGGGAAGAAGATGATGCTGTGTTTCATCTAATACATTTCTCTCCAACAGAGAGAGTTTATACTATATATATTACTGTGAAGTATTAGGGCAAAAGTTGACATTTGGGACTCATGCTGGAACTGGAGAAGGTATTTTGAGTCAGCTCATCCTGCTTGACTTCAGACCCTTACATTCCAACTGCCTGTAGTTGAGGTGTAAGCTAGTGGATCAACAGGTGTACACACACACACACACACATGCACAGTGTTTTCAAGGGCAGATATAAGCCTTTGAGCTATTTTCTAGAGTCCCTTTATAGACAGTGGAAATAACAGGTTCTTTAGCATATGATTCACCTGGACCAAGATGGATGTTGAAAATGGGTCAATGAATCCAACCCTGGAATTGTCCATTTCAATGTCTTAATTATAAAAAGAGTCTAGCTAAATAGCTTACATGTAAGTATTTACAGTGGGACAGCTATATCCTGCCTTTTGTGCATCTGACCCATGACTTTAGGCCAAGATATGTGCGAATCCAAACCCAGTTCAAGGGTTTGGGTCATGTGCACAAGTTTTTTGGATGCATGCCATACATTCCATTTCAGTACTTGGAGCTTGTAAAGGCAAAGTGCTCTAGAACTTGGGGCTGGAGATTGTTTCCTTTTGATTGTGTGACCTGTTAGCACCCCGTACTTACATTCTAGGTAGTTACAGCAAATGTTAATTCTGAATACTTCATTTTGGTTTTAGTCTTTCCATTGTTGGGTTGGGTTGGGGTTTTTTTACTTGATTTTTTTGGGGGTGGGAGGAGTAGCTTTTTTTAGAGACACTTTACTTAGTTCTGACTCAGTGTCTTTGTACTCTAGTCCAAACCTTTTCCCACAGAAGTAGTACTAACGGTGCCAATTGTTGTGAAAGACAATGTGTGTTGGGAACTAGCCATAAATACTGCCATTCATTTTAGGTGCATGTTAACTTATAAGTGGACTTTTCAGAATGAAGAAATTAGTAGGTGAAGTCTTAGTTCTTGTATGGATGTCAACAGCAAACTAACCAATTTCCTGGGCTTTATTCAGCATCTTTATGTGGTCAAAAAGAGTTTGTGTCTATGAAATAGCAAAATCTCCTCTCTCTTTCCAGTGTGTTCCATCTTCTTCAACAGTCAGGTTCTGTCCTGTCTGACAGAGAAGCAGGAAACATATAGCAGTTAATAGATTGTTGTGGGGTGGTTTGTTTGCATGTGTGGTGGAGCCTAGTGTAACTTTCGTAGGAAGACTGCAGGCTCTTTATCCACTGGAGTAGTGAGGCATACAGTGACAAACACATGACTTCTCATCTTCTGTGCTTGGGTGGTTCAGTGAAAGGTTATGAACCTATAGTTAGTCCCTTTGAAGCAGTGAAGATGGAAGAGGAAGCATCTCAAAGTGGGAAGGAAGTTACTAGAATTGTTGCATTCACTGATATCCTAATCTGCTGAGATATGTCTTAGTCTCTTGCTTACATCAAAACCAATCTACCTTTTTTTTTTAATTAGGCATCAGAGTTGTATCTAAAGTTGGGACTGATAGTTTTTACTTACAGCTGGGCAGAGCAGCAGGCAGCTAAGATAGCTGACTTCTAATGCAAAGATCATGGCTCAAAACTAAGTATTTTTTCCTCAACCAATAGAATAAGAATGTTGGACCTGAGGTGAAATTGCAAGACTTGCAGACTCTGGAAGCTCCAGCCGCTTATGTAGACTGCTCTTCTACTCCTACAGGTGAGGACACAGAATAAGGCATGTGACAAGAAAATTGTGGAAATTTGAGAAGTTTCAAGGACAAATCTAACGTGATTTGGGAAGAGGAGCTTTGAGGTCAGAATCTAAAGATGTACAGGAGATAGAAAAGATGCACATGAGGTAGAAGAGAACATTCTAATATGGGATGGCTAGGATATATCAGAAGAGAAGAAAGAAGTGGTTCCTAAGATGAGAAAGGGAGAATGATTTGAAGGGGAGTGTGTTTGTAGATGCAGAGGCTGATGTGTAAGACACAGAAGAGAATTAAGATAAGATGAAGTGGGTTCCTCCCTGTTGTCCCAAAAATAGGGGTTTATTTACCCGGTGTGCAAAATGCCAATATACATACAGAGCAGAGGTATTTTATTGCATATTTGCACAGATATGGGTGTCTGTCTCAAGACAGCACCACAAGCTTTCAAATTAAGTTATTTATACACAAAGCATTAACATATTCAACTTCCTAATACATATGCAGTATTCTTCTATTAAATGATTGGTTCACATCTCTTCACCAAGCATGTAAATTAGTACGCATGCTTAGTTGTTCTTCAACTTCATCATTTGAGTCGGTGGTATAATTGGGGTAGGTGGTTCACGAGTTGGTGGTCACAATCTCCCCCTACCAGAATTGCCTTTCCCCTAGTTTCCTACTTTTTTGGCAGATCTAAGCGGTTCTTCATGGTTTACTAACTAGACTAGTAATACATCAGTTAAACTTCTGCTTTCGACAGGCACATCCTGCTTATTAGACAAAGGCACATTGTCTATGTTCCTGTGTAGATAGGGTAGGGCTCTACAATGGATTTCTATAGCAGCATCAACGTTATGTGAATTGTATACTTACATTTCATTATTACAACATCTCTGCAAGCTAGTAAGTTTCTTTTTGTGTCTGGAATTACCACCATCACCCCTGCCCCCAAATTATTAAAAAAAAAAAAAAAACAAACCACAAGCCAAAACAAAACAACCTGTTACCTAGTTCACTTATCTCTGCTTCTTCATTCTTCTGTAGAGGTTATATATAGTCTAGACTTAGGTGATGCCAGCATGCAGCAAATGCAGGAGGTTTTGCATGTGCAGAGCTATTGGGGATGTCTGGGTGCAATGCATAGGCTCAAACTTTTTGTTTGTTTGTTTTTGGTCTTTCTCACCTTGGAAACTAGAGAAGCTCCAGTCCAATATTTTGTCTCTCCACTTACCTACGGACTTTACATGCAACTCGTTATGCTGATGGTGACAAGTGTACCTTCTATCACTAGGTGTGTCAGGAGACCTGGTGAATTCTGAAGTGCAGAAGCCTTTTGATGACACTTTGGTGCTCCCTGAGGTACAAATTTAGTCCAGAACTTTTTTTCCCCTCAGTATTGTATGCATCTGTGGATATGAAAAATTCCATTTAGTTTAAAAGCCCCAAAGAGCTGGGTTTTTAACATCACGTAACTTAAAGGGGTTGTTGCAACACTGCAACAGGCTTTAATAAATAGCTGTCCTTTAATAGTTCCCCGTAAATTCTTTCTGCTCTCCAAACTGATGAACGGACAGCCTTTACAACACAAGACGTTGACCTATTGGTGGGCTGCTGATCCATGCTTTCTGGGAAGGATTTGTGACCACTTTTCTTTTGTAATCTGTTTTGGGGGGTGAGAGGAAACCTTGAGATAGTTATTTGGAAAAAGCCAAGCACTTTGGTCCAGATCCTTTGTCTAGTGCTCTCACTTTGGAGATGGACACAGAGTCGAATACGGGCTTCTACACTGTTTCTTTGCCATGTTAAACAGACAGATAGAATAGGGGACAAAACCTCCTCATTCAGAGACTACGGATAGGATGCCAGGAAAATGTGGCTGGATAAGTACAGTGGAGGGCTTGTGAGAATCACAGGAGAACTGAAACACTTCAGAATCATACTATCTTGTAATCAAGAGAATGGGAAATAAGGGAATAGGAAGTTACATTTATGGTCTAATCCTAAAGCCAGAATCTTTCATGCTGCAACTTCAGAAACTGAAATGAACAGAAATGACCTGAGGATTCCTCCTGTTATTACTGAGGCTACTGTTTATTGCAATAGCCAGCTCAAGAAAGGGTATCCTTGAACTACAAAATGTGGAAAGCAGATACTTCCAAAAGTGACCCTTTCACAGGATTCAAAGGAAAACTGAAACCTATTATTTTCTTTTAGGCAAGAACAGATGGCTTTCCCAATGGAAGTGAGCAGTTTACTGGGGAAGGTTGTCCGCCTGGAATTCTAGAATCTCTTGCTGCAGAGAAACAGAAAGAGCTGTCAGTTTTGCTGCTGGAACTGAAAGAAGCCCAAGAAGAAATAACTTTTTTGAAAAGGCAGCTCAAGGGCCCAAACGGCCAAACTTCTACAGGTAACCAAACAGGAGAAGCAGCTAACCAGCTGGAAGATAATTCCCAGATACGGTTTCTTGAGGGGGAAGAGCAGAAGGCTTCAGATACACAAAATGAGTTGGGCAGGAGCTCATTACTGAGAGAAATAGAAATGCAGCAAATTGGTGTGCTTCAGGAGAACAGAATCAGTCTTCAAGAAGTGCCCCAGTGGAGCACTGTCCCCTGCAGAGGGGAGATGGAGGCAATGCAAGAAGTCTCTACAGCAGATCCAGAGCCTGGCACCTCTCAAGAACTGATAAAGTTACAAAACCAGATTACAGAACTGCAGATAATTCTGCAGAAATCAGAAGAATCCTATAAGAAAGATCTAGGAGAAAAAAGTGCAGAAATAAATAGGCTAAACCAGTTGGCTGAGGAATACAGAAAAAAAATAGAGGATTCTGACAGTGCATTTTGTGTTTTGACTGAAGAACGAGATCAGCTCCTGTGTCAGATGAAGGAACTTTCTACCATAACAGGACTGAAAGAGCAAGTGAAGCAACTTGAGGAAAATCTAGCTCTTTCAGAAAAGCAGAGACTGTCAGACAGTCAAAGCAGTCTTCTGAGAGAACAAATCCAGAGCCTTAAAAATGAATTTAAATCCAAGGAGATAAAAATTGAAGCTTTGCAAAAAGACTTGGATGAAGCGCAACTTCAGCTTTCTGACCAGGACATGCAACTAAAAGATCTGAGAAGCCAGATTGAGAAGAAGGAATGTGAAGTACTTGATCTAGAACAACTTTTGAGGAAGAATACAGCTGAGAGAGAAGAGCTTTCCCAAAACTTAGCTTCAAAGGGTCGTGAAACAGCACGCCTAGAACAGCTTGTTGCTGAACACACCAGGTCTATAGAGAGCCTGCAACAAACCTTGCTGGAGAAGGACCAACAGATGACAGAGATCAGTGTCAGCATGTCTGAGAAAATGGTCCTGCTGAATGAAGAGAAATTTTCTCTAGGAAATGAGCTGAAGAGTCTTAAAGAGCAGACAAGTCTATTATTAAAAGCCCAGGAAGAAAAAGACCAAAACATAGAAGCAAAAGATACATATCTGAAATGTGGGGCATCTGAGCAGCAGTATGAGACAGATGCAGCATGTAAAGAAAGTGAGGTATTAGTAAATAAACTTGAACTTCTGAAAAAAGAAAATGAGCAAGTAAAGCGGAAGCTGCAAGCAGCACTTGTTAACAGGAAGGAGCTTCTGAAGAAGGTTAGCAAATTGGAGAATGAATTAGTACAACTGAGAAGAGAACATGAATCAGAATCCTCAGTGGCTCAAGAAGCTGAACGGGAAGAAAATATGACAAGCGTGATAAGCGGAGAAGTGAATATTGAAAGCCAGCCCAGTGAGGAGTATCTAATTCAACTGCTTTCTGAAAAGGAATCTGAGTTGCAGAGCATCCGGAAGGACCTGCTGGATAAAGAAACTACTGAAGCACAGTTGCAGGCAGTGATTGAGGAAATGAGGCGAAGCTTGCAAGGTAAGACAAGCATTGTTTCAATTAAAGATGAAATCATGGAGAGTCAGACAATTGCTGACAAAGTAACTGAAACCAATAAAAGCCCAAAAGATTATGGAGAAAATGAAAAAAATAGTTCAGTAGCTACAAATCTTGAAGAAAACCAAAAGTCTGCTCTGAAAGAGAGGATTTCAACTCTTGAACAAGAAAAACAACAACTTCAAAAAAAACTTCAGGAAGCCCTGGTATCTCGCAAAGACACTATAAAAAAGGCTCAAGAAAAAGACAGGCATCACAGAGAACAGCTGAAACAGCAGAAAGATGATTACAACATTCTACAAGAACAATTTGATAAGCAAAGCAAAGAGAAGGAGAGCATCCAAGCTCAGCTCAGACAACTCCAAGAACAGAAAGGATCAACAGAGAATGTTCTTGGGGATCAAGGTGGGTTGGATTCTTCATGCGTGGAAGCAGAAAATACAACAAATAACAAGCTTGTCCAAGTTGCAGATGTTTCTGGGGAAGAGTTTAAGAAAAAACTTGAAAAATTGCAGATAGAGAAAGAGGAATTGGAATATAACGTTAGCCATATGCAAAGTGACCTTGCTTGCAAATCAGAATTAGTCTTTCATTTGCAAGAGCACATAGCACAGTTGTTTCTGGAGATAGAAGGGCTGAAGAGAACCTCTGACCAAGCTGAAGCTAAGGCAGCAAGTCTTCGGACAGAATTGGAGGAGAGTCGAGCAAAAATTTCTAGAGAGGGCAGTCTGGAAGACCTGAAAACACTCATGCACCAAAAGGATGAAGAACTGGAATTTCTTAACTTGCAGTTAAGGGAGAAAAGTGAAGCTCTCAATAACGTGCAGGCACAGTTGCTGGAAAAAGAGGATTCAGTCAAGAGGCTATGTAGTCAGTTGGAAACTCAAGCTCAGGTACATGAGGAACAAAGCAAGCAACTGCAAGCAGAGTTGCTTGAAATTCAAGAGAAGCGAGGTAACGGTGCAGAAGCAGCTAAACAGAAGAATCAAATGCAGAGAAAGTTGCAAGCTGCACTTATCTCTAGAAAAGAGGCACTAAAGGAGAGCAAATCTCTAAAAGAGGAGCTGGCTAATGCTAAAACTACTATTGAAAATCTTTGTGTCAAGTTGACAAATATGGAAAGCCAAATATGTGGCCATGTTAAAGAAACAGATACTTTAAAAGAAAAGTTAGCGGGCCTCACTGAAGAGCGAGAAAAACTTATTGCAGAAGTTGATAAAGTACTTACAGAAAATCAGAATCTTGATGGATGCTGTAAAAACCTGACATTTACTCTAGACAGAGTTGTTCTAGAGAAGGAGAAGCTGGAGAAGGAGATGGAATCCTTGAAATGCTTTCAAGCCACTGAGAGTTCTGAGTGGCATGAGAAATACAGGGAGCTTCAGAAAGAATATGAAACTCTCCTGCAGTCATATGAGAATGTGAGTAATGAGGCTGAGCGGATTCGGCGTGTTTTGGAAACTGTTAGGCAGGAAAAGCAGGAAATTTTCATTAAGCTGAAAAGTGTTGAAGCAAAAAAAGAGGAAACAGATAAGCAGCTACAGGAGGCTGGACAGGAAATTGATGGAATGAAGGAGAAAATGAGGAAATTTGCAAAATCAAAGCAACAAAAGATCCTGGAACTAGAGGAGGAGAATGAGAAGCTTAGAGCAGAGATGCGTTTTACAGATGGAGAACTACACAGGACTGGAGATGTCTTTACAAATACTAGCCTGAAAAAAGATCTGGAGAGCTCTAGGAGGGATTACCAGTCTCTTTCTACTCAGCTTGAGACAGTAATGGCTGAAAAGGAGTCTCTTAATCAAGAGATCACAGACTTAAAGTGTCATTTGCAGTTCACAGAATCTAAGCTGAAGGAAAGCAGAGAACTGGTAGACAAGTATGTTGCTCAGAAGACAACAGAGGAAGAAACAAATCAGGCAGTTGCCACACCACCACCGGTGGAGAGGACTGAAAATCAAGTGGACATAAGTTTTAGACCAGATTCTCCTACTGCAGAGCTGGAACAAAAAGCATTTGAAGGTAGTAGCCCTTGTGAAGATCTTGGTACCTACATCCAGCAGATAGCTGAGCTCACAGAGCGAATTGCAGAACTAGAAGATAATAGGAGGGCTTCAGAGCAACAGCTGGGTGACATCCGCATGTGTGTTGAGACTTTAGCAGGTGAGAAGAGGGCTTTAGAGACCCAAATGGAAGAGAAAGTCCATGAATTGAATGCTCTTCAGGACACAGTAGCAAAGATGGAACAAATGGTCCAAAAAACCAAAGATGACCTCATCAGGATGACAGAACTGAAGGACAGGCTAGAGGCTGAGAAGGATGATTTGGAAGAAAGGCTCATGAATCAGCTGGCAGAACTTAATGGGAGTATTGGAAACTATCAGCAAGATGCAACAGACTTCCAGATCAAAAATGAGCAACTGAAACATGAGCTTCAGAGTTTGCAGAGAATGATGCATGAACTGGAGGAGGAGAAATGTCAGATGGCAAAGGAGAAAAGTAAAGCAAGTTCAGAAAAGCAAAAGGAATTTGTAGAAAAGCTAAAATGCAGTTGGAGGGGAGACAGCAGCACACATGTAAAGGAGCTTCAGGAACTGCTGAAACAGAAACAGCAGGAGATTAAGCAGCTGCAGAAGGACTGTATTAAAAGCCAAGAAAAGAACAGTAGTTTAGAAAGAACTGTTAAAGCTCTGGAATTTCTGCAGAGTGAGTCTCAGAAAGAGGTAGAAGCAGCCAAAGAGACTTTAGCTAAAGCAGTTGAAGACACCAAGAAAGCCCAAGCAGAGCTTGCTCTCTGCAGAGTAGTATTGGATGACACCCAGAGTGAGGCAGCAAGGGTTCTAGCAGAGAGTGTCAAAGTGAAAGAAGAGTTGCAGGCAAACAAAGAGAATATTAAAATTCAAATGAAGAAAAAAGATGAGGACTTTGAGAGAAGACTGGAACAGGAAAAAGACAAGCACTCAAAGGAAATTAAAAACATGGAAGAAAAGCTGTCAACTTTGCAGAGGGAGAAAGACTATATGGAAGCAACTGTTGGTGATCTTCAAGACTCCTTGAAGACAAAGGATCAAGAAGCCAAGCAATTGGAAGGCAGCCTAAACAAAACACTAGCCCAGCTTGCAGCCTTCACCAGGAGCATGTCTTCCCTTCAGGATGACAGGGATAGAGTAATAGACGAATCAAAAACATGGGAGAAGAAATTCACTGAATCTATTCAAAAGAAGGAGGAAGAAATACGTTCGAAAGAGGAAACTTGTGTTGTGCTAAAGGACCAGATGAAGCAGATGACCATACATGTGGAAGAACTTCAGACACATATATCCAGGTAAATAAGATGATAATGACTCAGCTGGTATTCTTGTATTTCCTTTTGACAAGGCAGCAGCCACAGGTGAGGTAGGATTCCCCTTTCCTTTTGCAGTATACCAGAAAGAAAGAATTTTGGGTATGTAAATATGCTAAATGTGACGTGATTGGCAAAACTAATGAATGCCTAAGATGGAGAGCAGAATTAATCTTCCTAATAAAGCCATAAATATAAGGCTTATCTTCTGGATCACTTATGTTTGGATAGAAAGGAAGTTTGGAGTTATGTTGTAGGGAGGTACTATGTATTTGTTGTCTGCACAAGGATACAGGGAGATTAACACTGTAAAATATTCTTTCTTCTCATCATTAGGGTACCCATGTTACATCTATTCTCTGTGACAAGCAGTAGCTATCTGAGTACTATCTAGAGTCTTTATTAATGTGAAACTTGAAATAGATTCTTTTGCATAGAGTTGTTGCATTCAGAGATTAAACTTGACAGGGGAAGAGAGCATTGGGATACGTCATTCCAGTTTAATCCCAAAATAGAATTTGAGGGAAAGATGGAGCTATGGAAACATACCAAAATGTAAATCTGGGAATTTCTAAAATTCAAAACCGAACTGTTCTGACATGAGTAAAATTGTCCTATAAAGTTTGTGATCAAAATGCTATATCTTTGCATGCTGGAACATTAAATTAACATCAAGCATATAAGAACAGCAATTTCATTGATTTCTTTTTTTTTTTTTTTTGTTAGCTACAATGGATGAGAGAAAGAAGTATTTTAATGAAAAGGAGGTGATAACATTCAATCCTCCATTTTTTCAATATTGACATAAAGATTTATCTCACTGGGCAACTTTTAAAAAATATTCCCCCAGTACCACCCCCTTCAGACCGTAGTGCAGTCAGAACTTTAAAAGATGCCTTGAATTTTAAATTGAGGGAAAACTAATCATCTGGATATTTCCAGCTTGCTTTCTTAAAGTAAAACTAATTTTATGGCTTTTCTAAATCAGTATAATCAATTAAAACTATTACTGTGGTTTTGGATACTGAGCTACTTCATTGATTTGTGACTGACTTTCTCTTCTCTGTTTTCAGGCTGGAACGCAACAAGAAAGACTGGGAGTCTGAATCCAGGAAGGAGATTCAGCATCATCAAAAGACATGTGAAATGTTGCAGGAGGAAAAAAAGGAGCTTTTGAGTCAGCTTGAAGGGTATCAGAAACTGTACAGCAAGTCTCAGAATGAACAGCAGAAACTGGAGTCAGAAAACAGCAGCCTGAGAGACCAGCTTGCTGACTTACAGAATTCCTTCACCAAATGTGAATTGGTCAGGGAAGAGCTGGGGAGTGTGGTCAAGCAACAAGAGACCAGTATCCAGAATTTTAAATTCAGCTGTGAACAGCTTGAGGCTGATCTGCAAGCTTCCAAGGACCTAACAAATAAGCTGCATGAAGCAACTAGTGCCAAGGATCAAGAGATCATTAGTTTGCTGTCTGCCAAGGAAGAAGCAGTTATGGCTGCTCTGTCTGAATTACAGCAGCAACATTCTGAAGAGATGAAAGAGTTGGAGCATAAGCTAAGTAAGGAAGAAGAAGATAAAAAAGCCTTGGAAAATGAGAAGAACAAAGTTATTGACAAACTTGACCGTCTCACTGAAAAGGTGAAGATAAGCAGAGAAGAAAGTAAGCAGCAGAAGGCACAACTGGACTCCTTCACCAAGTCCATGTCATCTTTGCAAGACGACAGAGACCGCATACTGAGAGACTACAAGCAACTGGAGGAACGTCATCTTGTTATAATCTTGGAAAAAGACCAGCTAATTCAAGAGGCTGCTGCTGAAAACAATAAGCTCAAGGAAGAAATCAGAAGTTTTCATAGCCGGATGGATGACCTCAACTCTGAGAATGCCAAGTTGAATGCAGAGTTGGTGCGGTATAGAGAAGACCTGAACCAAGTGATTTCAATAAAGGACTCCCAACAGAAACAACTTCTCAAAACACAGCTTCAGCGGATCCAAACCCTGGAAAAGGAGAAGGCAATCATAGAAACACAGCTGAAGGAGTCCGAGCGTACTCAGGATGATCTCAGGAAGTGCATGGAAGCCTTGAGAGAGGGTAAAGTCAGTATGTCTCAAGAGGTTGAAACCCTTATGTCCTCTCTGTCTCGGGTGCAGAGTGAGATGACAGCATTACATGAGGGGGGTCCTATCATGGAGTGTCAAGCACAACTGAAGGCCCGAGAGGAAGAGGCACAAGAACTGAGTCATAAGCTTTCCCTTTCACAGAAAAGGATAACAGAACTTGAGGAGGAAGTAGTATGTATTCAAAGGGATGCAGCCAGGAGAGTGGGAGAGGCTGAGGACAGGCTTCGAAAGGAATTGAAGCACCTACATCATGATGCAGGGATAATGAGGAATGAAACAGAAACAGCAGAAGAGAGAGTAGCAGAGTTGGCACGGGACTTGATGGAAATGGAACAGAAATTTCTTGCAGTCACAGATGAAAACAAAGATCTCAGAGCTCAAATTCAGTCTTTTGGGAAGTCCATGAGCTCTCTTCAGGATAGCCGAGACCAAGCCAATGAAGAGCTTCATGTTTTGAAACAGAAATACTCTGCAGACTTAGAGGAACAAAAGAGTCTAGTGCAGAATCTTCAGAAACAGATGGTTCAGCTACAAGAGGAGCAATGTTCCACTGCCAGGGACCGAGATACAGTGAGATCTGAGCTGACAGAGCTGCAGAAAGCCACTGATGAAAGAGGTCTCTTGGCCCAGATTGAGAAACTTAATCAGAAGCTCAGAGCCAAAGATGATGAGCTTCTCCATTTGTCTTTGGAACTGGAAGGCTCTTCCAACCAAGTCAAATCTTTCTCCAAGGCTATGGCAAGCCTGCAGAATGAGCGAGACCGTCTGCTGAATGAATTGGGCAAAACACATAAGATTGAAGAAGTGAAGCAACAAGCAGAAGAGAGCACTTCCACTACTCCTTCAGAAGTGCAGAGCCTTAAGAAGGCACTGTCCTCCTTGCAGAATGACAGAGACAGAGTAGTAAGTCCTTGTTCTCTCTTCCTGCTCTTAAAGCCCCATAGGAGATTTGGATCTTCAGATCTTAAAATTCAGCACACATAGATCTGGTATTTGCAATGTGAAACATAGATCATCTTCACAGAATCACAGAATAGTTGAGGTTGGAAGGGACTTCTGGAAATCTTCTAGTCCAACCCCCCTGCTCAAACAAGGTCAGCTGGAATAGGTTGCCCAAGACAGTGTCCAGTCAGATACTGAATATCTCCATTGGTGGATATTCCACAACTTCTCTGGGCAACCTGTTTTTTCATGTATCTGGAAATGGTTTCCAGAATTAGTTGCTCCATCACCTTCCCAGGGATGGGGATGAGGCTGACCAGCCTGCAGTTCCCCAGTTCCTCTTTCTTGCCCTTCTTGTAGGTAGGGATGACATTTGCTTTCTTCCAGTCTTCAGGAACCTCTCCCAGTCACCATGACCTTTCAAAGGTAATTGAGTTGCCTCCCAATGGCCTTAGAGCTTGTGGGCATTCTCCATCAGATCCCATGGATTTAGTATGTGTCATCTATGTTATCTTCTCTGACATATGGAAGCTGTGATTTCATTGTTAACTTTGCAGGGTGGTTTCTCTTGTTAGCTTGATTTAAAATATGGAATCACACAAATAAGATATGGGTTCCCTGTTAACCTGCTTAGTCCACATCTGTAGAAGCTCGTGCATTTGATTCGTCTTAGATTTGTAGAAGAGACTAGAGCAAAGTCTTGGGTCTGTTCCTCATCTTGGCAGCTGATTGTCAAGACAGGTACAAGGCATTGCAGCTTCATTTTGACATCCTTGCTTGCATGCTTAATGTGTCTGTGTTTGTATAGTCTCTGGCACAATGCGGCTCAGCAAGTTTCAGAGTTCTAGTTGCTGGTCAGATGACAGACACTTACAATCATTTTCCACCATCACTTAGTCTGTCTTAGTTTTCCCTTCTGTTAATTCACAACAGACTTTGTGATACTGTCTTAAGCACATATTCCTTCTTGTCCATTTTATATCTCAGTTATTTGTAGATTTATGTCTGCTCTTCTGCTATTTTGTTGAACTTGCATATCTGTGTAGCGCTGCTAATACTAAGATAGATCCTCAGTAGAAGGATCTCCTGACTCATAAAGTACTTCCCTGTCTCCAGAGTCAGTCACGTCATCTTCTCTTTGAAAACTGATTGCAGTGATGGATGTGTAATGACAACTTGTTTCTAATTCTAGTCTGAGTAGACTGTCAAAAGGATTTTAGTTCCTCACTTCCCTGGTTTACAGTAAATACCAACTTCAGGAGTTATTCTTAACCAGCTCCTTCTGTCTCACTTTGTCTTCCTCTGAATAAGGGAATTAATACTGTAGTCCTGGGGTCTTTTT
This sequence comes from Ciconia boyciana, assembly GCF_034638445.1. Taxonomy (NCBI): domain Eukaryota; kingdom Metazoa; phylum Chordata; class Aves; order Ciconiiformes; family Ciconiidae; genus Ciconia; species Ciconia boyciana. Next base: position 252,181 of record NC_132934.1, read on the forward strand.
GTTAATGTATGTCACATCTTCATGGAAGGTCTCAAAAGTCACTACTCTCATTAGCAATAGAATTCTCTGAGGTTTTTTTTCTGAGCAGTTTTTAGTAGACTGCTGTAATCACTGAATCAATTTCTAGTTTCTCTGTCGTCTGAATGTAACTTTTTTTCCTCCAGATGCCACAACGAGAAATGCTCTTAAACACTTATAAGTAATAAACCTAGCTGCTTGCTCAGTTGTCAGACACTCTGATATTTCCCTTTAATTAAAGGTAAGAGAGCTGAAGAATCTGCAGCAGCAATACATACTAGTCGGGGTAGAATCATCTGAAAATTCTCGCTTAAAAGCACAACTGCAGGAATATCAGCAAGACGCAGATAAACAGCACCGTCTCCAAGAACAGCTGAAGCAAGAAAGTATTTTCTACCAGCAGGAGCTCCAGCAGCTTAGGTGAGAATTGTCTGTTTTCTCACTGCCTCAGAGATGCAAATGTGCTGTTTCTTTCACTGAAAGAGCAATTGTGGGCAGAAGGCAAAGAAAGCATTGAGAACCTCAGCCTTACCTGTGTCAGCTGTCACTAAATCACTTTGTCTTGTTCAGGAGTGGGCACACGTTTCCCTTGTTCAGCTTTGCCTCAGATTTAGGGTGAAGGATTACAGCCCAACATATTGGAAGGAAACGCCTGTGTGAAATAGATAATGACCTTTTAATTTTTATTTCCTTCATCCAGTGGTGGCCAATGTAATCTGTTTGAGAGGAAACTTAGGCTGTTTCTTGTATTGGAGCTTACGTATATAACTCTCCATTCCAAGCTGATGTTGAACATCCTTTATTATCCCACTGATATAATTGTTTAGCTAATACTCATTTTGTATGACTGTCTAATCTTCTGTTTCACTTGTTTTATGTCTTCTATTTTTAAAAAAAGTCTGTAATGCAGGTCTAGTAAATTGTCATCTCCAACTGGACTAAAACTAGTCAGATAAATATGCTCTGTTCTAGAAATGGGGAAAAAATCCTTTCAGGTACTTCAGAGATCCAAGAATCATTGAACCTGGAGTGAAAGGGGTGGGGTTTTTTTGTGGAAAGATGTATGGCTTATCTTTGTCCAAAGTGATATAAAAACTTGTAGTGCTCCTTCCCCCTCCCCCTGCTCCCAATCTGACCCTCAAACTAATACTTCAGATCTTGTAAAGTTTGAAGCAGCTTACAAATTTTATTTATCTCCTGATAAAAGAAAAGGAGATTTATTTCCTGTCTAGCTTCTACAATATAAACTAAGCTAAGGCCTCAAGTTTGCATGTTGGGACCAATGCTATGGTTCTAGTGCATATTTGACTGAGGCAGTGATAATGTTATGATGACAAGTGGCATTGTCAATGACTTGCTTGACAAAACTCTCTGTACAGCAAGATCAAAACAATGCCCAGGAATACCAAAAGTGCGAGCATTGAACAGTCTCACAGTGTGAGATTGTTGAGTCAAATTGAGCAGTGTTGAGCCAAATACAGAATACTTCCTTAACTCTTCTTTTAAGGTTCCTGTACTTAAGTGGGTTGTTTTGTTTTGGTTTAGTTATAAAACTTATTTTCTGGCATGGGCTAATGATAGGAAATAGAATAATCCTCAGCTCATTCTGAGCTGGATACCTGGATATCATAAGTGATACTGGTAACTTCCTGGTAATTTCCTTTGTGTTGTACTGGGCAGACAAGAGAAAACTACCTGGGAAGAGCAGAACAGCAGCATAAAGGAGCAGTACCTGATGGTCATAGCAGAAAAAGACAAGCAACTGAGCCATTTACAAAGGATCATGCAAGAAATGAGACTGCCCTTCAGCAAGTCTCAAATTGTAGAGGAACAGTACCAAACGAAGGTGGGTGGAAATACACAGATTATTCATTGCATGGAAATGTGAGGCTTGAAATTCAGACAAAGTAGCATGTGTTGCTTGTATTTAGCTTGTACAGACTGCAGTATCGAATTTTGTTGTGTGACCTCCAAGGACTATACCAACAATGCAACTTGGATCATTGAAAACCTTTAGAAAAGTCTGGTGTACCCTTATGTGCTCTTCCCTTAGTTCATGGTTCCTAATGTTTCCACAAAGAAAGTAGAAGAGACAGGGCTTCCTAGGCACCTTAGGTCCTTCTAAGCAGTATGGAACCTCTCAGGTCTTTTCTTTCTGGCTATTTTAGAATTGCTTTTTGCACTGTGTTTGAATCTAAGATCTTCTGGTTTAGTTCTCCTTTTAATGTCACCTTCTAATTTTTAAGTTTCTTATTGAATTTTTATTTATTATCCCTGTTTTTACCATGACATAGATCTACTATCCTGACTCAAGCCCAGAGAGGCTGAGGATTGAACATCGCACTTTCTGCCTTCTTTCCCCTGTATCACAGTCCTAAAAGTGGAGTTGAATATGTTGAGTATTTTGCTTGGTCTAGGGAAGGAAGCTTGCCTGCTGCATATACAATACCATTACATTATGAGCAAGGAAAGAACTCTCCTGCCCACACCTGTAATGTTCCAGTGAGCAGCTCTTATGTCAGTGGAGGAGGAAGGAGATCTCCCCTTATCCCTTTGACACACACATGCATATATGCAAAGAAAAAGCTAGAACAATGTGCATGTGATGCTTTCCAGGAGAATGCTTCAGTGCTAACCTTTTAGTCTGTGTTGAATGATAGCAGTGTGGACATTTGCTTTGTTTTTTTGTTTGGGGACGTTTTTTGTTCTCATTCATACGCTTTTTTTCCTTCCTGTATTGTAGACAGCTTTAAGACAACTTTTGAGACGGACCCATAGTATGTGCAAGTTCAGTGATCTTTCCTAATTATTTGGATTTTCAGATGGCTTTTAGGATGTTTCTGTTTATTCCCCATTTGCTGTTTTGCTTGAGCAGATCAAGTTTCAGACCTAGGAATAATGTTGGGCTTTGACCTTGGAATACTAAACAGAGGGGAATAATATGAGAGTGGGTTGTCACATGTGCAGTATATTTTCTATTGTTCTTTCCCTGGCAGATTTCTTCAGAAGTTCTGAGAGGGGACTTTTCAAGCCTAGAAACAGAGACAAAACATCTCCAGGCCCAGCTAAGTGACAGCCTGAAAGAACTGCACCAAAAAGAGCTCAGAATTCAGCAGTTAAACAGCAAGGTACTGATTATATCTTATACTTGCTTACAGGGTCTGGGATGAGGAATGTGGGGAAGAGAGTAGGCTCGAATAGGGCTTAGGGAGCAGGAATGAATCTTTCTGTTCCTGTGGGCATTTAGTGAAGTAACACAAAATCAGAAATATTTGTTAGAAGAGACTTCTGGAGATGATCTAGTACATTCTTCTGCTGCTCAAAGCAGCACTGTCACCAACATTAGATCAGGTCAGCCATGACTTTGCCTAGCTGAGTGGCGAAAGAATAGAGATTCCAGAACCTCTCTGGGCCTTTGTCCAATGCTGCTCTACACTTTTAATGCAAATGTTTTTCTTAATGTCTGGTCTGACTCTTCCAAGCCACAGTCTGTGGCTACGGCCCCTTATTATATTTTCTGCCACTATCGAAAAGAGTTTGGCTCTGTCTACTTTATAACTCACTTTAATTTAATTGTAAGCTATTGTAAAATGACCCTTTAGCCTCCTCTTTAGCAGGCTAAAGCATCCCACGTCTCACAGGCATCATGTGCTCCAATCCCTCGATGATCTCAGCAGCCTTTTCCTGGACTCATTCCCATTTCTCTATCCATTCTAGAATCATTTAGATTGGAAAAGACCCTTAAGATTAAGAGTCCAACCGTTAACCTGACACTGCCAAGTCCACCACTAAGCCATGTACTTAAGTGCCACATCTATGTGTCTTGTAAATACCTCCAAGGATGGTGACTCAACCACTTCCCTGGGCAGCCTGTTCCAATGCTTCACAACCCTTTCGGTGACGAATTTTTTCCTAATATCCAGTCTAAACCTCCCCTGGCACAACTTGAGGCCATTTCCTCTTGTCCTATCGCTTGTTACTTGGGAGAAGAGACCGACCCCCACCTCGCTACAACCTCCTTTCAGGCAGTTGCAGAGAGCAATAAGGTCTCCCCTGAGCCTCCTTTTGTCCAGGCTAAACAACCCCAGTTCCCTCAGCCACTCCTCATCAGACTTGTGCTCTAGACCCTTCACCAGCTTCGTTGCTCTTCTTTGGACATGCTCCAGCGCCTCGATGTCTTTCTTGGAGTGAGGGGCCCAAAACTGAACACAGCATTCGAGGTGTGGCCTCACCAGTGCTGAGTACATGGGAACAATCACCTCCCTAGTCCTGCTGGCCACACTATTTCTGATACAAGCCAAGATGCTATTGGCCTTCTTGGCCACCTGGGCACACTGCCGCCTCATATTCATCTGGCTGTCGACCAGCACCCCCAGGTCCTTTTCCGCTGGGCAGCTTTCCAGCCACTCTTCCCCAAGTCTGCAGCGTTGCATGGGGTTGCTGTGACCTAAGTGCAGGACCCGGCACGGAGCCTTGTTGAATCTCGTACTATTGGCCTCAGCCCATCGATCCAGCCTGTCCAGATCCCTCTGCAGAGACTTCCTCCCCTCAAGCAGATCAACACTCCCGCACAACTTGGTGTCGTCTGCAGACTTACTGAGGGTGCATTTGATCCCCTCGTCCAGATCATTGATAAAGATATTTAACAGAACTGGCCTCAATACTGAGCCCTGGGGAACACCACTTGTGACAGGGCACCACTGGATTTAACTCCATTCACCACAACTCTTTGGGCCCAGCCATCTAGCCAGTTTTTTACCCAGCAAAGCATATGTCTGTCCAAGCCATGAGCAGCCAGTTTCTCCAGGAGAATACTGTGGGAAACAGTGACAAAGGCTTTACTGAAGTCTAGGTAGACAACATCCACAGCCTTTCCCTCATCCACTAAGCGGGTCACGTTATCATAGCAAGAGATCAGGTTAGTCAAGCAGGACCTGCCTTTCATAAACCCATGCTGACTGGGCATGATCACCTGGTTGTCCTGGACGTGCTGCATGATGGCACTCAAGATAATCTGCTTCATAACCTTCCCAGCACTGAGGTCAGGCTGACAGGCCTGTAGTTCCCCGGATCCTCCTTCTGGCCCTTCTTGTAGATGCGCATCACATTTGCTAACCTTAGTCAACTGGGATCTCCCCAGCTGAAAATGAGTGACCTAAAACTAGTCCCAGTATTCCGGGTACAGTCTTATTGGTATCAAGCAGAATAGTTAATAACTTCCCTCAATCTTTGCCTGTCCAAAGAAGAGCAACGAAGCTGGTGAAGGGTCTAGAGCACAAGTCTGATGAGGAGTGGCTGAGGGAACTGGGGTTGTTTAGCCTGGACAAAAGGAGGTTCAGGGGAGACCTTATTGCTCTCTACAACTACTTGAAAGGAGGTTGTAGAGAGGTGGGGGTCAGTCTCTTCTCCCAGGTAACTTGTGATAGGACAAGAGGAAATGGCCTCAAGTTGTGCCAGGGGAGGTTTAGACTGGATATTAGGAAATTTTACTTCACTGAAAGGGTTGTCAAGCATTGGAACAGGCTGCCCAGGGAAGTGGTTGAGTCCCCATCCCTGGGGGTATTTAAAAGATGTTTGGATGAGGTACTTAGGGACATGGTGTAGTGGTGGACTTGGTAGTGGCTGAACTTGACGATCTTAAAGGTCTTTTCCAACCTATACGATTCTGTGATCTGCTGGCCTTGCTTCTCCTAATGTAGCCCAGTAGAGAGTTTGCCTTGTTTACAATGAGGATGTACTCTTGCCTTGTATTCAGCTGGGCAGCTGCTGTAATTCCTTGGTCCTTTACAGCAGAGCTATTGCCTTGGCAGTCTCTTTCCATACTATACTGATGCATGGGTTTCGCCTCAGGTGCAGAGGCTTACACTTCTCCTTATTGAACTTGAGATTTCTGTTGGCCCAATCCTCAAGTTTCTCAAGGTCCCTCCACACTGAAGTTTTGGTCTTTGTCATGTCAGCCACTCCCCAAAATTCAATATTGGCTGCAAATTTGCTGATGCTATACTCTGTCACAACTTATATTGCTGTCAATGTTGAGCGATATGTGCCCCAGGTAGGCCCCAGGAGTATTCTGTTCATTGCTGGCTGTCAAGCTATTGATCATTGCCTTTGAGTCCAGTGGTCCAGCCAATTTTTGACTATGTAGCAGTTCAATTGTCTTATTCCTAGCTCCTTAGTTTCCAAATACGTATACTGTGGGTGATGATGTTAAAAGCTCTGTGTACTGAAGCTGTCTGGGATGGAGTTAATTTTCTCCATAGCAGCCCCTAGGGTGCTGTGTTACAGATTTGTGACTAAAGCAGTGTTGATAACACACCAATGTATTAGCTATTGCTGAACAGTGCTTGCACAGCATTAAGGCCTTCTCTGTTTCTCACTCTGCTCTCCCTGCAGTAAATAGGCTGGAGGTGGGCAAGAGCTTGGGAGAGGTCACAGCTGGGACAGCTGACCTGAATGGACCAGAGGGGTATTCCAGGCCATATATAGATCACATTCAGGAGGATCAGTGACAATAGTGTCTTAATCAGCAACTTTTCTGCCACTGAATTTGAGTGTCCTTTCTCTAAAGTGATCAAAGGGAGAAAGGAGGAGGGAAGAGGACAGAGGAGGAGAGGGAGAGGGGAGGAAAGAAAGAGAGGAGAGAAGGGGAGAGGGGAGAGAGAGGACAGATTGGGGCGGGGGGGGGACAATGGGGGAAGGATGGAGGGGAGAGAGGGAGGATGGGGAGAAGGGGAGAGAGAGGGAGACCAGTCAAAGGGACCAGAGAGCGAGATTACATGAAGAAAGTTGTTTCCAGGTTCCATTTCTATTGTCGGGAGTTCTTTCTAGCCTCCTGCTTTCTATTGTCCTGAAGGAAGTCCCTCCTTTGGAAGGCATGCTTGTGATCTTCAGTACTGCCTGCAATCTTGCAAAACTTTCTGTATTTCAGTGCAGAATCACAAGCAGTCCGATTCCCACATTGACATGGAAGACTCAGAATTTAGCAATCTTCAGAAAGAGAGTTGAATTCAAGGGGAAAAAAAGAATATAAAATAATAATTTATTGATTATATTTCTGAAAGGTTTAGGTCAATCTCAGCACTTCAGAAATCTTGTTTTGGAAGCCCGTTATTCTGTACATTGTGTTGATTGTTTTGGAACTCCTGTTCTGGAAACCTTAGCCACAAGCCTACTATTGGAGATTATCGCTGGTCTTTGGACATTAGTAATGTGCAGTGTGGCAGTTCCCATGGTCTCAATAGAATTCTTGCCCTCAGCTACACAGAGAACAATTTTGCTTTCACAAAAATATGAGTTGTTTACTTAGCAGTTGTGTTCTCTTCTTAGCTATCTCAGGTCTTTGAGGAGAAAAATGCCCTCTCCCTCCAGCTGCGTGGTAGCAGTCGGAATATCTGTGAGAGCCATCAGCACTACAATGAGGTTCTGAACCGCTGCTTGGTGCTTGAGAGGCAGCTCCAGGAGCTGCGGTCTGCAGACAAAGGCATGGTAAGGGTGGTCATCTTGGTGCAAGGGAGGGAAAAGCTTATTGCAGATGGGTCCACTAACTGTGCAGCATCGTAGCTACTTTCTATCCTCTTCATTCAGTGCTATCTGCCATACATTCATGCTTTCTTTCAGGAGTTGTTTGCAACAGATGCTGCTCCAGGAGCACCCCAAGAAAAGAATGAGTCTCAGAGAGGCAGTTACACACCAGAACTACAGGAGTTGGAGCTGAGGTAAAGAAAGCCTGAGAAAACAGGGGTGGGGATGTTAGTCCTGATGGAGGTCTTTAGGCTAGTGATGAGCCTATTTCTGTTACTCTCTGTCAGAGTGTTAGAAAAACTCAGTTCCACATTAGGACCTTGTGGAAGTGAAGGAACTGTTATATGCACTTGACAGCTGTCATTAGTTCTCTCTTTGGACAGAACTTCAAAAAATGAAGAGACAACATACAGCAGCAACTCCAGTTGACCGTCACCAGCCAAACTAGCATCTTTGATTTGATGGGCTGGGTCCTCAGTAACTGCTTAAGTATATCAATGGTCCTGGTCTCAAGGCTATTAGCCTGAGAGTGTCTGGAATTGAGACCTAGCACATGATTCCTTATAACCTTTTGGAACTAAGATCTAGCACATGATTCCTCATACCCTTTCAAAATAGCTTTCAGAAGGTGGGGCCATGGATGACAGACAAGGAACTCCTTCCTGATGTGACACAGAAGCTTCAAGAGATTTATCCTCTCTTGCTTTCCAAATAATTTAAATGTATTAATAAAAGATAACTAAGTGTTCTGTGTGAAGTGGAAGGGAATTGGAGTCTGTTCACATACTGCATCAGTGAATACAATAGAAACAGAATAGTCCATGAATTAGCCCTTTTTTGGCATATGCTTGGTTATTTTCTGACAGGTTGTCCGAAACAGAACACTTACATAGCAGCACAAAGCAGGATCTGAGGTATTTAGAGGAGCAGCTGGAGGAAGAACGGGACCGTCGCCTTGCTGTAGAGGAGGCGCTCTCTGCAGCACAGGATCAGATGAGGAGGTGAGGGAGCTTAAGCAAACAGGCACTATCACCATAAAAGTATGGTGACCCTAGCTCTGTGTTCACCTGCACTTCATTACATCCTTCTGTGAATGTTACTGGGGGCATAGAAACGACTATACCATGCCTGTCACAGAATGGTTGAGGTTGGAAGGGACCTCTGGAGGCCATCTGGTCCAACGTCCCTGTTCAAGCAGGGCTACATAGAGCCAGTTGCCCAGGACCATGTCCAGATGGCTTTTCAATATCTCCAAGGATGAAGACTTCCCAAACTCCCTGAGAAACCTGTGCCAGTGCTCAGTCACCCTTACAGTAAAAAAGTGTTTCCTCATGTTCAGGCTATCGTTCAATTGTAGACAAAGATAGAATGAGACAACTGACTAGACATTAAGACAATTTCTGACTAGAAATGAGCTGCTAGCTTTCTCAATTAGTTAAATTAACTACTGGAAAATATAATTTGGAGACTAGGAATTGGGTGAAGGCAGAAGAGGAGTTTTCATACTTCCAGGGGATTTGTCTCCTCAGTAGGCAGCTGTCTGTCATGAGCAAAACAGTCTTGACTTGAAGAATGTCAGTCAATTTTAATGTATTGCCAATTAACATAAACTTTTAATTAATTTGGGTATTGAGAAACAATTAAACGCTCAGGGAAAACACTTTCCCCTTGCCTTTTCCAGGCTCAACTTCAGTCTAGACACCTCTCCTCTCCCCTTCCTAGTATCTAGTCCTGTTTTTTGCACCGTACATTACGCTCAGTTCCTTTGGTGAGGCAAAGGGCAGTGTAGGAGACTGGGGTCAGTATGTAGTGATTTCTCTCTGCTGCTCCTTGTTTCTTACTCATTTCCTCTTTCCCCTAGCAGCTACCACCCTTTGTTAAATATGTTTGAGCAGAGGGACCATATGCTCCTCTGGTTGTAGTTTTGGCACACAGTGAGGCCTCATTCATTGTCAAGCCAGCTGGAACCAGCTGTGACTGGTACAGGGCACTTCATGGCCTCCTCCCACACAGCTCTCCCTTACAACTCCCTGTTACCAAAACCTTGCCATTTATACCCACTACACTGTGTATCTCAGGTTACTTGACAGATGCCCTTATAGTTAGCAGAGAAAAGGAGGCTGACCTAGACTAGATCTTAGGATTAGAATGTTAGAAATGCCTGTTTGTCCTCATTGACTATAAAAGTGGGTTTTGTCATGTAACTTGATTGTAGGCACTTTTGCTGTGCATTTCCTGGTAGTTAAAATAAACCTCACTATTGGAGTCTTTTACATGAAAACAATGGCTTTCTTCTGACACACATGCTGATTCAGCCAAAAAGTAATGGTCTGTATGGAAGAATTCTGGATGAAGTTCCCTGGTAATTGCTACACAACTTGGACAACTGTAGGCCCTTCTAGCATTAAAGTCTATGAAAGTCTCTTACAACTGATTTCTCTTCACTAACTAATGCTAGCGCAAAGATTTGGCAGCACTGCTTCCGCATTTCATCCTTTACTCTTATCAATTTTGAATAACTGTCACTAGAAAATAGTTAGCAAGAACCAGCACTATTGGGACCAGAGCTGGCTTCCAAAATAATTCCATAGAATTTAAAATATACAGTTAAATCATCTGCCCTGGCTTCTTTCAAGTCACACACTACGAAATTTCACTTGAAAGCCCCCATGTAGAACACAGAGACCTCACTTAAGTTAGAGTCTGAAATTCCTGAAAGACAAAAGGAAAAAAACAGCACCAAAAAAATAATGAGTTTTGGAGTGACGGGATATAAATTAGGTAAGAAAGGACTCCACTGGCAGCAGCTGAATTGTTCTCTCTACTGGAGAGGAATGGTAATCTGCACATCATGCAGTATGGACTTTTACTTTTCTCTCTGACTATGGTTATGACTATGGGCACAGGAAGTGGCTGGCACTGAGCAAGTATAACTTGTATAGAGAGCACAATGTGCCTACTCTGTTATGGTTTCACCAGCCTCCTGGTGGAGGAAGGACTACTGCTAGTTGGATCACCCAGTCCTTCTGCTCAGCGTGAGCTCAGGAGGCACTACGGTTGTACAAATGAAACTAGTTCTTGTCAAGTGAGGCCATGGCTTGCTGGCAATGGTTGATTACTTTTTGAAGAAATACCTCCTTTCCTAAGCTTGTCTATAGTGTTGGTTTGGGGCATCATAAGAAACTGAATTTAATTTCATGTTTTTTGCGGCAGGTTGCAGTCAAGTGAGTGGACGTCTTCCTTAAGTGCTAGCATTGATATGACTCCAAGTCATGAGCATTCCTTGCTGATTGACTCCATGGATAATAATTTCAGCAAAGTAAGTATTTACATTCACAGCTGTCCGTGATGTGAGCCCTGGCTGATGCAAGAAAATGTGAACTGAAAACTGTGAACCTATAACAGCTAAATCCTTCTGTAGGCACATTTAAATCTGTTCGGGTTTGTGTAGGTTTCTGCTCTTGTCTTGCTCTGTTTTCCATGCCAAAAGCTACATACTGTTCTCATCGTGGCTCTGCTTCAGTCTGCATAAGCAGACTAAATTTCAGAGGTCACTAAAATGTAGGCCAGCATTGTCTGTGCCTAAAATGTGGTCCCAGGTTCCTTGTGGAATATTCAAGGCCTCGGTGGTGAGCAAATAGGCAAAGTCTGTGCAAACAATGTGCAATCTCGTGCATAAGAAGTATATGTGTTACTGGCCCATCTGCTATATCTGGAGAGTCTGCCCTTCCGTTTAGCAACCATCTCAGTTTTTCCTCGCTCATCATCTTTTAAACCTGCGTCAGTCAAGCTGGGAGCTGAAGTGGAGAGCTGCTTTTTCACTGTACTGAATGACAGCCTGGCAGTCACCTGTCCTGTTTTGCTAAGGATGAAGCCCTGCTGAAGAGTTTGCCCTCTAGTCTCTTCAAGACTTGGGGGTGGTGCTCTCAAGAGCAGCATCAGCAGAATTACGGCAAAAGCCATAACTGGATGCTACTCTGTGCTCATGCTTGGGGTTTGTTACTAGAATAGACAGTTTTTTCTTTCTACTGGAACTTTGCCAGTAGATGTTACATTGTCTGAGGACTCCTGGAAGAGCCGTTGTTCAGCAGCTTCAGAAGTCCTTTCAGCTGCAAGGGTGAAAGAATGCAACAAATAAATAATAATTTTCTTATTCTACACCAGAGAGTGAATCAGGATTCGTAGTAGCTCAAAGCTCTAGCAGAAAATTACCACTAATCAATTTTTTTATATTTCACTCAGAGGGGCTAAAAATTCGTAGGGACCAAATGTTAGAGGGAGATGTTCTGCATTCTGTTGCCCTTTCTCAAGCAGAATTGGAGAGAGATGGTTCATGAGAAATGTGCAGAAAGCAGGGAAAGGGGAATATTTCACTGAGGATTGGCTCTAGAGGTCAAATCTGACAGTGGAATGGGTTTGGGAAGGTTCATGCTTCATGGTCTGGAGAGCTCTGGGTGGAGGCAGCTGGGGACACATCCATTCCTGGTACTGACTGGTCTCTCTTTTACTCTTCCAGACTCGGAATATCCTTGGACTACGACGCCTGTTACGTGCTCTCTTCCGTTCCCGGACCCACTTGCCTCTGCTAGTGGCCATGTATCTGCTTGCTCTCCATGTCCTGCTCTTCCTGTGCTTTACAGGCCACCTATGAACAGGAATAACAGCCTTTTCTTGAGCCACAGCTCTCTGTGTAATCCCTGGACCTGTATTCCCTACTGACAGGGTAGCACTTCACCCAGCTGCCTTCTTTTTCCAAATCAGCCCTTAAGGAACATCTGCACCCAGCAACTTGCACCTAGGTTGCTTGCTGTCTAAATATGCAGCAACCAGTGCTGATGCTTGGGATCTGTTTCCAGGACATCTGCTATTCCTTTGGTGTTTTTAAATGAGTGGTACATTTTCTGAGCCAGGGTCCTCATGCTACAAGCTTCAAGGACAGCATCTGTTCCTGTACCTGGAGGTAGCACCACTCATTTTATAGAGTATTGTGCTGTGGTACAATAAGAAAAATATTCTTGAGTTGCTGCAGTACTTCAACACTTCTAGGAACTGCAGGATCTTCCCCCTCTTAGATTGAATCAGTGAGTTGAGTTGAGGAAACCCTGTAGCTAGATATAAGAAAGAGAAACTTCTTCCCTTTCTTCCATCCCTTAGATTTGCTCTGTGACTCAGTGCTGTTTGAAATATATGCATATGCTAAGGAAGTTGGGGACACTTTAAGGAACATGAATTTAATTTCATAATGGTGTTTCGTGCTCAGTTGCATCTCCTGTTGAGGAAAGGCCAAATAGTGTATCTGGACCTGCTGAGCCATTTAAAACCATTTAAAAACAGTCGTATGTCTGCCCTGACAAGCCTGTAAAATAATGTCAGTAATGTAGTTATTGAAAAGGAATAGGAAACAAGAAACTTTTTAGCTCTAAGTTAATAACTTTGCTGTTTATAGCATTTGTGCACCTTTCATGATGGAAGGTGCTTGCATACCTCTTGAAATGAGAGCAGCCATGCTCCTGGCATTCTCATCCACTAAACCCTTGTCACAAGATTTAACCTGTACAGGCTGTGTTGAAGGGTTCTATAATGTGGTATGTGGGCCCAAATCAAAGGCAGAAGCTCTGGAAATAAACTGTCCCCCCTACACTGAGGAAGGGGCTAGAGTTATGAAACCTTCTGGCATCTCTGGTTTAGGAAAAGCCTGTTGTAGAAAGCTAGTGCTGGTCATTGGACTTATTTGAATCTAAAGCAAACTGATGCAAATGGACTTGATCTTACAGGATATATGGAAAGCTGTGTTTTCTAAAGAACTCCTGAATATGTCCTGGAATTGAGACTGCCCTCTTGCAAAGGGAGAATGCTGAATGCAAAGAAGATAGTCCCAGTCGAGTTCCCTGTTAGAGACCAAGTGGTTGTTCTGTTCAGAGTTCTTGCCAGAAGGATTGTATCTGCCTCTTGCTGGAGTATTAATGGTCACATTTTTCCTATGGGAAAGAAGTAGTTCTTTTCATATTGCTGGTAAACTAAGATTCTCTAGCCAGTGAACAAAGCCTGTTTGAGGATGGATTGATTTCATCATCGTAGCTAAAATAACTGGATCTCTGGCAGGTCCAGAACATTGTCACTACATATCCATTTGTGCACTACCCTGGATTATCTGTGTGGACTTCCTCAACTATATAAAATTCAGTGACCAAATACTTTGCCTATAGCTTCCTGGGGCATGTGCTCCTGTATATGTAATAAAGATTATTTTTCAGATGGAATTTGTGTAATGTTGTCACGTAAATGTCAGAGGTCTCTTGAGGGTAGAGTGCTGCTGAATCGTACCTTGTACAGGACCACCATGGGACTGTAGGTCACTTTTATGTATACTTCCTTGTATGTGGATTGCAGAAGCTCTGTTTCTTCATATTATTTGAATGCCTATGGAGATGACCTTTTTCCCCTATCTCACCTCTCTCTCAGCCTTCTTCAGTTTTTGCTGCATTGACAAAAGAAGGAAATAGCACTTTAATAGTGAAAGCAGTTCCAATAAAACAAGATCTGCTTGGGTTTACTTTTCTTGGCACTTAGGCACATTTGATTGAACACTGCACTCTGTTAGAGTTGTGCAACCCCAGGAAAGACACAGGAGTTAGCAACAGCAAGCCGGAAGCATGCTACTAATTTACATGGGACTAGTTAAAACATACTGTCCTCTTCCAACTTTCTGTAGCCAAAGAGAGGTAAATTTACCTTTGTTCATATTCACTACTACAATCCACCACCACCATTAGAACAAAAGCTAGTAATGGGGTGTTGTAAGACCATAGATAATGTTTCCACTGTATTTAATAGAAGAATTATAAGCACAGTATGTTTCCTTAAAGCCCATGGTGCAATTTTTCCTGAACTGAAATAAGACAAGCTTCTGCTGGTTCAGAGACATTTAAATATTTTATACCTTCAGACCTAACAGCTTTGTGGTTTGACCTAATGAAAGATGTGGTGTTTTAGCTGATGTTTCCTGTTTCAAACATTTCAACTTTTTGCTTCTTCTCTGTTTGATGGACCTGTCCTGCCTAGTTTTTTGATCTATCTGCAATAAGAGTCCGAGAAGGAGATCGACCAATGGAGCTGTGCTCTGCCATCTCTGGTACATACAAGCCAATTCAACATGGCCACTACTGAGGCAGGTCAGGGATCTGTTTTCATGCCAGGAGGAAGGCAGTGTTACAAGGGATAGGGAGGAGTGAAAGCAAGTTACTGCACAGAGCTGTAAGAGGAATCCCCTCCTTACCCTCTCAGCTACCTTTACAGAATAGGTATGAGGCTCTGGGTATGGTAGACAAAGCACATGATGAGATAGAAGAGGAGGAACCTATGCAAGTACTCCCACCAAGTTCAGATCAACCGACCCCTTGCAACAAGAGCTGCATTAAGACCAGTGCTGAAAAGAAACAACAGTGAGTTACGGTCATAGGTGACTCCCTCCTAAGCAGAACGGAGGCACCCATTTGCAGACCAGACCCTCTTTTCAGGGAAGTTTGCTGCCTCCCTGGGGCCTGAATCAGGGATGTCACCAGACGGCTGATGAGCTTAGTACAGCTTTCAGACTATTACCCACTCCAGCTCTTTCATGTGGATGCTAATGATGTTGCAACAAGAAGTCCAAGGTTGATCAAAAGAGATTGCAGGGCCCTGGGAAGAATGCTAAAAGATTCAGGAGCACAGGTAGTATTTTCCTCAATCCTCCCAGCAATGGGGAGAGACATTGTGGCAATATTGGGGTGTCATTGGATTCTCGTTTATGTGTGGCTTGTATGCAGGCAGCTTTTGTGATAGTTGTAGAGAGCTCGTGAAGAGATCTTATGGGGATTATGGAAGATTTACCTCGTTCCATAGCATCTATTCCCCCAGCCCAATAAGCTACCCTGCTGGTGATAGAATGGGATCCATTTGCCAGGTCGGGTCCTAAATTTAAGAGAACTCCTGGACCCCAAAAGCCATTTGCTTCATCCCCACTCAGCATTATTCAGTTGCCACCACTCAGGTAGACTTGCCATAAATACTCTGTTTCAGTTTCACCTGGCTTTCTGCTGTATTTTTATTGTAAATTTGCCAATTTTAACAGATCCCAGGGAGTGATTCACACAGTATATTGTGGAGCACCACTGCGAGGTCCTTCAGACTGTTCTGTTTTAATGAGGGGTCTGGCTTCATATTCAGGGGGATTTGAGGGAAACAAAGAATCATCTTCCGCCCAGGTTCATTATTGTTGTGGTCACCCCATATGTTCCCATCCCATTGTTCAGGGGATGCAATTAATTTTCTAATTTGTACAATGTCAGGGGGACGGGGAGCGTGCACAAGCATCATTTTGACCTTTTCTTCCAACTTTTGGTTTTTCTCCTTTTCTTCCTGTAATTGTTTCTGCAGCTGTTCAATTTTCAAAGACAGTACTAATTCAGCTGCCTTTCTGCCTTCTATTTATTCTTTTAGGTCCTGCTCCCTTCTATTGTTATTCTTCCTATCCTATCCTGATAAGCAGCTTCTGAACAGGTACCTAGCATTTTGCATACAATTCCTTTCCCTTTTCCATCCTTTATATGACTTCTGGCCACCTTTAGCTGTTCTTTCACAGCTTCCCAATCATGCCAATTATCACAAGCCCATTCTGAGAATTTGGGACTTGGACTTATTCCATGCTTCTCTAAGTAATCAGTGATAATACTTGCCATCCTGCCAACTACACCAATTTGTCACGAATGAGTGCTTCAGATTGCTTAAAAAAACACCATCAAAGGTATTAGCAAAAAGTGGGTTTACTATGATGTTCTAAAAGTGCAACTTAACAAAGTTTGATGGCAAGGTTCACTCTGTTAATTACTGCATGGAAGAAATATACAAAGGAAAATAGGGTTACACTCAAGTTAGAATGATTCACAGAGAGACCGGGGATACAATAGGGTACGGAGGACCCTCCCAGTGAATCACGAGGCTCAGAGTAGACCCCCTTGCTTTCTAAACTCCTGATGGAGCTTAGGTGTGGCTAGGTCCAATCTTAGTCTCAGACTTGGACAACGGTTTATGTCTAAGGGATTATATATGCAAAATTTATCAATTCAGCATGCAATCAAAGTCACCAAGACAAAATCAAAGTTACCATACTACAAGGTTATGCATGGTATCGGTTGCTTACCAAGCATCTGCCATTGGTGAAAGGTCTCTCTGCCTTGAGAAGCAACCTTGAGAGGTGTCCCAGCTCAAGGGGAGATTACCACCACGCAACCACGCTGCCTAGCAGGGAGAGCTCAAAGAAGGCTCACTTAGGCTGTCATATTTATAGGATAAAGTGGTTGGCTCGTAGTCAAATTACATGCAATAGGAAAGGTATGCATGAGGCTCCTTGTACCCACAACTTTGTTTCTTGATAAATGAGTCTTGGAAAAGCCACCTGCTCTTCATGTGTCAGTCACATGATCGGTGTTCCAAGCTTATATGCATCAATGCTCTCCATGCCACCTGGCTTCTTTGTGGTTCTTGGAGAACAGATCGGAACCAGAGTTCTTGGCCCGGCCACAGCTCAGGCCTTTACCTCCTTTGGAGCCTGTACCAAACTATTGCTAGTTTGGTTAAGAGGTTGAGTGCATCCGTCACACGCTGGAAGAAACAGGCATGCCCAAGACATTAATACCTGGCTCCAGGACTGGTGCCTCCACCAGAACTTTGTTTTTTGTAACCATGGGAGAGTCTTTAAAACACAAGGTAGGCTGGGACCTGATGGGATCCACCCATCCCGATGGGGGGGACGCATCTTTGCTTGTAAACTGGTGGGACTCATTGAGAGGACTTTAAACTGGAATCAGTGGGGGAAGGGGATACCAACAGGAGAGCTGAAGGTAAGCCAAGGGTTGGCATGGCATCGCCTGAGGGTGGCAATGCTAATAGGAGCATTTGTGCTGCTCCAGGGAGCACTGAGGGCTTAGGAGCGCATCTGAAATGCTTGTACACCAACGCACACAGGATGAGAAACAAACAGGATGAACTGAAAGCGTTGGTCAGTTCCGAGAGCTATGATATCATTGGTATTAGTGAGATTTGGTGGAATGAGTCCCACAACTGGCGTGCTGGGATGGAGGGCTACAGGCTGTTCAGGAGGGGTAGGCAGGGCAGGTGAGGTAGGGAGTTGCACTATATGTAAGGGAGAGGTTTGACTGTACAGCCCTTACAGTTAGGGATGATGTGGTTGAGAGCCTCTGGGCAAGGATTAGGGGGATGTAAAACAAAGCAGATGTTGTACTGGGTGTCTACTATCAATTGCCCAGCCAGGATGCTAGCACTGATGAGTTATTCTATAGGCAATTGGGAGAAATCTCTGGATCAGTAGCCCTTGTCCTTATGGAAGATTTCAACTTCCCAGACATCAACTGGGAATTCCATACTGCTGTGACGAGCAAGTCTGGGGAATTCCTGAAGTTTGTGGAAGATAACTTCTTGGCACAAGTACTCAGTGAACCAACTAGGAAAGATGCCCTCCTAGACGTGTTGTTTGTGAATAGAGAAGGGCTCATGAGAGATGTGACAGTAGGTGGCTGTCTTGGCCACAGTGATCATGAAATGGTCGAGTTTAAAATTTTTGGTGTAATGGGAAAAAAGGTCTGCAGAGTTGCTACCCTGGATTTCAAGAGAGCAAACTTTAAGCTATTCAGGGAGCTACTTAGCAGTGTCCCCCAGGAATCTGCTTTTGAGGGCTTAGGAGTTGGTGAGTGCTGGTCAGTTTTCAAGAAGCACCTTTTAGAAGCACAGGAGCAGGCAACTTCACTGTGTCGAAAGTCAAGCAAGTGGGGCAGAAGACCAGCTTGGCTGAACAGGGAACTCCTCGTAAAGCTCAAGAGGAAAAAGGAATGGTACGACCTTTGGAAGCGAGGTCAGGCTCTGCAGGAAGATTACAGAGCCATGGTTCGCATATGCAGGGAGAAGACACGAAAGGCCAAATCTCAGACTTGAAACTGGTCAGTGTTGTGTCAGACAACAAGAAAGGCTTTTTTAAGTACATTAATAGCAAGAGAAGGCCTAAAGAAAACATTGGAACGATCCTTGTTGAAGATGGTCACCTGACTAATAGGGAGGAAGAAAAAGCAGAGGCATTCAATGCTTTTTTTGCCTCAGTCTTTAACAATATTGATGGACCTTGGGCTGCCCAGTCCCCTGAGTCAGAGGACCACAAGTGCAGGAACAGTGACTTTCCATTTGTGCATACTGAAATTGTACGGGACCAGCTGTGTCAGCTGAACGTTCACAAGTCCATGGGGCCTGATAGGATTCACTCCAGAGTACTGAAGGAGCTAGCAGATGTTATGGCAGGACCCCTCTTGATCATCTACCAAAGGTCTTGGGAGTCTGGGGAGGTCCCCCCTGACTGGAAGCCAGCCAACGTTATTCCAATTTACAAGAAGGGTGTGAGGGAAGACCCAGGAAACTACAGACCTGTTAGTCTAACCTCAGTTCCTGGAAAAATTATGGAGAAGATCATACTGGGTGCTATTGAAAGACATTTAAAGAACAATGCAATCATCAGGAATGGTCAACATGGGTTCAGAAAGGGAAAGTCCTGTTTAACTAATTTTATATCCTTCTATGATAAGGTCACCCACCTAGTGGATCAAGGGAAGGTGGTGGATGTAGTTTTTCTGGATTTTAGTAAGGCTTTTGATACTGTCCCTCACAGCATCCTTCTGGACAAGTTGTCCAACTGTGACATGATCAGGTACACAGTGTGTTGAGTGAAGAACTGTCTGAACGGCAGGGCTCAAAGGGTTGTAGTGAATAGGGCTACACCTGGGCGGCAACCAGTCATCAGTGGTGTTCCTTAGGGCTCAATTCTAGGGCCAGTTCTATTCAATATTTTTATCAATGATCTGGATGCAGGAGTTTGCTGGTGATAATAAACTAAGAGGTGCTGTTGTCTCTCTCAAGGGACAAGAGGCCTTGCAGAGGGATCTAGATAGATTGGAGCACTGGGCAATCATTAATGGCATGAAATTTAACAAGTCCAAATGCCAGATTCTGCATCTGGGATGGAGTAATGCCAGACACAAGTATAAATTGGGAGAGGAGTGGCTGGAAAGCAGCCCTGCAGAAAGGGATCTGGGGGTGCTGGTTGGCAGCAGGCTCAATAGGAGTCAGCAGTGTGCCCTGGCAGCCAGGAGGGCAAACCGCATCCTGGGGTGCCTCAAACACAGAATAACCAGCCGGTCAAGAGAGGGGATTGTCCCGCTGTATTTAGCGTTGGTGCAACCTCACCTTGAATACTGTGTGCAGTTCTGGGCCCCACCATTTGAGAAGGATGTGAAGGTCCTTGAATGCGTCCAGAGGAGGGCAACAAAGCTGGTGAAGGGCTGGAAGGTATGTCCTATGAGGAGTGGCTGAGGACTCTGGGTTTGTCTCGTTGGGAGAAAAGGAGGCTGAGGAGCGACCTCATCGCACTCTACAGCTTCCCGAGGAGGGGATGTGGGGAGGGAGGTGCTGATCTCTTCTCCCTAGGATCCAGGGACAGGACGCCTGGGAATGGTTCAAAGCTGCATCAGGAGAGGTTTGACTTGACATTAGGAAGCATTTTTTTACCAAGAGGGTGGTCAAACCCTGGAAGAGGCTTCCTGGAGAGGTGGTTGATGTCTCAAGCCTGTCAGTGTTTAAGAGGCATTTGGACAATGCCCTTAATAACATGCTTTAACTTTTGGTCAGCCCTGAAATGGTCAGGCTGTTGGACTAGATGATCATTGTAGGTCCCTTCCAACTGAACTCTTCTACTCTATTCTATTTTAAGCCCTGTATATCTTGCCATTGTGTCAAATAAAAAATGACTAGGAGCTTTTCTTGCTTCACTTGACTCATTCAGAAAGGAAGTTATTTTGGTTTGAGATGTTTATCTAGTGTCAAACTAGTGTGCTACTCATGCTACTCATTCCAAAATTGTGCACTTTCCACCAGTAAGCAATGTACCAAAGAGTCTGATCTGTAAGTGCTTAGGATTCTTTAACTACATGCTTTCCATCTTCCTAGTTCAAGCTATTTACTTTGGGGTTTGGTTTTTTTTTTTTGGTCCTGGAAGAACTTTCATCTATGTGTGTATATATATATCTGTGTGTATGTCTATGTGTGTTTATATATATTTTTAATTGTGCTCTAAAGTACTGAGTCAAATTTCATAACAACTTCTGTAAGAAGTAGCTTGCTTTCTTTGGATCTCATTGTAATTGTCAAGCCCAGGGGCTTCAGCCTTTTGACTTTTCTGTGCTTTTATGGCAAAATGATTTCTTGGAAGAGATGAAAATGACACAATCACAATCTGGTTTTGCACAGTAAGAAATGTAATTGTGCCCCATCAAGCGCTACTCATGGAGTCAGCAATCTGTATCCTGGGTATAAGCCTTGTCACCGTCCCAGAGCACAGGCAGCGTGCAAGTGAACTACAACGCACTAGGGCAGGTTTTGATACTCATGACTTGAGCAGAGTTGGGGGCTGGGACACAGGAAGTGAAGATAGCTGAAGTTAAAACAGGAACTCGGAGCACACAGCAGCCCAAAAGCTGTCGCTAGCAACAGGTGCCTGAGCAAAAAGCAGCAAGTTTGCCAGCAGGAGCAGGTGAGCCTTTTAAGGTAAGAAAGCTGAATGGGTCGTGAGAGTGGAAAGTGAGAAACAACAAGAAAAAAATGTAGGGGTTTGGTGGGCAAAGAGAACTCCTTCCTGACCCAGCATGTGTGAGTTGATAGTGCTCAGTATTTGCTTCTCAGTCTGTTCTTTGGTCATCGTTGTTGGTCTTGTGTTTGAGGCTCTGAAGAGCCACCAGTTTCCAAATCAACCAGCATGCCTGTGCTAAGTGTGGTGGCCCTATATTTATGCTGTAGTGGATGCTTTCAAGGGGAAAAAAATGGGACAAACTAAAGGGTTGAGATGCTATTCTGGCTGATATTCCTCATTACAGAGGGTGTCTGGAGCCTTGTGGTGTGTTACAGTCTGTGGTCTGTCATGGTTCCCAAGATGCATGGTGGATGGCTTTGGAGAGTAGGTGTTTACCTATGAGCCACAAACTAAAAATCTTTGGAGTGAGAGATGCTAATAAATTAGGGAGGGGAAAAGGAGATGAAAGGTATTGTTAGATTGTGCTATGTTGTCCACATGAGCCTTCCTGCTTCCCCTGCTTCTATTTGCAATTAGCTATATTCAGTTTGTCATAAGATTACTGTCAGTGCCTACAAACACAGCGGAGTTTGTCACAGACCTGCTGTGTTCTGAAGTATGACAACTTTTTTTTTTTTTCCTGAGGCAGCCTGGGGAAGGCCTAAAGCCAGATCTTCACAGTAAATCTGCCTTCGTCCTACATCCTCTCCCTTAGCTGACTATCTGGTTTTTGTTTAACAAAATAAAGGCTCATCCCTGCTGTGCTCTTTTAGTTTCTGTTGTCTTTGCTCCCTGGTCTTACAGTGCTGATTCTCTTAGACAATTGGTAAGGGCAGCTTGAAACTGAACTGAACAGTGCACTGTACTGAACAGAAGGTTATTCACTTAACAGCTTTTTGTGTTGTACGCTTAATTACTTGCATAAACATTTTGCTTGCACAGAAAGCAACTGTCCTGGGCACTTGGGGCCAGTTTGTAGGCTACTGTGTGCTTGTGGGATTGAGGGGTTAGTGCCGTTGAGAAGCACATAATAAAAGCGTGCCGTTAAATGAGGATCCATCACAAAGCAGTTCTCTTCCCTCCTGTTGGCTTGTTCACAGGTTTATGGGATGTTTGCAGTGACGTGAAACAGGGCTCAGCAGCCCAGTCTTTGCTGCACATTCTGTTCAGTCTTTCTTGCTGCCCCAATGAAAAGCTGCTTTGGGTGACAGTAAGAACAATTTGGGGCTCCTCGACACCACAGGCAGTAATAGGTGGTGGGATGCGAGAGCTCTGCTGAGAATGATTGCTCTGTTGCATAGGGGCAGGCAAGCCATGTAATCTTTCTTCTGTCTCTCATTTTGTAGAAACTGTGTTGTTTGGGAGGGGCTTTTTAATCATCTTTTTTCATGGTCACCTTGAAAATGAAATGTAGGCGTTTTAGATTTCACATTACTTTTATTTAACTTCCTCTTCCTGGGCCTATCACTTCCTCCAGGCCTCTTTGGACAGCCTGTACAAGCTGTACCAGTGCAGCTTCAGCCTTTGCAGCCCTGCACTCTTAATTATTTTAGCCCCATTTCCTGTTTTTACCATATGACAGACATAAACACCACACAGCGTACTGTACCAGCAGTCAGACCAGCATACAGCTTTTCTCTGAACCTTCTCTAGCACACTAGGCAGTAATTAAAATGTTGGAAAACAGACAAGAGACTTCAGGAGTCCAATCTCAGGTAAATAAGCATTGTATCATGGTGGCAGAGCAAGCCACGGCCTCTGGTGGTGTGCCGTGACTGTGCTTAACAGAAGGGAGGTTAAAGCAGGAAACAGTCTCCCACAGCACAGAAAATCAATGTATGTTGGAAAAGCAGAATCTGGTAGTTGGATGCTAGCACTAATTTACATTAAAATAAGGTGTGCATTTTAAGTGTAGAGTCAGTGTGCATGAAGACTGTGGTTTACACTTAAAATCCCTGTGTGTTTTGCTGAAAGAGGTGCTGGGGCTCAAGAGTAGCTATTTTTGGGGTGCCCTGTGCTGTATGAGGGACAGAGAGATCAGCAGGGCAGATGGCCTGCAAGGGTCCCTTCCAGCCCGAGTTATGCCATGACTGCTGTGGTCCAACATGCCCATGGCCGTAAGCCAGCAGTGCCCACGTGCTGTGAGCTCTGGGTGATACCGTGTCCTCCTTTGTGCAGATGTGGAAAGCAGTCGTGGGACATGACGTGTCGATGAAGGTGGAGGCTCAGGGAGACGACTGGGACACTGACCCTGATTTTGTGGTGAGTGTCTGGTGTGGTAATCCATATTATTGGTGGTGGTGGTGGTGGTGGTAAGGGTTCACTGGCCCTAGGCATACACTGGTCAACTTGGCCAGAGCTCAGGGTGAGGTACAGCATGCAGCACCGCTGGCTGTACAGGATCAGCCAAGTCCCACCAACCCCTCGCAGGTACTGCCAGGTCATCTGTCTAAGCCATTTCTGACCTGTATCTATGTTTAGTCTCCAGAAGTTCCTACATCAGTGTACGCCACATCTGACTACAAGTAATATCACTTCAGGAATACAGAATATTTAGTTTCTTTTAAACCTGCTCCCTGGTAACTTCACTGACTCCTCCCCACAACGTATGTTACAAAAAAGAGCAAAGACTGACATTTTCTCTTTCCCACGCTGTTTGTAATTGTACAGGATCCCAGCATTGTCCTCATTTGTCTTTTTTCCAGATGGAAGAATCCTATTCCATTTACAGTCACCTTGTGCAGATGCAGCTCCATGCCTCTAAATAGCCTTGTTTTCTATCTAGTCCAGTTCTCTAGGTGAGATGGTGAGAGAACAGAAGGGCTCAGCCTGTGGGAACCCCATGCATTCATACAGTGTCATGATTTTCATTTTCTATTTGATTCCCTATTTCTTTCCTAGTAAGTCACTCACACTTGGCTTTTTGGCCAATTCTGTATTTGCTACTCTTCTACATAATTGCACATAATTCCGTATTTCATACTCCCTCCTGAATGGTAAATATTGTGGAACCATCGTTGTGCAGATATAATTAGGATGTTTTTTTTGTCATATGCTTTACTTTTGTACTTATTAACACTAACCTTCATTTACAATTTTATCACCCACTGATTTGGCATCACAAGATTTTCTGCACTGCTTTGTCTCCTGTATTTGGTTAACCTTAAACAGTCCATTTACTGTCTCAAGACATTGACATCTCATTCTTCATACCCTTTTTCTAAACCTCTTAGGAGCACATAGCACAGCAAAAGTCCTGTTCATCCTGGTGCCAACGAGCACCAGCCATGCTTTACAGCCACAGGTCTCTCTGATCTCCGTTGAGATTTTGGTTTCCTTTCCAAGATAGTTTCTTGATGGACAGTCTCTTCTGTTACACAAGAGTCCTATGTTTTCGAGGTCCAGTCTTGCCTAGTTATTTCCAGTAAGAAATTCTAGTTTGGGACACAAAAGCAAGTTCCAAATTATTAATGTTTAAAAAAAATTCTATGCTGTCAAAATTGTTTTGGTTTTACTTCATTTCTTCTATTTGTGGCAGCATTTAAAATAAGCCTGAACACAGTAAGACTTTGTATTAAATTTTGTATTCTATTTTGTATATACATATTTTTAGCTTTATGTTATATTAGGAAAGAGTTTATTGATGCTTCAATTTATCAACTACACATTCAGACCTTCCAAAAAGAAGATGAAACAAGTGCTGTCATAACAAAGCTGAGGCAGAACAGCGGACCTTGAGTGAAACGTTCACTTCAGCGTTCTTCCAATATTTTCCTAAACAATTAATTTCCACAGCATTTTTGTTTGCTAGCTCCTACCTGGGGAAGAGGGATGGAGCTTCCAGCAGCCCCGCGGCCTGTCCCCGCGGCCGTCCCGGGCCGCGGATCCGCCGTCCTCGGGCGCCCGGCCCCGCAGGACGCCGGTCGCCGGCGGGGATGGCGCGCCCGGGACCCCCGGCCGTCCCCGCTGTGCCTTGCCCGCCGCCCCCTTCCCGTCCGTGCCCGGGAGCCGTCCTCGTCTCGTCGCCCGCCCCGGCCCAGGTCGTCCGGGCTCGCTCGGGGCCAGGCCCAGCCCGGCGGAGCTGCACCGAGCACCGTCCTCCGGGAGGGCGGCGGGCGGCGCTCGGGGGCCGGGGGACAGAGCCCCGTTTCTCCGGGGCGGGCCGCTGACGACTGCGGTTCGCTCTGCAGAACGACATCTCCGAGAAGGAGCAGCGCTGGGGAGCCAAAACCATCGAGGGCTCCGGACGCGCCGAGCACATCGAGTGAGTGCGGCCCGGCGGGGCGCGGGGGGCAGCGGGCGGACAGCCCGAGCCGCGCTGTGGGCGGGGCCCAGCCCCCTGCCGCTGCGGCTCCGACGGGCGTCTGCGGACCGCGACCTGCGGGCGGGCCGTTGCCGCGGCGACGTCCCGTGAAAGGAAGCGGCAGCGCCGGCCGAAACCCGCCAAATAAGGGCTTGTGCGCAGCGGGGCCGCGGCAGGGGCGGAGCGGCCCGAGGAGGCCTGGCCCGCCGTCCGACGCCCGCTCTCGCTGCCCGCCGGGGCCGTGGGGTGCGGGGCGGGCCGAGAGAGCTTTCCCGGCGGTGCCGGCTGCCTGGCGGCTGCCCTCGAGCTCCTCCCTTGGGGCCCCTCTTCTGGGCCCCTGCTTTGCGGCTCCTCGCTTGCGGTACACCTACGGCCCCAGAAAGCAGCGGGATGGCAAGGGAGTTGAGACCTCAGCCGGGCGAGGAGTGCCTTGGGGCTGCGCTGCCACCCCCTCGGGGCTGCAGCCTGCCCTCCTGGGCTCTGCCGGCTGCATCCAGGCTCTTGGTTTGAGATGTTGCTGTTGCACCAGAGGCAAAATTCACAGGCCGCCTGTGATGTTGTGAGGGGTTAACTTTCAAGTACCTCCAGACAGGATTGTCCCTGTGGCAAAGACTTCCTGCTCCTTCCCTGTCCAAAGGTGACCCTATGCAGCAGCTCCCTTGGGACATCCCAGTACTGCCCTGCACAGTATGGTTAGTGCAGCACACACAAAAAGGAAAGTGTGGGCTCCCGTTGAAGACAGGGTGTAGCCCTGAATGTGGGCTGCAGGGTGGGGGCTGGATGCACCCGCTGAGCCTACTGCTCTGGGTCCTTCGCCAGCCCCCAGGGCAGCATCATCTCCTGCCACAGTGTAGTTGCTGCACGTGTGTGGCTGCCACACAGAGGGACCTAGTGTGGGCACACGGTGGCAGCTGGCAGTGGGTTTATGTCCTGCTCTGTGCTGTGCTCTGGCTGGTACAGTGGCACAGGGATACTCCAGCTGTCTGCATGGGTCTGCACAATCCCCCAGTGACTTGCCCTGACTCTCTGTCTCACCAGCATCCATCAGCTGAGGAACAAGGTGTCAGAGGAACATGAGGTCATCAAGAAGAAGGAGCTGGAGACTGGCCCCAAGGCCTCCTATGGCTATGGGGGCAAATTTGGAACAGAGCGGGACCGAATGGATAAGGTAACAGTTGTAGAGGGCTTCCTTGTGCCACAGTGGAAAAGTCTTTTTCTCATAAAGGAAAGAGCATCCCTGTTTTCTGGCCTGACCCTGAAGAGCGAGAATGGAGAGCTGGCATGGCTGTGCAGATTCACACATGTCTAGCTAGCCCCTGATCTGCCTCCAGGATCTATTTGAACCCATTTGTGTAATTTGTCTCTACAACTTCCTTGCAACACTCCCCTTAGCTGTGAAGAAGGACTTTCTGTGTCTTGTTTCAAACCTGCTGCAGTTAAATTAGGTGCCTTCCTGCTTAATTTAAACAGTTAAATTAGGTGCCTCCCTATTTGTGCTTGGAGAACTAATGAATAATAATTCCCTCCTCACATTCTCCATTACAGACCTCTGTCATATCTCCCCAGCATGAAGCCCTAGTTCATATTCTCTGTTCTCACATCAAATCTGTTTTATGATTTCTGATAACCATCATCACGCTTCTTCCTGTACCTTTCAGCATTTAATACTTCTTTTTTTTCAGAAGTGAGATGATAAGATTGCAGTAGTATTCAGTATATGGGGTCACTGTGGGTGTGCATGATACCAGGATGGCAGGGTGAGAAACAAACGCTTCCAGGAGGCCAAAATGGAGCAGCCATGTTCAGACCCTTCTGCTGGAGCACAGTGAGGATGCTTTTGTTGAGCAGCTCCTCGGCTGTCGTCCAGATGTTGCAAGCATTCAGCCTCTGGCCCTTCTCCTGAGGAGTGTGTGCAATTCCTGGCCACACCACCTCCTGCAGGGAGCAGTAGGACCCTGGCCTGGCCTGTGGTAGGCGTAAAGGGTGATCCCAGCCAGGTCTGCTGAACCTCACTCTCAGACACAGAAAATAAGGAGCAGGTGCCAGACCTGCTGCCTGTGGGTTTTTCAGTTTTGCATGCCTATCCACACTTTTCTCCTCAGTTTCCTCATGTGATTATCTACCACTCCACTGGCATTTGGGAGCAGCAGGTATTCAGGATCCCACGGTTTGCATGGTGAGCTGGCAGTGGGGCAGGTTGTGTGGGATGGCTGCCCTTGAAGCTGCATCACAGGTCTCAGAGCAGAGCTGGTACTGGCAAAGGCTTTGTGGAACGCATCGCCACCACCAGCATGGTCAGTTTGGACCTGTCACCTCGTGGCTGCAAGCATCTTGGCAGCAGGGCAGAGCAACTGTGTGGTGCCTATGTCTCTGTCTACCCTGCCAGTCTGACCGTGGGTGCTCATGTCATGCTGTCTCTCTTCTCAGTGCGCAGTGGGCCACGAGTACATTGCTGATGTTGGGAAGCACTCCTCACAGACGGATGCAGCCCAGGGCTTTGGGGGGAAGTATGGAGTCCAGCGGGACAGAGCTGACAAGGTGTGTTGGACAGGGCAGCTGAAATATGTACTTGTGGCCTGTGCTCAGTGCTGTCCCTAAAACACTGTGCTACATTTAGGACTGTGGCTGCAGTTTTCAAAGTGCTGGTGGGTGGGTGCAGGTCTAGGCATGCCACGCACCATGGTCTCCACTGAAGCATGCAGCTCACCTCCTGTGTGTAGGACAATGACTGATGACAAATTGCAGGGCACTTGTGAAGATTAACTCTCTGGTTTGCGTTAACGTGCTTGCACTGTCCTATCCAGGAAGCACTGTGTTTGTCTTGGGGGTTGTGGTGTTTTGCATCTGCAAACCCCCAAGCTGTGCCATGCACAGTGACTGGCCGTGGCAGGACTGGATGGGGACAGCAGGATGCCGTCCCTCCTGTGCACATCCTGGTGTCAGACACTGCCCAGATGCCTTGCCTGCTGACAGGGTGTGGGGTCAGGATTGTGGCCCTCTTACCTGGATTGCGTGGGCTCTTGTGAGGGCCCGTTCCTGGGCATGCTGCCACATGGACAGCAGGGGTGGTGTGAGAGGCTGAGAAGGCCTGTACCAGCCAAGGAGTGGCCAGGTGCCTGCATGTTGCAGCACAAGACAGGGAGCAGGGGCCCAGCCCAGCCCCTGGAGGAGGGTGGGTGATACCCAGCTTGGCCCTCAGGACGACTGACATTCCTCCCCTTCTTGTTCAGTCAGCACTGGGCTTTGAATACAAGGGTGAGGTGGAGAAACACTCGTCCCAGAAAGGCAAGTCCATGGGCACATGTGGCCCCTTGACACTTTGCCCAGCTTCTCTTCTGCTCCTAATATCCTGTGCTGTCTGCTGTGGCACAGTCTCCTTTGTTATCCCCCTCCTGTCACTTGTTTCTGATTCCTGCTCCCAATCAGTAATCCTTGCAGCCCCATTCCCTGCTGTCCTGTCACCACCCTTCTGTTGTACATTCCGCTTGTCTCTACATTTTGCTTTGATGGAAACCACGTCATGGCTGAGCAGAGAGGACACCCCCACATGCACCCCCGATGGATGGCTGATTCTCCCATTCCTCTAAAAGTCCTTCTGAGCAACTGCTCCAGAGGGAACCCAAGCACTGTAGGACATGAGAAGTGATTTCTGAAAAAGCGGCATATAAGAAAAGGCACAACAATGGATATGGAAACAAAAGCCTGTACAGCACCCAAACTTTTGTAGAATTCTGGAGATGATTCAACCAAACTTTGACATGTGCACACAAGCAGCTATATTCATTAAGAACATTGCAAGAACTGAAACTAAAGATATTTTAAATATTCTGCAACCAAGAGAAGATGAGAGGCAAGGTCTGTTACTGTTTCAGATAAATGTGAGGAATTCTGCATAACCAAGAAAAGAAGAACTGAATCATGTTTGTTTCAGGGGAAACTATAAAAGAAGGAAGAGATTTTGAGGCATTCTTGGTTGATCTTAAATTAATGAATCAATCACATACAGTTGTGCTACATTAACATATTCCTGTATAAGAGATTGTATACTAGACTGTAGACATAGAAATTCATCAGGCTGTATAAAACCACAGAAATCGCTCAGGACAGAATGAAAATGTTAGAAATAGGGTGAGGTGTTTGGATTGCTTTTCGTAAAAATGTGTCCATACTGGAAACTCCAGCATCAAGGTAACAGTCATAAAATCTATATTTGCTGAAAACAGCATCCTAAAAGGTCCATTTCATAATGGCCTAATGGGTAAATAATGGTTTAATTGAGATAAGTTTAAGAAATTCCTAGGACTTACAGATTCATCCTTATGTATGTGACTGAGCGTCTATGAAACAGAGAGCCATTCTTGAATACAAAATGTTTTCATGCATATTTCTCTAGACCGCAGTCTTCATTAATTGATAAGGCTGAATTTGTTGGAGAAGCCCCAACTTATCCCTGTGAAATGCAGACCTGTAGGAAGAGGGTCAGGGAACAGAGAGAGGTAACTGTGATTTACTGCTTCTGAAGGGCAGGATTTGGAAACAGAGCTGGCAGACCAGGTCTCTCAAAGGAAAGTGTCTCTATACAGCTAGCAGCTAGGATAGAGACTGAAATTTCTTAGGACATCAGCCAACAAGGTAGTCCTTAGAGAATAACTGAACACAGTTAAAGTAGTTAATACATTACTAGTTTAGAAGATGGAAAAAGGGGAGGTGTAAGGAAGACATGCTGTGCCTCTATCACATAATGGTCGAGCGTGCCACAGTCTGAGGACAGAGCTGGAGCATGTCTCCAGAAATGTGTGTTTCAGCCTTTGCTGCAGCATCCAGAGTCAGTGGTTTCCTTGAAGCAGTCGAGATTCCATTACAGCAAATGTAAGCTGTACAACAAAAGTTTGCCATTTCTTCTGTACTTTCAAGGGCTCAATATACTTATTCACAGACCTTTTCAGAGACTGGCAGACCACAGGTTTAAATCCTTGCTCTGAAGATGCATGAGTGGGTGTATGCCCAGTGCCCAAGTCTTGCCTTGGCTTTGAGTCCTTGGGTAGCTGAGCTCCCAATGCCACCCCAGCTGTCCTTGGCATGGCGCTTTTCTTCCTTGCCCTCTCGGCCTGCTGTGTCTCCTGCTGCCCACGGCCCTCAGACTCTCTTGCTGCTATGACCCACGCTTCCCTTGTGCACCCATTCCCATGGGCCATCATCCTCAATGGCCCTCATGGTGCTCCCTGCCATCCACTCTGTCCCCTCCAAACCCCTTGCTTTTTCTAGTGTTTTCCATCATCCCTGCTGCTCTTCCTGCTCCCTGGTGCTCCTCCCCAGTGCTGCTCCCCATCTTTACCCCCTCCCCTCACCAGCCTCATGCTTGGGGCAGCATTTCACTCCGTGTACCCCCTAAGATTACTCCAAGGGCTTTGGTGGCCGTTATGGTGTGGAGAGGGACAAGGTGGACAAAGCGGCAGTGGGATTCGACTACAAGAGCCAGGCAGAGAAGCACGACTCTCAGAAAGGTGAGCTGGGGGAGCCGAATGCAGCAGGCAGTGTCAGGACTGGAGCTTGGGGCTATGCCCACGGGGGCTGTGGGGCACTGTGCTTGGTTTTTGCAACCTGCTGCATGAATGGTGGAAAAGCTATGGGGAGCTGTCAGGTGCCCACTGCTTGCAGCAAGGGAATGGGGCAGGTGAGGAAAGACATTGCACAGTGCATGACTGCTGGAAAAAGTTCAGGCTAAATGAAGAGGAGCAGCAGATTTCTGTGGGCACAGGGATCTCCTGGGCAGTATGTCACCAAAGGAAGGGTACAGGGGAAGCCCAGGCAGGTGCTAATAGCAGATGACATGTCCCAGGGAGGAGGGAGGGTTGTTGCTGCAGCCACCAGTGGGGAAATCTGGCCTTGCTCCATGTCTTTCTCTAAGTCCTGGGCAGGGAAAACTATTGCCCCTGTGAGAATAGCCTGAGCTCACAGTGCTGACACTTTTCCTTTTCCCTCTCTTGTCTCTTCTCTTCCATGCCATGATCTGGATCCCTGTGGCTGAAGACTATTCTGTGGGCTTTGGTGGGAAGTTCGGGGTCCAAAGGGATCGTCAGGACAAGAGTGCCCTTGGCTGGGACCATCAGGAGGAAGTGCAACCCCATGCATCCCAAACAGGTAGGGCAATGCTGCCACAGGTGGCAGCACAATTTCCTTGGTGCACACACAGACACAGAGCTAGTGGTTCATACTTGACAGAGATCCAGCTGCTGAAAACTGTGTTCAGCATGTTGTGGAGCAGCTGGGACATTGTGAACCCCCAAAGCACAAGGGTAAACTCTGCCAGAGTAGGTGCATGCTTAGATCAGTGGGGGACATTGAATGCAAGTCCCTGAATCAGGCTTCCCAGACTATACTGTGCTTTCTCTGTGAGGTACATTCCTAATCATGAGCTCATTCAAAAGGTGAGCATGTGGGAATGAGGCAAAGCAGGTTCCAGGAATGGCTTGACTACTGTATGTTTAACTTCAGTGAACAAGGCCACATTGCACTCAAATGGCATGACTGGCTTCTCACCCCAGTACCTTGGAAGCAGATTTGCCAGCATACAGCACTGAACACCTGTGTACTTTGCTGAAAGGAATGAAGGATTAGTCTTAAAAGCTACTGTCCAGAGCATTTTGCATGTATTATCTCTGTTTAGTTCCATATGTGATAAGATGCAGACAAAGCTAACTCATTTCACTGGTCACAGCATACTGAAGTTGGAGGTGCACACAGAATATAAACTATTATAAAAATAGCCTCATTTTTTCCATGCAGACTATGCCAAGGGGTTTGGAGGCCGTTATGGGGTCCAGAAGGACAGAGTAGATAAGGTAAGACTGCATGCTGCAGCCTGCAATTGCATCCTGCTAATCACTTCTCTTTGCACTGCTGCAAGAGAAGAGACTTCCCAGATGGAGATGAGGTCCCACTGCTCAGTGCACAGCTATTGCAAGGGTGAGGGAACTGGCCCAGTGTAAATACCAGAGGGTGCAGAGGAATGCAGCCTGGGGAGACCACAATGCAAGGAAGAAAAAGTTTTTTCCATTCTCAGCTGCTTTTGAATGATTCCATTCTTGGACTGAACAGTCATACACCTGCTTTCTCTTGGGGCAGGATTTAATAGCAGAGCCAGTGAAGAGCTTTCTAAGGGCATCAGACTGTGCCCTCCTGGATATCTAGTACCATTTGAGATACTGGGAGTGTTCTGTCTGGCTGCTTGCTGTCACTCCTACAGGCCCTGTGTGTACCAATACAGTCAGGATGAGTAGTGATAGCTCCTTGGAGATGAAATTTTGTGAGAGTGCAGCCTTGTGAGAAGTCTGAGAGGCCACAAGCTATTGCATTGTGCAGGAACTGTCTCTTACACAGGAGAGGTGCTGGATCAGGCTGAAGGCCCATCCGGTGTCATGTCCCCAGCACTGACTTGGAGGTGATGATTGTGCAGAGAGCAGTATCCATACAGAGTGGTTCTTGCCTTGGACTACCTCCAGCAAGAAGGTGATGTCGCTGTGGCTGCCATTCCTCTAGCTGTTCTTACTTAAGGCATAAGGTTTGTTAGCAACTGTCACACCCACACATAAACAAGGCTTCCCAGAAGCTGGCTTGAATCTTTGGTCCCTCCAGCAGCCAACTTGCAGACCTTCCTGGTCTCTCCAGTATCTGATGCAGATCTATGGCCCCTCTGGTATCTGGCTCCTTATCCTCTTATACTACTCACCAGCTGGTATGGCTTTGTGTATGAGTGACTGGCCCCATATCACTCCCCCTTAACTACTGGTGAAATGTGGCCATTCCTCATGGTGCTGTCTGTAACTCATCAGCTTCTCTGTTATTTGTTACCTTCCGCAGGTTTTTCTGTCCTGTCCAGGAGTTTCTTAAGGTCTGTTCCGTTAGCTAAATCTCAGGCCAGGGCCTAGTCATCTGCCTGCAAACTTTAACAAAACCCAGCAGGGATGGGATTGGCAGGGATCAACCTTGCATGAGAAGAGGTTTACTGGTTCAAGTTTTCTGTCTGGGCTGAAACCAGGCAAAGGCTCACCTACAGTCAAAATGCAGACTGTCTCAGGCACTTGAATTAACATTGTGCTTTGGCAGGCTACCCTGCAAGCTTGTTCAGGAAAGGGGGTCTTGCCAGTGGATGATGATCTGCATGGATGGGGATAACCTAAAAGATGAGAATCCTGGATGGTGGTGGGGCTTTGGGGCATTTGGAGGAGGAAGCAAGGGTACCTTCCCTGAACCATACTTTTTCTGTTGTTGGGCACAGTGCTAGTGGTGCTGTGTTGTGCCTGGTACAGTACCAACATCACCATACTCAGGAGCTGGAGGAAGCAGATGAGGAGCTTTCTGCAGGGCCCTGAGCCAAAGAAGGACATAAACACATACCTGTAACAACCGAGCATGTTCCTTTTCATGCTGCATGTGTAGGCTGGACCAGTAGCAGAGTGGGAATGGCATCCTGCCCATGGAAGAGATTAGCATGGTCTCTGAATTTAACAACAGCAAATGGAGGTGCATTGTCAAAAGGCAAGGCATCATGTATGTGGCAGAAAAAAGCATGCAAAATCAGATGAGCACTTGTGCAAAAGTCAGGGCTGTGGGTCATTTGAGGAGCAGGATGCAGGGAGGGGATAAGCAGTTCTTGATCAGCTCAAAGCGGAACATGAATTTGTGCATTTTGAGAATATTGAAGCATAATCAAAGACGGTAAAAGTAAGGATATTTGGGCAAGTATCTGATTGCCTGGTTTTCAGGCACTGGAGTAGTGCTGAATTCATTGCTCCAGAGTAGACCGTAATATACCACCAGGCAATCTTAACTCCCCTTTGATAGTTTTGAACACTTAAGTGTAGGATTCAGCTCTCACACTAAGACTCCTAAATTTAAATGCTGTCATATCAACAACATGCCCAAGTCTCTGCTATGGTCTTTGTAGACCTGCTTCTGAGCCTGCAGTGCTGTTTGCCTGCTCAGGCGTGTTTTCTTTAAGGAGAGCAGAGCTGCTCTCTGGGCTCCACTGACTGTAGTAGGAACTCAGCCACCCAGCCCATTGGTGACACCTGCAGGTGGAATCCTAAATGTAGCTGTGTTAGTCTGAAAGCTGGATCCTACCCGCAGTTTCCTTTTTCTATGATATAGTTTTCTCATTAAAGTGGATAAACCCCCTCTATCTCACTTTCTTTTTGCTGCAAACACCCCATTGATGCTATTACCAGTTTATCCATCTCTTCACACCTCATAAAGCCAGCGTTATCTCAGGTGTTCACACACATTTTCACTTTGATGTTTTCCAGCCTGTGCTGCTGTATACACATACTGCAGGCAACGACCTGCTGAAGGGACGCACGTTTTTCACAGTTAGGCAGCTGCAGCCGTGCATCCAATAGGGAAGTGCTTCCATGCCTCATACCACTGGGAGTGCAGGGGTCAGATGCATCGGGTCCATGGACCTCAGGAAGTGGTAGACTGCCAGGCATCCACTCAGCTCTTTGCCGTGTTACCAGTGAGCGCTTCTGCCTTGAATGCCCAGCCTTGCTGTCCCATGCAGCAGTTGTCTTGCCACTGTGCAGCCTCCTACACTTGGCTTCATGTAGCCTTTTCAGCTCTTGGAGTGCTACCCCTCTAACAGGAACAGCCCACCTTTGGCTGGAGGGCAGCAGGCACTCCCACAGTTCAGGGAGGCATCAGGAGAGCAGGGCTGCAGCCAGCAGCCTCCACAGGGCTGTGGCAATTGTACAGATGAGGACAGACACAGCTGGGAACAAAGCTTGCAGTCACCAGTAGCCAAACCCAGCAGTGGATCTCAGCACTGGCCTTGCCTAACAAGCTGGACACTTAATTCGCTTCCTCTTGCAGAGTGCTGCTGGCTTTAATGAGATGGCAGCTCCCACCTCCTCATATGAGAAAACAAGACCACTGGAGGCAGGTGAGACAACTGAGTACCGGCCCTGGGCTTGGTGGGAAGCTGTGGGCCTCATGGTCCCTCTGTGGCAGCACGTTGGCAGGCACGTGCTGTTGTGGGATGTGGATTTAACCTGTGTTGAGGGGCAGGAGAAGGTGGCTGCACTGCAAGTTTTTCTGGGAGAGGCAGAGGTCTGGGTTTCTCCTGGATGCTTGGGGTGGTGGAAGGGAGTCACTGGGCAGGCTTGACTAGCTGTCTTCTCCACAGGAGCTTCCAGTGGCACCAGCAGCCTGCGGTCACGATTTGAAAACATGGCTAAGTCAGCAGAGGAGGAGAGCAGAAGGCAGGCAGAGGAGGACCGGGTGAGGCGGCAGGCTCGGGAGCGCCAGGCAGCTCAGCAGAAGGTGAGCCATGGCTATTTTGCCATGTCCTCCAAGGCTTGTGAAGCAGACTTTTTCTCAGGGCCATGCAGCTCCATGTCCTTCTACCTCATCTCTTTACAGTAACCTCTTGCCTAAACTGCTTCTGTGCAACTGCCAGGGACTGTCATTGAACTTCAGAGCTGTCACTGGATTTTCTCTTTTGGCACACAGATCAGGACGTGCCTGCACCCAGCCATGACCCCATGTGTTTTGGCCTAGACTCCTTCTTGCCTCTAGTGCCTGGCAAACACAGTGCAATCACACCTCCGAGTATCACCATCCCAGCAGTCTGCATTCAGTGTTTTCCAAACTGGAGATTGCATCCAAACCCTCACATTTATAAGACCTTCTACATTGTGCTGTTTCTGCATTCAATGTGCAGATAAGGTTTCACCAGTAAAGCACTCCCTGATATATTCCCTCCTTGAGGCTACTTTCTGCAGACCCCATAGTCGTTACAGGCCTGCTAGTGTCCAGTCCCTAGGGCAGGTTTATGGGAGCTGGAACTGATTTCAGCTGGAGGAAAACAGAGTTGCTCTGTGAGCTGGAACAGATTTCAGCTGAAGGAGTATTTTCTCAGTTGCTCTGTTGGGAATGGGAACGGACATTGCTGTGGACCTCATGCAAAGGGATTGAGGGGATCTGATAACTTTTCTCCAGCAGGAAATCCCACAGAGAGAGAAGGACCACACAGAGGCAGCCCCTGCCACCGTGCCAGCAAGGGTGCCCAGGAGTGCTGACCAAGACAGGCCTGCGTCACAAGGAGAACAGGTGCCAAGGAGGGCTGGGGAGAGCCAGGAAGGGGAGCAGGCAGAGGGGATTGCACCTGAGAGGGGGCTGTGCTTTATGGGCAGCCCTGCAGGAAGAAGTGCAGCCACAGCATGGAAGAGGCTTTGGAAAGGAGTGAGGGGGAAGCACTGGGATGGTGATGGGACATGGCTGCACAGCACCTTACACCATGAGATGAGCTCTTGGAGGGGGTCAGTGCAGTGGCAGTCCAGTGAGCTGTAGCTAAGTATGTGAGAGAGGTTAAAATACATGAGCCATGAGGGTCTTCACAGCAATCCCAGGTGCCAGTTCAGCACAGACCTAATGGCTGAGCTGTTTCCCCATTGTGCAGAGGATGATGCTCCATTTGTGTCATGGTAGCACTAAAGGCACCTGTAGTGGAGTGGGCTCCCTTGTCTTGGGTACTGTGCAGTCACGGGAGATCTGCCTGCAGTGGATGCTTTACAGGTGACTTTCCTGTCACTTCCTCACTTCATGGCAGGAGGCAAAAAGGGAGGATGAGGAAACACCACCCACTTTGCCACCAAGGCCAGCAGATCTGGGCGAAGAGCTGTGCAAGATCCCCAGCCAGGATCAGCCCATCTACAGTGAAAGTCTGGATGTCGGTGGAGACTATGAAGAGTTGCCAGAGACCTCCGACTACTGTGACAGTACCAATGGAGGTGCTGACTATGAGGAGCTGCCAGCACCCTTGGGAAAGCTGGATGCCATCTATGACCATGGAGGCGATGGAGGTGAGGACTATGAGGAGATCCTTCCTGAGGAGCCCAGCCAGAGCCAGCCCCACCTGGGTGAGTACTGATGGAAGAGCCCATGTCTTGGGGAGCTTGTAGCTGTCCGCTCATCTCACTGGATGTATGGGACAGAGTCCAGAGGGAATTTGTATCCTGAAGTCTACTGTGGTCAGGGTAGCAGTCCATGATGATGGAGACTTGGTCGTCTCACACTCCCTTGCCTGGCTCCAAGGTGCGAGATCCACTGCATGGGATGCTAGGCCAGGCAGCAAGTATCTCTGCTGGAGCCAGACTCAGACTCAGGCAGGAGGACCAGAGGGCTGCCGTGGGCTTTGAAGAAGCTGGACCTGAACTGATGCTCTTGGTGCACTGTTTCCTGGCAAGTGACTGCCATTGCTGCACTGAGGCCTGGGGGTGCCCTCTTAATTTAGCCTGTTGCTGAAACAGCTGGTGCTCATGAGACCTGATCTGGTGATGTCTCCTGGGTGTGAGGAGAGCAGAGTAGTCGTCCTCCAAGCACATAAGCAAACTGCATGGGCTGCTGTTGATGTTTCTGTTGCAGCTTCACTGGTACTGGAGATGGTAAGTGGAGAAGCTGGAGTTATGTCCAGCCTTTTTCTTGGAAGAGAAACATGAAGCATCAGGACCCCGCCTCTCTCGTGCAGAAGGGAGGGGAAGTCATACCTTGCTTTGAGCCATGGTACACCTCTCCCTGTTGATAGGGTTTGGATGTAGTTCTCCCCAAGGCTGACAGCTGGGTGGAGGGTGGCACTGACCAGATCTATATGGCTGCTTTCAGCCTCTTTCTCATCTGCCTGTTCTGTCTTCTGCAGGGGAAATGGACAATGTTTATGAGGTGGAGAGCCCTGGGACCTGCGCAGTGGCTCTCTATGATTACCAAGGAGGTGGGTCTGCCATCCAGGCTGTGGGGAGAGGCACTTGGAGCTGGCTGGGGCGGTGCAACAGGGAGGTGGTGGCTTACACCATCAGCAGTGGTGAAAAGATTTCAACTTGGTGCTTTAATTTTTTTCCTCTTGGAAAGCAGAATGAGACCTGACTTGGGAACACAGAAGCTTCATCTTTCATCTGTGAAGTCTTGCTCTTTCTCTGCTTTATCTGTGCTATTTGAGGGGGTTGGATGAGATGAACTCTGAGGATTATCAGAATGCTTGCTCTGTATTCTCCTCCTAGGGGGAGTGGGAGGAGGGATGTAAAACCAGCTTTCTCTGGGGTTATCTTTGCATTGTGACCATCTTTTCTGAACAATTTTTGCAGATGGAGATGATGAGATTTCTTTTGATCCTGACGACACAATCACACACATCGAGATGGTAGATGAAGGCTGGTGGCGGGGGCATTGCCGGGGCAAAGTAGGCCTCTTTCCAGCAAATTATGTGAAGCTTCTGCAGTGAAACCAGCATTGTCCAAGCTGCTTCCTTCCAAACTTTTGCCTCTCTCTGCTTCAGCCTTTTATGTGTTATTAGCTTAACTTGGCTCAGCCTGGCGTGTCTACATGCAAGAAATACCAAGGAGCAAACTGGCAGTATCTGAGGGAAAGTTTTGGCCTGTGCCCAAGAGGACTTTGGTTCCTGTCCACTTCCAGATGGGAAAGGTGGGATGGTTTAAGAGCATGTGCGTGTGATATAAGACATCTTTTCTACCTAGGCTGTCCCACATGTCAACCAGCAAGCTTGCAGGAGAAGTGTGTCCAATTCCTGTTCCCAACAGGGCAATTCACAGAAAAGAAACATCAACTCTAATCCAGTCAAGGCAGAAGGGACATGAGCTATGGGACCTTTTTAAGTTGCTGTGGCCCTGGATCTTATCCTACCCAGGGGTCAAGGAAAAGAGCACTATGAAAGCCAAATGCCTTTTTTCCCAAGAAGGGTTTCCTCTTGCAGGATGAACTGAGTTTGCAGCATGGGATAGAGAAACATGAACCTGGTCTATCTGGGCAGATTTCAGGGCTGGGGCCTGGGCACATTTGACCATCACAATGAACACTGCTGACTTTTCCTGCACACAGACACAAGCTTGGCTGTAGTGAGCTGTTCCATTAAACAAGGGAAGTGTGTGCTGGCTTAATGAAAATGTAGGATGATCTTGCTAAGGTGGGAGATTACTCGCTTGGTTTTCTTCTCTGTGCCAAGAATGCTGTTGGGAGATGTGTCATTTCTGGGGTAAACCTTGAAAAGAGAAGTGTAAAAATCAGACTCTTTTCTGAGAAAAATCACTCTGGAAAATCTGTCTTGGAACAAGAGAAAAATACTAAAAGGCTTCACTTAACAAAGAGCTTGTTAATAACTGTCTTGGTCCTCATCCAGGCAGCCCATCAGAGGAATGTTCTGCTAGGGAAATCCTTTCAGTCTAGCAAATGTATCAGAGTAAGTGCTGCTTGATACAGGCAGTAGAATATTTTTAAGAGAGCTCCATTTTTCCTGTTAACTGCTCTGACAGTATAAATAAGCATACACACGCAGGTGGGGCAGGAAAAGCAGTCCCACAGCTTGTCTCTAGCCTAAGGGCTCCAGTCTGCTTTGCAGTCAGTGCTAAAGGTAGGTTCCCCCACACAGTATTTGGCTCAGTCTGTTCTCTCTGCTGTTGGGTGGTTTGAGTCCCTGTGCTGAAGTCAGGCCTCCCCAGTGTGGCAGTAAAACAGTTAACACCTCATAGGCCTTTGCAGGAATCACTAGTTAAGAAATAATTGCAGGTAATGGTCTCACCAGTTTAATTAACAAAGGAGTGAATTATTTGTTAAAGGGTATGCTGGCTAGAGTCTCCTTATCTGAAGAATGCTATTGTTATTTACAATATCCTGCTTATCTGACACAGTTTGGTGAAGAATGAGTTGCATAACCTAAAGGTGTTACTGCCCCATTTGGGCAGTAACAGCAATGTCTGTTACTCTGCTGCACTGTGCTCTCCCTCATAGCTGTAGTAATAAACTGCTGCTGTTCTGGCCTAACTAAAATTGCATCCTGGTTATTCTGTGACAGCGTATGTGCTCTGTGTCTGTTGTAGGCTCAGTTCCTTGCACAGTGAAAAGGGCCCCTGATTCTAGCCCTCCTCCCTCACAGATGTGGGGAAAAGGCTGAGCAGGTGGGAAGCAGGACAAGAGGAATTTTTTTATTTTTAATGTTTAAAGCAGTTTTCAGTAACAATCCAATGCAAACTGAAGCCCTCCCTTGAATCAGTATATGCCAGGCTAGACGCTCAACGTGCCACTGTATGAGTTGGTTGTTGTTCCTTTGTGGCATGCGAGTACCATCACAATAGGAATAAATCAGGGACACACTGAGTAGCACTGCATGTGAGAAGCTGCAGGAGCACACTCCAGTGCAGTGCCAGCTGCCAACAGCAGGGGTGCAGAGGGTCCTGCTGTGACACCTTTAGAGTTCAGTGCGGCTCACAGGTTGGTTCTGGACCATCCTGCACTGAACAAGACTGTACTACCTGGAAGGTAGTACAGCATCCCTGCTCAGTGTTTGTGCTGAGAAAAATCACTATCTGTGTGTTGCCGTGAAAAGCCGAAATCAGGACTCAATAGTCGGGATGACTATTAAGCAGGTATTCTTTACTGCAGCGCTGGGCAGCACTGGGGATTGCTTTGCCACAAGTGCTCCGCCAGGTTAGCACAACACATCAGTTCATATACAGAAAAATCATACATATTCATCTGATTTCCTGAAAAGGGCAGTTTTATGGTGATGAGTTCCCGGAATTCATTTACGTAGTCCAAGCATGCGCAGTAAAATTAGGGTTAGGGTCTTTTCACCCTCCCGGTGGTCTTCCATAGTCTTCCTCACGTTGTCCGCTAGTTGAACTTTGGGCTTCCTTTGTCCATATATAGTCATTGAGTTAGCTCATCAGTCCTTCGGCCTCGGAATGTTACAAGGGGGTCGATTTAAGCTAGTTCTTTGGTGCTTATCTTTGGCAGAATCGGCCTGAGTTCCTGTTATCAGTGATTTAATTAGGAAGGCTAACGAGCTTGCTCAAGGCCTGCTTAGTCCTATCAGGTAAGATGTCACAGGAAATGTCCCACCATCAACTCTGCTCAGCAGGTAACCAAAACTATCTTTGCAGGGAAAGAGAACAAAAAAGAACAAGGATGCAAGTGAAACTAAAAAAATGCAAGTCTATGTCTTAGTCAGGGATTGTCAGGGATTTAACCCTTTCATGTGTCTGACGATCATGGGAAAGACACATTGTGATTCAGGTTAGAAATTGTCAATTTTAATGTAAATTTTCTGGAGGTGTTTGGTTCGGTTTTTGTTTGTTTTTTTTTTCCTCTTCTTTGAAGTAATTTCCCAATATTTTTTCCTCATGCAGTTCACCCTTTATTTCCTGATGTTCCTTTCCAGGGCGCTCTCTAGAATGGGCCTCATTGTGGCAGACTCTCTTACGTGTCCTAGTGAGACTCTGAACTAGGGGTATTTCAATAATTTTTTACAGTCAAGAAGGGTGTATAGCAAGTAGAGCTGGCTGAGAGGCTTGCAGCCTGGGTTGCAAGGAGCAACCAATGGGTTAAAGAAACATTTTTTTCCTTGAAGAATAAAATCAGTGTGTGTTGAGCACCAAGAAGAACTGGCAAACTGCTCCCAACAAGCTATATGCCTCATAGGCCCATTTTTTGACTCTCCAGTAGGTTTCTTTGGGAACAGACTGGATTTTGCTGGGTATCTCTTGGTAACTGAGCTATGGATGAGCATATTTTAGCCCCTTCCAGCCAATGGGTCCCTCTGTGGC
Source organism: Ciconia boyciana (assembly GCF_034638445.1). Classification (NCBI taxonomy): domain Eukaryota; kingdom Metazoa; phylum Chordata; class Aves; order Ciconiiformes; family Ciconiidae; genus Ciconia; species Ciconia boyciana. Next base: position 294,287 of record NC_132934.1, read on the forward strand.
ACAGCTGCAGAAACACTGCTGTGGCTGCAGGCGTGCACCTGCCTGCACAGCCTGTGCCAGCTTCCCTCCCCATGCAGACCCTTGCGCTGCTGGCTGGCTGCTCCTGGCTTCTGCCATGGCATTGGACACTGCTGGCCCTCATGTACCTGCCTGCAGATTTGGCCAGCAGTGGGATTGCCCCAACACCCATGCAATCATTTGAGCTTGGACCCAGCTGCAGAGCCCCTGCAAGAAGAGGTTAAGCTGAGGCAGTGGCAGCTGGACAAAGCTGGCTGCCCCACGTCACCAGCCAGCCTTCAGCCACTATCGTCCACAGCCACACCACTCACAACAACTGCATTTTGATTTTTTTATTGCTGTAAAGCAAAGCAAGCATTTCTGGTGAGTATTTAAGCAATGCCAGCTCACAGCTCAGTGCTGATAACTTGCTGTTTGACCAAAACGCTGAGAATAATGGGTGGGGTGTTTAAACTGCTGGCTGCTGTGCTAATGTACAAAATGCTACAGAGCTTTCATGGCAGCCTGGAGAAACCCAGCAGACATCAGACTCTGTGCCAAAGCATGTGTGGAAGGAGGATGGTGTGACAGCCCCTTTGCGGAGGCCAGACTTTGCAATCCAAGACACGGGCCCTTGTCCTGTGCAGGGCCTGGCTCAGCACCTTGGACAGCCCCAAGGCAAAGCTCACGGCCTTGCTCGGGACCAGCACGTGTCTGGTACCACATGAAATTGCCTTTTACAGTGTTCCCTGGTAGCAGTGTTCCTGTGCTGAGCTCAGCACATGATATTGACAAAGTAAAGACATAATCCTGGAACTGTAGCCTTGTTCCCAACTTGATTTTGCCGTTCTGCCATTGGTGATGTGCTGAGGGTCAGACAAGTGATGGCAGTGTGCCACATGCAGCCACTGCTTGGGCAGGGAGCCCTGAGCCCACTGCTGCCATCAAAGATTTCCCACAGACAGGCGATGCTACACCGCACCACACCAGCACTCTGTTGCAGCCCTGGTATTGCTCATGCATTACTGCCTGGAGAGCTCAGCATGTCCCGTCCCCGCAGAGCCTTCCACAGGGCCCCCCGCACCTCCTGGTTGCGGAGGCTGTAGATGAGGGGGTTCAGCATGGGGGTGACGATGCAGTACAGTGCAGAGACCAGTGTGTCAGCTGCCGGGGAGTAGCCTGAGCTGGGCCGGTTGTAGTTCAGGTTGGCCGTCGCAAAGTACAGGGCAACCACAACCAGGTGGGCAGAGCACGTGGAGAAGGCCTTGCGCCGACCGCTGGCCACGGGCATCCCGAGGACAGTGGCCAGGATGCAGAAGTAGGAGACGACGACAAGCAGGAAGGGGCTGAGGCCCACAAAGACACTGGCAGTGTGGAGTGCCACTTCGCTGGGCCGGGTGCTGCTGCATGCGGCCCTCAGCAGTGGGGGGACGTCACAGAAGATGTGCTGGAGCCGGGCAGCCCCACAGAAGGAGAGCCTGGAGGCCAGGAGGGTGTGCACAGCTGAGTCCAGCATCCCCCAGAGCCAGCAGCTGGCAGCTGCTGCCACACAGACACCCCGGCTCATGGCATGGGTGTAGCGCAGGGGCTGGCATATGGCTGCGTAGCGGTCATAGGCCATGACAGCCAGGAGTGCGCACTCAGCCCCCGCACACCCCATCAGGAAGAACATCTGTGCCAGGCACCCACGGTAGGAGATGGTCGCCTGTGGGCGCAGGGCATTTACCAGGATCTTGGGCACCGTCACTGATGAGTAGCAAATATCCAAGCAGGACAGATGACTGAGGAAGAAGTACATGGGGCTGTGGAGATGGGGATCCAGGGACACAAGGGCGAGTATTGCAGAGTTCCCCAGCAGTGTGGCTAGGTAAATGGCCAGGAAAAGAACAAAGAGGAAGGGCCGGCTGTGGGAAAAGCCCAGGAGCATGAACTCCGTCACATGAGTCTGGTTCTCACCTGCCATAGGGCCAGTTGGGTTGGTCTGTGGGCAGAAACAAGCACTGTGAGGAGGAGGTGGTGATTGTGAGCCAGGGGACTGGAGCACAACCACCCACGAGGCAAGGGTTTCACTGGTGGGATAGCTTTGGTCCTGTCTCCATAGTGATTGAAAGCTTCCCATGTTGAGATTTCACAGACACTAGGATTTTAGAGTCCAGAGAGCAGCCATTCAATGCTGGATACCTGACTGCAAGAGAATCACACAGAAGAAACCAAGAACGGTGTGCATCTACACTAACCCACACCTCCTGGGTTCTCCTGCCAGCCCAACCTCCTGTCTTGATGAGTATACCAAGCATGTCTCTCTTTCCCTCCTGGTTGCACTTATGGCAACTATGTGCTTTCCTACCCCTCCTTAGATGCCACAGCCACTAAGCTTGCTCTTCCCTAGCTGCTGGGTTGGGCATATGGCATCACCCTGTGCCAGTTAAAAGAAATTTTTTTTTCTTTATCCTGTCTCCTGCTCTGCCATTTTTGGGGTGCTTTGCTCTGTGATAACCAGCACTTAAAAAAGCATGGGTTCCAACTCAGGGTGACTCACCACATGGTGTTTGTCGAGCCACAGGCAAATTCAAGCCATCAAGAATCTCCACTGGACTGGGCCTCCTGACCTTTCTTCCATCATCCTATTTCAATTTTCACCCCAAAACAAGAGTTTTGCTTACTGGCATGTGAAGCTACGCTGACCATGTCCACATGATGGATGAGGCATGGGGAAGCAGTTATTGCTCATAAACCTCAGCCAAGGGCTGTTGAAGGTAGTGCTTGCTGGGTGCTTGTGGCCAGGGCTGCTGCTGCCCACCATGACAGTGCCATGAAGCCCAGCAGACGCAGGCCAGGTGCTTTGGTGCGCAAATACAGCCTGGTGCAGCAGCCTCTGTGAGGCTGCTGAAGAAATGGGGCTGAGAGAGAGGTTAAAAACCACCTGCAATCACCTTGTCTTGGGGAGCAGATCTGTCCCACCCAGCACTCAGCATGGGCTCACACTACACTCAGCCAGTCTGAAACCAGGGGCTACTCTCAGTTGGGTGAGGAAAAGGATCCAGAGAGGCTTAAGCTCACATATGTGGCAATAAGGGGGCAAACAGGACTGGAAAGCACCAGGGCAGACTGTGGCTACATGACAATACAGGGCACCTTGGGGAACCATGGGTGATCTTGGGGCTGTGCATAATAAAATCCTGTTCTTCCTATGCAGCTTTTTCTTCGGCTCCATTTGATTGCCTCAGTAGATGTTAGCACTCTAAAATATTCCTGAATCAGATAATAACATAACTGGCCACTGTACTGACCATTGCTAAGCAAGTGTTTGCCAGGAGCTGCGTTGGGACCAGTGCTGGCTTCTGGGTGGTTTCTCACTGACAGCACTGGGATATGGCTGGGGTGCGAGGGAGGATTGCACATCACTGAACTCAAGGATTTTGTTCTCTGCTATTCTGACTTGGAAACTGTACACTTCAAAACAAGGCCTGCCTCAGTACAGGGCAGCTGTGAGCAGCTTTTCCTTACAGGTAACTCTATCATCAGACCTCCTGTGGTCAGGATTCACCAGCGTTCCCAGACAAGCTGTCAATTCATGTCACTCTCCATTCACTAAATATTAAAGATGTCACCTGATGGCTACGCAGGGGCGCATTGCCATTATATAAGAACAAAGTGAATATGACAAAAAAAAAAAAAAGAAAGCATTCTCTTCCTTTTTATAGATATGTTTTTAGCAACTGAGGTCAATTGTCATGTCTCTTCACGAGATTAAACAACACAGTCAAATTTCAGGTTGGTACTCTTGCTTTACACCCATTAATCTGTTTTTAATTTATCTATCCAAAGCATGTATCTACATTTCAGTCATGATTTTCAAACATTGAGCAATAGAGAATTCACTGCTTCTGTTGGGAGTTTTTTTCTTACAGCTACTTACCGCAAGAAACTGACAAAGCACTGTTAAAAATTGTGTGCTTTTTTTCTTGTTGGAATTGCTCAAATGTCAGTTCTGTCTCATTCATAATTTTCAGGTCTTTCTCTTCCAGATTAAGGACCTTCTATTCGAAAGGTATTTTCTTCTTGCTTCTACTTGCTCACTGTGATCAGTATCAGTGTTTGCTAAGTAGAAGAGGAGCTATTCATTTCTCTTTTACTCTCCAGTTTTTCAACTTTTTTAAAATTTTAATCTTGAGAGGAAAACTTTCACTCAAAAGATTAATTCTTCTTTGCCTAGCATAATGACATCCAAACTTGTTACTCCATCTTGGATGTGGGTGCTGCAAGACTGAGAAACCACTGCCTGGCCGAGCTCTCCAGCAGCCTCCCAGATCAACATATTCAATATGTTTGGGGTTTTTTTTAATTACTAATTTTGCATACATTGGACAGGTACATAAGGACTATATCATCCAATATTCCAGAAATCTCAGACCATTGCTCTTTCTCCAGCCAGCCCCCAGCCAAAGCCATGTGCATTTTGTTGCAAGAACAGCCCAACTTGTTTGGCACAGTGTTGCAGTGAGGAACAGGTGCCTGAGAGGGACGAGAGCGGGGAGAGACCGCAGCAGTGTTCCCTAGGAATCATCTCCTGCCTCCAGCTGCCCTGTCTGCAAAGCTGCATGATGTGCAAGTTGATCTGTATAAATTCAAAATGATGTATGATGTGTGAACTTTCACAGCGCTAAGGCAGTTGGTGGTTTTGTTAGGGCACAAGTGCCTCTGTGGTGTAGGTGTGAGAGGGGAAGGCTCTGTCCAGGACCTTGTTGGATGCTTTTACTACTGGCCTGTTAGCCAGAGGCAGGAGTCTGCTGACAAGTTATGGTGAAGCCGGCACCAGTGAAGGTGGGGACCTGCTTGTTACATAGGAGGAATAGGGGACCTCAGGAACCAGAGTGATAAAAATAAGAATAAATTTAATAGTAGGAGGTTAGGCATGTAAGGGTTAGTCACCTGTTTATGCTCCGAACCAGGGCTCAACAGTCGGAAATAAGAGCAGGTGAGCAAGAGGTGTGTGAGCCCATCACATGCTACCAATGAGCCCTTGGTTTGATGTAGGTACACAGCAATGGCATGTAAGTCATCATATTTGCAGCAACAGCAGGGAATTGTTAGTTTCACTGCAGAAGGGACAATGAGTTCTGGAGAGCTGCAGATGATGCTTTCCCCATGCTGACAAATTCAGGCTGGATTAGGCATGGAGCTACAGGGCTACAGTACAGCTGTAAGAGTCAAGCAGAGGAATGACCCTAATTTTTCACCATGGTGTGAAGCACACAGGCACATGACAAGAAATACCAGATTTAAACCCTTTGTCCTCAGACATCCTGTACACAAAGAAAAAGGAAGACATGGTAGGAAAATCTCCTTTTCTCTCTTGGACTGCATAGGAATGAGCCTTGAAAGAGTCCCCACCTTGCCTCTCTCTCTCTCTCTCTCACTTGCACTGAAGGCGATTTCTCATGGTAACTAATGACTTGCCAAGTAGTTCCCAGTGCAGCTACACCTTTGCTTACCACTGACCAGTCCAGAAAGGCTGGATAGGGGGGCAGAGAGGGAGCGCTGATGCCATCAGTGCTAGGGAGGCAGCTGTTTTCTTTTATTCCCCCCGGGAGAAGGAAGGTACCCCTGACTGGTGCGATGGTGATGCACTAGTCTGAGACCCAGCTCAGCTCTGGTGCAGTCCCTGAAGCAGGGTGCCTTACATTGCCACTGTGCACTTCTGCATAACTCCAGCATTTTGGGGTACATTATGTCACCCTTCCTCCTACAGGAGGCCAGATGTGCTCCATGCCCACCCAGGGAAGCCAGCTGCTCCTGCAGGAGGGTGTGGCTTTCCTCGACAAGCCACCACATCCCATTTGCACTCAGGTGAGCAGACCAGATAGCCTGGAGCGTATAGCCATGGGAGGTAAAGTCCGGAGCCTCGGGTACAGTCCAGTCTCAGTTTGAGGTGATGGCTGGACTGAGGGAGACGGCAGTAACACAGGATTAATTTCTCCTCAAAAGGACTGTGTTTGTTTTGTTTGATGCATCACCAGCAGCCACAGCCTGCTTGCATGCCCAGACCACCCAGGAGCCCTGGGTGCCAGTACTGGGTTTGCCCCCCTAAGTAGTGTGCCGATAGGGATCCTTGTGAGGGTCCCACTGTGGGTGAGGCCCTGCTCCACCATGGGCAGCAGTCCTGCCCTCCCAGCCCTCCCTTACCTCCATGTCCAAGAGCAAACAGTGGACGGCATCCAGTGCTTGGTAAGAGGGAAAAACTAGCAGTGTTCCCAGGTGCTGTCCAGTTTGTCTTACCTGCATGAGGAAAAGCCTGTGTGTCCTTGAGGCTTGCGAGCAGAGGAGAGGCTTTTAACCCTGCGAGGGCCCTGGGGGAGAGGCTTTCAGAGATAGCTCTTGTTCAGTGGCAGGAGCAAGGAGCAGAGGAGCATTCCCCCAGTCAGCCTGCACAAGTGGGATCTGAGCCCACAGGAGAAAGCCCTCCTGGCACAGGACCCACCTTGATCTCCTGTTCTGCTCCAGGCTGTGCCAAGTGCAGACCAGCCAGAGCTCTCTAGCCCTGGCCTCCTGCTCCAGCCCTGTGGCAGCTCTTGGGGTGCCTGGGCTGCAGCACAACTGACCTCACCAGGCACCCTGGGCCATAGGAGGGTAGCTGGCTGGGGAGGCTGACAGCTGCAGTCCCTGTGCCCTAAGTCCTTGTTTATGACCCCGTTTTATCTGTTGCAGGGCTATGAGGTGCCTACACTGACCAACACCAGCAGAGAGGCAGCAATGAGGAGGGCTAGCCATTGGCTACACTTGCAGCAAAAAACTTGTGGGCAGCACAGCCATAAGGTGATTGTATGGCATCTGCACTGCATCCATACTCCCACCATCTACAATAACCGTGCCCACTCGGCCCAGGCTGTGCAGGGCTCTCTGGAGTGGAGAGTGTGGTCCAGGGGACTGGGAGAGAACACAGCCATGGTGGGACTGTGATCTGGCAGCAGCTCTGATTGGACCTAGTTAAGGCACCAAGTAGAGTCCTGTGAATTCTTGAAGAGCTAGGCAGCAGGATTACATGGACTTACACAGGGTGAATGCTGCCTGCTCTGAGCCTGGAGCCATTCCTGATTGATAGAAACAGCAGGTTTAGCTGGAGTTCACCACATAGTGCCACAGAAATATAAAGTGGGAAACCCAGGAAATGTGAAGACTGCAACAGGGAGTGAATGTGGAGATCAAGACTGAGACATGATGGTTTCTGCAGCAGGAATACAGCATTGCTTTGTTGCAGTCTTTTTGCAACGTCTGTTTCCTGATGATCGGGCAATAGGAGCTGATCCTATAATAAGCTCTGTATCTGAAATTTCAAGAGTTGAGGACTGAGCAGTAACATCATCTGGAAAGTAGGGAAAGCATAAGCAACAACCCTACACGGGAAGGAATACCCTGTGTGGAAATTCAGCATAGATACTAGAGGGAGCTACTACCTCCATGAGGGGAAAATTCGTGTCAGAGAGGATGTCTAAGGTTGTAAAAGATCAATAGCGGTAATTACGAATTCTGTATGTCTAAGAGCATGTTTTCAGGGAAGCTGGGCTGACAGGGTAGAAGGACCATGATAACAGGACTTTGTGACACAGCCATTTGCTTTGAGTTTACAAAATGACACCTTTCTCTTGTGGCAATGATGAACATTTCCTTGTTTCATACAGAAACTCAGTGGAGTGGCATTCCAATATAACCTGACTACTCTCCCAGGATTTTAGATGAAGGCACATGCTGTCAGCACTCAGAGAAGCCCCCTCCCACACTGATATTTGAAATAGGGCTTTGCTGAAACAATCAACACTTGGCACAAATATTAAAATATACTGAAATCTTGCCAGATGCCAGAAACCTGGTATTCAGTTCTGGTAATCCATGTCCATTTTCTGTGGCAATGTCTTCAGGACAGCCTTTATGAGAAGAAATATCAATGTTTGTATCCTCCTCTGGTCTACTGAGGCATATCAAATCTAGCCTTGGGGGTCCAGCGAGAAATCAAATCTCCATGAATTTGTGAAGTGTTAAGGGAATTGTTTTTTAAATCAAATGCATAAATTTGGGGGTGTAACCATAAGGATCAGGCCCAGCTCCTGTAAGTACTCAGCATTTCTGGAAATCAGACTCTTAACTGAGTGCAGGGCCCTTACCTTCTCCAAGCATAAGTGCTACACTTTCCCAAAAAAACAAGTGTACTGTTGTAAAACAGGGAACTTCTCCAAGTCATGTTTTCCTATTTGTTTTGAGAGATGCATTCTTCCAGCTCAACGATTCTTTCTCAAGCAAAAACCACCATTGCTTGTATCACAGATCACTACAGCAATACTGCCAGCTCACTGTTAATGGTCTCCACATGTGCACAAATGCTTCCTTTGGACACAGAGACAAGGAAAACAGTCCAATTCATGGTGTTCAGAGTGGCTGGAATCTGCTTGCTGGATCCAACCCCTACCCAAAGCACAGCCAGCTCCACAGTCAAACAAAGCTGCTCTGGGCTGTATGCAGTCAGGTCTGGAAAACCTCTAAGGCCAGAGATCCCACGGCCTCTCTGAGACACTGCTCCACTACTTAATGATCCTCAGAGTGACTGTTGTTCCTTACATCCAGGTGGAAGGAAACCTCTTGAACTTCCAACTCTGAAACCTCTGGGCATTTTGTTTGATGGTAATCTCAATATGAGTCATCAATGTGTCCTGGTGGCCAAAGGGGCCAACTGTATCCTGGGGTGCATTAGGCACAGTATAGCTAACTGGTCGAAAGAAGTGATTGTCCCACTATACTTAACTCTACCTCAAGTACTGTGTGCAGTTTTGGGCTCCACAATGTAAGAAAGATATAGAAATATTAGAATGTGTCCAAAGGAATGCAACAAAGATGGTGAAAAGACTAGAGGGCATGACTCATGAGGAGCAGGTGAGGATACTAGGTTTGTTCAGCTTAGAGGAGACTGAGGTGACCTCATTGCTGTCTACAACTTCCTCATGAGGGGGAGTGGAGAGGGAGATGCTGATTTATCTCTGGTGTCTGGTGACAAAACGTGAGGGAATGGCTTAAAGCTGTGTCAGGGGAAGTTCACATTGGATATTAGGGAAAAGTACTTCACTGAGAGGGCGGTCAAGCACTTGAAAAAGCTCCCCAGGGAAATGGTCATGGCTCCAAGCCTGTCAGTGTTTAAGAAGCATTTGGACAACGCTTATATATATGGTTTAACTTTTAGATTGCCCTGTGTGGAGTCAAGAGTTGGACTCGATCCTTGTGGGTCCCTTCCAACTGAGAATATTCTATGATTCTGTGAAGTTAAAACCTCCTGTCTGACTTTTGCCTGCTGCCTCTCATCCTCCCTCCGTGCCCCATTGTGATGAGCCTGGCATTGTTTTCTTGATAACCTTCCCATAGATACTGGAAGGCTGCTATTTGGTCCCCCCCAAAGCCATTCCTTCTGCAGGAATGCCCAGCTCCCTCAGCCTCTGCTCACAGTGCAAGTGCTCCAGCCCTGACCATCTTGGTGGCTCTCCACTGAACTCTTCCAAGTTTGTTGGTGTGTTTCTTGTTTCAGGGAACCCAGCACTAGATGCAGTACCTGGATATGATCTCAGAAGTACTGAGTAGAGGGCCATAACCGCTTCCCTCATTCTACTCTCTTCAGTTCTGTTCACACAGCCCAGGTTGCTGTTGGCCACCTTTGCTGCCAGGGCACATGGCTCACTCATGTCCAGCTTGCTGCCCACCAAGGGCCCCTAGGGCCTTTTCCACAGAGCTGCTGCCCAGCCAGGCATCCCCAGACTGTCTTGTTGCCAGGGGCTCTTCCTTTCCAGGTGCGGGACTTGGCATTTGTCCTTGTTGAATTTCATGGGGTTCCTTCTGGCTCATTCTTCCAGTCTGTCCAGCTCCCTCTGGATGGCAGCTTTGTCCTTGAGCATATTGACTGGTCCCCTCGATTTGGTGTCACCCCCAAATTTGACAAGAGTGCACTCTGTCATCTCTTTCATATCACTAATGAAGATGTCAAACAGGACAGGTCCCTGTGATGTTCTACTTGTCACTGGCCTCCAGGTAGAGCATGACCTGTTAACCACCACTCTCTAAACCTGCTGATCCAGACAGTTTTACACCACCGCTTTCACTGATGTTGCTGTTGCTTTGACATATGCAAGCTGAATGCACTTTTCATCCTGCATTTTCTGCAAATGCTTCTACTGTCTGGGCAACCTCATTTGCCCTGGCTTTCTGTGGCCATTCTGGCTCAGGAGCTTAGTGGTTTGTTAATGGCAATGTTTCTCCCTGCTGGCTGCAATGGGCTTGTGCTCTGTTTTTTCCCTTCAGTGATTTTGACTGTCACTGATGCAGTTTTGATGGTACTAAAACTGTACTGTTCACTGCAGATGTCAACCAAACAGTAGTCCAAACAGATTTAGTACAAACTGTAGCTTGGGCTTGTGTGTTCTCTTTTTCCTCTGAACATCCCTTTTTAAAAATTTCCATGGGCAACGTTCTGTATGATTTTCTGATAAATACCACAGTTGTAAAGCTCAGCTTTATTTAACAGAGATTATAGTAAAACACCCTTTTTTACTATGACATCAATACGGTCAAGTGTCCTGAGCTTCCAAGTCCCTTGTACCAGCCAGACATTGCCATACTGGGAGAAGATCCTGTGGAGATCATAGAGGTGGTTGGGGTTGGAGCACAGGACATACAAGGAGAGGCTGAGACTGCTTTGTTCAGCCCGGAAAGGAGAAGGCAAAAGGGAGACCTTACTGTGGCCTGCAGCTGCCTAATGGGAGTGGCAAGAGATGATGGATACAGAGTCTTCTCACAGTTGCATGGTGACAAGACGAGGCAACAGGCACAAGCTGTAACAGGAGACATCCTCACTGGACGTCAGGGAAAAATCCTTCAGGCACTGGGTCAAAGTCCTGAGAGGCCATGGACTCTGTCCTTGGAGATACTCAGCACTCACCTGGCCACAGCCCTGAGCAACCTGTGCTAATGGGTCCTTCCCTGAGCAGGGCTTGGACCAGGGGCTCCTTTCCACCAGCACAAGTCTGATTTCTGGAATGAAATTCTCATCAGGTTTTGTAAGAACAATATTTCAGGGTTTTTCCCATTGATTTCCTCAGGGAAAGCATTTCCTTTGGGAAATTTTTTTTTTTTTTTGCAGGTAAGTTGCCGGAGTTGCCTGTTATCTGGACCAGGCAAGAAACAAGAATAAGCAAACTTTGGCATTTCCAGTTTGGCCTACCCAAGATAGGACAAAAGCCTCACACTGCATCTTGTGAGAGTGGTAATGGATTACTGTCTGACTTTTTTTTTTCCTAACACTTGACAAGGAGATTTTTTGGCTGAAGAAAATTGCATTGTCTCAAGCTTTTATTCCGTTTAATTGACCACTTGTGTTCATATTTTAGGAAAAAAGCAATGACGGTTGCACTTGTATGATCCAGCTATAAAACTGGCCAAACCTGACCTGATTTACTTGTGTTTGTCACGGGCTAAGAGCATGCACAAACTCAAACACCATGATCATGCAATGTAAAGTGACTTGTTACCCTGCGGTATCATCCCTGCATTGCAGGGTTTGGGGGCAGGTCTAACACCTACACAGAGTCCTGGAAAATGGAAAGTGGGGTCCTGGCACCTGCCCCAGCATCACTGTTTCTTCCTGGTCAACTTGCACTCAGAAAGCGACAAGGAAAGTCTTTCCTGTCACCACTGAGCAGCACTTTTGCCTAATGATTGCTACCTGGTACTTCCTGGACAGCTATGGCACCTGCTGCCCCATCTCCATTCCTCCCTCTTCCTATGGCCAGCTCCATCCTCCTGCTGCACGGAGCCATCTCTCCAAGGCTTCTCACCCAGGCTTTGCCCAAGGCTTGGGCATCAAGTCTGCCCCAGGGACCAATTAGTGCACTTTAAACAAGATGCTTTAAATAGAAGGCTGAAGTTTGAGAGAGAAGTTTTCTTGTTTCCAGTTTGTCTGCTTGGTACCCATTCCCCACAGGCTTCCCTCCACAGAGAAAATGCCACTTGGGTTTCAGTGCCAATTACTAAAAGCTTAGAGCACCTCACTTCCTCACCTAGCATGTTTTTGTGAGACTTGTAAACAAGGCACAAAGTGGGCTATTAAAAGTTCAAGGCAGTCACTCATGCAATAACTTTGAAGCTGTTTACATCTGCTGTAATCAACTGCATCATAATGTAGAAGAAGCAGAATGAGACATGGAGAAAGTATGTCTTTGTTCTATACAGACTTCCCATCTTTGAAATGTTCACACTCTAGACAAAAAAATACAAAGTTGTTGAAGTATTAAAAGGAGAAAAAGGTAAATAATTTAACAGTGCTTTAGCAGTCAATATGAAATACCTGAATGACAGTAAACTTTATAGAAAACGTAAGTTATTGTAACAGGAAATACAAAGCTGAAGTTCCACGGCCATTTTTAATACCAATTGTATTAAAACTCCTGCTCTACTCTGAGGCAGTATATCTACACCATATATGTATACTACAGCCATGTCAGATAGGTATGACACATTGTTATAGGTATGAAGGGCAGTTTGACATCCCTGGCTTTTACTGGGAGCTACAGATTCCTGACCTGTGGCGTGGGTGCATAGGGAGATATAGATCCATATTTAGTGCAAGACCCACTCCATGACTGATACGAGCCAGATCGCAGCTACATGTCTGGAGTGGGTACCACGACAGGTGCCGCAGCAAAAGCACATTGGCTAGGGCCACAGTGTCTGATCTAAGCACCTGGAGAGACACCTCACAATATAAAGCTGGGCCAGAGTTTTTCATTGAAATGTATGTTTTACAGTATTAGATACGAATTTGACTTACTATTGGAGGAATTTAGCAAGAGTGTTTGTGGCAGCACTGGAAGTCAGGACATAGCATGCCTTGAGCAAACAGAGGGAGCACAGCATGACTCCTTGAGAAAGGTTTTACAGGGAAAGACAGTGCTGCTGATTAGATAGCCAGAATTTAACAGAGACACCAGCACTGACTTCTTGAGTTGTTCAGAGTAATACATAGTGTAGCACAAAGATGATAGACTCACCTGCACTAGTCATTCTGTGCAGGTGTCTCCATTCTCCTTCATCAATGGAGAGTGACTGGTGGTTTGGGGGCAATTTGCCCAAACTGTCAGGCTGGGACAGCTCATACTCATGGTCCTTCTGGAGACTGGTGCCAGGCCTGAGACAATCTGAGCATCCCTGGACTCTGCTTCCAACATCCAGCATTTTCAAGGCTATTTTGCAGGTGTGCACCACTTCCATTGTCAAGCAGGGCACAAGCAACCCAGAGGTTTCTGGATATGGGGAGACACTCTGCTGGACATGGTACAGGAAAGAACTGGTCAGGCATGTAAAAGCTGAGGATAGCTTTAGATGCAGTGACCACAAGATGGAGGAGTTCAGAATCCCAAGAGGAGGGAGAAAGGCAAAAAGTGTGAGGGCCTGAGGGCACTAATATACCTTAAGCTCCCTGACCAGTCTCACCTGGGACCTCTACCCACACTCTGCCCATGGGCCCAAGAGCTCCCTTTCAGCTCAGGCCTGGATCTTAATCCTTGCTATCATGGGCAAAACAATCTCAGCTCGAGGAATGTCACTTAATTTATTGCCAATTAACATAAACTTTTAATTACTGATTCAGATACTGAGGAAAAAACAAGATGACAAATAATTAGAGAAACACTTAGGGAAACACCTTTCCTCCCCTTTCTCAGGGTGAGCTTCAGCCCAACACCTTTTCTCCCCTTTCTAGTCTCAGCTCCCCTTGTTGCCCCTGCATGTTATACTCAGTTTCTCCCAATCCCTTTGGTGAGGTGATGGGCAGCACAGGAGCTTGGGGTCAGTGTGTTGTGCTTTCTTTTGCCACTCATTGCTTCTTACTCTTTTCTTCTACTGCTCTTTCCTTCTTGTTTCCTCTGCTCAGTCATGGCACACCCATGGGCTGCAGTCCTCTCAGGGGTGTACCTGCTCTAGTGTGGGTCCTCCACAGGCTGCAGTTCCTCAGAGGTGTCCCTGCTCTGGCATAGTTCCTCCCTGGGTTGCAGTCCCTTCAGGGAGAAATGGGCCAATGGGAATTTCACGAAGTTCAGTAGAGGGAAATGCAAAGTCCTGCACCTGGGCAGGAATAATTCCATGTGCTAGTACTCAACTAGGAGGCCAAAGCAACTTTGCAAAGAAGAACCTGGGTGTCCTGATGGGCAACAAGCTAACCATGAGCCAGCAATGAACCTTTGTGGCAAAGGCAGCCAACAGCATCCTCAGCTACATTAGCAAGAGCATTGCCACCAGGTCGAGGGAGATCTTTTCCCCTCTATTCGGCACTGGTGAGACCACATCTACAGTACTGTGACCAGTTCTAAGCTCCCCAGTACAAGAAAACCTGGGCAAAACTGGAGTCCAGTATGAATATGATTAAGAGATTTAAGCACTTGACATGTGAGGAGAGGCTGAGAGCTGGGACTGTTTAGCCTTGAGAAGGGGAGGCTCAGAGGTGTTTATCAACATGTATAAATAACCTGATGAGAGGCAGTAAAGAAAACCAGTGGTATCCAGTGAATAGGCAAGAGGCAATAGGCACAAACTGAAATACTAGAAATTTCACTTAAACATAAGAAAACACTGTTTTTACTGTAAGGGTGATAAAACAAGGTCCTGAGGAACCTGCTCTAGGGGACCCTCCTTTGAGGCGGGGATTTTGGACTAGACAATCTCTAGAGGTCCTTTCCAACCTCCAGCTTTCTATGATTCTGTGACTCAGGTACACGTGGCACATGTGGTGGAGCCTGTATATCACGGGCGAGGACTCCAGGGTGTTGCTGCAGTAGAGCACAGGGCGGGCATGTGGGTACATGAGCAGCAGGTCAGTCCTCTCCTTCCCCCCAGCGTGGCCATAATTCAGACCATACCCACCTCAGGGGCTCTATTGCTATTTAGTATTTCCCTTTCTGCATTTGATCTATCCTTTTTTCAGTAGCTGGTGTCTAGCTCTTTCCAGGACTGCGGAGAAGTAAAATGCCGATTACAATAAAGACAAGATTTGTCTCTTTAAATCTAACTGCATGAACCACTTGTCTGTCTTATAAAAATGCATCTTACTTTACAGTGCTAAACAGAAGGAAGTTATAAGATGCCAAAGAAGTCATGGCTTTGGTCTTATACCAGGCCTGTTGTTTTCACATTGTAAAGACAAGGACCTAGTAAAGAGAGAGATGCCTGAGAAAGAAGCCATAGAATAAAATCACATGCAAAAATAGAAGTAATACTGTTCAGGGAAGACTGTGTGTCAGAGATTCAATCCATCTCAGTACTGAAAGTACCAAGGTATTAACAAAGTGCAGTCTTAGATTGTGAGGCTAACAACCATGTCCTCAGTGAGCCTTTCTACAGTGCCAACCATCAGCTAAATTGCCAGAATTGCACCAAGTTGCGGATTGGACATATCCATGTGTCTTCTGTGAAGGAACAGGCAACTCATCAGTCCACACATTCTTCAAACCTGTCAGTAAAAGAACAGAAAAATTATGAAATCCAGAGCAAATAGCTAAGAAACCCACTTATTACATGCTGAAGTGAGATGATGCCAGGTATCAGAAGGCTGGGGTAACAATAGTTGTCCAATTGCTGTCACAGTGAGCGAGTCAAGTGGTGCTGGGATATGTGCGAGTCTCTGCAGTGTGTTCTCAGCCCCTTTCTTCATCATTCCTAATGTTCAGTTGCCTTTTGACCACTCCTGACTGTTTTACTGAAAACATGTCACATAGTAGAAGTGTGGACCCCACAAGGGCATATGAAATCTGTCAAATAAACATGAAATAAAGTTGACAGAATTCAGTTCTCCTTTCATATGTGGATCTACAAACATCATTCCTCTGATCAGAGAGCTGAGAAAGGAATACAACAGCTCCATTAATTTTGAACAAAAGAAGCGGCAGAATGGGTTCATTCCCTTCTAACTGCAGAAAAGAAAAAGGGGTCCCTTTGGCTAGGATAAAAATCCCAAGCCATTTGGAATTTTTTTTCAAAGAAAAGGCTTCCTGTAAGAAATAGAGGCTAACCATGGTGCAAGGTGGCAACTACTAGGTATCTTCCCACACTGGATGCTTCATTTGTGTTCTGGCACATGCCTCTAGGAAAATAAATTCTTATACACTTTTAACAGGCTCTGTTAAAGCAACTCACCACTGGACCTGAGCCCCCACATGCAACATTTCACGTAAAGAGACAACAGATACTTGGTGCACTAAAGATGCAACAGATACTGCACTGTAATTTACATGGGTGGCACTCTGACATAACACAAGTTGTGACTGCAGGCTCAAGAAGATCTGAAAAACATTCTGCAGAGAAAAACAGATGTGAGGATGATCTGCAAGCAGTTCTGTGCTCACTGCATTTTTTCAGTCTCTGTCCTGGTGTGCTCCTCTGTCAGTGGTGAGTCTGGGTAGTGTCGGCAGGTGAGAATCCCTGCAAGTATGCCTGCTGCAGTGTACCGGGACACCAGGCTTTGAGCTAGCCCAGCTATCTCCATGCTTAGTGCAGGATGAAAGTCAGAGTTCAAATGATTTTTCATAGAATCACAGAATGGTTTGGGTTGGAAGAGACCTTTAAAGATTGTTTAGTCCAACCCCCCTGCCATGCGCAGAGACATCTTTCACTAGATCAGGTTGCTCAAAGCCCCGTACAACCTGACCTTGAACACTTCCAGGGATGGCGCATCCACAGCTTCTCTAGGCAACCTGTTGCAGTCTCACCACCCTCAGGGTAAAACATTTCTTCTTTATGTCCAGTCTAAACCTACCCTCTTTCAGATTAAAACTGTTGCCCCTTGTCCTGTCACTACAGGCCCTGGTAAAAAGTCTTTCTCCATCTTTCTTATAAGCCCCCTTTATATATTCTGGCTGATGTAGTTGCCAAGCCACTCTCCATGATATTTGAAAAGTCATGGCAGTCAGGTGAAGTCCCCAGTGACTGGAGAAAGGGAAACATTGCACACATTTTTAAAAAGGGTAGAAAGGAAGACCCTAGGAACTACCAACCTGTCAGCCTCACCTCTGTTCCTGGGAAGATCATGGAACAGATCCTCCTAGAAGCTATGCTAAGGCACACAGAGGACAGGGAGGTGATTCAGCACAGACAGCATGGCTTCAGCAAGGGCACATCTTGCCTGACCAACCTAGTGGCCTTCTATGATAGAGTGACTACATCAGTGGACAAGGGAAGAGCTATGGATGTCATCTATCTGGACTTCTGTAAGGCCTTTGACATGGTGTCCCCCCCCCAGCATCGTTCTCTCTAAATTAGAGATATGGATTTGATGGATGGACTGTTGACTGGATAAGGAATTGGATGGATGGCCACATCCAGAGAGTAGTGGTCAACAGCTCAGTGTCTGGATGGAGATCAGTGATGAGTCGTATCCCTCAGAGGTCCATATTGGGACCAGTACTGTTTAATATCTTCATCAATGACATAGACAGTGGGATTGGGTGCACCCTCAGCAAGTTTGCAGACAACACCAAGCTGAGTGGTGCATTGACACACCTGAGGGACAGGATGCCATCCAGAGGGACCAGGACAAGCTCGAGAAGTGGGCCCATGTGAACCTCATGAGGTTCAACAAGACCAAGTGCAGGGTCCTGCACCTGGGTCAGGGCAAGCCCCTGTATCAATACAGGCTGGGGGCTGAAAGGATTGAGAGCAGCCCTGCAGAGAAGGACTTCAGGGTACTGGTGGATGAAAAGTTGGACATGAACCAGCAAGGTGTACTTGCAGCCCAGAAAGCCAATTGATCCTGGGCTGTGTAACAAGAAGTGTGGCCAGCAGGTCGAGTGAGGTGATTCTGCCCCTCTATACTCTGCTCTGGTGAGACCCCACCTGGAGTAGTGGCCAGCTCTGGGGTCCTTAGTTCAGGAAGGACATAGACCTGTTGGAGTGGGTCCAGAGGAGGGCCACAAAAATGATCAGAGGGATAGAACACCCCTGCTATGAGGACAGGCTGAGAGTTGGGGTTGTTCAGCCTGGAGAAGAGAAGGCTCCAGGGAGACCTTATTACAGCCTTTCAATACTTAAAGGGGGCTTATAAGAAAGATGGGGACAGACTTTTTAGTAGGGCCTGTTGTGATAGGACAAGGGGTAATGGTTTTAAACTAAGAGGGTAGATTCAGACTATATATAAGGAAATTTTTTTTACAATGAGGGCAGTGAAACACTGGACCAGGTTGCCCAGAGAGATGGTAGATGCCTCATCCCTGGAAACATCCAAGGTCAGGTTGGACAGGGCTCTGAGCAATCTCATCTAGTTGAAGATGTCCCTGCTCATTGCAGGGGAGTTGGACTAGATGACCTTTAAAGGTCCCTTCCAACCTAAACTATTCTATGATATATTCAAAGGCTGCAATAAGGCCTCCCCACAGCCTTCTCTTCTCCAGGCTGAACAACCCCAACTCTCTGTCTCTCTCCACAGCAGAGGTGTTCCAGTGCTCTGACCATTTTTGTGGCCTCCTCTGGACCAGTGACTATGGGTGTATCTCCTGGAGATAAATATGCCACTAAGAAGCTGCTGGTGCAAAGATTCTCCAGAATCTGCTGTTGCATCTTGGGCACCTCCAGTACATAACAGCTCCTCCAGTACATAACAGCACCTCCAGTACATAACAGCACCTCCAGTACATGAAACCTGAGGTGACTGCAGCAAACTGCAGCTGCCATGCCTGCCCTTCACCTGCTCTTTGTAAATGCCTCCCTCCACAAGATGGTATAGGTCTTCTGGCAGCAAAATCCTGAGACACATGATTGCTGAGACATTTTTATTACCTGTGTCACAGGACTGGCTCTAAAGCAAGTCTCTTTCACAAGAGGTCTAATGTGCCATTGAAAGTCATATGCAGCTCCATTCTCAGTAATGAAAAAAATGTAATGCCAGGACACACCGCTACACTTCACTGTCTGTACTTGCATCACAGCCCATTAATACCCCAGCTTATTATGAATTGAGCCCAAAGCTTTCCATTAGCTCCAAGTATTTTAGTCCTCAAGAACCTAAACTCTGTATATACAGAACAGGAAGACCAGAGAGTAAGAGGAACATCAAACTGCAGAAAAAAATAGACCATAAGTGTTTTTTCCGTATCACAGAAAATTAACAATCTCCCACCTTATGGCCAAGACAGGTCAAGTAGGGGCTAGATTCAAACTTATTAACCAAACTTCATCTTGGGCTCAACAAGGTAGAAGTACAGGCAAGAAAAAACACACAACAGACTGTACTCATGCCTACATAATGATCCACATTTGAACATGGGCTTGCTTGGGTCCAGAAGCAAGACAACCACATCTACATGATACACAGTTCAAAGCACTGGTGGATTCCAGGCAGAAACAGTTTCCATCTCTCTTCATCAGATCCTGATCCCAGTTACTAACATGTCCAGGACATGAACAGCCCTTGCATTCAAACATCTTTACATTAGGTTCCCCATTGACTATCTAGTACTTTTATTAGACAGATTTCCTCTTTATTTGCTCCCCTTTCTTCCAAAATATCCCAGATAAACAAAACCTGGCTTCCATATTTTCACACAACACCTAAAAAAAAAGTAGTCAGTTATGCAAGCTGTTGTTGAAGTTGAGTACTTCAATTTAAAATGGGACATTGTTCATCTTTTCCAGAGAAAAGATGTTCTGGAGAAATTCTTCAGAAATCTATCTCATCTCCTGAGTGCAACTAGAGGTCTGGAAGCTAAGCAACTGGTGGGATAAATTATGTTAAGAGGACTGTAGTGTTTCTGTGAAATACTGGAGCACTTCCTCTAGAAAGCAGAAACTGTATGGTTCAGCATCCTTCAGTCTAATATTCAGGTACCATGCTTCTGTGCAAATAAACAACAGGCAGAAGGCATTTAAGCATTAGTAAGAAGAGGACAACAACCAAAATACAAATAAATGTCCACCGTGCATGAGACATTACAAATGTAAGCTAAACTAGCATTCAGATAACTTGTCTTTATTATTTTACAACATAATGTTTGGAGCTCAAATAAAGCAACCAGAAATCTTTATGAAAGAGAAGAAATAGCATATGCTAGACATTACCAAGATTTCTTAAGAATGGTTTGACTCAGGTGTAAAAAAAAAAGCATAATCAGTGGTTTCAACTTGTTCTGTAAAGACAGATTAGGGACAGGGAAGGGGGCAGCAAGAAGAGAAAAGTGAGAAAGGGTACAAGAAATTGTTTTAAATTAAAGCTATTGGAAGTTACAAAATCAAAGGTGATTCACCACAGGACCAAGAGGCACCAGGAGGCATACAAAACAGATGCTAAGTGTCACTAGAGAAGTTAAAAAGCATTTCTTGAGCACTTACAAGGAGGGGGGAAAGGGGAAAAAAGGAAAAAAAAAAACAAATTTTCATAAGAGTCCTCAAAATAGGGAGCACCTGCTGTCAACTCATAAATCCAAAGATTTCTTTTGATATTAAAAATAATTTTTGCCACTATCTCCTGCATCTAACACCAAATATTTCAATATTCAATCTCCTGATAAAGTTCACAGAACATCTTTAGATTTGCAAAATAAGCACTCTGTCTATTGAATAAGCACTCTGTCACTGGAAATGGGACTGCACAGTTTTGACGACCTCTACTCAGGTACAGTCTTGGTGGACCAAATAAATGTTAATATGGACATAACAACTGGCAGCTATCTAAGTAATGGTGACTGTGATCTGGTAATTATTCTGCGAAAACACTACGCCACTAAGCCAATGTTATTTGTACTTGAAATTTTAAAAGGGTCAGTTTCCCCAAATGTAATAACTGCAAGTGACTAGAAAAAAAACAACATTTAAAATAAGAACTGTAAGCTAGGAATTATCATTTAATGACATCCCAAATTAATATCCAAAAAAGAAAGAACAATATAAAGAAGAAAGGTGAAAAAATAGTAAGAGTTAATAGTTACAAGAAAAACACACGAACTCAGGGAATCAATAAAATATCAGTTGACAGTAGCATTAAGGACAGCAAGATTTCAGACCTGTATAAAAGCATACTCGATCATGAGCAGATCAACCATTGGATATTGCTGGTGAAAATAAAAGCAGCAATGCAAAAATATTCCGCAGATCCTTTTGATCTGTACCTGGAACAAAACAACGACTGCATTTAATCTCATATAATAGTAAGGAAGGAACAAAAATGTTGACGTATTTAATCAAGGAAGCTCTATGGCAGCACTTCCTACAACTAAACATTTTTCAATCAAATGCCCAACATTTCACATAGTTGTCTTAAACTAGTCAAAGAGTAACTTGCCTTTGATCTGTGACACAATAATGCACAAGTAAATTTGGGACCCAATCAACAGCTCAGTCAACAGCTTTAGTGACTAGTATCATTGATGCTAGTCACACATAACTTCAGAAAAGGGAGTCAAGCTAACGAACTTCTTGTCCCAAGTACATTACAAAGGTACCTTCACCAATACAGTGCATTTGAAATTATCCAAAAGAAATTCACTCAGTACAACATGGCACCTTAATTAAAAAAAATCAGCATTCTAAGAAGCTATTGGGGGACAGTTTAAATGGATTAAAAACTCATACAGGAACAGATCTCAAAATGCATCAAACAGGAAAGCATAAATAAGCACGTCAGAACCTTGCATTGTACCTCAAAACCAAGTCCTCATGCACCATATAATAATTTTATCAATTATCTGCATAATTAAATTACTTTGTCCATATAATTTACAAAGGATATGGAACTCAGTGCTTCAATGCCCAGTAAGTCTGTAGGCAATGAAGTCCTTGAGTTGCCATTGGGCATTTTGTTACAAGGCTTAATGTAAAGAGCTCCTGGCAGCCTCTGTGTACCAGCATTCAAATTAACTTCTCTGGCCTTTTATTATGGATTCAAGAAATCCATAGCTCTAATAGCCACTCTCAAGTTTCATAACAACTACTGATCTCATGCCCCAGGCAATCTAAAAGCACAAAACAGAAGATCCTTCACAGGCACTGGACCACTCCACACCTTTCTGCAACTTCCCCTAGAATTTCTGTTGCAGGCTTGTCAGCCCAGACCAAACTGAACCAACAGGATATGCTGTTTTCCTCTTGAGAATGGCTTCTAACTGTGCCCTCCACCAGACGCTTAAGACATGAATCATGATACGAAACTGAACACAACCTTGTTTCTCAGCTTGGATCCAGGAAAGCAAGGACAGGAGCATTAATATTGCCCTGCTTACCACTGCATTTTTTCATATTCTTTTTCCCTTCTTTTCTCCTTAAGGGACTGTGGAAACAGAGCAAATATTAAGAATCTGAGGCCTACTATCAGCAAAACCAATCATATCCTAACTGGAACCAGCAACCCCCTTTCCACCTAGCCCTTTGATGAACTCACCTGTACTGCTCATATCCAGATAAACACATGAGGGACCAGTGAACTGCATGGCTAGACCTCTATATCAAGTTGGAGTACTGCTACTTGAGAAGTTTTTCCTAAAATGCCCCAGCACCTGTATGCTGCATGAATAACATAATCCCAGGTAGCACAACATAATGTGCATTAGGTCTTTCCCTTCCGCACACGCCTTAAAACATGCCATGGCTCTATGTCTTGTTATGGGCTGACCCGAACAGTGTGCCTAGCAGCTACTTCCAGCTCAGCAAAGCATACCCCCGGGTAACTCAGGTCAACTCTGTTTCTTCATCTGTGAACACACAGTGGACACGCTCCTCTGCATTGTAATACACCTGCCCACAGCGCAGACGTGGCTCTTCCTGCTGGTACCAGACCTGCTCATTGAACTCTGGGAAGAAAAAGGCAATTTCTCTGCTGGCTGATGCTGGTGAATCTGTTAGAAAACAGAGGAAAAGATGATGAGAGATGGCAGTCTGGCACCGCAAATATGTGCCATGTTCCAAAGGGAAGGGCAGAAGCCGTAAAGAAAAGCGCCAGGCTCGGTCGCATCAGGACAGGTGTGAGTGGAATCTGCAGAAGCGAGCAAATCATTAACTTTGACTCCCAGAATGGAAAGCAAGCAAAGACAGACAAAATACCATCATTCACACCTCCCTGAGCTCCAGTCTTTGCCCAACACTCAGACAAGGACAGGTCTACCTGAGCCATGAGTGGTATTCCTGGTGTCAGTGAGGCCATAAGTTCCTCGGATGGAGTCCGGGACGCTGTTTCGGGCTCGGAATACTTTGGTGGGTCCCATCAGGGATCTCCAGAGGGGGACAGCATTCTCATGGGCCAAGATATAAGCCCACATGGGGCCACTGAGAAAAGGATCAGGGGAAAAGCAGAAGTAGATAAGGTTACAAAAAGGCATAGATCCTTCATTCTTATAAATACAGCAAGTGCAAAGAAGCAAGGAAGCACAACTGCCATGCAGTGCTTTCTAGGAGGGGATACAGACCTATCATGACACTAAACACTGAGACCGTGGCTCAGAAGCAAAGCATTTGCATGAATTACCTCCTCCTAGGTAATGGTATCCCCAACCTTTGGGGATGCCACCCCACCAAGTACTACTGTTGTCACAGTAGAGTTAGTTCCTGACATTTCTCGACCCCCGAGCCTTCCCCCTCGGTACACGACAAGCACCAGCTCTTGACAAGTTGCATCCCACGCCAAAGTGGGCCCCTCCAGATGCAGAAGCATTGCTCAGGCAAGACAAGTGTCCACCTGCAAAGCAAAGTGAGCTTCCTCCTCACGCCCCGCGCAGCCCGGCTGCGGGCACGGCAGGTACCTGGCCATGAACTCCACCAGCCGCTGGTAGAAGAACCGCCCTGCGGGAGAAAGACGGCCCGAGTCACACAGCCCAGCTCTACCGGCACCAGCCCTGTCCGGCGGCCAAGCTCGTCTGCCCGCATGCTCCTGGTGGCAGCGGCGGCCTCACCCGCCCGGGAGCCCCCGCCCGCCTACCCGCGTGCTCCCGGTAGAAGCGGCGGCTCTCCTCCCGTCCGCAGCGCAGCTTCTTGGCGCGCACAATGAGGAACCGGTTGCTGAGGATGGTTTCGTGCACGGCCTGCGGGCAGAGGCACAGCGGCTGGGCGGGCGATGCGCACCGCCAGGACGCCCCGGGCCGGTCCGACAGACCAGGCCAGGCCGGGCCGGGCCGGGCCGGGCCAGGAGGCCCGGTCCGCCTAGCCCTCACCTCTAGCACCAGCGGGTGGGCCACAGCGTCCGGCTTCAGCAGCGCCAGCGTCAGCTGCAGCGGCCGCCCGGAGCGTCCCACAGCAGCCATGGCGCCGCCTCGCCGGGCGGCGTCGCGCCGGTGACGGCAAGGGGGGGGCGTCGCGCGCGTGACGCACTAACAAGGGGGAGAAGGGCGGGGCAGAGTGCCCGGTGACGCACGGAGGGGCAGTGGGCCGCGAGGCGGGGCCTGAGGGGAGGCGGGGCCTGAGGGGAGGCGGGGCCTGAGGGGAGGCGGGGCCTGAGGGGAGGCGGGGCCTGAGGGGAGGCGGGGCCTGAGGGGAGGCCCTGAGGCGGGGTCCGCCGTGTCGCGTAGCAGCGGGGACGCGGAGGCGGTGCCATGGCGGATGCGGCGACGGCGGACCAGGCCCGGGATGAGGCCGCGGCCGGCGCTGAGGAGACCGTGAAGATCATCTGCCTGGGCGACAGCGCCGTGGGCAAGTCCAAGTGCGTGGCCGCGCGGGCACGCCGCCGCTCGGCCGGTTCCCCGCGGGGAGGGGAGGGGCGGCTCGGTCCCGGGGCCTAACGGCTGTGTGGTGCTCTTTCCGCAGGCTGCTGGAGAGGTTCCTGCTCGACGGCTTGTATCCTTGTGGTGCGCCGCCTGCGCCCCCTTAGTTCCCGTCTGTACTCCCAGGACTGCTTCCTGAGCAGCCCCGCGCCGCCGCGCAGGTGGCGGCCCGGCCTGGCGGAGCGCGGCGGGAGGCGCGGCCGGGGCAAGCGGGCGGCGGGCGGCCCGGCCCGGGGAACTGCGGCGGGCCCGGCCAGGGGAGCGGGTGCCGGCCTGACACCGGCGATCGCTGCGGAGTGGGTGGACGTGCTCCTCTGTCAGCTCCTTAACACGCGAGCAGCCGCCCCCAGCAGCTCTCCACCTTCGCCCTGACGCTCTACAAGCACCGTGCTCGGGTGGACGGGCAGGCGGTCCTCGTGGGTAAGTAAGGAGTGCCTTGCTGCATGTTCCGTAGGCCCCGGGGACAGGATGATGCTGGCTATGTGTAGAGAGGGAAACAGCAACAGTGCTGTTGGTATATGCAGCAGTATATGGACCCAAAAACATGGCAGGGGGGTTCCTTGTGGTGGGCAAAGGGATGCCAAACAGTGGTTTGTAAGCAGGGAAATGGAGGAATGAAGGGATCACAGAATGGTTAAGATTGGAAGAGACCTCTGGAGGTCATCCTGTCCAACACCCTGTTCAAGCAGGGCCACATAGAACCAGTTGCGCAGGACCATGTCCAGATGGCTTTTCAATATCTCCAAGGAGGGAGACTCCACAACCTCTCTGGGCAGCCTGTGCCACTGCTTAGTCACCCTCACAGTGGAAAAAGTGTTTCCTGATGTTCAGAGTGAACCAGCCTCCTGTGTTTCAGTTTGTGCTCGTTGCCTCTGGTCCTGTCACTGGGCACCACTGGAAAGAGCCTGGCTCCATCTTCTTTACACTCTTCCTTCAGGTATTTATAGTCATTGATGAGATCTCCCCTGAGCCTTCTCTTTGCTAGGCTAAAGAGTCCCAGCCCTCTCAGCCTTTCCTCACAGGAAAGATGCTCATGTCCCTTCATCATCTTTGTGGCTCTTCGTTGGACTCTCTCCAGTATGTCCCATGTCTCTCCTGTACTCAGGAGCCCAGAAGTGGACACAGTACTCCACGTGTGGCCTCACCAGTGCTGAGTAGAGGCAAAGAAATACTTTGCCTAATGCAGCCCAGGATACTATTAGCCTTCTTTGTGGCAAGGGCACATTGCTGGCTCCCAGTCAGCCTGGTGTCAGCCAGGACCCGCAGGGCCTTTTCTGCAAAGCTGCTTTCCATCTGGGTGGTCCCCAGCATAAACTGGCGCTATGAGGTTGTTCCTCCCCACGTGGAGTGGACTTTGCACTTCTCCTTGTTGAACTTCATGAGGTTTCTGTCAGCCCATTTCTCCAGCCTGTCCAGGTCCCTCTGGATGACAGCACAACCCTCTGGTGTATCAGCAACTTCTCCCAGTTTTGTGTCATCTACAAGCTTGCTGAGGGCGCAATCTGCCCCATCATCCAGATCATTAATGAAGATATTGAACAGGATCGGACCCAGTATTGACCCCTGGGGTACACTGCTAAGTTACTGGCCTCCAACTAGACTTCATGCTGCTGATCACCACCCTCTTGGCTGCCATCCAGCCAGTTTTCAATCCACCTCGCTGTCTGCTCATCCAGCCCATACATCAACAGCTTCTCTATGAGGCTCTTAAGGGAGACAATGCCGAAAGCCTTACTGAAGTCTAGGTAGACAATAGCCACTACTCTCCCCTCACCTACCAGGCCAGGTCACTGTTCAGTTATTAGGTTCTTCAGCTATGCCAGTAATCTTTTACATTTGACTTCCAGGCAAGGGGATAGCTAAGTCGAAGATTGTCTTTGTTTTTTCAAGGAATTGAATACCTGTCAAAGTAATTGCTGCAAGAGTCCTGATTTAGATGTTTTAGTCACTGTTAGTCACTGTCACAGCATTCTCCTGGAGAAACTGGCTGCTCATGGCTTGGACGGGCATACGCTTCGCTGGGTAAAAAACTGGCTGGATGGCTGGGCCCAAAGCTGTGGTGAATGGAGTTAAATCCAGTGGTGGCCTGTCACAAGTGGTGTTCCCCAGGGCTCAGTACTGAGGCCAGTTCTGTTAAATATCTTTATCAATGGTCTGGACAAGGGGATCAAGTGCACCCTCAGTAAGTCTGCAGACAACACCAAGTTTGGTGGGAGTGTTGGTGGGAGCCCTGCTTCTGCATGGGCTACTCTCCATGCCACGGTTCTTGCCAGGAGCCTGCTCCAGTGTGGGCACTCCATGGGCTGCAGCTTCCTTCAGGGCACATCCACCTGCTGTGGCGTGTGCTCCTCCACAGGCTGCAGTGTGAACATCTGCTCCACCATGGTCCTCCAGGTGGAGGACACCTGGACACAGGGGGACCACCTGCGTCACCATAGTCTTCACCACGAGCTGCAGGGGAACCTCTGCTCTGGCACCTGGAGCACCTCCCCCCACTCCTTCTTCACTGACCTTGGTGTCTGCAGAGTTGTTTTTCTCACTCCTCTCTCTACAGCTGCTGCGCAGCTTTTTTTACCCCTTCTTAAATATCTTATCACCAACGTCACTAATTGGGTGTGATTTGGCCACAGGTGGGTCTGTCTTGGAGCTGGAGCTGACTGAAACTGACTCTACCTGACATGGGGTCAGCTTCTGGTGTCTTCTCACAGAAGCCACCCCTGCACACACCACACACACACCCCATTACAAAAACATTGCCACTTAAACCCAATACAAGGTTTCAGAGAAGAGCCATGAGAACAGTTGAAAGATGGTAAAAAGGGGCCTAATGATGAGAGACTCAGTCTGGTTAACTTCTCAGGGAGAAGGTAAAACATCAGAGAACAGGAACTTGGTATAAAAGGTGTCTTCAGCATAGCAATAAATATTTAACAGACTAGCTGATGTTAGGTAAACTCAAATAAAATATAACGTGGGGGTTTTTTTAACCAGTAAGTGAAATTACTATTAAGGCAACTTGCAAAAGTATGGATTCATATGTCAGGGACTTATTTTTTACTTGGATTTTGTAGTTTATTAAGTAACTTGCTCTAGTTTAAGTAATTCATCTGGCCTATGTTATACAAGAGTTCACAGTGTCTTCTGTCTTCACCTTTTATGAACATAATGCTGATCATCCAAGTTACCTTGCCGAGAAGACCTGTCATGAAGTGTGATTTGTAAAGGCAGGTAGTTTGATCTGAAGACTTCAAATTGTGCAGAATTACCACTTCCCTTGCTAGTTTAATTTTTACTCTGCTGAGCTATTCTTAGTG
Organism: Ciconia boyciana; assembly: GCF_034638445.1. NCBI lineage: Eukaryota > Metazoa > Chordata > Aves > Ciconiiformes > Ciconiidae > Ciconia > Ciconia boyciana. Next base: position 322,344 of record NC_132934.1, read on the forward strand.
GCCATCGCCAAATTCTGTGTGGTAGAGTTAGGATTGCATTAAAATGTGGTGTATTACTTTATTCTATGATTCTTATTTTTCCCAGGGATTTTAAGGTTGATAAATTCTGATGTTCTGGAGTGACATGGGGTATGACAGGCAAGATCTGGAGGATTTAGTAATAAAAGCAGCAGTGTTTTTCAATAAGCCATAGCAAGTTCTCTCATGACAGCTGCCGCATTGTTTGGGAAGTTAATTTAGGGACATTCAGTAGGTCATGGTCACTGGCACCTCTTTTTTCCTTGTGAGGTTTCTGAAATGGCACATTAAAAGGATCAGGCAACTTTAGAAGCTAAGCAAAACTACCCAAAATGAAAGCAAATGTGGTCTGATGAGTACTTGCCTATATTTTGGGCAGTTTCAGAAGTCACCATCCTGCAAGTCTGATACAGTATCCAGTCAGAAACTAATTTCAGTGCAAGAGAAACACTAAGGAAAGTGGCTTATTCAGCTTTAGGTGGAGCGGCATGCTTCAGTCTAGCTGACAGAAATATAACTACATCTGGTGGTTCTTAGTTGAAGCTGCGTACATTTGTACAACAAAGATGACACAAATATTAGCCTATAAATCCAGTAAGAGGAGAGGGGAAGATCTCTACCTGAGATGCACAAACAGAAAAAGGCATTAAAATGTTGATGACTGTTCAGGTATGCTTCGTGATACCTAGTCTACAAGGTACTTAATGAATTGGGACCTGTCTGTCTCAGGCTAACTTACTTACCCTTCATAATTTTAGAACGAGTTCTGCCCCTGGAAAGAGCAGAGTTAGACTGCCTGCAAAAGGAGATGGAACATTTCCTATGGCAGGCACCTGGCTATTTATCACTGTGTCAGAAATCAAGCTACTTCAAGACATTTAGATTTTGTTTCCTGTTGTCATCTCTAGTGACAAAGTACCATGCATTGTTATCACTCTTTGCACTTTTGACTAGCTTTGTCTTACTGTCCTTTATAAGTCGTGTACTGATGACTTCTTTTTTGCTAATACATTTATAGCAATGTTCAGTGTCAGCACAACTCATAGCTAAGCCTAGCTAAGAAAATGTCCTAGTTTTGCATAATCTCTTAGCCGTGGAATGTTTCAGATTAGTGAGGTAAAACCTAATTTGTGACCCTGAGTAGATGGACTGGGCTTTGTGTCCTGGGTTTAAGTTGTGAGGAAAACAGAGCTTGGAAAGTTGTGTCATTCTAAGCTTGGTTTTTTGTGTCTTACAGACTTCTGGGACACAGCTGGACAGGAGAGGTTCCAGAGCATGCATGCGTCCTATTACCATAAGGCTCATGCTTGTATCATGGTAAGGGTAGTGTCTCAGCTGTGATCTGATGGAATTTTGACAAATAACAGTCCCAGTTGACACTTGGCCTGTATGTTACTTTTTATGATTATGCTGCCTTATATTTCTTGTCTCTTCTAGCAGTTTAAAAAACTTTCCTATATTCTGTCTTCTCTCACCAGATAAAACCAGTGTAGTTGGGTATGTTTAGCTCTTTTCTGTCTTTCCTGATAGCACTCCTACTATATTCCCTGGCTTTGCTGTCTTCTAAATTTCCTTACTTTTGTCACTGTGTTTCCAGTAAGGTGGAACGTACAACTCAATGTACTTATTTAGAAGCAGTCCTGTCAGAGGTGATGCAAGGGAGAGGGCATTCCTTTCTTGTTCTGTGATGTGACTATTGGATTATGTAGTTCAAAACTGTTCTGACATGTTCTGCAGGGGTACTACATAAGACATTCTTCTCTGGTCTTCTGCCCTTTCTATTTTCCTATACTTTGCACTTCCCATTTATTAGCTCAAATCAGTCTTGTTTCCTGACTCCTAACCCGCTTAGGTCTCTTGGTTTGTATTGTTGCTCTAATTTTCCACTATTTCTCATCACTTGTGAGCATCAGTCAACTTCATTGATATTTTAATTGTTAAAACAGAGAAGCCTCATATCTGACCCTACTTAGCAGAACAGATCTTTCTCAGTGCTTGTTCACTGTCGTGGGTGATAGAGTGCTTATCACAGTACAAAATAAAAATGTAAAGGAAAACGAGGAACTGTTTCCTGCATCATGCAAAGAAACGGACTGCCTGCATGTTTCAAGGCTTGCTGGATATTATCCCTTTTCTCTTTCATCCTTTCTAACAAAGGCCAGTTTCCTTTGCTGATGTCCTCCTGGGAGAATTCTGGATTCTGTACTTGTGTTTGGTGCAGTGGGTTGCTCAGGAGCTGTCCTGCTGTTGGCCCCATGATAGCTGTTTCTTTTTCGGAAGGTGTTTGATGTGCAGCGGAAAGTCACATACAAGAACTTAAACATCTGGTACAAGGAGCTGAGAGAATTCCGCCCGGAGATTCCTTGCATTGTGGTGGCCAACAAAATTGATGGTGAGTATATCTTCTTCTTCCAACCTCTCAGGACTGTGATGTGATTCTCTTCTGAGCTGGCTGAGAAAGAATGTCATTCATCTTTTAGGCCCAGGTGAGTTCTTGAGTATTAGTCCCTCAGGGCTGTATTTTACCAAACGAATAGCTGAGTCCTCTGCTGACCCTGCAGGCTGTCTTACAGGCTCTTGTCCTTGTTTTACTAGCAATTAAAAATACAAATTTGATCCATTTAAAGTTTATTCAAGTGATGTCCTTCCAATTCTGTCCTTACCACGCTGCCCATTTCATCCAGCAAGAACCCGAAAGCTGATTGGAGCAGTACCTAGTCAAAAATTGCAGGATGTCGTGCTGCAAAAAGAGCATAACCTATTATGTGGATTCCCTGATACAGTCAGTAACTGCCTTTGTCTTGCCAATTCAGCCTGCAGGTTTCTGTAGGACTCCTCTGTGCTAAAGTGTCTAAATATACCTGCTGGCAAAATTGTTCACCTTCCTCTGCAGATGATTGGATGATTCCCTCCTCTTAGGAATACCAGCTAGGCATTCATTATTGCTATCATTTGGGTTGTGATCTGTCTCCTGCATCCTGTGAGAGCGCATAACGCATCAACTTTCTGCTCAGCATCAACAAGAGAACACATATGCTTAGGACCACAGTCGCCTCCTGTTCTCTACCAAGTACAGTGTCAGACATGGGCTTCCTTGCTGATATTCATGGTAGAAATCATCGCAGCTATGAATAGGTGTCTGCACCTGAATAAGGTGCCTGGGCTCCCACTGTAGTCTACGGACGTTCATTTGGTTCAGTGGGGTGGTTTAGGGCATGCTTGATCTTACCTAATAAAAGCCTTTTGTATAGGATGTGTCAAGCCAGCCTTGAATCCACTGATTGCACGGACTGTACAGGAAGTCCAAGGCAAATGGACTTGGTGCTGACAGCCATATTGTAGACAGAACCTCTGTGCAGATGAAACCTGCTCTTAGTGTTCTATGTGTGAGTGGACACTGCTCCAAGAGAGTCCTCTGCCTTGCCTTTGTTTGCTGTATTCCTCCCAGACTAGGAAACGATCAGCCCACAGCTCTTAACACAGGCCCAGTCTGCAGAACAGTTGATCCAGCTTCCTGCAAAGAGGTAGGCAGCGGCTGCCTGGGCAGTGCTCACTGGCAAGCATTTGGAGTCTGAACTACTTTAGCTGTTGCTTCTATGAGAAAAGGCAGATCATCTGGAGTCATCCTCCTGTGCTGGCATACAGGCTGTCTATCTATCAAAACTTTGAGCTGTTACTGCTGTGTCAGCACATCCTGTAAATATGCAGTAGATTTGTTCCAAAACTGAAATAAAGCCTCTGGCCTACTGAGGCTGGGGTAGCTGGACCTAACTGCCTGTTAAGTAAAAATATATAACAGTTGAGTCATTTGTACACTGAGCGTGCCCTTGACTCACAGGAATACAGGTAACATGGCATAAGGGAAGTGGGGAGTTCTGGTTAAAAAGGCCAAACTGGAGGGAGAGGCATGACTAGTACTGGCAATGGTGTCCAGGTCATGTGGACACACAGCAAAAATCATAGGGATGTGCCTGGAAAACTTCCATAGTTGCTGCACAGCAAGTGAACTGATATGTTCTAGGCTGCAAAGCATTGTCTATCTCTAGCACATCAGAATCCATCTATGATTTAGTCAAGCACCATGGATAAACCAACAAGAACTCTTTTCTTTTTGTGTCTTCTTGTCAACAGTTTGCTGATGCTGTTGCTTTTAAAACCCTGCAGCTTTTGGGGAGGACTACCCTAGCCTTGTACTACAGTGAGGAGGCCTTGACAGCTAAATCGGGCTCTGGTCTCCATCTGTTCCACCGCTCCTGCAGATGTTGGCATTCAGCCTACAGTGATGTCTTACTGACCACTTCTCCTTTTTTGCCCCCAGCCGATATGAAAGTGACCCAGAAAAGCTTCAACTTTGCCCGGAAGTTCAGTTTGCCCTTCTACTTTGTGTCTGCTGCAGATGGCACCAACGTAGTGAAGGTAAAACATAGCTGTTTGGCTCAGCATCCATGAGACCCCTATACAGTCCGAGGACATGGAGACTGCTGTAGGCACAGAGAGCAGAAAATGGGCTAGTACATCTGTTTGGCTATTGTGACGTCCTGGTAGCTATAGGTAGTTGCAGAGGTTTGGGGTTTTTTTCTTGGGGTGTGGGAACAGTTTCCATATGTTACAGAAACCCAGTGCCCCTTACTTTGAGTGACAAGCATTCTCTTTCTCATCAGCTCTTCAATGATGCTATCAAACTGGCAGTTGCTTACAAACAGAATTCAGGAGATTTCATGGACGAGGTCATGCGAGAACTGGAGGTAAGAAAGGCTCTACTTACTGCACTCCTCCTAAGTGATTAGCAGCTCTGCTCTTTTTTCCCTCGGGGAAAGCAGAGCCTGTGGCAAAGGGTGAAACTTTGCAGGCATGGAAAGATTTGCCTTATGCTGGTGACACCATGGGGTTTGTGTGCTGCTCGTGTCTAGGTTGGAAGGGGTGAGGTGGTGACCCTCTGAAGAGCCCATGCTGCCCTAGACCGAATTTGAAAGAACCACAGCAGAGTGTAGCTGTTGCTGTCATGCTTCTCAGCAGTTCCTTGTCCTGCTCCTTTCCAGAGCTTTGACCTGCAGAAGAAGAGCGAGAATTTGTCGGATAAAGAGGAGAGCTGCCCTGAAGAGAAGGCCCCATCTGCCTAAGCCCCGGACCCTCAGTCTGTTTTTTCCCCTTTGCTCTAGATGTCTGGGGCTAGTTAGAGCTGGCCTTCACAGAGGAAAGTGATTTTTCTCATGCCCTGAGAGCTCTGGTGATGGGCAGCTGGGCCTCTCCCCTTCTTGTGGGAGACTCTCTGGGCATGACCTTCCTTGACTCAGCCCTAGCCACTTCACATCACGGTCAAGGAAAGGGCGAGAGTATCCACATGGTTGCTGGTTACTGCATGCTTCTTCAAGGCAAAGCTTGCCAGGAGAGCGAAGCCACTCTTGGACCTGCACGGAAGGGTCCTGCCCAGATGCTTTAATGGTACCTACTGGAGACAACAAACACTAAAGATTTTTTTTTTATGAAGCTTTGAGCTTGCATCCTTCCTGCACTTCTGTTACAAGGCAGTCCAGGTACTAAACAGTGCAAGTCCAACTGCCAGCCCTCCCCATTGCTTTCACAGCCTAGCCAGTGCTGCCTCCCTGTCCACCCCTGTGATCTCTGCTGCAGAGTTTCTTTGGGTTTCCTTCCCCATTCTGTTACGGAGCAGCCAGATCCAGTAGATGTCTGAACATGGGGGATTTCTCCTTTCAGATCCACTAGAGCTGAATCAGGTGGACTCTCACACCCAGGAGGCTTGTCCTATCCCAGCCTGATGGATGTGGCTGCTGCTGTTCCCGTGTGTGTGTTCAAGAGACTTACACTGCATTCCAAAGAGCCAGATGCACAAACATGCACACAGCCTTACACAGTTAATGTGCATGGCAAAACAGACTGACACAGACAGAGCAATACCTTTACCAGCACCCATGTATACATAACCACCACATACATAAACATGAACACAGACCACTCCTTTTCTGCCTTTCCAGATGATCAGGACTGGATGTTTACTAGTGAAACATAAACACACCTTCACTCCCAAGATTCATAAGCACAGCATGTTCATAGATTCCTCAAATAACAGTATGGAAATTAAGTCCATGTAGTATCTGTGGCTGGATGCCAAGCTCCGTACCCACTCATTGGTGCAAACCCTGGATCTTTCTAGATCCATGTCTCCTGGGTCATGAGAGAGTCCAGTTTCAAGTCCACTGGTGCATTGTACACGCACACAGGAATCCCACTAGTAACCTGCCCAAGACACTTTGTGTTTCCAGCTGCTGTCCCCAAGACCTATAGCCCGCAATGACCTGTGTTCCCTTCTTCCACTGCACCCTCACCCTCCTCTCTGACCAGGCACGGTTTCAGCCCTTTTGAGTGACTCTTTCCCTTTGTGCCCTACTTGACGGCCTGCAGCCTCATTTTGCAGGTGCCGGGCATGGAAGTCCTTGCCTTGCACAGGAGACTGAACTGGACTGAAGCATGGTTAGCTGTGAAAACTGGCAACTTTATTTCAAGAACAAAGTCGACTTCAGCATCTGTGTGCACTCAGAGGAGCGTGGGCAGGACAGAGCAGGCCTTTGACACTGAGGCTGCCTTTGGGTCAGCCGGCATTGCCCTGGAAGGAAACGGTCGTGGTCCACTGCAGCCTGCACTGGATCCTGTTCATCCTGCTGCTCAAGCCTTTTTCCCCTCAGGACCTGCAGGAGCTCCTGCAGCAGATTAAAGAATTGCACCAGCTTCTGGCGTGGAAATGGGCAGGGTGTAAACCCGCCCGATTGTGTTGGTATTGGCGTTGGCCTCTGAAAGGGGGTTGAGGTGAAGACGGGCTGTGGCGTTGGAGTAGCCGTTACAGCTGGGCGCAGTCTCATCTGTGTCAGGATCCAGTCGTAAAAGTGCTGAGTGGAGGTGTAGACTCCGGGCTGGTTTGGTCTCGCACAGCCTTTCCCCCAGCTGGTCACTCCAACAAGCCAGAAGTAGTCAGCATTATTATCTTTGCACACGAGAGGACCACCGCTGTCACCCTGCAGCGGAGGAGAGAGGATGAAGGCGTGGTTGGGTGGCCACTGTCAACACTATGGCTGGCTCCTTCTCTCTCACAGCACCTGCCAGAGCTGTATTCACTGCACAGAAAGGCTCTGCTGGGGTGCTGGAGCCTACAGAACCTTGTCTGGGAGGGGTCGTGGGCCTGTAAGGTAGGGCTCTCTCTTTCATCTCTGCACAGTGATCCTGGATGTGTGGAAGACGGATGTTCCAGAGTTGGGATCTGAACCTACGGGCTGCCAAGAGCGCTGGATGGGCTTTCTGGGCAGTGCCCCAGGCCTCTGGGGCAAGAGGGGCACTGGGCAAGGACCTGCAGATGGGGAAGGGGAGGTGAGCCCCAACAGCGGTGGGGACCCGGCCAGGTGGGAGGGTGACTTGCCAGGCAAAGCACGCGCCGGGGTATGTTTGGGCGGTTGCGACAGGGCTGCCTGCGCTGCTGGGGGCTGACTTGTAGCACGCTCCTACCTGGCAGGTGTCGATGCCACCCTGCGGATAGCCAGCACACAAGTTGTGGGTGTGGATGGCCCCGCTATACCACCAGCTGCTGTTACAGAGGTTGACATCAATGAGGCGGACCTTGGCCTCCTGCAGGACATCAGTTGATCCTCCAGCTGTGAGCACAGAAAGGAATTAACACCCAGCAGCTCCTTGCCAGTTCTCCTCCCCTGTCTGGGTGAAGCCCTTCCCTAGGGCTCGGCTTTGCATCTTGAAGGCATTGTACCGGTGTTTCCCTTCTGCCTTGCTTTGGGTAATGCGTCAGGCCCATCTCTCTCTAGGCATACGTCCCCGCAGCCTGACTCTGGCTTTCGCCTCTGCTGTCAGGAAGCCCAACCCGTCTCCCCACCGTGCCAAGCTTGCACTCAGGACACGAGTACTTTTTGGGAACTCACATCTTGCAGTGGTGGAACCCCAACCACTGATGTAGCAGGTTGTCAGCTCTGACACTCTCAGCGAGGCGTCGGGCACGCAGGCAAGCTGTATGTAGTAGCTGCACTGGACAGGCTGGTCCAATTCCAGCAACGCAATGTCGTTCCTCTCCGAGATACTGCTATAGTGTTTGTGAACCAGTAGCCGCTTAATATTGCGCACTTGGGCCTCAGGGCCCAGCTGAGTCAACTGGGTGGCCCCGATCACCACGCGCCACATCGTGATGTGCCTGGAAGGCAGATGGAGAGAGGGCTCAGAGGGAGCGGAGCCCTGTGCTGCAGCCGCCCAGCAGTTCCCTGCCTTCTGCTTCACAAGGGAGAGAGGAAAGCAGCGCTACGGAGGGTGTGACTGCCCTAGCATGCCTTAGGCACAAGGAATGTCGAGCTGGAGGCTGCTAGGATGCAGTGGCACGAGCCCAGCCTTCTCCTGAGCAGTCTCTCAGCTGGGCTCTGGAGTGCCCAGGCACTGGGCGTACTGCAGGGAAGCGGGATGGCAGTGGCACGTGGTGCTGCGGACAGGGCACCTGCTAGTGTTGCGGGGATATCCCCGTTCCCTGGTCCTCCTTACCTGGCCTTGATGAAGCAGTGGGCTGCTGTGAGGACCCACTGTGGGCTGATGAGGGACCCTCCGCATATGTGCCTCGTGCCCATTTCCCAGGGATCCTGGATGCTGACGATCCAGGGCCAGGCCCCTGGCTGGGCATCTCTGCCACCCACGACGCGCGACGTGCCGTAGTGAGAAGCCATGGGCCGGAGCCCGCAGGTCCCTCTGTAACCAGAAACTCATTACTGTACTGCTCGATGGCTTGCTGCTGTTCAGGCTGAAGGTCAGCCGTCTTCCCTCCCCACAAGGTGTTGCATGGACAGCAGGGCCAGGGAACTCGGTGGGGCGTGCATCCCTGTGCCCCCGTTTCTGCTTTAGCCCCATAGACCAGTTGTGCCAGCAGCCTGGGTGCTGGCAAGGAACTGAGGCTCCCACGGGGGGTTCGGGAAGCTGTGGTGTGGCCACAAGAGACGAGCGGGCACCCTCCAGTGAACCACATAAGTGTTGCCCAAGCTCCCTCCCGGAGCCTCGGGCCACTTACCCACAGTTGTCCCATGTGCCGTGCGCAGGCCAGCACAGGGCCAGCAGGACGAGGAGGGAGAGCAAATTCATCGCTGCCAGTGGCACGCGGCAGCTGCAAGAACCGAGGGCTTGTCACCACCAGTGCAGCAGCCGACTGTACTGGTAGTACTCGCGCGCTTGCGTTGCCCGTGGTGCCCTTGGCCCCGGGACTGATGTCACAGAGTCGCTGGTTCCAGGTGCTGGGCATGGTGGACTCTCGGGGGGGGGATGACACACAACATGGGGGGTTCCAAGCAGGAGGGGAGGCAGAAGCTGGGGTCGGACACCCCCAACAGACCCCCCACTGCATGCTCTGCTTGCGGGATGAGGGTGTGCAGGCCCCGTGGCAGGCAGCAGCGCCTGGCTCCGAGCACTGCCTGCTAACACCCAACAGGAAAAAAACAAGTGTGGCATCATAGCCTCTGGGAAGTTCACTGCCACCCTGCTCTCTGCAGCCATTTGCCACCAGCTCCTTCCCAAAAAACATACACCAGAGAACACAACTACTACAGGCAGTATGCACACGTTTGGGTGTTGAAGAGCCAATCTGGTTACAGCCGCGGCACGCAAGCAGTGATGTGCCATCCAAATAAGCCAAGCATCCCCAAGCAGTGTCAACCTTCCTGCAGAAGGCACAGTGAAACGCAAATGCAACACAGTCCACACTGGCTATGTCAGCCACAGCAACACCCTCTGGCAGGCTTCATGTCCTTCCTGTCTATGAGTTATTGTGCTGTTCTGGGCCAACACTGACAAGGGCAGTTGTGGCGCCTGGTTTGCATGGCCAAGGACGTGAAATTTTAAGCTCTAGACAGAGAAGGATGCTCCTGCTCTCAGCCCCACATGCCATCTTCCATGGCTTTGGTAAATCCTGTATCATCCTCACCTCATCAGTGTGCCTTCTACAGCTGTGTGGTGGAGCCTTGCTCACATGCTGGAGTGCAGAGCAGTCATGGCAGAAAAGCAGGAGCCAGCCAAAATGCATTACATTTGCTGAGCAGGGCTAGGTCGCTAGAGAGTAGAGGGCAGCGGCTTGAAGAATGGCAGCCTCAAAGCTCATGAAAGGTGAGGGAGCTTCCTGCTGCCATCCTGGCTTGTGGCGATAGACCTAAGGCACACAGCTGAGTGCACAACCTGGTCCCTAGGATGACAGGGCAGGCTCTGTCTGAAAGCGGACTAGCCGCTCTCAAGGCCCTTGAGGCGTAGCATGGCTTCATAGGCACCAGAACTGGGCCCCAAACAAACTGGACTCAAGGCTGCTTTGTTTTTAAAATAGACCTGAAGGTGGTGCCCCATATCTGCTTAGAGCAGACATAAGGCAGCCTCAGAGAAGACAATTTGTCTTCTGTGGATACTCTGCTATTCCAGCACCAGATTTCACAGGTAGTTAAGGGGGATTGATGCAAGAAGTGGCCACACTTCACAGGCAATTGAAGGAAGAGTTGGGGTCATTTTGGGGAGAGGAATCTGGCAGAAATTTGGTAGTGCTCTCTTGAGAAATGTGTCCCTCCGTGGAGCTGCACTGACCTTCACAATGGTGCCACACAGATGCCACTGCTTGGGGTGGAGAATGGTCCAGAGCCTGCCCTTGGTGGAGCAGCTGCCCTGCAGCCACCCTGCAGATGCCCACACTCTCCCTGTGCCCTGCAGCTCTGCCCTGCAGACCCTTGTCCTTGTGGTTTGCAGCCCTCAAACTCCAGGGTAAGCTTTTCCCCCAGAGTCTCAGCCCTTCTCAGCCCTTGGCAGTGGACAGCCCCAGGGGCACGCTCCAGTCCCCTCAGCGCCAAGTGGCATCCTGGAAATGCCACCTGTGCCATCAGTGCAGCCTGGGTGAGACCCAGCTACCACGGGAGCAGCACAGAGCTGGCTCAGAGGCAGTTTTGTGCAGAGGGAGGCACAGGCAGGGAGTGAAACAGCTCTGCAGGGGAGCAGCGGCAGCCTCAGCACAGGCCTGCTCTGGCTGCAGGGCCGAGCTCCCAGCCTTGGCGTGTGGAGGACAAGGGAGATGCAAGAACGCTGCTCCCCGGTGGACAACCCAAGCTCCAGGGTTGTTCCCCTGCACGCATGGAATGGGTGCTCTGCCCTCACCCCACATCGACCCCAAGGTCCTCCTCCCCACTTTTCCATGCCCGCCACCTCCTCCCACTGCGAGCTCCCTCCTTCTCTCCCACCCCTCCTCTGCCTTCTCCTTAGCAGCCACAAATCCTGGGAAGCAGGATTATCGAAACCGGGCTGCCCAGAGCGCCTTTGGTGGTCACGCTGCCCTGGAGAGGTGGGGGAGCGGGCAGGCAGCTCCCGCAGGCAGCCCGTGCCTCTGCCCTGCCCTCAGCCCTGGCCCCCCCGCAGCCCCTGCAGCCCAGCCCAGCCCTGTCCTGCGCAGCCCGACTGAGTTGCCGGCAGGTCCGCGGGCCCGGAGCGCGGTGCAGGCCAAGCGGCGAAACGGCGGCCCGGGACCGCCGCTCGGAACTCGCTACTCCCGCGAGTGCTGCGGCCTCTCCCGGGACCCCGGGCCGCGGCCAGCCCAGCAATCGCGGCTCGCGTTGGCCGCTCCTCGCCCCGCCCGGACGGCTCCCCGCAGAGCTCCGCACGCCCGGACCGCCGGGGGCGGCCCCAGACCGGCAGCTGGGCAGCCCAGGGACACGCCGCCGCGCTCGGCCGCGAGTGCCGCCTCCCCGCCGGACGGGACCCACCGGGGCACGGGGCGCCCGGGAGGACCCCGCCGGGCCAGGAGCCTGCGGGGGGCCGGGGCTGTGGCCTGGCCCCCCAGCGACGGGCGGCGGCGGCGGGGAACGGCACGGGGCGGGAGCGGACAGGGCTGCACAACAGCACACACTCGCACTGACTGCACACCAACACACACACTGCACACCAACGCGCGCACACGCCCCAACACACTGCACACCAACACGCATACACACACACACACACACACACACACACACACACTCTGAACGCACACATACAGTATGACTGCACACCAATGTACTTGCACTGACTGCACACCAACACACTCCCACACACTCTGAGTGCACACCAATACACACACAGACTGACTGTACACAAACACACACACAGACTGCACACCAACATGCACACACACTGAAGGCACACCAATGCGCACATACCCCAACACACTGCACACCAACACGCATGCGCACACAGACACACTGTACACCAACGCACATGCACGCTGAATGCACACAGTCTGCACACTAACACTCACACACACACAGACTGCACACCAACACACTCGCACACACTCTGAGTGCACACCAATACACACACACACACACACACACAGACTGCACACCAACACACATGCACACATGGAATGCACACCAACACACATGCACACATGCTGCACACCAACACATATGCATGCGCACACACAGACTACACACAAACACTGCATGCCAACACACACTCACATACACACACCCCACACACACGCATGAACACACTGAGTAATGCACACAGTGCACATGCACGTCATGCACAGAGAGTGGAAGGAATGCACACTCGGCGTGCACACACACACTCACACAAAGTGCATGCACACACAGCCTGCATACACACAAAAGGCCCACACATACTGCACACACTCTACCCTGTGAACGCATACGTATGGTGTGCACGCTCTGAGCTCACCTCTACCACATGGCATGTGTACAGTGTGCATCCACAGTGTGTGTACATAGACGTAGAGAGCACCCAGACACTGAGTGCACCCACACACAGTGCACACATGCTGCATGCGTACACAGAGTGCACCACACAGACCGACGCACCAGCATGTGTGCACCCAGACGCGTGCATACATACAGTGTGCAGCACGTGGGTATGCTGGACTCGTCCCACTTGCACATCACTGCTTGCGTGCCGCGGCTGTAACCAGATTGGCTCTTCAACACCCAAACATGTGCATACTGCCTGTAGTAGTTGTGTTCTCTGGTGTATGTTTTTTGGGAAGGAGCTGGTGGCAAATGGCTGCAGAGAGCAGGGTGGCAGTGAACTTCCCAGAGGCTATGATGCCACACTTGTTTTTTTCCTGTTGGGTGTTAGCAGGCAGTGCTCGGAGCCAGGCGCTGCTGCCTGCCACGGGGCCTGCACACCCTCATCCCGCAAGCAGAGCATGCAGTGGGGGGTCTGTTGGGGGTGTCCGACCCCAGCTTCTGCCTCCCCTCCTGCTTGGAACCCCCCATGTTGTGTGTCATCCCCCCCCCCGAGAGTCCACCATGCCCAGCACCTGGAACCAGCGACTCTGTGACATCAGTCCCGGGGCCAAGGGCACCACGGGCAACGCGAGCGCGCGAGTACTACCAGTACAGTCGGCTGCTGCACTGGTGGTGACAAGCCCTCGGTTCTTGCAGCTGCCGCGTGCCACTGGCAGCGATGAATTTGCTCCCCCTCCTCGTCCTGCTGGCCCTGTGCTGGCCTGCGCACGGCACATGGGACAACTGTGGGTAAGTGGCCCGAGGCTCCGGGAGGGAGCTTGGGCAACACTTATGTGGTTCACTGGAGGGTGCCCGCTCGTCTCTTGTGGCCACACCACAGCTTCCCAAACCCCCCGTGGGAGCCTCAGTTCCTTGCCAGCACCCAGGCTGCTGGCACAACTGGTCTATGGGGCTAAAGCAGAAACGGGGGCACAGGGACGCACGCCCCACCGAGTTCCCTGGCCCTGCTGTCCATGCAACACCTTGTGGGGAGGGAAGACGGCTGACCTTCAGCCTGAACAGCAGCAAGCCATCGAGCAGTACAGTAATGAGTTTCTGGTTACAGAGGGACCTGCGGGCTCCGGCCCATGGCTTCTCACTACGGCACGTCGCGCGTCGTGGGTGGCAGAGATGCCCAGCCAGGGGCCTGGCCCTGGATCGTCAGCATCCAGGATCCCTGGGAAATGGGCACGAGGCACATATGCGGAGGGTCCCTCATCAGCCTACAGTGGGTCCTCACAGCAGCCCACTGCTTCATCAAGGCCAGGTAAGGAGGACCAGGGAACGGGGATATCCCCGCAACACTAGCAGGTGCCCTGTCCGTAGCACCACGTGCCACTGCCATTCCACTTCCCTGCAGTACGCCCAGTGCCTGGGCACTCCAGAGCCCAGCTGAGAGACTGCTCAGGAGAAGGCTGGGCTCGTGCCACTGCATCCTAGCAGCCTCCAGCTCGACATTCCTTGTGCCTAAGGCATGCCAGGGCAGTCACACCCTCCATAGCGCTGCTTTCCTCTCTCCCTTGTGAAGCAGAAGGCAGGGAACTGCTGGGCGGCTGCAGCACAGGGCTCCGCTCCCTCTGAGCCCTCTCTCCATCTGCCTTCCAGGCACATCACGATGTGGCGCGTGGTGATCGGGGCCACCCAGTTGACTCAGCTGGGCCCTGAGGCCCAAGTGCGCAATATTAAGCGGCTACTGGTTCACAAACACTATAGCAGTATCTCGGAGAGGAACGACATTGCGTTGCTGGAATTGGACCAGCCTGTCCAGTGCAGCTACTACATACAGCTTGCCTGCGTGCCCGACGCCTCGCTGAGAGTGTCAGAGCTGACAACCTGCTACATCAGTGGTTGGGGTTCCACCGCTGCAAGATGTGAGTTCCCAAAAAGTACTCGTGTCCTGAGTGCAAGCTTGGCACGGTGGGGAGACGGGTTGGGCTTCCTGACAGCAGAGGCGAAAGCCAGAGTCAGGCTGCGGGGACGTATGCCTAGAGAGAGATGGGCCTGACGCATTACCCAAAGCAAGGCAGAAGGGAAACACCGGTACAATGCCTTCAAGATGCAAAGCCGAGCCCTAGGGAAGGGCTTCACCCAGACAGGGGAGGAGAACTGGCAAGGAGCTGCTGGGTGTTAATTCCTTTCTGTGCTCACAGCTGGAGGATCAACTGATGTCCTGCAGGAGGCCAAGGTCCGCCTCATTGATGTCAACCTCTGTAACAGCAGCTGGTGGTATAGCGGGGCCATCCACACCCACAACTTGTGTGCTGGCTATCCGCAGGGTGGCATCGACACCTGCCAGGTAGGAGCGTGCTACAAGTCAGCCCCCAGCAGCGCAGGCAGCCCTGTCGCAACCGCCCAAACATACCCCGGCGCGTGCTTTGCCTGGCAAGTCACCCTCCCACCTGGCCGGGTCCCCACCGCTGTTGGGGCTCACCTCCCCTTCCCCATCTGCAGGTCCTTGCCCAGTGCCCCTCTTGCCCCAGAGGCCTGGGGCACTGCCCAGAAAGCCCATCCAGCGCTCTTGGCAGCCCGTAGGTTCAGATCCCAACTCTGGAACATCCGTCTTCCACACATCCAGGATCACTGTGCAGAGATGAAAGAGAGAGCCCTACCTTACAGGCCCACGACCCCCTCCCAGACAAGGTTCTGTAGGCTCCAGCACCCCAGCAGAGCCTTTCTGTGCAGTGAATACAGCTCTGGCAGGTGCTGTGAGAGAGAAGGAGCCAGCCATAGTGTTGACAGTGGCCACCCAACCACGCCTTCATCCTCTCTCCTCCGCTGCAGGGTGACAGCGGTGGTCCTCTCGTGTGCAAAGATAATAATGCTGACTACTTCTGGCTTGTTGGAGTGACCAGCTGGGGGAAAGGCTGTGCGAGACCAAACCAGCCCGGAGTCTACACCTCCACTCAGCACTTTTACGACTGGATCCTGACACAGATGAGACTGCGCCCAGCTGTAACGGCTACTCCAACGCCACAGCCCGTCTTCACCTCAACCCCCTTTCAGAGGCCAACGCCAATACCAACACAATCGGGCGGGTTTACACCCTGCCCATTTCCACGCCAGAAGCTGGTGCAATTCTTTAATCTGCTGCAGGAGCTCCTGCAGGTCCTGAGGGGAAAAAAGGCTTGAGCAGCAGGATGAACAGGATCCAGTGCAGGCTGCAGTGGACCACGACCGTTTCCTTCCAGGGCAATGCCGGCTGACCCAAAGGCAGCCTCAGTGTCAAAGGCCTGCTCTGTCCTGCCCACGCTCCTCTGAGTGCACACAGATGCTGAAGTCGACTTTGTTCTTGAAATAAAGTTGCCAGTTTTCACAGCTAACCATGCTTCAGTCCAGTTCAGTCTCCTGTGCAAGGCAAGGACTTCCATGCCCGGCACCTGCAAAATGAGGCTGCAGGCCGTCAAGTAGGGCACAAAGGGAAAGAGTCACTCAAAAGGGCTGAAACCGTGCCTGGTCAGAGAGGAGGGTGCTCAGCCACCATGGGATGGAGAAGACTGGCACATTGAGGCTAGAGAGAGGATAGAAAAAAATTATGTGATGTGCAGACAGCTTTGGGGGTATGCATTAAGGGACACAAGCTGATGATTAGGGCCTGGCATAAGCCGTAGTTAGCGGAACAGACCGTGGGAAACTCCCGAGCATGACAAGAGAAATTGCTGACCATAGCAAACAGAGTGAGAAGCTGACAGGAGTTACAGTACCATGAGGAAGAGCCAGACTTCACAGGTAGTTAAGGGGGATTGATGCGAGAAGTGGCCACACTTCACAGGTAATTGAAGGAAGAGTTGGGGTCATTTTGGGGAGAGGAATCTGGCAGGGACAACAGTACCCAGGAAACCGCATCAGTAATGCCATGGAAGTCCAAGATGACGTAGCTAACAGCACCTGAAACACCAAATCCGTTCACAGATGTGGCAAACCTGGGAGGGAGGGGGAAAAAATACCCAGGGGTAGGTCCCTTGTTTGGGAGGAGACAAGGGCGGAGAAAGGGAGGAGTCAAGGAAGATGAGGGGGACGTACAAGCATGGAAAATAGAGAGAGGGGCGGATCAAGGAGCCAGTCACACATAAGCAAACTGCTGGTTGGTTTGCTTGTTTGACTCAGCCCTGCACCTAATCACCGCAGTCCGTCCTACCTTCTTTTTGAGAGCGATTCCAAATCCTTTTCTGTGTGGCCACGCTCTGTGTACCCGGTGGGGGGGGCGGGTCCAGAGGCCTGGCTGCTGGGAAGAAGGGCAGAAGGGAACACAGGTGATAGGGAGCCAGCAGTTGGAAACACCGAGTGTCTAGGGCCAGCGACTGGCAGGAGCGCTGTGTGCGTGTGCAGTTCACTAGTGAACTTGAAGCTGGACTAGCTCACGAGCAAGAGGAGAGAGACCCTTTCAGTCACGTGGATGGCATGTGGTTGCAGCCCACCTGATGGATCAGCCCCAGCATCCACAGACCTCTCACAAGTGGACCAGGCCTGCCAACCACCGGCCACATCTCCACCTCCTAGAGTCACAAAAGGACTTGGAGGTGCTGGAGCATGCATACCCTGAGCTGCTTCCCACCTAGGCATGTCCCCTCTGCACTAGCTACAGAAGGTCCTGCCTCTGAAGCTGCCAGGACCATCCATCCCACCCTCCTCTTGCTGTGCTCTTGGCCCCTGGCAAGTGATGGTGCTGCAGCTCCCAGCTCTGTTCCCACCCAGGGGTGCACAGCATGCCTCCAGCCACGTTGAGATCTCTGCACACTGGGGCATGCCCTTTGCTTCATCTTTATCATGGTTTGAAAGGAGCTGTTCTGGCTCTGGAGATTATGCTGTATCATGGTCCCTCCCTGAACAAGTCAGGGTTTCTGTCAAGAGGCCTCAGCTTGAATGTCCAACACAGAGCACAGGGTCCACTGACCTGCACTCCTGGCAGGGTTGGCAATCTCCCCAAACCCACAGTTTGCTACCCCAGTACTCCATTAGTCAGAGGTGTCACTGAGCCAAAGCTGCAGGGTAGCTCTAAGGCTGAGCTTGGTTAGTTGGGTCTGGGGTGGGGTCTGGTAGGTTTAGGATAGGGTTCCAGTGTGGAGCAACTGAAGGGACTGGAGCAGCAAGAGGCTAGGAGCAGCGGCAGCAGGAAGGCTTAGGAGTGCAGTTTGGTACGCAGCAGGGCTGCAGGGCAGGATCCCTGCCCTTCCTGATCTGGCTTTCCCCAAACTCCATGCGCTGTTCAAAAAGCACTTTCTGCAGTTTGATCTCCTTCAGGACTTGCAGAACCTCTGGCCCCGCACAGCTCTGCAGCAGATCATAGTTCTCGGCTGGGTCTGACTCCAGGTCAAAGAGCAGCGGAGGCAAGTGAGGGGTCAGCGGGGTCAGCCCGTGGCAGGCCTGGTCTGGAGTCGTATCACTGTGAAAGGAACCTGCAAAAGAAACCCCCTGGTGTAGCTCAGTTTCTTCTCTTTGAGCTTTGGACAGCAAAACCGCACGGGACTTCACACAGCTGTCCGTGCAGAGGAGCGGAGGCAGCACTAACCTTGTGTGAAGTAATGGGCCTTGTACTTCCCAAGCCTGACAGCGAAAGGGCCGTGCAGTGGATCGGGGGATGGCGGGTAGAAGAACATCATCTGACGGGGACTCTGTGGGAAGCAGCAGAGCTAAGCTCACCTGTGCAGCCACAAGGCTGAAGAAGAGCCTGGAACAGGACCAGGCAGAGAGTCACACAGGAGCCCCAATACTACAGCCAGAAAGTGGCCAGAGAGGCGGGGAGCTGACGAGCAGCAGCATCCTGTTTGCTCTCTACTCAAAGCTACCAGGGCTCTGTCCATCCACTGCAGCCATGGGGGTTTGGCTTGACAACATGTTGCAGGTGTTAAAGCAGAGCAGCCTGGGGAAGCCCAGGAACTCCATGGCATGACCCAGGCCAGACAAAAGGTCCCAGCTCATGGATCTCCCCTGACCCCCAGCTCGTTCTACTCATCAGGCACACAGCTCCAGCCCCACACCCAGCCTTCACGCACAACGCCAGCCGAACCAGCCCACAGGACTTACCTTTCCTGACCCAAACAGCACTGGACTCAGGTCATAGCCATCCAGGGCAACTTTGGGAAGAGCTGCTCCAGCCAGGGTAGTCAGGGTTGGCAGGATGTCCAGCGTGCTTGCCAGCTCATGCGTCACTCCTGTCACCCACCACAGCAAGGCACAAGGAAAGGTTCAAGCACCTGATCCCACTGCCATTCCTGCCATCCTCACTTCTCTCCTGGCCTCTGCTTGTCCTGGGGCAGCCGAGCTGCCATGACACCCCTGCCTTGTCTGGAACAAATGGCACAAGCAATGCCAAGTCTCACCTGGAGTGATATGGCCTGGCCAATAAGCCACTGCTGGTTCCCGCATACCACCTTCATATGTTGTGCCCTTCCCACACTTCAGAAGGCCAGAGCTGCCTCCACGTGCCATCCGCATGGTGGAGGGACTGTGAGAGAGAAGAACCACCTACCACCAGTTTCACAGGTTCACAGTACCCCTTCCTTGATGCTGCCAAGGGGGTCATGACAAGAGAGACATGGTGCCAGCGAGTGACACTGCCACCCTTCTCAGCCTTGTGAGGCAGGAGGCATGGGGCAGGTGAAGAAGCCAAGGTGTGCAAGATGCCTAAGCAGGGCACCAGAGACCAATGTCACCCACACACGAAGGGAATCGGGGCATATTTGGGCTGCTGCACGCTCCTGGCCCGAGGCCTGTAAGGTTTCTGCCCACGAGGAGGGGCACAGCTGAGTCACAGCAAGAAGGAGATCATGCACTGGGTCCTCTCCAGAGCAGCGTCCACCTCTTGCCTCACTTCAGGTCACTGGGGTCTCACCTGGCAATGCCACTCCACATCCCTTTTGCCCCAGCCAACCAATGCCTCATTCCAGTTCCCCCATGCCATGGCAGCACAATCTGGTCAGTGACAAAGTCCCCCCTGCTGAGCCCACTCACCCGTTGTCAGAGGTGAAAAACACCAAGGTCGTGTTTGCAAGACCATTTTCCTGCAGTGCCTGCAGCAGCTGTCCCACCGAGCCATCAAACTCCAAGAGTGCATCACCAAATGGCCCACGCCGTGACTGCCCTGCATACTCCTGGCTTGCAAATTGGGGGTAGTGTGTATGCTGGAGAAAGGGCAGAGAAGACTGCTACACAAACTCCCCCAGAGCTGCATCTGGTTCCCAGTTCACCCAGGGACAGTGAGCACCCCAGCTAGGACATGGAGATATGTGACCATACCCATGAGAGGAGGCTTGTACCCAAGCTTCAGACACTTCTCTCAGAACTGGCATAAAGGAGCTGAGCCCCAGGAGAGGATGTGGAGCCCCAGAGTGGGAAGTTTTCTCGGGTGGACTCCTGGCCCAGAGAAGCCGGCAGAGCTCCAGAAAGAAGCAGCCCAAGAACATTATCAGAATGGTGCTGCCACAAGACCTGGGCGTGGGAACAGCAACCCCAGGTCATCCAGGGGCAGGTACTGACTGCTCAGCACAGTCCTGGGGCAGCAGGAGCCAAGATGCTTCCCTGCTCTCCCCACAGGACAAAGGCTCCCTTCCCCACCCTTGGGCCCGGAGCAGCCCTCCCCCTCTCCTACGTGGGAGGCATAGTAGAGCAGGAAGGGAAGGCCTCGTCGGGCACAGTCAGCGATGAAGTCCCGGGAGAATTTGTTGTAGAGCGGCACCAGATCAGGGAAGGAGACCGGCTGCTGCATGATGCTCTGGTTCCAGAGCAGTGGGACTGGCACTAAGCCTTGGTCACAAGTCCCAAAACACTTGATGTCAGGTGGGAAGCAGGTGAGATTCTGGCAGGGGCCCTGGAGAGAACAAATAACACTTTGTCTTTTACCTACGTTGCAGGACAGTGAGGGGAGGGGAGTAAAGGGTCTCACAGCGTCCCACCACCAGCTCCTACAGGCACCCTTTGGGCAGCCACTCCCAGAAGCCCAGGGGTCTGTACCCACTCTAGAACTGTCCAAGGACCATGCTGCCCCAACATAATTTTCTCCTGGCAGCAGTTCAGATGGTTTTTTGTAGCCCAGAAGCTGACCCTCTGTCCCTTAACAGAGGGCGTATGTCCCCATGCACAACGGCCACCCACGTTCTGCAAAACTGCTGTATCATACGAGCACCTCAGAGATGGGCTTTCCCCATCAGCATCCATCTCCCCGGCCTGCAGCCACCCATGCTCATCTGCCCAGGCAAGCACTAACCCAGCCTATGTGCTCTCAAGCAAGCTTCATTTGGCACTCTCCCCAGCCAGCCCCCGGACACCCTTCCGGGCTTGACAGGCCTCTCACCTGGTCATGGGAGTAGGGCACCCCCAAGAAGTGGTCAAAGCCCTGGTAGATGGGCAGGAAGGAGCCATTAATCCCCAGGCCAAGGTGCCACTTGCCAACCATGGCTGTGGCATAGCCCTCAGCCTTCAGCACCTCTGCAATGGTGACCTCAGACAGCGGCAGGCCTCCCCGTGAGTCTGGGTTGAACACACCGGGGTAAACCCCAGAGCGCATCTGGAAACGGCCAGTCAGCAGGGCTGCCCTACAGGTGAGAGTTGAAAGAGAGAGAGGAGACCGGCATCACACTGGACGCAGTGCAGGTCATGATGCTCAGCCTCTGCAGAGGGTGCCCTCTGCAGAAGTTGAGCATTCCTCGGGACCTGGCAGCTTGGCTCCCTAGTCTCACAGCTGCCACTGCCACCTCCCCTGTCTGCTGGGACATGCAGTCGGTCCTCTCACAGAGCAGACGGACCTCCGGGCCTCCTGGGACATGGCAGGTTTATCAAACACCCGTTCCTCCCAGCACTGCAGCTCCCTAGCTGGATGCCAAGCCTTGTCTCTACGCGTCCTCCATCCCCGCCTCGGGGCCCCGCAGCAGTCGCCAGCCAGCGGGGTGGGAGCAGTGGGGGACGTACCGGGACGGGCTGCACACTGGGGAGCTGCTGTAGAAGTTCGTGAACCGCAGCCCTCGGGAAGCCATCCGGTCCAGGTTGGGCGTGGCAGAAGAAGGGTGCCCGTAGCTCCCCAGGTCCCCGAAGCCCAAGTCGTCCGCCAGCAACAGGACGAAGCTGGGGGGGCCGCCGGCCGCTCCGCGCAAGGCCAGCAGCACCAGGGCCCACGGCAGGCCCCGGCCACACGGCCCCATGGCGCTGCCGCCCCGGGAGGCCCCGCGGCCCGCCGATACGCGCGCTCAGCACAGGGTACAGCGCTGCCCTCCCGCGGTGCGGCACGGCGCAGCCCGGGCGCGGCGCGAGCCCGGCGCGGCGGCGGCGGCGGCGCCTCCGCAGGACCCGCAGCCCCGTCACGGCACCAGCCGGGCAGCGCAGGCAACTCCACGACCGGCAGAGCCGAGCCGAACCGCGCCGCGCCACGCCAAGCCGCCGTCGGCCACCACCTGACCCGCGCGGGCAGCCACGTGATCCGGCACCGCCGCGGGGCATGCCGGGAATTGTAGTCCGTCCCGAGGCCGAACGTCAATCAAAGGGGCCGCGCCGGGTCCTACCTCGTGGCGGTGTCGGTCCCTCGCAGCTGCCTCCCGGACCGCCGTGCCCGGTGCAGGCGGCTTCCTGGGACCCGGGCCTGCGCCTGGGTGCTGCGGTCGAGGGTGGTTTATTAACAGCAGGGGTTTCCTACAGAACCGCCCTCAGCATTGCCCAGGTTTGGGGGCTTCGGACTCAGCCCGTGTGTCCAGCCTCTGGTCTCTGGGGGAAAAGGCCTCGTGGCTGCCGGCACCCCACCCTGCTGCCAGCCGCACTGGGGCTGAGGCTGGGAAACCATGAGGCTGTCCTGGGAGGAGACGGGCACCTCAGCCTGTGTGGCGGCAAGTGGACATCCTCTCCGCTGGGGCTGGGTGGCCCGGGTGGACATCCCCTGCCCCCCTCCCGTGGCTGGCGCAAGCCGCCGGCCCGGCTGGCCCAGGCCGCTGCTCCCAGCTTCCCACCTTCTGGAAGAGCAAATGAAGCTGCGTTTCTTCAGATGCGCATGGGGTGCAAAATCCCCCGGGACAGGCAGAGAGTGTGGCATTGTTTGGGGCAGGCTGGGCCCTATGGGAGCCTGGGCACTTTTCAAGCAAAGTATGTTTTCATACAGCAATGGCAGAGTTTCATGTTCAGGCTCAAGGACTGCTGGTTGTGCCTGAACATAGGAGCTCATACCCTGCAGATCAAGGACTTGTAATCAGAGCGAGGAAGGGACAGTGCAAAGAGCAACACCAATTCCCTGGTGGCAGGGAGTGATAAGGAGAATGAGGAGGAAAAGCGGAGATTCTGTACCCCAGGAAGGCTGTACCCTATTGCTATGTCTGCTTTTGGAAACCAGAGAAAGCTTGGAAGACAGGCACAGAAAGGTATTGAGGTCTAATGTCCTGAAGACCTCCATTTGTTCAGTTTATCCAAAATGAGATTAAAGCAAGACTAGAGATGGTGTACAAGCACAGGCACACTAGCGGTGGTCTAGGATTAGCCACACAGCAGGCAGAGGTGAGGAGTCTGAGCCCAAAGAAAAAGCAGGGGTAAGGCTGGCTAATGTCCTAGTCTGGATGGTCTCATGTAGATGCACCTGTGTTTTGCATCCAGCCTGCATGATCCATCTGTTCTGGATTTTCCTGTTATTACTAGTCAGTGTTTCTTAAGACCCATCCCGCTTTTCCAACCACTTTCTAATGGGCCAGTGAACTCTGCTTTCCATTGTTCCCTGTCCTCCATAGTTCAGACTGTCCCCGTAGCCCCTGGCGTTCCTGCGTGCCTAGCCCCATGCCTCCTAACGGCCCAGCCCCTGGCACAAGAAGGATGCTAGGGCTGCTGCTGCTGCTGTGCTCGCTGCCATCAATTATTCAGGGCCAAGAGGCAGAGCGAGGAGGCTGGTGCTGCAGCAGGAGGTGAAACTGCTACATAATTCATGGAGCCCACTTTGCTCATAGGGCATGGCAGTGCTTGCCGGGCAGTGCCTGGCCACAGCGATCAGGGTGCTGGGGGCTGGCAGTCAGGACACTGAGAGGAGAACAGCTGGGGCTCTGAGCTTTGGGGGGGGGCACGGCATGGGGACAGGGTTTCAGAGACCAGACAAGGAACAGGGCAGGAGGTGTGGGACCATGTGCGCTGTGTGCAGGTAACTCAGCTGCAGGAAACTGAGCAAGGCATGGCATGACTGCCTCAACCCGCACAGGCGCCAGCAGGCAGAGGTAGGACACAAGGATGAACAGTGTCCACGCGGCTAGGCGTGGAAAGAAAGGCCCAAGTGACTGCTGCAGTGCTGTGGGAGCACACGCTGAAAGACATGTGCGGGCCAGGCACAGGTGGGAACGGGCAAGGGGTGGGTGTCATAGGCTGTGTCCATGTGAGCGGCTCATGAGCATGTGGGGTGTTAACGGGCTGTATGTTTGTGTGGGTGCAACACTTTGTGTGTGTGCATGGGTGTATGCCTTCATATGCGTATGTGTGCATGGACATGCATGTGTGCATGCATGGACAAGTGAGTTTGCATGTGCACCTGTGGGAGGTGCATTCTACGTGTGCATGCATCACTGGCTGTATGCTGTGAGCATGCCTGTGGGCGGATGGGTGGGTGCACATTGTGTGCATGCATGCGGGCTGTGGGGATGGGTGCATTCTGCATGCATGCATACTGTAGGGTTTGCATGCAGTGCCTGTGTATGTTTTGCGTGTGCGTGCGCACACTTGTGTGTGTATGGGTGTGCATGCACTCTGTATGTGAACACCGCACATTGCTCTCTGTGTTCAGAGTATGTTTTGGAGTATGGGTGTGCACACACTCTGGTTGTACATTGCACCTTCTCTTTGTACCCCATGTGTGTCTCCATGCACCCTGTGTGCACATGCACCCTGTGCGTGAATGCAGTATGTGTGCACGCAGCATTTTTGTGCGTGTACTCTGTGCATGCTGTGTGCGTGTGCATGTATGTGTGTGTGTGGGCTCTGTGCACGCTGTATCCAGTCCATGTTCCTCCCAGAGAACGTCTCCTTGCAGAAGAGCTGGAGCTGAATTGGGAGGACTCTCATTCCCAGGAGGTTTCTCCCGTCTCAGTCCAATGGACGTGACTGCTGTTCCCAGGCGCAGGTCCAAGAGACTTAGTTTGTCTTCCAAAGAGCCAGATCACATTCAAGAACATGCACGCATACTTCACTGGCATGAATGGCAAAAGAGATTAACATAGATAGAGCAGTACCTTTACCAGCACCCACTTAACACAAAAAGCACAAGCCAGTCCTTGTCTTCCTCTCCAGCTGATCAGGCCTGATGTTCAGTAGTGAAACATACACACACATCACTCCCTAGATTTACAAGTACAGCATGTCAATGGGTCCCTTAAGCATTAGCATGGGAATTAAGTTCAATTCAAATCCATGGCTGGATGTCAACCTACTTACCCAGTAACTGGCACAGACCTTGGGTGTTTCCAGATTTGTGTCTCCTCTTGCTCGTGAGCTAGTCCAGCTTCAAGTTCACTAGTGAACTGCACACGCACACAGCGCTCCTGCCAGTCGCTGGCCCTAGACACTCGGTGTTTCCAGCTGCTGGCTCCCTATCACCTGTGTTCCCTTCTGCCCTTCTTCCCAGCAGCCAGGCCTCTGGACCCGCCCCCCCCACCGGGTACACAGAGCGTGGCCACACAGAAAAGGATTTGGAATCGCTCTCAAAAAGAAGGTAGGACGGACTGCGGTGATTAGGTGCAGGGCTGAGTCAAACAAGCAAACCAACCAGCAGTTTGCTTATGTGTGACTGGCTCCTTGATCCGCCCCTCTCTCTATTTTCCATGCTTGTACGTCCCCCTCATCTTCCTTGACTCCTCCCTTTCTCCGCCCTTGTCTCCTCCCAAACAAGGGACCTACCCCTGGGTATTTTTTCCCCCTCCCTCCCAGGTTTGCCACATCTGTGAACGGATTTGGTGTTTCAGGTGCTGTTAGCTACGTCATCTTGGACTTCCATGGCATTACTGATGCGGTTTCCTGGGTACTGTTGTCCCTGCCAGATTCCTCTCCCCAAAATGACCCCAACTCTTCCTTCAATTACCTGTGAAGTGTGGCCACTTCTCGCATCAATCCCCCTTAACTACCTGTGAAGTCTGGCTCTTCCTCATGGTACTGTAACTCCTGTCAGCTTCTCACTCTGTTTGCTATGGTCAGCAATTTCTCTTGTCATGCTCGGGAGTTTCCCACGGTCTGTTCCGCTAACTACGGCTTATGCCAGGCCCTAATCATCAGCTTGTGTCCCTTAATGCATACCCCCAAAGCTGTCTGCACATCACATAATTTTTTTCTATCCTCTCTCTAGCCTCAATGTGCCAGTCTTCTCCATCCCATGGTGGCTCTGAGCACCCTCCTCTCTGACCAGGCACGGTTTCAGCCCTTTTGAGTGACTCTTTCCCTTTGTGCCCTACTTGACGGCCTGCAGCCTCATTTTGCAGGTGCCGGGCATGGAAGTCCTTGCCTTGCACAGGAGACTGAACTGGACTGAAGCATGGTTAGCTGTGAAAACTGGCAACTTTATTTCAAGAACAAAGTCGACTTCAGCATCTGTGTGCACTCAGAGGAGCGTGGGCAGGACAGAGCAGGCCTTTGACACTGAGGCTGCCTTTGGGTCAGCTGGCATTGCCCTGGAAGGAAACGGTCGTGGTCCACTGCAGCCTGCACTGGATCCTGTTCATCCTGCTGCTCAAGCCTTTTTTCCCCTCAGGACCTGCAGGAGCTCCTGCAGCAGATTAAAGAATTGCACCAGCTTCTGGCGTGGAAATGGGCAGGGTGTAAACCCGCCCGATTGTGTTGGTATTGGCGTTGGCCTCTGAAAGGGGGTTGAGGTGAAGACGGGCTGTGGCGTTGGAGTAGCCGTTACAGCTGGGCGCAGTCTCATCTGTGTCAGGATCCAGTCGTAAAAGTGCTGAGTGGAGGTGTAGACTCCGGGCTGGTTTGGTCTCGCACAGCCTTTCCCCCAGCTGGTCACTCCAACAAGCCAGAAGTAGTCAGCATTATTATCTTTGCACACGAGAGGACCACCGCTGTCACCCTGCAGCGGAGGAGAGAGGATGAAGGCGTGGTTGGGTGGCCACTGTCAACACTATGGCTGGCTCCTTCTCTCTCACAGCACCTGCCAGAGCTGTATTCACTGCACAGAAAGGCTCTGCTGGGGTGCTGGAGCCTACAGAACCTTGTCTGGGAGGGGGTCGTGGGCCTGTAAGGTAGGGCTCTCTCTTTCATCTCTGCACAGTGATCCTGGATGTGTGGAAGACGGATGTTCCAGAGTTGGGATCTGAACCTACGGGCTGCCAAGAGCGCTGGATGGGCTTTCTGGGCAGTGCCCCAGGCCTCTGGGGCAAGAGGGGCACTGGGCAAGGACCTGCAGATGGGGAAGGGGAGGTGAGCCCCAACAGCGGTGGGGACCCGGCCAGGTGGGAGGGTGACTTGCCAGGCAAAGCACGCGCCGGGGTATGTTTGGGCGGTTGCGACAGGGCTGCCTGCGCTGCTGGGGGCTGACTTGTAGCACGCTCCTACCTGGCAGGTGTCGATGCCACCCTGCGGATAGCCAGCACACAAGTTGTGGGTGTGGATGGCCCCGCTATACCACCAGCTGCTGTTACAGAGGTTGACATCAATGAGGCGGACCTTGGCCTCCTGCAGGACATCAGTTGATCCTCCAGCTGTGAGCACAGAAAGGAATTAACACCCAGCAGCTCCTTGCCAGTTCTCCTCCCCTGTCTGGGTGAAGCCCTTCCCTAGGGCTCGGCTTTGCATCTTGAAGGCATTGTACCGGTGTTTCCCTTCTGCCTTGCTTTGGGTAATGCGTCAGGCCCATCTCTCTCTAGGCATACGTCCCCGCAGCCTGACTCTGGCTTTCGCCTCTGCTGTCAGGAAGCCCAACCCGTCTCCCCACCGTGCCAAGCTTGCACTCAGGACACGAGTACTTTTTGGGAACTCACATCTTGCAGCGGTGGAACCCCAACCACTGATGTAGCAGGTTGTCAGCTCTGACACTCTCAGCGAGGCGTCGGGCACGCAGGCAAGCTGTATGTAGTAGCTGCACTGGACAGGCTGGTCCAATTCCAGCAACGCAATGTCGTTCCTCTCCGAGATACTGCTATAGTGTTTGTGAACCAGTAGCCGCTTAATATTGCGCACTTGGGCCTCAGGGCCCAGCTGAGTCAACTGGGTGGCCCCGATCACCACGCGCCACATCGTGATGTGCCTGGAAGGCAGATGGAGAGAGGGCTCAGAGGGAGCGGAGCCCTGTGCTGCAGCCGCCCAGCAGTTCCCTGCCTTCTGCTTCACAAGGGAGAGAGGAAAGCAGCGCTATGGAGGGTGTGACTGCCCTGGCATGCCTTAGGCACAAGGAATGTCGAGCTGGAGGCTGCTAGGATGCAGTGGCACGAGCCCAGCCTTCTCCTGAGCAGTCTCTCAGCTGGGCTCTGGAGTGCCCAGGCACTGGGCGTACTGCAGGGAAGTGGAATGGCAGTGGCACGTGGTGCTACGGACAGGGCACCTGCTAGTGTTGCGGGGATATCCCCGTTCCCTGGTCCTCCTTACCTGGCCTTGATGAAGCAGTGGGCTGCTGTGAGGACCCACTGTAGGCTGATGAGGGACCCTCCGCATATGTGCCTCGTGCCCATTTCCCAGGGATCCTGGATGCTGACGATCCAGGGCCAGGCCCCTGGCTGGGCATCTCTGCCACCCACGACGCGCGACGTGCCGTAGTGAGAAGCCATGGGCCGGAGCCCGCAGGTCCCTCTGTAACCAGAAACTCATTACTGTACTGCTCGATGGCTTGCTGCTGTTCAGGCTGAAGGTCAGCCGTCTTCCCTCCCCACAAGGTGTTGCATGGACAGCAGGGCCAGGGAACTCGGTGGGGCGTGCGTCCCTGTGCCCCCGTTTCTGCTTTAGCCCCATAGACCAGTTGTGCCAGCAGCCTGGGTGCTGGCAAGGAACTGAGGCTCCCACGGGGGGTTTGGGAAGCTGTGGTGTGGCCACAAGAGACGAGCGGGCACCCTCCAGTGAACCACATAAGTGTTGCCCAAGCTCCCTCCCGGAGCCTCGGGCCACTTACCCACAGTTGTCCCATGTGCCGTGCGCAGGCCAGCACAGGGCCAGCAGGACGAGGAGGGAGAGCAAATTCATCGCTGCCAGTGGCACGCGGCAGCTGCAAGAACCGAGGGCTTGTCACCACCAGTGCAGCAGCCGACTGTACTGGTAGTACTCGCGCGCTCGCGTTGCCCGTGGTGCCCTTGGCCCCGGGACTGATGTCACAGAGTCGCTGGTTCCAGGTGCTGGGCATGGTGGACTCTCGGGGGGGGGGATGACACACAACATGGGGGGTTCCAAGCAGGAGGGGAGGCAGAAGCTGGGGTCGGACACCCCCAACAGACCCCCCACTGCATGCTCTGCTTGCGGGATGAGGGTGTGCAGGCCCCGTGGCAGGCAGCAGCGCCTGGCTCCGAGCACTGCCTGCTAACACCCAACAGGAAAAAAACAAGTGTGGCATCATAGCCTCTGGGAAGTTCACTGCCACCCTGCTCTCTGCAGCCATTTGCCACCAGCTCCTTCCCAAAAAACATACACCAGAGAACACAACTACTACAGGCAGTATGCACATGTTTGGGTGTTGAAGAGCCAATCTGGTTACAGCCGCGGCACGCAAGCAGTGATGTGCAAGTGGGACGAGTCCAGCATACCCACGTGCTGCACACTGTATGTATGCACGCGTCTGGGTGCACACATGCTGGTGCGTCGGTCTGTGTGGTGCACTCTGTGTACGCATGCAGCATGTGTGCACTGTGTGTGGGTGCACTCAGTGTCTGGGTGCTCTCTACGTCTATGTACACACACTGTGGATGCACACTGTACACATGCCATGTGGTAGAGGTGAGCCTGTGAGCGTGCACACCATACGTATGCGTTCACAGGGTAGAGTGTGTGCAGTATGTGTGGGCCTTTTGTGTGTATGCAGGCTGTGTGTGCATGCACTTTGTGTGAGTGTGTGTGTGCACGCCGAGTGTGCATTCCTTCCACTCTCTGTGCATGATGTGCATGTGCACTGTGTGCATTACTCAGTGTGTTCATGCGTGTGTGTGGGGTGTGTGTATGTGAGTGTGTGTTGGCATGCAGTGTTTGTGTGTAGTCTGTGTGTGCGCATGCATATGTGTTGGTGTGCAGCATGTGTGCATGTGTGTTGGTGTGCATTCCATGTGTGCATGTGTGTTGGTGTGCAGTCTGTGTGTGTGTGTGTGTGTGTGTATTGGTGTGCACTCAGAGTGTGTGCGAGTGTGTTGGTGTGCAGTCTGTGTGTGTGTGAGTGTTAGTGTGCAGACTGTGTGCATTCAGCGTGCATGTGCGTTGGTGTACAGTGTGTCTGTGTGCGCATGCGTGTTGGTGTGCAGTGTGTTGGGGTATGTGCGCATTGGTGTGCCTTCAGTGTGTGTGCATGTTGGTGTGCAGTCTGTGTGTGTGTTTGTGTACAGTCAGTCTGTGTGTGTATTGGTGTGCACTCAGAGTGTGTGGGAGTGTGTTGGTGTGCAGTCAGTGCAAGTACATTGGTGTGCAGTCATACTGTATGTGTGCGTTCAGAGTGTGTGTGTGTGTGTGTGTGTGTGTATGCGTGTTGGTGTGCAGTGTGTTGGGGCGTGTGCGCGCGTTGGTGTGCAGTGTGTGTGTTGGTGTGCAGTCAGTGCGAGTGTGTGCTGTTGTGCAGCCCTGTCCGCTCCCGCCCCGTGCCGTTCCCCGCCGCCGCCGCCCGTCGCTGGGGGGCCAGGCCACAGCCCCGGCCCCCCGCAGGCTCCGGGCCCGGCGGGGTCCTCCCGGGCGCCCCGTGCCCCGGTGGGTCCCGTCCGGCGGGGAGGCGGCACTCGCGGCCGAGCGCGGCGGCGTGTCCCTGGGCTGCCCAGCTGCCGGTCTGGGGCCGCCCCCGGCGGTCCGGGCGTGCGGAGCTCTGCGGGGAGCCGTCCGGGCGGGGCGAGGAGCGGCCAACGCGAGCCGCGATTGCTGGGCTGGCCGCGGCCCGGGGTCCCGGGAGAGGACCGCAGCACTCGCGGGAGTAGCGAGTTCCGAGCGGCGGTCCCGGGCCGCCGTTTCGCCGCTTGGCCTGCACCGCGCTCCGGGCCCGCGGACCTGCCGGCAACTCAGTCGGGCTGCGCAGGACAGGGCTGGGCTGGGCTGCAGGGGCTGCGGGGGGGCCAGGGCTGAGGGCAGGGCAGAGGCACGGGCTGCCTGCGGGAGCTGCCTGCCCGCTCCCCCACCTCTCCAGGGCAGCGTGACCACCAAAGGCGCTCTGGGCAGCCCGGTTTCGATAATCCTGCTTCCCAGGATTTGTGGCTGCTAAGGAGAAGGCAGAGGAGGGGTGGGAGAGAAGGAGGGAGCTCGCAGTGGGAGGAGGTGGCGGGCATGGAAGAGTGGGGAGGAGGACCTTGGGGTCGATGTGGGGTGAGGGCAGAGCACCCATTCCATGCGTGCAGGGGAACAACCCTGGAGCTTGGGTTGTCCACCGGGGAGCAGCGTTCTTGCATCTCCCTTGTCCTCCACACGCCAAGGCTGGGAGCTCGGCCCTGCAGCCAGAGCAGGCCTGTGCTGAGGCTGCCGCTGCTCCCCTGCAGAGCTGTTTCACTCCCTGCCTGTGCCTCCCTCTGCACAAAACTGCCTCTGAGCCAGCTCTGTGCTGCTCCCGTGGTAGCTGGGTCTCACCCAGGCTGCACTGATGGCACAGGTGGCATTTCCAGGATGCCACTTGGCGCTGAGGGGACTGGAGCGTGCCCCTGGGGCTGTCCACTGCCAAGGGCTGAGAAGGGCTGAGACTCTGGGGGAAAAGCTTACCCTGGAGTTTGAGGGCTGCAAACCACAAGGACAAGGGTCTGCAGGGCAGAGCTGCAGGGCACAGGGAGAGTGTGGGCATCTGCAGGGTGGCTGCAGGGCAGCTGCTCCACCAAGGGCAGGCTCTGGACCATTCTCCACCCCAAGCAGTGGCATCTGTGTGGCACCATTGTGAAGGTCAGTGCAGCTCCACGGAGGGACACATTTCTCAAGAGAGCACTACCAAATTTCTGCCAGATTCCTCTCCCCAAAATGACCCCAACTCTTCCTTCAATTGCCTGTGAAGTGTGGCCACTTCTTGCATCAATCCCCCTTAACTACCTGTGAAATCTGGTGCTGGAATAGCAGAGTATCCACAGAAGACAAATTGTCTTCTCTGAGGCTGCCTTATGTCTGCTCTAAGCAGATATGGGGCACCACCTTCAGGTCTATTTTAAAAAAACAAAGCAGCCTTGAGTCCAGTTTGTTTGGGGCCCAGTTCTGGTGCCTATGAAGCCATGCTACGCCTCAAGGGCCTTGAGAGCGGCTAGTCCGCTTTCAGACAGAGCCTGCCCTGTCATCCTAGGGACCAGGTTGTGCACTCAGCTGTGTGCCTTAGGTCTATCGCCACAAGCCAGGATGGCAGCAGGAAGCTCCCTCACCTTTCATGAGCTTTGAGGCTGCCATTCTTCAAGCCGCTGCCCTCTACTCTCTAGCGACCTAGCCCTGCTCAGCAAATGTAATGCATTTTGGCTGGCTCCTGCTTTTCTGCCATGACTGCTCTGCACTCCAGCATGTGAGCAAGGCTCCACCACACAGCTGTAGAAGGCACACTGATGAGGTGAGGATGATACAGGATTTACCAAAGCCATGGAAGATGGCATGTGGGGCTGAGAGCAGGAGCATCCTTCTCTGTCTAGAGCTTAAAATTTCACGTCCTTGGCCATGCAAACCAGGCGCCACAACTGCCCTTGTCAGTGTTGGCCCAGAACAGCACAATAACTCATAGACAGGAAGGACATGAAGCCTGCCAGAGGGTGTTGCTGTGGCTGACATAGCCAGTGTGGACTGTGTTGCATTTGCGTTTCACTGTGCCTTCTGCAGGAAGGTTGACACTGCTTGGGGATGCTTGGCTTATTTGGATGGCACATCACTGCTTGCGTGCCGCGGCTGTAACCAGATTGGCTCTTCAACACCCAAACATGTGCATACTGCCTGTAGTAGTTGTGTTCTCTGGTGTATGTTTTTTGGGAAGGAGCTGGTGGCAAATGGCTGCAGAGAGCAGGGTGGCAGTGAACTTCCCAGAGGCTATGATGCCACACTTGTTTTTTTCCTGTTGGGTGTTAGCAGGCAGTGCTCGGAGCCAGGCGCTGCTGCCTGCCACGGGGCCTGCACACCCTCAACCCGCAAGCAGAGCATGCAGTGGGGGTCTGTTGGGGTG
Organism: Ciconia boyciana; assembly: GCF_034638445.1. Lineage (NCBI taxonomy): Eukaryota > Metazoa > Chordata > Aves > Ciconiiformes > Ciconiidae > Ciconia > Ciconia boyciana. The sequence goes on from NC_132934.1 coordinate 355,362, forward strand.
TCCGACCCCAGCTTCTGCCTCCCCTCCTCCTAGGAACCCCCCATGTTGTGTGTCATCCCCCCCCCGAGAGTCCACCATGCCCAGCACCTGGAACCAGCGACTCTGTGACATCAGTCCCGGGGCCAAGGGCACCACGGGCAACGCAAGCGCGAGTACTACCAGTACAGTCGGCTGCTGCACTGGTGGTGACAAGCCCTCGGTTCTTGCAGCTGCCGCGTGCCACTGGCAGCGATGAATTTGCTCTCCCTCCTCGTCCTGCTGGCCCTGTGCTGGCCTGCGCACGGCACATGGGACAACTGTGGGTAAGTGGCCCGAGGCTCCGGGAGGGAGCTTGGGCAACACTTATGTGGTTCACTGGAGGGTGCCCGCTCGTCTCTTGTGGCCACACCACAGCTTCCCGAACCCCCCGTGGGAGCCTCAGTTCCTTGCCAGCACCCAGGCTGCTGGCACAACTGGTCTATGGGGCTAAAGCAGAAACGGGGGCACAGGGATGCACGCCCCACCGAGTTCCCTGGCCCTGCTGTCCATGCAACACCTTGTGGGGAGGGAAGACGGCTGACCTTCAGCCTGAACAGCAGCAAGCCATCGAGCAGTACAGTAATGAGTTTCTGGTTACAGAGGGACCTGCGGGCTCCGGCCCATGGCTTCTCACTACGGCACGTCGCGCGTCGTGGGTGGCAGAGATGCCCAGCCAGGGGCCTGGCCCTGGATCGTCAGCATCCAGGATCCCTGGGAAATGGGCACGAGGCACATATGCGGAGGGTCCCTCATCAGCCCACAGTGGGTCCTCACAGCAGCCCACTGCTTCATCAAGGCCAGGTAAGGAGGACCAGGGAACGGGGATATCCCCGCAACACTAGCAGGTGCCCTGTCCGCAGCACCACGTGCCACTGCCATCCCACTTCCCTGCAGTACACCCAGTGCCTGGGCACTCCAGAGCCCAGCTGAGAGACTGCTCAGGAGAAGGCTGGGCTCGTGCCACTGCATCCTAGCAGCCTCCAGCTCGACATTCCTTGTGCCTAAGGCATGCTAGGGCAGTCACACCCTCCGTAGCGCTGCTTTCCTCTCTCCCTTGTGAAGCAGAAGGCAGGGAACTGCTGGGCGGCTGCAGCACAGGGCTCCGCTCCCTCTGAGCCCTCTCTCCATCTGCCTTCCAGGCACATCACGATGTGGCGCGTGGTGATCGGGGCCACCCAGTTGACTCAGCTGGGCCCTGAGGCCCAAGTGCGCAATATTAAGCGGCTACTGGTTCACAAACACTATAGCAGTATCTCGGAGAGGAACGACATTGCGTTGCTGGAATTGGACCAGCCTGTCCAGTGCAGCTACTACATACAGCTTGCCTGCGTGCCCGACGCCTCGCTGAGAGTGTCAGAGCTGACAACCTGCTACATCAGTGGTTGGGGTTCCACCGCTGCAAGATGTGAGTTCCCAAAAAGTACTCGTGTCCTGAGTGCAAGCTTGGCACGGTGGGGAGACGGGTTGGGCTTCCTGACAGCAGAGGCGAAAGCCAGAGTCAGGCTGCGGGGACGTATGCCTAGAGAGAGATGGGCCTGACGCATTACCCAAAGCAAGGCAGAAGGGAAACACCGGTACAATGCCTTCAAGATGCAAAGCCGAGCCCTAGGGAAGGGCTTCACCCAGACAGGGGAGGAGAACTGGCAAGGAGCTGCTGGGTGTTAATTCCTTTCTGTGCTCACAGCTGGAGGATCAACTGATGTCCTGCAGGAGGCCAAGGTCCGCCTCATTGATGTCAACCTCTGTAACAGCAGCTGGTGGTATAGCGGGGCCATCCACACCCACAACTTGTGTGCTGGCTATCCGCAGGGTGGCATCGACACCTGCCAGGTAGGAGCGTGCTACAAGTCAGCCCCCAGCAGCGCAGGCAGCCCTGTCGCAACCGCCCAAACATACCCCGGCGCGTGCTTTGCCTGGCAAGTCACCCTCCCACCTGGCCGGGTCCCCACCGCTGTTGGGGCTCACCTCCCCTTCCCCATCTGCAGGTCCTTGCCCAGTGCCCCTCTTGCCCCAGAGGCCTGGGGCACTGCCCAGAAAGCCCATCCAGCGCTCTTGGCAGCCCGTAGGTTCAGATCCCAACTCTGGAACATCCGTCTTCCACACATCCAGGATCACTGTGCAGAGATGAAAGAGAGAGCCCTACCTTACAGGCCCACGACCCCCTCCCAGACAAGGTTCTGTAGGCTCCAGCACCCCAGCAGAGCCTTTCTGTGCAGTGAATACAGCTCTGGCAGGTGCTGTGAGAGAGAAGGAGCCAGCCATAGTGTTGACAGTGGCCACCCAACCACGCCTTCATCCTCTCTCCTCCGCTGCAGGGTGACAGCGGTGGTCCTCTCGTGTGCAAAGATAATAATGCTGACTACTTCTGGCTTGTTGGAGTGACCAGCTGGGGGAAAGGCTGTGCGAGACCAAACCAGCCCGGAGTCTACACCTCCACTCAGCACTTTTACGACTGGATCCTGACACAGATGAGACTGCGCCCAGCTGTAACGGCTACTCCAACGCCACAGCCCGTCTTCACCTCAACCCCCTTTCAGAGGCCAACGCCAATACCAACACAATCGGGCGGGTTTACACCCTGCCCATTTCCACGCCAGAAGCTGGTGCAATTCTTTAATCTGCTGCAGGAGCTCCTGCAGGTCCTGAGGGGAAAAAAGGCTTGAGCAGCAGGATGAACAGGATCCAGTGCAGGCTGCAGTGGACCACGACCGTTTCCTTCCAGGGCAATGCCGGCTGACCCAAAGGCAGCCTCAGTGTCAAAGGCCTGCTCTGTCCTGCCCACGCTCCTCTGAGTGCACACAGATGCTGAAGTCGACTTTGTTCTTGAAATAAAGTTGCCAGTTTTCACAGCTAACCATGCTTCAGTCCAGTTCAGTCTCCTGTGCAAGGCAAGGACTTCCATGCCCGGCACCTGCAAAATGAGGCTGCAGGCCGTCAAGTAGGGCACAAAGGGAAAGAGTCACTCAAAAGGGCTGAAACCGTGCCTGGTCAGAGAGGAGGGTGAGGGTGCAGTGGAAGAAGGGAACACAGGTCATTGCGGGCTATAGGTCTTGGGGACAGCAGCTGGAAACACAAAGTGTCTTGGGCAGGTTACTAGTGGGATTCCTGTGTGCGTGTACAATGCACCAGTGGACTTGAAACTGGACTCTCTCATGACCCAGGAGACATGGATCTAGAAAGATCCAGGGTTTGCACCAATGAGTGGGTACGGAGCTTGGCATCCAGCCACAGATACTACATGGACTTAATTTCCATACTGTTATTTGAGGAATCTATGAACATGCTGTGCTTATGAATCTTGGGAGTGAAGGTGTGTTTATGTTTCACTAGTAAACATCCAGTCCTGATCATCTGGAAAGGCAGAAAAGGAGTGGTCTGTGTTCATGTTTATGTATGTGGTGGTTATGTATACATGGGTGCTGGTAAAGGTATTGCTCTGTCTGTGTCAGTCTGTTTTGCCATGCACATTAACTGTGTAAGGCTGTGTGCATGTTTGTGCATCTGGCTCTTTGGAATGCAGTGTAAGTCTCTTGAACACACACACGGGAACAGCAGCAGCCACATCCATCAGGCTGGGATAGGACAAGCCTCCTGGGTGTGAGAGTCCACCTGATTCAGCTCTAGTGGATCTGAAAGGAGAAATCCCCCATGTTCAGACATCTACTGGATCTGGCTGCTCCGTAACAGAATGGGGAAGGAAACCCAAAGAAACTCTGCAGCAGAGATCACAGGGGTGGACAGGGAGGCAGCACTGGCTAGGCTGTGAAAGCAATGGGGAGGGCTGGCAGTTGGACTTGCACTGTTTAGTACCTGGACTGCCTTGTAACAGAAGTGCAGGAAGGATGCAAGCTCAAAGCTTCATAAAAAAAAAATCTTTAGTGTTTGTTGTCTCCAGTAGGTACCATTAAAGCATCTGGGCAGGACCCTTCCGTGCAGGTCCAAGAGTGGCTTCGCTCTCCTGGCAAGCTTTGCCTTGAAGAAGCATGCAGTAACCAGCAACCATGTGGATACTCTCGCCCTTTCCTTGACCGTGATGTGAAGTGGCTAGGGCTGAGTCAAGGAAGGTCATGCCCAGAGAGTCTCCCACAAGAAGGGGAGAGGCCCAGCTGCCCATCACCAGAGCTCTCAGGGCATGAGAAAAATCACTTTCCTCTGTGAAGGCCAGCTCTAACTAGCCCCAGACATCTAGAGCAAAGGGGAAAAAACAGACTGAGGGTTCGGGGCTTAGGCAGATGGGGCCTTCTCTTCAGGGCAGCTCTCCTCTTTATCCGACAAATTCTCGCTCTTCTTCTGCAGGTCAAAGCTCTGGAAAGGAGCAGGACAAGGAACTGCTGAGAAGCATGACAGCAACAGCTACACTCTGCTGTGGTTCTTTCAAATTCGGTCTAGGGCAGCATGGGCTCTTCAGAGGGTCACCACCTCACCCCTTCCAACCTAGACACGAGCAGCACACAAACCCCATGGTGTCACCAGCATAAGGCAAATCTTTCCATGCCTGCAAAGTTTCACCCTTTGCCACAGGCTCTGCTTTCCCCGAGGGAAAAAAGAGCAGAGCTGCTAATCACTTAGGAGGAGTGCAGTAAGTAGAGCCTTTCTTACCTCCAGTTCTCGCATGACCTCGTCCATGAAATCTCCTGAATTCTGTTTGTAAGCAACTGCCAGTTTGATAGCATCATTGAAGAGCTGATGAGAAAGAGAATGCTTGTCACTCAAAGTAAGGGGCACTGGGTTTCTGTAACATATGGAAACTGTTCCCACACCCCAAGAAAAAAACCCCAAACCTCTGCAACTACCTATAGCTACCAGGACGTCACAATAGCCAAACAGATGTACTAGCCCATTTTCTGCTCTCTGTGCCTACAGCAGTCTCCATGTCCTCGGACTGTATAGGGGTCTCATGGATGCTGAGCCAAACAGCTATGTTTTACCTTCACTACGTTGGTGCCATCTGCAGCAGACACAAAGTAGAAGGGCAAACTGAACTTCCGGGCAAAGTTGAAGCTTTTCTGGGTCACTTTCATATCGGCTGGGGGCAAAAAAGGAGAAGTGGTCAGTAAGACATCACTGTAGGCTGAATGCCAACATCTGCAGGAGCGGTGGAACAGATGGAGACCAGAGCCCGATTTAGCTGTCAAGGCCTCCTCACTGTAGTACAAGGCTAGGGTAGTCCTCCCCAAAAGCTGCAGGGTTTTAAAAGCAACAGCATCAGCAAACTGTTGACAAGAAGACACAAAAAGAAAAGAGTTCTTGTTGGTTTATCCATGGTGCTTGACTAAATCATAGATGGATTCTGATGTGCTAGAGATAGACAATGCTTTGCAGCCTAGAACATATCAGTTCACTTGCTGTGCAGCAACTATGGAAGTTTTCCAGGCACATCCCTATGATTTTTGCTGTGTGTCCACATGACCTGGACACCATTGCCAGTACTAGTCATGCCTCTCCCTCCAGTTTGGCCTTTTTAACCAGAACTCCCCACTTCCCTTATGCCATGTTACCTGTATTCCTGTGAGTCAAGGGCACGCTCAGTGTACAAATGACTCAACTGTTATATATTTTTACTTAACAGGCAGTTAGGTCCAGCTACCCCAGCCTCAGTAGGCCAGAGGCTTTATTTCAGTTTTGGAACAAATCTACTGCATATTTACAGGATGTGCTGACACAGCAGTAACAGCTCAAAGTTTTGATAGATAGACAGCCTGTATGCCAGCACAGGAGGATGACTCCAGATGATCTGCCTTTTCTCATAGAAGCAACAGCTAAAGTAGTTCAGACTCCAAATGCTTGCCAGTGAGCACTGCCCAGGCAGCCGCTGCCTACCTCTTTGCAGGAAGCTGGATCAACTGTTCTGCAGACTGGGCCTGTGTTAAGAGCTGTGGGCTGATCGTTTCCTAGTCTGGGAGGAATACAGCAAACAAAGGCAAGGCAGAGGACTCTCTTGGAGCAGTGTCCACTCACACATAGAACACTAAGAGCAGGTTTCATCTGCACAGAGGTTCTGTCTACAATATGGCTGTCAGCACCAAGTCCATTTGCCTTGGACTTCCTGTACAGTCCGTGCAATCAGTGGATTCAAGGCTGGCTTGACACATCCTATACAAAAGGCTTTTATTAGGTAAGATCAAGCATGCCCTAAACCACCCCACTGAACCAAATGAACGTCCGTAGACTACAGTGGGAGCCCAGGCACCTTATTCAGGTGCAGACACCTATTCATAGCTGCGATGATTTCTACCATGAATATCAGCAAGGAAGCCCATGTCTGACACTGTACTTGGTAGAGAACAGGAGGCGACTGTGGTCCTAAGCATATGTGTTCTCTTGTTGATGCTGAGCAGAAAGTTGATGCGTTATGCGCTCTCACAGGATGCAGGAGACAGATCACAACCCAAATGATAGCAATAATGAATGCCTAGCTGGTATTCCTAAGAGGAGGGAATCATCCAATCATCTGCAGAGGAAGGTGAACAATTTTGCCAGCAGGTATATTTAGACACTTTAGCACAGAGGAGTCCTACAGAAACCTGCAGGCTGAATTGGCAAGACAAAGGCAGTTACTGACTGTATCAGGGAATCCACATAATAGGTTATGCTCTTTTTGCAGCACGACATCCTGCAATTTTTGACTAGGTACTGCTCCAATCAGCTTTCGGGTTCTTGCTGGATGAAATGGGCAGCGTGGTAAGGACAGAATTGGAAGGACATCACTTGAATAAACTTTAAATGGATCAAATTTGTATTTTTAATTGCTAGTAAAACAAGGACAAGAGCCTGTAAGACAGCCTGCAGGGTCAGCAGAGGACTCAGCTATTCATTTTGGTAAAATACACGGAGGGACACATTTCTCAAGAGAGCACTATCAAATTTATTGCATAGCAGCCTGGTCTCTGCTTTGTGCTTGCAGCAGCCTGTCACTGTGGGGCTAGGAGTCTTTTGCTGGTGGGACAGAGCAGCAAGGAGAGGATGCTGTGGGGCGGTGTATGGGATGCAGGCGTGTTTGTAGGCTGGGGTAATGTTTAAGGTGCTACAACTTGCAGGGGGTCGGTGCTGTGAAATGGGGTCCCAGGGACATTGGCTAGCTCTGGGTGCTTGGAGAGCTCATATGTGTTGTCTTGGCGTGCTGGTTATACAGAGCACTGCAACAACCCAGTGACGAGGCAGAGCTAGAAGCAAGCAAAGGTCTCTGTCCCCATGGGGCGAGACCCTGGAGATAAGTGTGAAGCTTAGGATGTCCCCAGGAGAGGGAGCAATGTGCCAGCAGCACATGTAGCCATAGCGTGGTGTGCAGGACCAGGGCATGTGGACAATGGCTGCCTGAGCAGCAGGGATGCAGGATCGCACCAGGGAGGTGCAGGCATGGAGGGGCTATCAGCAGGGGGCACAGAAATGGGGCTGAAGTGCAGGAGAGAGTCTGCCTCGCTGCCAGGAGAAGGGTCAGAGTCACTGCTGCTTCCTGACATGGGGAGACCTGGTCCCAGACCAAGGCTCTGCCATCCCAGTGTGAGGAGGTACAGCAGGGGATTGCCCCCAGCAGAAGGCCTTGGTGTTCCTGGGCTGGGGGTGGTTCTGGGCAGACATGCCACAGCTTCCAGGTGGCAGATGGATCTGGGATGTCCCTCTGCAGCCCAGTAGCACCCCTCACATGCCAGCTGGAGTCTCCTGATGGGCTCTCTCCAATCCTGTTCCTGACATTATTTTCCATAGGCCATGTCTGCTTCTTTCCATCTGCATGCTTGGGCTGTAGGCCGGGTGCCAGGGGATGGCAGAGATGGTCTATGTGGTGGAAGATGCTGCATGGGCATGTGAGACACCAGGAATCAGGGAGTGGCTGGCTCAGCTTGTGCAGGAAGGAAGGGCTGGCCAAGTGTGCTATGAGGAACTGTCACAGAATCACAAGGTGACTGAGGTTGGAAGGGACCTCTGGAGGTCATCTGGTCCAATCCCCTGCTCAAGCAGGGTCAGCTACAGCAGGTTGCCCAGGACCATGACCCCTCGGATTTCGAATATCTCCAAGGATGGAGACTCTACAGCCTCTCTGGGCAGCCTGTTCCAGTGCTCAATCACCCTCACAGTAACAAAAGTGTTTTCTTGTGTTCAGGTGACATTTCATCTTTTTAAATTTGTGCCCATTGCCTCTTGTCCTGTCACTGGACAGCATTGAGAAGAATCTGGCTCCCTCTTCATTCCCTCCCATCAGGTATTGATACACATTGATGAGATGCCCCCTGAGCCTTCTCTTTTGTAGGCTAAACAGTCCTAGCTCTCTCAGCCTCTCCTCATATGAGGGATACTCCAGTCACTTAATCATCAGAATGGCCCTTTGGTGGACTCTCTCCAGTATGTCCATGTCTTTCTTGTACAGGGGAGCCCAGAACTGGACACAGCACTTCAGATGTGGTCTCACCAGTGCTGAGTAGAGAGGAAGGATCACCTCCTGCCTGGCAACACCCCTAACACAGCCCGGAATACTGTTGGCTTTCTTTGCCACAAGGGCACATTGCTTGCGTATGGTGAGCTTGGCGTCAACCAGAACCCCCAGGTCCTTCTTGGCAGAGCTGCTTTCCAGCCAGACAACACACAGCGTATACTGGTGCTATGAGGTCTTTCTTCCCCAAGTGCAGGACTTTGCATTCCCTTGGTTGAACTTCATGAGATTCTAGCTCATTTCTCCTCTCTGGGTGGCAGCACACCCATCTGGTATATCAGCCACTCCTCCCAGTTTTGAGTCATCCGCCAACTTGCTGATGGTGTGCTCTGCCCCATCATCCAAGTTATTAATGAAGATGTTGAACAATATAGGCCCCAGTATCGACCCCTGGGGTACTCCACTAGTGACTAGCCTCCATCTGGACTTTGTACCACTGGTCACAACCCTCTGGAGCTGGCCATTCAGCAAATTTTCAGTCCACCTCACTGTTCGTTTACCTAATCCATAGCTTATCAGCTTGCCTATGAGGATGTTACAGGAGACAGTATGAAAAGCATTACTAAAGTTGAGGTAAACAACATCCACTGCTCCCCCCTCATCCACCAAGCCAGTCATCTTATCCTACTAGGCTACCAGGTTGGTTAAGCACAATTTCCCCTTTGTAAACCCATGCTGTCCCATCCTGCCCTGCCACCTGGCACCCGCCCCTGCCATCTGCACCCATTTCATGGCTGAGTTTGTGCATAAGCTGTGTCAGGGGAGCCGGTGCCTGCCACAGCTGACAAGCGGGGTGCAGCTGGCTGCAGTTATCCCGGGCTGCAGAGCAATGTGGGGATGGCTATGATAGGGTGAAGGGGTCTGCCACCACCTGTGCATGGCCTGCTGCAGGCCATGCCGTGTGGAGGCAGCCTGAGCCCTGCACGGCTGTGTAGCAGCCTGCCCAGACCCTGCCCAAGCTCTGCTAGGCTGGGCTGTCTTCTCCAGCAACGCTGGGTGGTGTCCAAAGGGCAGACCTGGGCAGAGAGGAGGACCAGGGTGCTGGAGCTGTGGAGGGGCCTAACCCTGGGGCTGGCTGTGGCATGGGAATGGGGTGATGCCTCTTGCTGCTGGGACTTGGAGAAGGATCTGGTGTCCTTAGAGCCAGGGCTGGTGCTGGGCCTGGTGGCAGGTGCAGTTTGCTCCCTGCAGAAAGGGTTTTCTTTCCCCAAAGCTTTCACAGAGCAGCCCTGCCCTCCTCCATAAGCACACACTGATGGATGCAGCCTTTGGCACCCTTGTGTCTGGCTAGGTCTCCCCAGAGAAGCTGAATGTCTACTTTGCTGCACAAAACTAGCGCCTGGGTCATCATCTCACCCACACAGCAGCCTGAAAATGGAAGGTTAAAGTGAAATGAGCTTACAGTCTGGTTCTGTTTGAGCACAAGAGAAAGCTCCTCTTCCAGCCCGAGTCAACCCATGTGTCTCAGCCTCAAGCTGTGTGTGGACGCTGCCCACAGAGTGTCCTGCTGCCCTGTGGTCCTGCACTGTGCCCCTGCTGCAAGCCTCCCTGCCCTGCCTTCCCATGCAGAGCTGGCTAGCTGCTCCCACTTTGCCGTCTTCACACTTGCACTCACCTCCCCATCCCAGAGAGCATGCGGATGGCCCAGGGCCTCACACTTTGCTGCCTGTCGTACCATCTCACTGCACACACTGTGCCCGTGCCTCTGGTGTGGATGAGAGAGAGCATCCGCCCGGCACTGTGGGACAGGCAGGGTGGTGCCCAGAACCAGGCACTGGGCTGTCCCAGCTTTGGGGGCAAGTTTCGCCCTGAACGTTCAGAGACTTCCTAGGTTGTGCAGATGCTGACCTGGACGTGCATGTCAGGGCCATGTAGTCTGAGGGGATGGTACAGGACAGAGTGTGGCAGGGACTGGCTCACAGCAGGCCACCTGGGTTGTCATGGCTCTTGGAGCCCTGCTCAGAATTGCTTCCTCTGCTGTTCCTCCAGCTGTGGGCTGGGAAGCTGAGGTGCTGCTGGTCCTGTGGCACTGCGGCTGGGTCCAGCCAGGTGCGGAGAGGCAGAGGCTGAGGCCAGCTGCCCCAGGGCTCGCCAGAGGCCAGGCTGTGCTCCCTGGGCTCACAGCTGCCCCTGTCCTCAGAGGCTGCTGCCCTGCACCAGTGCAGACATGCGGGCCGGGAGCTGGGGAACAGCAGGAGGGTCTGGCCACATTCCTGGCCTCTCCCTTCCCAACACAGAGCAGCAGTGCCTGGCCCAGAGTGTGGGTACCTGCCTCCTCCCACCACAGCTATCCGGGTGGGCACTGCTGGGCAGGGCTCCCAAGAGCCGCTTGGAGCATCTGTTTGTCTGGCCTGTGCCTGGACTGTGACTTGGCACCAAGCAGGGCTGCAGCTGGCCTGCCTGCCTGCTGGATCACAGGGAGGTAGGTGACGTTTCCTCTGCGCTGGGTGCTGCGGAATCAGCTCTGACCCACCAGCCCTCTGGGCTGCCTCAAGGAGGGTGACAGACACTTGTCCCTGCATGGTCCTTGCTGGCAGGGAGCTAGGAGGTGAGTGGCAGAAGAGGCCAGGGAAGCTCAGCCATGGGCTGTAGCTACACTCCTAGAGGGCTGTGCCACAGCAGAGAGCACCTAGGTGCCCTTCCCTGGACCACAGGATAGGACAGGATTAGCTGGTCACCTTCCTCAGGTAAAACAGTCCCATTGCCTGAGACCTGCCCCCCTTTCCCCTGCAAACTCACAGCACTGAAGAGACACTACCCTTTGGCAATCTCAAGAGGCCCCTCAACCCCCCCACTTTGTTCATACTTCCCTAATTTGCATTCCTGTGGTTGTGCAAACCAAGCTCAGCTGCTGTCCCACAATCCCTCCTTACCCTGTCCTGCCGCCCTGCCTGCACCCATGCAGCTGTGTGCTGCCAGTTGCTCCCTGAAATAAGCGGCCCCATTGCCAGGTGATGGGGAAGATGTGCTGCAGGCAGGCCTTCGAACACAGAGTGCAGGCACGGGCTGGGACTAGGGCTCTGGCAGAAATAATTTGTGACTGGTCTTTAAATAAAGCAGGTTGCATGTCATGCAAGAAGATACTTTTCCTGCAAAGCAGACTGGGAGTGCAGCTGAGTGAGTACGAGCAGAGGGAGGAAGCAGACCACAGGATGATGCTGGCTGCTCACAGCACCAATGCTGTGCCATGGCCTGTCAGGAACAGAGCAGGATATTCTCAGTGCCAGCCAAAGTAACGTGGGAAATTGGTATTTTTCCCAAATGGGAGCCAAGTGCAGTTCTGTGCTGCAGGAGGCAATTGGGGCCCTCTGGGCTGAGGTTAAGCTTGGTGGGTGATCCAAGCAGCAAGGAGGGGAGAGAACAGACTGAGGGGAGAGGAATGGGCTTGAGAAGTGTGGCAGACTGAGAACGCCTTGGAGATAGCAGGCTGAAGGACAATGCATTCAGGGAAAGGTGTTACAGGGGAAGGAACTGCTTCTGCCAGCCCAGCTTTTCTCCTTTGCTAACCACCCTCTCCAAAATCCACTGATGCCCCCCTCATCTGCAGCCAGCCCCCGAGCTGTCCAGGCCATGCAAGGCCCTCTCCTAGCCACTCTCTAGGCTTGGTGGTAGGACTGGGGATACTGCTTGATGCTGCTTGTTGCTCTGCCTGGAGCAGGAGGGTGAGCTGTGCCCTCAGACAGTGCATCCTGCAGTGGGTTTGGGGATGTGCAAGGCCTCCAGCAGCTCCAGGGCTGCAGTCAGGGGCATCCAGAAAGCCCTCTGCATTGCTCCCTGGAGCAGGCTCCCAGGGAACAGGCTGTGGGAGCCCCTGTGACCTTGGAGATCAGGACTGGGGCAGTTGATGCTTGGACCAGGGTGCTGAGGCAGTGGCCGTGGAGTGGGGACGGAGCTTGTATGACTGTCAGAGTGCATTTGGGGTGCTGAGGATTGTGCGGGAGGGCACTGGGAGTGGGGAGGGCAGGGTGCTCGTAAGGGCAGAGCAAAGTGGGGTGGCAAGAGAGGAAAACTTGCAGGGTGCCCTGGAGCCCAGAAGTCCACCTGCCCTGTGTCATGCTGTGCCCCCAGGACTTCCTGGCCCAAGGGGAAGGCTCCGGCACGGCACAGCTCCACACCTGCCTGCAGAGCTCCAGCACTGCTGCTGAGGCCACCACAGCTGTCTGCAGTGAGGCCATCCCTATGCCAGGAGATTGCTCTCTGCTTGGGGCCACCTGTGCCGGAGCTATGCTCTTTTCTTCATTGTGCTGAGCTGCTTTTCCACACCCTGCTGCTTCCCAGAGCTTGTCTCTCCCCCACCTCTTGTAGCTGTGAGAGGCTGCTGTGAGATAACATTTCAGAAGATGGAGCAGACACGTGTACAGCAGAGAGACTTCAAATGGGCTGGGAAGCTCGTAGCAGCTCTGCACAAAGGAGATGGTGTGCAGTCAATCATCAGATCCCCCCACCCTACACTGCATATTTAATGGCTCTTTGGGTCTCAATGTTTAAATCTATCTAATGAGCATTTAACTGCTGTTTAATATTTAATGCCTCGGTGTTCAGTGTAATAATCCCATGTATCACAGTGAGTGCTGGTCCATCACTCTGGGCATGGGGAGAGGCATGCTGTGGAAGAGGATTTAGCACAGGGCAAGGGAGGCCAGGGGATCTGCTCCATGACACCTTTTGCATGGATGGCAGGTTATCTCTGCACCATGAGCTCTTTCTGCCTCTCTGATGTCTGACTCTTCTCAGTGGTACAGTAGGTGTTGGAGCTTGTCTGTGCTGGCTGGGCATGAGGGCCTGGCATCCTGCTGCTGGGCTTGCACTGGCAGGGTGGGGAGCTGTGGGCTTGGAGCAACTCCAGGCAACCTGCGACACTCACTGTGCAGTGACACTCTGTCCTTGGCCCATGATGCTGTCCTGCACTGAGCGTCTGCCCACAGCTGCTGAGCTGGTTTGCAACCCGCCAGTTGGCTCTCCTCACCAGGAAGCTCCACCATGACTGTCACACCACAGAGGCTGCATCAAGGCCTCTGGACGCTCAGATCTGACTGCAGGGCCTGCCTCCGTCCCTACTGTCCCCACCGCTGCCTCCCCAAGGACTGCAGCCAGCACAGAGAGGAGCCAGGAGAGCGACGCCATGAGCCATGTATCCCTGAGAGCACTGGGAGATGAACTGTGGGGCGGCAGGAACAGGCCACAGGGGACTGGTGAAGAGCACAGACCCAGCAGGGGCAGGCAGAGCAGGACAGCCTTCAACTGGCACCCTCTGCCCTCTCCTGCAGCCTTCTCCCCCCCTGAGCCATGTGGCTGTGCTGGCCTGTCTGCAGATAGAATAGAATAGAATAGAATAGAATAGAATAGAATAGAATAGAATATTTCTGTTGGAAGGGACCTCCAACAATCATCTAGTCCAATTACCTGACCACTTCAGGGCTGACCAAAAGTTAGAGCATGTTATTAAGGGCATTGTCCAAATGCCTCTTAAACACTGACAGGCTTGAGACATCAACCACCTCTCCAGGAAGCATGCTTTCAGGGTTTGGCCACTCTCTTGGTAAATAAATGTTTCCTAATGTCAAGTCTGAACCTCTCCTGATGCAGCTTTGAACCATTCCCAGGCGTCCTGTCCCTGGATCCTAGGGAGAAGAGATCAGCACCTCCCTCCCCACATCCCCTCCTCGGGAAGCTGTAGAGTGTGATGAGGTCACTCCTCAGCCTCCTTTTCTCCCAACGAGACAAACCCAGAGTCCTCAGCCACTCCTCATAGGACATACCTTCCAGCCCTTCACCAGCTTTGTTGCCCTCCTCTGGACGCATTCGAGGACCTTCACATCCTTCTCAAATGGTGGGGCCCAGAACTGCACACAGTATTCAAGGTGAGGTTGCACCAACGCTAAATACAGCGGGACAATCCCCTCTCTTGACCGGCTGGTTATTCTGTGTTTGAGGCACCCCAGGATGCAGTTTGCCCTCCTGGCTGCCAGGGCACACTGCTGACTCCTATTGAGCCTGCTGCCAACCAGCACCCCCAGATCCCTTTCTGCAGGGCTGCTCTCCAGCCACTTCTCTCCCAGTTTAGGTGCATGTGTCTCTCCCTGCACTGTATTTGTGTGCGCACTTCAGTGAGTTTGCATGTGCTAGCTAGTTCTGCTGCAAAGGCTTTCCGTCCCCATGGGGCTTGTTCTGGTTCCTGGGGCCTCTGCCCTCTTTTGCAGAAAAGCTAGACCCCAAGGCCTTTGTTTGGGAGCAGTTTCAGTAGTTCTGTCCAGATGATTCAGTTCCTGAGAACACAGCCCCGTGCAAGAAGGGTCTGGGGTGTGAAAGACCCACATTTCTGATCTGCACTCTGAACTGCAATGGGAACCAGCCCCACACAGGCAAGTCTTTTCCTTCTGAGGTGCAAAGTCCCTCTTCCTCCATGAGCCTGAGCTGCAGGCATCTGCTGCTGCCGAGCCCTGGGATCCTCTTTGCTCCCCCGTTCTTTCCCAGGCCCGCAGGAGCAGCCCAGCATACCCAGTGCTGCAGTCTCAGAGCTCCCCGATGAGCAGAAGCAGAGGGCTGGGAATTTAATCTTGCCCAGCCATTCTGGACAGGTGAGGAATAGCTGCAACCACAGCAGAAGTGCTGCATCTCACACACTGAGCCATGCCCACAATGGACGGTGCGGGGTGAGGGTGGCTGTGGTGGGGTGGTCTGCCTTTGTGCTGGGACTGGCGTGTGCTGTGGCATGGGGCCCGCAGGGCACCAGGGCTGCTTTACTGTGCTCAGCTCATGGGTACTAGCTGTGGGGCTTCCCGTGTGGGTGCTGGCTGCCATCCCATGATGAGTGGCACGTATCCCTTCACCCTGGTCAGTGTCCTGCGGAGGCAGATCTCTGCAGTCAGTGGCTGCAGCCTGATTTACCCCGTCACTCAGTGAAAGACCGGTAGCCAGAAGAAGAAAGTGCCTGTTTATGTATTGTTTAGGAACAAGCAGGTACGAAAACAGCAAGAGCAAGTGTGCAGCTGGAGTGCGCTTCAAAGTGCTTGTACTGTGTCCCTTGCTCCTGTGAGGCTCACTGGGGCACAGTCCATGGGGTGCTAGCTTCCATGTCCAAGCCACTCCCTTCGCTCAGCACTGGTCCCATGCAACCCTCTGTGGTGACTGAGACCCACTGGCCAGGAGCTGGGTGACAGGACTGCGGTGTGTAGCTCGTGTCCCTGTGCCTGCCATGGGAGCGGCTCTCTGTGCAGTGCAGCAGTGTGTGACTTTATCAGGATCTGGTTTTCTCCTCATGTTCCTGCTCTTCCGTGGCCATTACTGAAAAGGCAGTTTATAGATGTTTGTGCCTGGAGCAGGCAGCAATGTAGTGTGAAGTGACCTCAGCTCCCAGACAAATGGGCACAAGTGCCCTGGGGGAGCCTTGCCTATAAGCTTTATTGCTGAACAGGTGCCCTTGGTGCCAAAGGTTAAGTATGTTAACAGTCATCACAACCAGGCTTTTGGCCCATGTAACAGATTGTATGTGAGACAAGGATGAGACCTTGAAGTTACCAGAGTAGTTCCTAAGGAACTGGTTCATGGGGATGGGGGCAAGGAAGACTGGTGTGAGCTGGCTGTGGTAGTGCATGCTTTTTGGGTATCATAACATTGTCACTGTGTCATGATGCCAGGGTTGGGCTGGTGTGAGTGCACCATGTGCACTCCTGGTGCCTTGGGCTGAGGGTCCTGCTTCATCTGTGAGTGCTGTGCATTAGGATAGTGTTCCTGATTGATTGTTTCATGGGTTTATATGCCACAGCCTGTGCCCAGGATGGTCCTGTGGCACAGGGTTGTGCTCACTGGCTGCTCTGGCTGGTGGTGCCATGGGTCTGCCTATGTCTTACTGGAAGCAGGTGCTATGTAGAGCTTTAGTCGTTGCAGAGACTGGGGGAGGTATGATTGCCCAGCAATGCTGGATAGGAATCCGGGCAGGCAGGCTTGGCAGCGTGCCCCATCTGCGTCTCCTTTGTACTCAATATCCATGTGAGCATGCCAGGATGTGCCTACACCAGAGATGGTGAGGAGGGGAATACTGTGCCCAGATGCAATCTGATGTATGTACAGGAGACTGGTGCGCACGCTGTCCCTGGAGCTCAGTCCAAGCAGATCTTGGGCAGTTACATCATGTTCAGCAATGCTGTGGCATATTGCCCCTTTTCTGCAGTCTCTGTTTCTTGGGGAAACTGAACACCTCCTTTGCACACATTCTCTCCATGGCTGTTACCCTGAGGTAGGACAGCTGTGGCCCTTGCCCTGCAGCCCAGAAGAGCTTTGATTCCTGGGGCACTTCATGCCCTGGGCTTATGACTGCAGCAGCTACATCATCCCTGGAGAGGTCTACAGATATAAGGCAGTGCCTTTGCACCAGCAGGGTCTGGGGCAACTGCTCATCTTCTGGCATAAGCCATGCCCACTCTCCAGCTGCCTGCCTTGTGCCCTGCTGCCCCTTGGCAGCTCACCCCAGCAGGCAGGGTCCTCTGGCCCCCAGGGAGGGGTGCTGAGGATCCTGCCTCTTGTGTCTACAGCACTGGTGTGCCCAGGTGTGTCACTTCCCCAGTGCTCGCATGGGTGGGATGCAGCCTCCACCCTGCTCCAGACAGCTGCCTCCAAGCATGTCCCGAGCACCCACCGTGTGCTCCTCCCTTGGTTGTGGGAAAACTGCTCTCTCTGGTGCAGTCTGTGGAGGGTCGCTCTCTGCTGGCTTGGAAGGGCTCTGCCACATCCAGGAAAGGTGCCTGCTCTGCTCTGGGAGCCCCAGAGCTGCAGAGCTGTGCCCCGAACTGAGCACTAGCATGCTGAGCAAACCCTGCTGTGGTCTCATAGCAGCCAGCTGTGTTGATATGTCCCTGTGAAATCATCCCCTGCAGCCAAACTGTTCTCGGCCTCCCCTGATTTATCTCCCTCCCTACCCCACTCACCTGCCCTTTCCAGAATGATCATGTCTATCCCAGCCCAAGACCCATTCCCAGTCCCATCACCATCCCCACCCCAGCACCATCCCTGTCCCCATCCTGATCACTGTTCCCATACCTGTCACCAGCACGGTCCCCACACCTATCCCCACCCCTGTCCATCTCTGTCTCCATCCCAGCAGCTCCCTCCCCACCTGCTGGCTACTCCTGCAGATAGCTGTGACTGACTTGCAGGGTTTTTGAGGGAGAGAGATACCTGATTAATCCCAGAGTGAGCTGTAATCACATGGCAATAACTGCACGACTCGTGCTTATCTGAATGTGTAATCACAGCAATGAATAATATTCAGGGCTTAGCACCTCACTAATTAGCACGCTGCCGGGAAGGGAGAGGCTGCTGTCAGCTTTATGCAGCAGGTCTGATCCCTCCTTGGGCAGGGCTCTGCTGTGGGGAAGGGCAACGATCCTCGTCCTGTCAGGACATGAGTGGATTTACCAACTGCCCCTGCTCCAGAGGCTCCGCACATGCTGCCAGACAGCACACGTATAGTCCCTGACCTGCCACCCCAGTGGGGACTCTCGTACCCCACAGCCCAGCTGTGGCTGGGAAATTGTCCCATGTCATGCAGGGACTCCTGTTCTGCTACGAGGTCCCCAGCTGCCTGTGCTACGGGCAGCAGCTGTGCCCTGCTTGGCCCTGTGTGCTCACAGAGGACACAGTGGCAGGGCACCATTCCCTGAGCCCAGTGTCCCCTGTGATGGCTGTGGGATGCCTGTGCAGCATGGACACACCAGGCCATGCCATGCTGTGCTGTGCTGTGCTGACATGCAGGTGGGCACCCAAGGGAGATGCTCCTGGTCCCTTGGTTCGCAAAGCTGGTGGCTCACATGCAGCCCCTTGTCTACCTGCTGGTCTCTTCCAGCCCGTGCTAGTGAGGCAGAATGCTTTGGTGCAGCATGGAGGTGACAAACCATGGTTATCCTGGCCAAAGTCAGTCCCTGCAGAAATATCCCCTGGTACCATCAGCACCAGGTGGCAGAGATGGTGCCTCCCCAGCCTCACTGCGTTCAGTTTCATGGACCCAAAGGGAGCAGGAGGCCCTTCTGCCATGGCCGAGTATGGCAGAGCAAGGACCTGGGAGTGGAAACCTCTGCCACGATCTGTGCCTGTGTCATCCAAAACACTCCTTCCTGAGAGCCAAGAGGGACAGGCTGAGTGCTGCCTGTGCAAAGCCCTCATGGGGTGCAATGAACCACCACTGCCTGCATCTGTTAACCCCACCATCTGAGGGGGCAGAGACCCCCACCAGCTCAGCCCATAGACCTCAGCACTCCTATCGTTCCCACAGACCTGCTGTAAAGTGATGGCCTAGCTGCAGTGGGTCCAAAGCTGCTGCCTCTTCTCACCACTTCCAGGCAGCCCTCACAGTATGTTGTGGCACTGATCCACTCTCTGCTGGCCAGCCAGCTCTTCCCTTACCTGGTCCCAGCCACCACAGTCCTGAGACTAATGTAACAGTTACCAGAGACATCAGCCAGCCCTTGCCAAGGAGAGCAAGACTTAACATGAACCAGCAACACACATACCACAGTGAACAGTGAAAAGACACACTGTCCAAACGAGCAGTGTCCACAACTGCATGTAGCATGTGATGAGCACTGCCTCTGTGCGTGCACAGCCGACAGTGAGCACCATCTGTGTTTGTGTGTACTGCCTGCGGTGAGCATTGCCCATGCGTGTGCATGGCCCATGGTGAGTGCTGCCTGCAGTGAGCGCTGCCTCCAGTGAGCACTGCCTGCATGTGTGCACAGCCCAGATGAGCCCTCCCTGTGCGTGCATGCATGTGGCCCTGCATGCCCTTGCTCTGTAGACAGTTCGTCTTGCTCTCCAGCATCATGATGGCTGAAGTGGGGGGGTGCGGAAATGGTTGCTTTTCACCATGCTCTGTGGCAAGAGCCTAGGGCAGTGGGGGCCTGTGGCTCTAGCAGGGCCAGGGCACAAGGGCAGAGGGCTGTGCCATGGCCAGGCCAGGCCAGGATGCCCTTGCAGGCAGGCAGGCAGAGAAGAAGCCTCTGGAAATGTGCAGTGTCACCAAATTAAGGGCTTAATTAGCAGGCGTGTTTCCCTTAAGGAGCTGTCGCCTCATTATCATAGAGAATGGTGATTAAGCAGCGGGAAGGGGCAGGTGCTGCCAGCAGAACCCTGGGGACGCAGGCAGTAAGCGTTCATTCCTGTCACAGGGCAGGGAGTGTGTCCGACACATCCAGGTCTGACACCATCCTCCTCTGCCAGCCTCCTTGTCTCCCCACTCCATCCCAAGCCAGTCCTGCCCTGAACATCTCACTCTACCCAGCTCAGTTGTCTCCCTACAAGCTCCCCCTTCCAAGAGTAGGTGGTTTCCATTTGCAAGCCTGTCCCCAGGAGGATTTGCTGGCTCAGTGATGTTGGGCTGGAGGAGGCCCATGGCATGGCACATGGGGGACAGGGTAGCTCCCCACAGGGACTATGGCATGGCATGTGGAGGATGGCTCACCCACCCTGCAGCACTGCAGGGGGATGCTGCGGTGAGAGGAGCCCAGGGAATTAATGGTGCTCAAACAGGGCCAAGCATGCACAATGGCATCTCAGACAATATCCAGGAGAGATGCTGGCCCCTGTGAGACCTGGTTAACTAAACATCCAGAAAGGCCTGTGCCACATGCTCCCTGCAGAAATTAATTATCTGGGAAGGCCAGACTACTGCAGCATGTGTGGCCAGGTGCTGCGACACTCCCTTCCCCTTCCCGTTCCCGTTCCTGTTCCCGTTCCCCTTCCCCTTCCCCTTCCCTTTCCCCTTCCCCTTCCCCTTCCCCAAGGCTGACATAGGCTCTTCTGGGGATCTGGCAGGACACAGCAGCCTCCACCCCAGAGCTGTCAGAGCCAGGACAGCCACCTCCAGTGAGGCTCTGCCCAGGACCTGCCTACGGACACAAGTGGGGATGCAATCAAATGCCAGCCCCTGAGCAACACCCTTCAGCAGAGGGTGGCCTGGTCATGTGCAGGAATGGGTACCCCCCACAGGGACTGTGGCCATTTCAGTCTGCGCAGTGGGGCCTGCAGCGAGGGGACGAAGGTCAAAGTGCCTGGGCCATGCTGGCCTGGTGCTGCTGCACCCCTCAGCAAGGGGAGAGGGCTTACAGGAGGCAGCAGACCTCCTAGAGTGACTGTGACAGAGGGCAAGACCTTGGGACAAGCCATGTAGGAAAAAAAATGGAGGTCATGGAGGTGTACAGAAACCAAGGCGCATGCTTACCAAAGCAAGATCACACTGAGCTAGCCTGACACCTCTTCCTGCAGTCATGTCCACTTTCTAGACTGAGGGGCTGCAGCATGTCTCCATCTGGATAGAACTCCTGGCCACCTCAGGGCAGCCAAGCTGGGTGCAGAGCATGCCGGCCCATCTGGAGCTGGGCTGAGCTGGAGGAGGCTGGTCATAAAATCACAGAATGGTTTGGGTTGGAAGGGACCTTTAAAGATCATCTGGTCCAACGCCCCTGCCATGGGCAGGGCCATCTTCTACCAGATCAGGTTGCTCAAAGCCCTGTCCAACCTGACCTTGAACACTTCCGGGGATGGGGCATCTACAACTTCTCTGGGCAACCTGTTCCAGTGTCTCACCACCCTCAGTGTAAATCATTTCTTCCTTATGTCCAACCTAAACCTACTCTCTTTCAGTTTAAAACCATTGCCCCTTCTCCTGTTACTACAGCACTTGGTAAAAAGTCTTTCTCCATCTTTCTTACAAGCCCCCTTTATATATTGAAAGGCTGCAATAAGGTCTCCCCAGAGCCTTGTCTTCTCCAGGCCAAACAACCCCAACTTTCTCAGCCTTTCTTCATGGGAGAGGTGTTGCAGCCCCATGATCATTTCCGTGGCCTCCTCTGCACTCCTTCAAACAGATCCATGTCTTTATTGTACTGGGGACCCCAGAGCTGGATGCAGTACTTCAGGTGGGGGTCTCACCAGAGCGCAGTAGAGAGGGAGTATCACCTCCCTCGACCTGCTGGCCATTGACTGTAACTCTTTGGACATAGCCATCCAGACAATTCCTGATCCATCTAACAGTCCATCCGTCAGACCCATCTCTCTCCAGTCTAGCAGCAAGAATGTTGTGAGGGACCATGTCAAAGGCCTTACAGAAGTCTAGGTAGATGACATCCATAGCTCTTCCCTTGTCCACTGATGCAGTTACTCCATCATAGAAGGCCACTAGATTAGTCAGGCATGATTTGCCCTTGGTGAAACCATCTTGGCTGTCTCTAATCACCTCCCTGTCTTCCATATGTTTCAACATGGCTTCCAGGAGGATCTGCTCCATGATTTTACCAGGCACAGAGGTGAGGCTGACTGGTCAGTAGTTCCCAGGGTCCTCCTTTTTACCCTTTTTAAAAATGGGCATGATGTTTCCCCTTTTCCAGTCACTGAGGACTTTGCCTGACGCCATCACTTTTCGAATATGATGCAGAATCAAGCGCAGATGGTGCTTAGGCTGGCTGGTGGCCTGGCTGCAGAAGGTCAGTGTGCCTTGCTGCTCATACAGCCTCGGGATCAGGAGCAACCAAGAAGACTTGGAGCCACCTGCAGAAGGACCACGTGCCTGTACCAGGTGTCTGTACCTCGTTCAGGCTGAGCCTTGCCTCAGCCCAGCCTCACTGGTCTGCACCAGATGCGGTGGGTGCTGCCAACTGCGGGCAGTGCGGAGATGAGGTTCAGTTTCACATGGCCCCAGTCTGTAGGCAGAGAAGCTCACTGGTATGATCTGGGAGACCAGCATCTGTTTTCCCAGTGGGGACTGCAAGAGTTTGGCTTGTTTGTGAATCCTAGGAGTACACAAATTGTATGCCTTGGTGCTGGCGATGCCACCCCAGAGAAAATGCAGTTGTTCGTGGTGTAAAGCTGGTCAGGACTTGGATTCGGGGTTCTTTGTGAGCTGGTAGAGAGAATACTTTGAAAATATGTTTATATGAAAAACAGGCTCAGAAGGCTGAGCAATAAAGGGCTGGGCCGTGCTCAGTGGGGTGGAATAACTGTACTTTGTGAAGCACCAGGGAAGCTGAGAGGCTCCACATAAACTCTGGGCACAAGACAGCTGCACGTTGCCGTGCTCAGGGGCCTGCAGCATTTCTGCACACTAGGTAAGGTGGTCTGCAATTCTTGGGAGAAGCCCAAAGATTGGCATTCAGAGAAAGAGTTAAAGTGTGAACCTGAAAAGAGGCCAAGGGAGAGTTCAGTACACCAAGGTGTCTGTAGCACCAAAGCAAGTTCCTGTATAAGAAAACAAAAGCTAGGGTAGAGGTTTGGAGTAAGGACTGTGGCCAAAGGCTGTATCAGCATCCTGATGGGTGTGATCTGGTTAGAGGGAGAGAGATAACTCTGCATTACAGCACAGGGAGCTGTAAGTTAAGCTTTTTATGTCACGTACCTGCCTGATCCTAGGCACAGCATTGTTGATGGTTGCATCCTAGCAAAAGCATTCTTAACTCTTGCAATAATGTTTGTCTTGTGTTGAGGGTTATCTGAGGTACATGCCAAGATTTCATATTCAACAGGTGGGTGCTGAGAGCAGCCCACTGCAACACAGTCAGGTGCCCAAGAGACAAGGTATTTGCTGTGCAGCAGGATGGTCTAGAGAAGGAGCTGGTAACACAGGACATTGGCACAGAAGAGGCATTTTCACTGACAAGTGTTAGCCAGAGACTCCTTAGCAGCAGCACTACAGAGACTGTGTCCAAACCTCAGCATGGGAGGTTTCCAGAGCAGGATAATGCTGCTGAAAGCTGTGCACAGGCTGTAGGTGGTGATGTTCTGGAGCTGCCTCCCAGCACAGCACAAGCGGCAAGGGCAGGAAATGTGGTAAGATACGAGATGCCTTATATGCGACTGTGACGCAGTAGTGCTGCATGACGTAGTTTTTGAGAAAGGATGGGCTGCAGCCAGTGGCCTAGGACTGCTACCTCACTCCCCCTCACCATATGCTTGTGCTGTCTGCCCAGGTAGATTACAGCCCGAATCAGGCAGATGCACAGTGGGATACATGCCCTCATCAAAGCCTCTGCTGCAGGAAGCAGAGGGCTGAGCATGGGGTGCCCTTAACGGCATGCTCAGAGGCTGCTGCTGGCAGAGCCCAAGGCTTATCTGTGTCAGCTAGGAAGATCTGACATTTCAGAGTCCCACAGCAGCTGCTCCTACACCATGAGCTCAGGGAAAAGAGACAGCTGCACCTTCTGCTATCATCAAGAGTTGGAAAACACAAGACCTCGTCCTGCATTTGTCCACCTTTTAGAGCTGTTCTTGGACCACCAGCTTTGTTCTGAATATCCAGGAATGGCCATGAAGGGGACAGCATGGGATCCAGCATGTGGCACATGGCACAGAGAAGGAGTCCCGGAAAACATCCAGTTTATTCTATGAGCAGCCAGGTAGGACTCAGTGCAGAGGCAGAACGCAGCCCAGAGATGCTGGGTCCAAGCAGACCCCAAATGCAACTATTGCGCATACACCAGCAGTGCTGGTGGGCAAATGCAGCCACTGGGCACTCGCCTTGGGAAGGGCAATGTGAGGGATAAATGTTGTATGCCTTCTGTTGGTGTCTGGGCTGCTCCATACCCATGGTCACAGAGGTGGCCCAGCGAGGAGTGGCAGTGCTCGGAGCAGGAAGCAGTGAGGCTAGGAGGGGGGCCTGGTGAGCTCTCAGCAAGCTGGCCCTGAACTGACATGGCTCGCCCTGGCTGGGGTCAGTGTCACTGTGCCTGAGGAGCAATGCGTCAGTCATGGCCCTAGCCCAGAGCTTCAGGCTCCTTGTGCTGGAATGGGGCCGTGGTGTGCCCTGCAGTTCAAGGACCCAGACCTTGAACTTGACTCACCAGTCTGTGGGACTTGGAGCCCTGCAGAGACCTGAGGCTTTGCTTGAGGTAGCCAGTGCTGCTGAGGAGCCACACTGTGTTGTTTCTGTATCATCACAGGTGGTGAGTGATGCATCATCTCCAGCCAGAGCTTTCAGCAGCATGACTCTTACAAAGCTCTGAGCATTTCGTTCAGCAGGAATCACCCTCACCACGGGCTGCAGAGAGCAGTGGCGAACCCACGGCTGCAGTGCTGTCCAGGCTTGTGGCACACTCTGCCCAAGGCATTAGCCCTGTCCTTGCCTGTGCTCAGCTGGAGCCAATTGCTCCTCTCCTTGGAGCCAGTCCCTAAGCACTCAGAGTGCCTCGGGAGCAGTGGTGTCACTATATGGTGAGAGAGGCATTTTGCTGGCACACAGAGTCATAGAATGGTTTGGATTGGAAGGGACCTTTAAAGATCATCTAGTCCAACCTCCCTGCCATGGGCAGGGCCATCTTTCACTAGATCAGGTTGCTCAAAGCCCTGTCCAACCTGACCTTGAACACTTCCAGGGATGGGGCATCCACAGCTGTGTTTTCACTCTAACCAATGCCAGAGTGAAAGCCTCTTCCAGAGCTGCCCAAGAAGTTCCCTGCCCATGTCCTGGCCTTCCTGGAGACTGGACTTGGATGGAGGCTGAAGGAGTTGGCATGGCCAGGTGGCCCTCTGTGCCACCAGGAGTGCTGGGCACGCTGCTGGCCCTGTGGCAACTGCCAGCCTGGCTCTGACCCCAGCTGGCTCCAGCCCAGCCCCTCTGCTTTCATGTGCAGATCTCTTTCACTGTGCAGTGCACTGGAACGTGGGAGCAGCCTCTGCTGCCATGTCCTTCCCTCCAAAGGGCAGCAACAGAGGGGGCTTCAGCCAGCCTCCCACCTCCCTGCCATCCCATGCTGTGCCTCGGGCCAATTAGTGATGGGAAGAGCAAGTGTGAAGTAGGGAGGCTCAAAGGAGGAGGGGGAGCTGAGCTGTCCCTCTGATGCTGGGCCCTGCTTCCCCATTACTTGCCCCTGTCAGGCCCTGCAGAATCTCAGCAAAGCGCACTTACAGAAGTCTGGACGTGGGGAAGGCAGTTCCCTGCTCCAGATGCAGCACAGCTCATGCACCGAGTGTGAGATTCAGAGGTACCACCTGCCTCTGCTTCCCTGCAGTGAGACCTGAACCTTGGGCATTGTGTAGCATCCCCACGTGAAGCCACAGCAGCCGTGTCTGCTCACCAGTGGGCAGGAAGCTGAGCCACCTGGATCCTGGCTGCAGCAGCCCCCGAGCTCCGCCTGGCTCTCTGGTCCTCTGGCCTTTCCCTGGTCATCATCTGAGCTCCTTGCTCGTGGGGTGTGTTGTCACCACCCAGAGGATGAGTGCCTGCAGAGTCTCCTTGGCTCCTTTGCTGGACTTGGTTTCCCAGCCCTGCACTGTAGGGTGCCCTGACATGCCAGGGAGCAAACTATGCCGGAGCTGGGCAGCTCCGGCTGCCCTCCACGTCTGCCCCCTTCCCCTGCCTCCCCTGGGTCCCCTGCGTGGTCTCTACTATCCTCCTGGCTGCCAGACTGGAGGGACCAGATGGGCCCTGCCTCCGCCTGGCTCCTCACTCCTGTCTGGGAGACACGGCTTCCTGCTGCTTCCCACTCGCCAACATTTGCATTGCACTTGTTCTCTGACCTTTGGAGAAAGCAACGCAGGCGGTGAGCTCCGTTCTGCACACTGAGGCCCTGTGCTCTGAGGCATAGCACTTGTCTGCAGTCCCTGCCCTGTGCTAGCCCCAGGTGGGGACCCCCCACAGCCCTGTTGAGCCCACTGCCTGTTCCCTGGGGCTGGTGTGCTCATATCCCCCAGGAGTGTGTGCACCACCATTGACCTGCCCCATTGCAGAGCCCCCCGTTTGGGACTCCCACTTCACCGAGCCAGAGCCTGTCTGTGTGCTGGTTCAACCTCCTGGACTGCACACCAACAGACTGACCTGCCTTACATGCTTGCACACATGGTGTCATACCTATGTATCTCTTCGGAGGCTGATGCTCAGCTAGGACCAGCACGACCCGTGGTCGTTCAGGGTTGTGTTCATAAGCTTCTCATCTCTGCATAGACACAAACATGGGTCCACTCCACAGGACTGTGCTGGGACTTCCCTAAGGGGCAGAAGGAGGGATGGCTTCCCATTCCTTGGGCTTGTCCTGGCTCGGAGGTGCTCAACTCCTTCGGCTGTGTGCATGTTGTGGGTCAGTTACATGTACAGACGTTGGCATGGGGTTCCTCATTATCCGAACTACACGTGCTGACTGCTGCAGAAATCCCCTAAGCTGAGCACACTTTTGGCTGTTCTCCCCTGAGTGATGTCTCTTCTCCCACCTCATACCAGCTCTATTTCACACTTGGTTGGTCTCAAGGGGAGCTGCCACATTCAATATGTCAGATGCTGCTCGTAATCGAGCTGCCCTGTGCCTGGGCTGTGATGTGAAGGAGCTCAGGAGTGGGCTGCCCCACCACAGCTCAGGGAGACCTGGGAAAGGGTCCCCCACTCTGCCCTCCCTGGGGGCTGCTGGCCAAAAGGAAGAGGTTCTGCCCCACCCCACCCCACTGAGGCCCATCCCTCGCAGTTTAGTTGCTCCCTGTGCCATGCAGCCAGGATCTTCTTGCTTGACCTCCACCAGGGCTTGTTCACATGTCGTTTTTACCTAGGAGGGGTTCTTAGGGCTGTGAGCCCAGTACCCATCCCACTGCCCTGTGTCTAGGATCTGGTCCCATTCCTATGACCCCAGGACCTGTTTCCCTCTTGTGCAGCTGGAACTTGTTCCTAACACCATGGGGCTGCAGACATTATCACAGCACCAGCTCTGAACTGCTGGTGTGAGCACTGCAGTACTCAGAAAACGCTTGGAGTCATGGGACTGGGGTAACGTGTCAGCTTTATGAGAACAGTGCGTTCTCTCCAAGCTTGTGAAGGAAATCCGGGAAGTTTGCCTCCATGAGCTAAAAAATACCTAAAGAATTGCAACTAAACATCCCATGATCAAAACCAGGCCAAAGACACAGACAGAACCTGGATGCTATTTCCAAGCCTCTGAGGTGGCAACACTGACCTGGTAAGCAGCAGAAAGACTTCCCTTGGTGGCTGCAGCTCCCCTCGGAGAGTGGAGGAGGGATGCGTAGGAGCTATGGCCAGCGCAGGTCCCAGGGGATGCTGGAAAGCTGTCCCATGGATGGGGAGAAGAGCCTCATGAGGTCCTGCAGCTGGCTGGACGGGTCTATCCCTCCTGCCGCTCCCCCAAGCTGGGTGTGACTGCTGCAGGGTGACTACCACTGTCCAAAGGTGGGACAATTGTCAGGCAGGGACAGAGCTGCTGCCTGGGATGAGGCAGCAGCCTGTTCCTGGAGGGGGACATGGCATTCAAGAGAGCTGGCACATGGGGCCCTGCAGCTGCCAGGCGTGGGTCCCTGTGCAGCTCAGTCAGGCCGTTGAAGGCACGCCTGACCTCTTTCCAGCTGAGCCCGCTCACGTCACACACGTCCCCATGCTGCACCACAGCTGCATGCTCCTGCTGCGCGCATGGAGACCGCTGAGTGGAGTGGGGGCCAGGGGCATGCCAGACTGGGCAGCCAGAGGAGATATGGGGGCACGCCAGGGAGGACAGGTGGAGCGGGTATGGGGGCACACCAGGCTGGGCAGGCGGAGGGGTTATGGGGGTACGCCAGGGAAGGCAGCGGTGTGGGAGGGAGTGTCCCCGCTGGGTGCACAGATGCAGATGGGCAGGGCAGGGTCCCTCCTTCCCGCCACAGCCATGCCAAGGGTGCTGCTGTGGAGTAATGCACTGCTGTGACCTGGGCCCATGCTCACTGGCTCAGTCCTGCACCCTGCCTTGGCTGCTCTCGCCCTGCCCAAGCTCATCCTACACACACCTGGCCAGGGCAGACTGTATGGGCAGTGAAATGGTTAGTGACCTGCTACACCACTTAGACATTCACAAGTCTATGGGGACTTGATGAGATCCTGATGAGATCCACCCAAGAGTACTGAAGGAACTGCCAGATGTGCTCACCAAGCTGCTTTCCATCATTTACCAGCAGTCCTGGCTAACTGGGGAGGTCCCAGTTGACTGGAGATTAGCGAATGTGACACCCATCTACAAGAAGGGCCAGAAGGAGGACCCGGGGAACTACAGGCCTGTCAGCCTGACCTCGGTACCGGGGAAGCTGATGGAGCAGATCATTCTGAGTGCCATCACATGGCATGTAGAGGATAACCAAGTGATCAAGCCCAGCCAGCATGGGTTTAGGAAAGGCAGGTCCTGCTTAACCAACCTGATCTCCTTCTACGACAAGGTGACCCACCTAGTGGATGAGGGAAACGCTGTGGATGTTGTCTACCTAGACTTCAGTAAAGCCTTTGACACCGTTTCCCACAGTATTCTCCTGGAGAAACTGGCTGCTCATGGCTTGGACGGGCACACGCTTCGCTGGGTAAAAAACTGGCTGGATGGCCGGGCCCAAAGAGTTGTGGTGAATGGAGTTAAATCCAGTGGTGCCCTGTCACAAGTGGTGTTCCCCAGGGCTCAGTATTGGGGCCAGTTCTGTTAAATATCTTTATCAATGATCTGGATGAGAGGATCAAATGCACCCTCAGTAAGTCTGCAGACGACACCAAGTTGTGCGGGAGTGTTGATCTGCTTGAGGGGAGGAAGTCTCTACAGAGGGATCTGGACAGGCTGGATCAATGGTCTGAGGCCAATTGTATGAGGTTCAACAAGGCTCCATGCCGGGTCCTGCAGTTGGGTCACAACAACCCCACGCAACGCTACAGGCTTGGGGAAGAGTGGCTGGAAAGCTGCCCAGCGGAAAAGGACCTGGGGGTGCTGGTTGACAGCTGGCTGAATATGAGCCAGCAGTGTGCCCAGGTGGCCAAGAAGGCCAATAGCATCTTGGCTTGTATCAGAAATAGCCCGGGCCAGCAGGACTAGGGAGGTGATTGTGCCCCTGTACTCAGCACTGGTGAGGCCGCACCTCGAATGCTGTGTTCAGTGTTGGGCCCCTCACTCCAAGAGAGACATTGAGGGGCTGGAGTGTGTCCAGAGAAGGGCAACGGAGCTGGGGAAGGGTCTGGAGCACAAGGCTGATGGGGAGCGGCTGAGGGAACTGAGGTTGTTCAGCCTGGAGAAAAGGAGGCTCAGGGGAGACCTTATTGCTCTCTACAACTGCCTGAAAGGAGGTTGTAGAGAGGTGGGGGTTGGTCTCTTCTCCCAGGTAACGAGTGATAGAACGAGAGGAAATGGCCTCAAGTTGCGCCAGGGGAGGTTTAGACTGGATATTAGGAAATTTTACTTCACTGAAAGGGTTGTCCAGCATTGGAACAGGCTGCCCAGGGAAGTGGTGGAGTCCCCATCCCTGGAGGTATTTAAAAGCTGTTTGGATGAGGTGCTTAGGGACATGGTGTAGTGGTGGTCTTGGTAGTGTTAGGTTTACGGTTGGACTCTATGATCTTAAAGGTCTTTTCCAACCTATACGATTCTGTGATTCTGTGATTCTGTGTGCCTCAGCAAGCGCCCCAAGCCAGGGCGTCGTCTGTCTGTCCGTCTGTCCGTCTGCCCATCCGGCACTGCTGCGGACAGTGCTGCCGGCGCTCCGCTCTCGGCCTTGCAGCAGGGTTTCCTCCCGGCCTGCGATGCTCCCACAGGAAGGGAGAATCTCTACTCTGGCAAGGTGTTTCCTGGCTCCCCAGATAGGGTGCGGAGGCACATCCTGACCCCTGTGGATGCACACAGACCCCAGAGCTGTGCATGCCACAGACCCGCTATGATGCACAGCACCCCGCAGCACCCCAAACACATGCACATGCAGCCACGTGCGTGGACGCGGGACGCCGCGGCCAGGCCCTGACCCAGGACATCTGTGCATCCCGGGCCGCTGCCTCAGCCTGGCTGCGGCAGGACGCAGGGCGCAGAGGGGGCGGTAGCCTGGCGGGGGCCAGGGGTGTCCCCTTCCTGGCAGGAAAGGGGCTGAGCTGGCCGCCGCGGGTTTCCTGTAGGCTCCAGCTCTGCGGGCGCCAGGAGCCAGAGCAGCAGGAGCACGCGGGCCTGTGCCAGGTAACAGCACCGCGGCTGGGCCGTGGGAGCCCGGCTGCCCCCGAGCAGCATGGGGCTGGGGCTCCTCTGCTCCCTGCCGGGGCCGTGCAGCTGGGACAGCCCTGGGAAGGGCAGCCCGGTACCGCCGGCGGGGCCAGCAGGGCTGGGGCAGGTCCGGTAGCTCGCCCTGGGGTCAGCGGGGTGGGCTGGCCCCAGTGCTTTGCTGTGGGCTCAGTGGGGCTGGACTGCCAGCACAGGGCTGGGCCACGGGTCTTTGCTGTGGCTGTGGGACAGCTCAGGCTATGCCATGGGGCAGCATGGGGCTGGGTCATGGGGCCGGGCCGTGGGGCAGCAAGAGGCAGGGCCGTGGGGTTGGGCCGTGCGGCTGGGCCGTGGACCATGGCAGTGCCGGGACCCCAGGCTGAGGAGCCCTGCCCTGCTCTCGGGGCGTCCCGCCGGCGCGGCCCGGCCGGGGGAGCGCAGGGCTCGCCTGCGCGGCCGTGGGGTGCCCCACGCCGGGGTGCGCTGGGGGCCAGCACTGCCCCCTGCCCCCGCCCGCAGGCCGCCGCCCGGCGGCTCTTCTCGGGGCAGCCGCTGGCGGGGCCGCCGGCGGGGGAGGGCCGAGCCGGGGCCGAGCGCGTCCCGCGGGCCGGGGCGGGCGCGGCGGGCGGACGGTGCTGCAGGGCACCGGGGAGCGGGGGAGGCCCGGGAGGCCGAAGCGCCGGGGAGTCGGGGAGCAGCGGGGGCGCGGGGCGCGCAGGGGCGCTGGGCAGCGGGGGAGCGGAGAGCCCGGGGTGCCGGTGGCGGCTGCGGGCGCGGGGCAGAGACCCCCCCGGCGGCGGCGGCCGGTGCGGGTGCCGGGGCCGGAGCCGGAGCAGCCGCCTCTGAAGTTTCCCTCCGCCCGCCCCTTCCCGCGCGCACCGGCTCCCCGTTGCCATGACAACTCCTTAAACTAACACCCGCTGCCGGCGGCGGGGGCCGAGTTCGCGGAGGATCCGCCGCGCGCGCCGCTCCCCGCCCCGGCCCCGCCGCCCCCGCCCGCCGCCCCGCTCCGCGCCTCTCCCGCTGCCGGCGGCTGCCGCTGCCCCCGGCCGCGCCGCGGCTATGGTGGCTCGGGCCCTGCCGCCTGCCGCCCCGCAGGTAACGAGCGGCCCCGGGGCAGGGCCGGCGCCGGGCTGCCCCGCGCGGCGGGGACGGCGGCGGGGCCGGGGCGGGGAGCGCGGTGCGTGGTGCGCGGAGCGGAGCCGGGCGCCCGCGGCGGCGGGGTCAGCCCTGCGCGGGGGAGCGGGCGGCTGCGCTGCCCCGGGGATCGCGCCCCGGGCGCCCGCGGGGGGTCGGGCTCCGGGTCCGGCTCCGGGCGCGCAGGTGCGCGCTCGGGCGGAGGGACGGCGGCTCGCCGGGGCGCAGGCGGGAGGGCTCTGCCCGCCGGCGGGCTGGACTCGGGGCTGCCGGGGGCTGGTGCCACGGCGCGGGGGAGAGGCGGCTGCAGCAGCCCCGCGTGCTGGCCAGTGCGCCGGCTGGGGCCGGGGGCTGCGCGCTGCCGCGCAGGGGATGCCCGGCTGGGTGGGGGCCGTGGGGTGCGGGGGGTAGCTGCGCTGGGCCGTGGGGGCGTGGGGCGCGGTGCCGTGGGGTGTGCAGGGGAGCAGGGGCTGTGGTTTGCATTGGGGTGCTACCGGGCAGGGGCTGTGGTTTGCAGTGGGGGGTATGTGCTGGGCATAGGGCCGTGGTGTGCAGTCCGGTGCGTTTGTGCCGGGGAATTTGGGCTGTGGTTTGTGGTTGGGTGCCCATCCTGGGAGTCAGGGGCTGTGGTGAGCAGCTGGATATGTGTTTTGGGGAACAGGGCTGTGGCTTGCATGGGGAAGTATATGTGGGGTGGCCGTAGCTGTGGTTTGTAGTGGGATGTCTTGGGGGAGAGGGGCCATGGCTTGCATTGGGATGTTGGTACTTCAGGACAGGAGCTATGGTCAGAAGTGGGGTGCCTGTGCTGGGGAGTAAGGGCTGTGATGTGCTTTGGGGCATGTGGACTGGAGAGTAGGGGCTGTGGCTGTAGTGGGAGTCTGTTTTGGGGGATAAGGGCTGAGATTTGCAGTGAGTTGAATGTGCTTGGGGATAGATGCCGTGGTTTGCAGCAACACATACATGCTGGGAAGTAGGGGCCATGGTTTGTGGTTGGGGGTACGTGCTGGGGAACAGGAGCTCTGCTTTTTGGTAGCATGCACGCAGGCAGAGCATGCATCAGAAGATGGGGACCATGACACCTGTGGTATGGTCCAGAAGCATTTAGGCAGGCAGGGGGACTTCTGGTGAAGGCATGGCATTGCTTTTATAGCATGTGCCATTGCTTTTGTAACTTATCTGTTTGTGGTCCTTGTGTATCTGTGCATAATTGGGTGTATCTACCCTCGGGGCTTTGCACATACCTATGCATGATGCTCAGCGCACCATTTTTCTATGTGCTCTGTTGTCTGTATGTAAGCACAATTTGTGTAGTAAGTCATCTCTACTCCAGGCTGTCATGGATAATGAGCTGTTCTCTGGCTCAGGGTGTGCTGGACAGTCCTGTGTATGGGATTTATGTGGTTGTGTTCTTGTGTCTGGGCCTCAGCTTGCAATTTTGCCTGTCCCTGATGTCTTGGGGAACTGCTGGAAACGTGAGAGTCTGCCACTCTCCTACTCTTCCAAAACTGGGTCAAGGAAGCAGAAAACTCCAGAGCTGGGTTTGACTGCACAGGTACTGGTTGGTATCCATGAGTGCCTGTGGATGCTTCTGTAAATCAGGATGGGAGCAATGGATTTAAGCAAATAGGATTTAAACAGGAACTGAACCTGCTGTTCCTTGCCTTGATGCCTATGGACAGGGATCCTCAAAGCCTTCAGTGATGTAAGGGTTACATCTGTGAGGCATCTGTGAGAAACATAGTCAAACATGAGGCTAGCTTTGCAACTGTACCTATACCAAGGCATAGTGGGAAAATGTCTTGCTGTGTAGGCATACAAGGCATTCTTTTAGCTGTTGTGTGTTTGTGCCAGAGTCTTGGGTTGTGAGGAGAGGAGCTGAGGACTTGGGCACTGACCTCTGTAGGGCTCTGGTCTTCTCTTGTTCTAGGTCTCCCGGAGGGTGCCTTTGCCCAGGATGTGCAATTGCTCTTGGTCAGTGTCTGCTGGGCTGGCTGAGCAGTGCTTGCTGTGGCCCTCGCATAAGGATGTTGCATAAGACCCCATGCTCTGAGAGTGTGAGTGTGAGCTAGAGACCTTGGGAGTGCGGGACTGTGTCTGAGGCGCAGTGCGTGGTGTGTGCATTGCTTGCTTGCAGGCAATGGGGCTTGGGGCTTGACTTGCCTGGGAATGGTGTGGGGGCAGGGATGGCTCCTACCTGGGGCATGGGAGGGTCTTTCCCCCCTAGAACTTTATAAACTTCACTAAAAACTTTTGTTGTCATTCTGTCTCAGTAGTGACATGTGGGTAATGGAGACCACACATAACAAGTTTCCATAATTTCTTTTTATACTAGCACTTAAATGCCTTACAAAGTTCTTGTCCATTTTGCATCTGCACAGTAGCCCTCTGTGGAGATTTTGCTGACTATGGCAAACTTGCAAGGTATGTGGCAAAAGGGGCTGAGGGCAAAAAAGGGCACAAAGGAGAATATTACAAGGTCCTTTTTTCAGATAATAACATTTTTTTTCCTGTTGTACAGCATGTAACACCTAAATATTCATATAACACCTAAGTATTCTTAATATTGTTAGTATTATGATATGAATAATGCATATCTGTACTGTTTGTGTTTTGTACTGCATTGTTCACTTAAACCACTATATTGTTCTGGAGGTGCACACAAACAGACACACAAGCAGCCCACTACAGAATATTCTGTTGAGATTTCCACTAGCTAAAAATTATTACTGCTGCCTCCGCACAGGAGTGCGTAAGTGCATATGCAAATGGTGAGGCACATGTGTGCAAGTGGCGAGGAGCAGATTACGGGGCTGTGGGGTGTGTATGGTGCAGGGAGGGGGGCCAGGGTGGCAGGCTGTGCTCCCCCTCCTGTCTCGCAGAGCACGGCAAAGCACGTGTGAAGCTGGGGCATCTCGGTGGGGTGAGGCTCCCTGATGGAGGCACCGCAGGAGCCTGGGTGCAATGGCAAGCTGGTCCTGCCCTGAAGCACAGCACAGAGCGCGTGGCTGCAGTGGGGCTTTGCAGAGCTGGGCCAGAGGCTGGCGATGGCATTTGGGGTAGAGCTGAGCTCTCCCGTGAGAGCCAGGGCAGGGGCATGTGTGCGGCGGGGACGTGGGAGTGGAGCTGCTCCCTGCAGCTGCCTTCCGGACCAAGGATCATTCCAGGGATGGGCCACAGCTGGGAGGTCGCATCAGGAGGACCAGCCGCCTGGCAGCGCTCCTGGATCCTGCCCTGCTCTCCCTTTGCACAAGAGACAAGGAGGAGCTGCGAGGGGAGCCGGAGAAGCTGAGGCAAGCAGAGCTGCGGGGCAGGGAAAGGGTCCCCTCCCAGGCAGCAAGGGGGACTGGCCGTGCCCTGCCCCACTCTGACCTCCTCTGCCTGCCTCTTTCCCCAGCCTGGCTCCGACCACTAGCCCAGGAGGTGGGATCTGGTGGTCTAGCTCTGCCCTCGGCACCAGGGACACAAGGAGCAGGAGCTGTGGGGTGCAGCAGGGGCTCGGTAGCCTTGTGGGGCTGGCAGTGCTGTGGGGCAGGAATCCCCTCTGCCATGGCAGACCTGGAGCAGGGGGAGGCCGTGCAGCTAAAACGAGTACAAAGAGTAAATTGTCATCCCACTCCTAAATGCAGCTGAGCTGCTGTAACTGTGACAACAGGCAAAAGCTCTGGTTCATGAGTGTCTTGGCTCCTGTTGGCAGCGTGGGAAGGGGAGGCAGTGCTGGCTTTGTGGAAGTCTCTCAAGGATCAGCCCAAACTTTCAGGGGATGGGGTGTCTGTGCCACTACCAGCAGTCAGGCTGCCCATCTCGTTATGGGGAGCAGAACGAATGGGGACTTTTGTAACCCGAGAAGCAGGTTGATCAGGAGACTCTTCTATCATTAAATATTGAAAGATATTCTCTGGCAGCAGTGCGTTCCCCCTCACTGACAGCAGCTCTGTGAGTTTGTGATTCTGGATGTTGTATGGACTCAGCTCTGACTGCATGGGTGACTTTGGGTGGGACAAGGCTGTGCGGAGCCTGGGACAGTACAGGGGGACCATCAGTGCCAGCTTCTCACCACAGTG
The DNA here is from genome assembly GCF_034638445.1 of Ciconia boyciana. Classification (NCBI taxonomy): domain Eukaryota; kingdom Metazoa; phylum Chordata; class Aves; order Ciconiiformes; family Ciconiidae; genus Ciconia; species Ciconia boyciana. Next base: position 390,935 of record NC_132934.1, read on the forward strand.
AGCCCCTCCCCAAGCAGAGCTGAGCCCCCAGGATGTATGCAGGATGTGCACCCCACAAAGAGTCTCCTGCAGCCTCAACTTGCCAGGAGCCCTCCATAGCGGGACCAGGCGTTTGTGCTCCAGCCCAGCCCCTGCTTTAATGGGCTGCTCGTTTGGAAGGAGGCTGGTTCTTTGGGTTGCTCTTTCGTGCCAAGGTGGCTGACTTTGCAAGCTCCAGAACAGCAGAGAGACCTTGGTGGGCAGGGGTGGGTTTGGTGGTTGGCTGGGCCTTGTTTGCATTGAGAAACCCGAGGGTGCAATTTGGTTCAGGGCTGCACTTCTCCCCAGGACAGAACTGATGGGTCCTGGGCTGTGTCCCACCTCCCTACAGCTGCTCCCCCCCTTGGGGACTGCAGGGCTCCCTCCCCCGGGAGAGGCTGGCATTCCTGACTTATTTAAGGAGTGGTTTAGACTTCCACGTCTGGATTCTTCTGCTTTTTATAGACATCCTAAGGGGAGTGCAAAGAATGGCAGGAAACACAGCGGCCCCACAAGTGCTCAGCCCTGGATAATATTGTTCAGCACTGGCGGAAGCCGGCCACAGGCAGGGCTGCCCAGGGGACCTTCCCCTGCCTAGAGGAGGCTCAGCAGAGGCTCAGCCATGTCCTTACAACGTGATGTAATGTTTCCTGGCCTTGGTAGAAAGGGACTACGGCTCTCGGCGTGCGTGGGGATACAGGCCATCGCATGCTGGGGCTCGGGGGCTGCAGGCTGTAGCCCTTCCTCAATGTCTCCTGCTCCTCTGCAGGGTCACAGATCCCTGGAGCTGTGAGAGGAGCCTGCTGGGATGTTATGGCCATACTTAAGCTCACCCTGACTGTCTGCTCACCTCCAGCCTGAGTCCCACAGGCCCATGGGGGCCACGTGGAGCAGCTGTGCCTGACCAGGCTGTGCCAGGCAGTCCCGTGCTGTGGTGGTAATTTGGCAGCGGTGTGGCCAGACCAGTGGCTGAGCTTGGTCTTGCACAGAGATGCGCAGTGATGTCTGCCCGTGGCACTGCAGTCCTTGGCCCACGTTTGTGGCTGCCATGTTGCCGGGGAAGGCTTTGTCTGCATTTCTTGTCTGGAGCAGCTGGAATGGATTCCTTGATGATGCTTGTGAGAGGGACCAAGTGGCATTGTCCCTTTGTGGGGTCAGGGCCCCGGGAGACCTCAGGAGGCAGAAACAGGCACGTCCCCTCTGTATGAACCCTGGTCACAGGCATCTGTGTGTGTCCCATCTGCCATATCCTAACCCCATGGATGTCCCTCTGTGCGGAGAGGCATTTCCACAGCCCTCCTGAGATAGGAATCTCCAGATGCTTCCCAGCTCCCAGTTCTGTCTTGGGGACAGTTTTACTTCCTCTGACTTGTCATTTCTGATCATGTCGTGTTTGTTAGACTGCTGGGAACCAGCTGCTGTGGTTACTGCGAGTCTGCAGTCCTTGCCTCTTATCCTGGTAAGGGAAGAAGCTGAACAAAAAGCAGGGAATCTGGACATTTGTGATAGAAGAGTCAGACTTAGGCAAGCAAAAGGCAGAATTGCCATTCATGAGCAAGAGGAATAACAGCCTCCCTGGAGCTCTCCCTGCTAGTCTGAACAAGGCCCCTCTGGCTCCACAGACAGCAGGATCCTCAGGGACGGTGAGGGCTAGGATCCTGGTCGTGTGCAAGCTGCAGTCTAAATACATTGCAGATCATCTGCATAATTTATTCTTCTGTGAAGAGTTTAATTTATCAGGTCCAATAATAAACTCATAAATCTCCTTTGCCTGTTATCAGGGTTGGGAGAAGATGCTCATATTATAAGCATTTAATTTATCTCCTGAGCTGCTTCCTGTGCAGATCAGTGCCTTTGACATTACTGGATGCATATTCCCATGGTTGACGTTCCACTGGGCCCTCATCACCTGAGGACAGAAAAGATGGTGCTCGAGAGGCCCAGCTCAGGAGGAACCCAGGAGGTTATCATGCTGGCCCAGATCTGCTCTGGAGGTCAGGGTGGGATGGAGATGGTGTGGACGAGAGCCAGGAGGAAGAGCCATCCTGCTGGAGATTGAGCAAGGCTGCTGCCGGTGCTGGGAGCCACTCTGCAGTTCAGAGCCACGCTTTGGAACTGTCTTGCTGCCTGGTCCGCCTCTGGCACTGCCCCAGGGCTGCAGAGGGGCAGTGGGTGTTGCAGGAGCTGGGGACTGGTTGCCTGCACTGAGGGGTGATCCTGCTGGCTGTCAGCAGGCTGCAGCAGAGCCTGCAGGAGGGGGCTGCACAGCCTCGCCAGATTGCTGCCGCTGGTAACTTTGGTTGGTATCCTCACCCACAGAAACCACTAGATCTGGCTGGGAACTTGCACCGTTCTGGGCCTCAAGGGCTTCCTGCGGCAGTGAGCTACACCATCTAATTACGGGCGATGTGGAGAAGTATTTCCTTTTCTTAGTGCGAGATCCCACGACATTTTCCTCTGCCCTCATGCTGTGAGATGAAAAGAGCAGAAGCGTCGTCTCCTTTCTGCAGACTGTTCAGGATGTTACAGCCTTTTATCTGTGTCCCTTCTTATTTGCCTCCTTCTAAGGCAGCAGTCTCTGCTCTTTCCTTTCTCTTCTTATGACAGTTTTTCTTGCCCTTTGGTCACTCTTGCTTCCTGTTTCTGAGTCCTCTTCATTTTGCATTTTCCCGGGGAGCCCTGGTGCCCAGTCCTGCACCCGTTAGATGCGTGGGGCTGTGCCCAGGATGGTGGCTGTGCAGGCACCTATTCCTCACGTGTTCTGTGGCCCTTTTAGCTCCCAGCGCTGCCTGCACTGCCCCAGCCCTCCCTTACCTGGCAGGATGGTGGTAAAGTGCAGCCGGTGCTTGGCTTGGTCAGGACAAGGTGCTGCCAGGGGCTTGCAGCTCAGCATCCTGGGGTTATGCCGTGGCTGTGCCAGCAGCCGTCACAACCTGGGGCCTTGGTGTGTATCTGGGGAAGGCTCCCATGCTCCAGATGACTGCCACATGTGTGTGGTTTGGTTAGCTGTCCATCTGATGCCCATGTGGATGCCCAGAGGGTGTGGAGCCGGGCCACCAGGCGTGATGGGGTGTTTGGATTATTCTGCCTTTGGTGACATGTAGCTGTAGCCACGCTGTGTAGCTCCATCCCAAATGCACCACGTCCTTGGGCTGAGGCTGCCTGGAGGCGGTGGGGTGAGCTGGGAGCACAAGCTGCTGGAGATGCCTTTGGTGGACAGGGAGTTCCTGCTCTGTGGCACCACGCAACCCACTCCCTCATCCGAGCCTCCTAATTGCAGCAAACAAGTCTCCTGGCACCGCTGACAGTGGTGGGGTGGGAGGGCTGGTGTGTGCCCTTGCCTGGCTTCAGACCACACTTTGTGCTGCAGTGAGGGATTTCAGATGGTGCATGGGTGGGAGGGAGGCTATGTAGGTGTCCCAGCCTGTGCCACCCTGTGCCCAGGGGTGTTACCCCTCAGCCCTAAGCACTGCAAGGCTGTGCTCGTAGAGGTTTGATGTCCCTGCAGTCCCCTGCCCCACTGCCTGCCCTGCTCAGTCTTGGTATTCCCAGTGCTAAGGGACAGGAGAGAGACTCAGTTCACTATGGTCACTAAATGTCTAAGCAGGACACACACATACCCTGTGCTATTTTGTTTAGGTCCTACATAAACAGCTGTGGTAGGTTTCCTCTGTTTTCATGGCACAGGTGTCCTGTGAACTTTTCTCAAGAGAGGAGTCAATAGGGTAGTGGTAGCTGTGTCTGGAGCATTGTGCTACGGCCCCACTGGGACCTCAGCAGCGTCATTTTACGGAGAGGCACACAATAGCCGCTAAGCTTTCCAGGTGCATCGCAGTGTCTGTGATCCCTCTGCCAGTGGAGGCTGGAGTATATCTTATAAAATGTTTAAAGCCTGCTGGCACCCCAGTTGCCCACGTGGCACACCCTGAGCTCTCTGCAAAAATGGGATCCTTGCTGCGGCCCCTTCCCCCTGCAGCACCTTGCAGTTGCTGACACCAGCTGCAGCACAACAGGAGTGCTCCAAGAAATCCCAAGTCATACATTTTTAATTTTCTACAACAGAGCAGCCATTTCAGCCACTCACCCAGAAAGGATCTTTAATGAGAAGCGAGGAGGGAGAGCATGCACATTTCCAGCACATAAGAGAGCAGAGACATTATGGATACCGTTTTCTCTTTTCCTGGCTGCCCGTAGCTGTTCCTGTATTTAGCCAGGGACACTTGCCCTGGAGTGTTCTGGAGGTGGGCTCAGCTGGCCCTGGTCTCCTGTTGCTCATCCTGAACAAGAGAACAAGAGGGTCGGCCCTGTGGAGGAACTGATCCTTAGCATTGCTGGCATTTCAGCTCGAGCCTGCCTCTGCTTTCAGGCTGTGTCCCACCCAGGACTCTTGCCTGGGAGCGGATGAGCCGGAGTGGGAGAGGTGCACAAGGACCCCTGCCGACCCAGGGTAGGAGAAGTGCTGGAGGACCCCCGCCGACCCAGGGTGGCTGCGTCCGCCTTCCCTGGTGCTGAGGCCTGGGCTGTTCCCTCGGGAAGCTGCATTGCCCTCGCATGTGGTCTCCCCGAGCCATGCTGCGGGGCCAGCGGAGGCAGGGGGCTGCCAGTCCTCCAGCCTGCCTGGGCAAGGGGCAAAGCCCCTGTGGCTCTCCGCGGGGGGCAGCAGATGTGCCTGTCCACGGGGTGAGGATGGGCTCGTGCAGGCAGGAGGGCTCGGGGCGCAGTGCTTCTGCTTGTGTAGGGAGGCCAGGGACGCTCTTTGGCAGGGCGGCAGGTGTTGGTGCAAGCTGTAGGTGACCTTGCCTCTCTCCCTGGTGTCCTGTAGATTTGCCCTGGGGATGCTCTTGTTCCTAGCCCTGGGGGTTCCACACCTCCCTGCTGTCCTGAGGCTGAATCTGCTGTCTACATGGGTGCAGCGTGCCGGGGGGCTGTGCATGTGGTGCGCTGCACTGATGCTGTCCTTGCTGTCTGTTGTCTGCAGGTTGATGAAGAGGGAGTGCTGTGACCCTGTGCCCGTGACAGTCGTTTCAGGTAAGCACTGTCCTATCCTTCCCTTTGTGCCTTCAGAAGGGCGCTGGGCCTCCCGACGGGAGGTGGTGGGGAGAGGGCTCAGGCTGGTGAGGGCCCTGCAGCCTTGTCCCGGGAGGGAGTGGCCTGTCTGGGGCAGTGGGGACAGGGACCTGGCTGTGGTGCTCAGGGACAGCCATGTGGAGAGCTGAGGGCAGAAACGGGGCTTGTGAGGGCTGGCAAAGGATGGCAGGGCTCAGGCTGGAGGAGACAGGACGCATTCAGACAGGCTGCAAGTGATGCAGAAGCAGTTGAGTCAGAGGTAGGTCATTACTACACGACGTGCTTTGAGGAGGCATCAAGAGGAAAGGTCCCAGGGGAGACTGGCTAACCAGGTCTGCCTGGGCCCATCCAGCTGGGATCCAGGGTACCATCTCTGATGGGATCCCCCCAGGCCCATCCAGGTGGGATCCAGGATCTCTGTCTGGGGCAAGTACCACTGGCCTTGGAAGACAGGAGGGTTCCTGGACATCACGCTGGTGTGGGTGCTTCTTCCAGCGCTGGCTGCTCGGATGCTGCCTCATGCAATGGGGCTTTTTACTACCCTGCCTGAGGACACTGGACCCTTTGCAAGCATTGCCTGTCCCCAGCACTGGTGTGGCTGGTGATCGTGTCACGCCACAGCTGTGCTCATGGACTGGGTGCTGCATGTACACTGCTCTACAGACCAGGGCAAGGTCTTGATGGGAGCTGGGTGCGAATGTGCAGCATGTTGTGAAAGGCATTTTCTTTGGCTGCACAGAGTCATTTAGGCTTTTGATGCTGCCTCTGTGGCTGCTGTCAGGCTGGCACGAGGGGAGTTGCAGTGCCATGGCATGAGGCCACCCAGCTTTGTATGTGCACAGTGAACCTGCAGGACCTGCAGGTGCCACAGCTCATGTCCCACAAAGGGAAGCAAAGCAATGGTGGGCGCCCCTACCCCAGGATGCTAGGCCAAGGGCAGGGGCAGTGCATGCTTCCTCCCAGGGCACCGAATGGATGTGAGCAGGGGAGGGATGCAGCAGCTGCTTGCTGTGACTGTGGTAGGGCCAGAGCCTGGCACAGAGGGAGAAAAGGGCGGCCAGAGCTACACTGGGGACAGGGAAGCATGAGGGACAACGTGGGAGAGGGGAGCAGGGAAGCTACTGCTCACAGCTGGTGGAGAAGCAGCTTGAGCTGTAAGATACAGCTGGGGAAAGGCAGGGGAGAGATGTCCTGTGGGAGTGGGAGATGGCAAATGGCAAACGTCTGCCCATGATCTGGGGCTGGTCTGTCCCTTACCTGCCTTATGTTCTTTGCTTGATGGTAGGCCCAGTCTCCTGCCCTGAGTCATGCACTGCCCTGGCCCCTGCGTGCTCCTCTGAACAGCCTTCTCTCTTCCCTCTCCACAGGGGTTTCTTGGTGCCCAGCAAGGATCCCAGCCCCTACCTGGCACAGTACCGGCTGGTTCCTGCCAATGGAGGGTCTGGCTGATGCTGTTCCCGCTCCAGGTGTGCACACCTGGAGTGTGTCCCTGAGGGTGTGTTCCCACCTACTGCTCGCCATGCACCAGTGCAACCAGTGCTGGGGCTTGCAGAGGAGCAGGACTCCAGCTTCTGCCCCTGTCCCCAGGCTGTGACCTGCCAACCCCATTCACTGCAGATATTTGCCATGTCCCACCACAGGGCAGGGACAAGCTGAGAAGCAAGGGTCCCCCGTGCACGTGCACACCATATGGACACCTCTGTGGGGCTGGGGCTCAGAAAGTGCCAGCCTCACCCAGCCCCTTCTCCCTGTGCACTAGGCAGGCTGAGCTGTGGCGTGCAGCAAGCAGTGTATGTTAAGCTTCAGGGTGAAAGCTTGTAAACCAGAGGATGAAACAAAGGAAACATAAAATGCTAATGCACAAGAATAGTGGGTGCTTTTTCTGGCTTTAGCAGGCTCTTTTCAGAGCCTGCAGCTTCATTCCAGGACCCCTGAAATGTGTTGCCACTTCACCTTGTAAATCCTCCAGATAATTCAGGCTGCCCATGCAGGGCTGGCTGTGCTGTGTGGGCCGAGCCGTGTGGGCTGTGCTGCGTGTTTCCGTGCAGGGGCTGGCTGTGCTGCGTGGGCTGCGCTGTGTGGGCTGTGCTGCGTGCTTCCGTACAGGGGAGTCGCTGTGCCGTGCTGTGCCATGCCATGCCTTGCTGTGCCAGGCGGTTCAGGACTGGGGAGCTGCTGCGCTGTGAGGGGTGCTTCCCCGCAGGGCTGCAGGGCTGTGCCAGTTGTCTAAGCACTGGCTGCCAATGCAGGACAGGTGTAGTCTTGGAATATGTGTGGTGGGAATGAATTGTGTTTGTACTGAGATGTGGGCATTTATCCAAGCTATTCTTCTACTGGCTTGTGTGTTCAATGAAGTCAGTCCTGTGTGGTCCCAGAGCACATCCATGACTTGCAGGGCCCATATCTGATTGCTGTGGCAGCATCATTTCTGAACACTTGCAGCAGATCGCTCCACAGAAGACAGTGCTCAGGCCTGGTCCTCCTTATTCTGCAGCAGAACAGCAGATCCCAGTGGGAGCAGGGCCCCGTGGAGCTGGGCTTGGTGAAGGCAGTCCCTGTTGGAGGGCTTTGCTCCTAGCCCTGAAGGAGAAGGACCGTCCTTCCCTGCTACAGCAGGAGCCCAAGTCTGTGCGACAGGGGGAGGCTTGTCAGCGTCTGCGGGAGGCCGTGGCTAAGTCAGGAGCCTGGCTCAGTCCTGCCCTGCTCTGTCCCTGCCGTGGCTGCCTGGCCAGCTGCTGCCTGGAACCTCTTCCCCGACTCCTGCCAGTGCAGCAGCTCTGCCCTGTGCTGGCCTTGTGCTGCCTCTGCAAGGTGGAACGGGCCTGGAGGCAGGGCTGGACAGGGGTGCAGGGAGGGGAGGGATGCCAGAGAGGCGATTAGCATCTCAGTCCCAGACAAACAGATGGAGGCAGCGTTATCCTATTACCTAAGGGCTAAGTGGGAGAAGCTGAGTGGTGTGTTCAGGGTGGCTGATCAGTGGGCGCTCTGGGCTCCTGCAGCGGCAGGATGTTTTTCTGGGGCGGCAGCCACCCCGACACCAGCTCTGGATAGTGTCTGCACCCGGGCAGCACTGAGTCCCTTGGAACAGGTCAGATATACTCTTCTAGACATGGGGTCAGGACTGGCAGCCCTGGACCCTGCGCTCTGCTGCTGGGGCCTGGAGCTTTGGCAGGGAGGCCAGGGCACCTGCAAGGTTGGGGTGCTGGGGCAGGGCCAAGGCCATCGCAGGTGCGGCTGAGCGAGGGGATGGTGATGGGACCCTCACTGGTGGGGATGATGAGGGGGTGGTAGGTCCTGGCAGCAGCAGGGCTGTCCCAGTTGCTTCGCGGATTGTGTAATTCCTGAAGGTTCTCGGGTTTCTTGCTTCTTGCTGTGTCGTGCTCCTCCTAAGCTGGAGCCAGGAGGGCGGAGGAACGGTGCAGGATTGCAACAGGTACAAGGCAGTCGTGAAGTCTGTGCAGCCCCACAGCTGTGCAGGATGGCAAGCTGGGTCAGCCTGGGTCATGGCATTGCCCACACATCGAGGGTCTGGGTGTTTACCTGGCTGTGCTGCTGTGGGTCTGTGCCTGCTGCCCACTGTGCAGGGACACAGAGGTGTATGCTGAGATGAGGGTGGGAAGTGTGGGAATCTAATGCTTGGATTTACTTGTCCTTGGCCTGTACCACCTTCCTGGGCTGTGCTTACCTGCAGTTGTGCCCAGTGGTGGTATGGGGAGATGGAGGGAGCAGATGTGCTTTCTGCCAGCCTGTCCATGGTGGGGCAGGCCCCAGGATCTTGTTCCTCCTGGCTGTGTCCTCACGTGTGTCTGACCCAGGCATGCTGCTCTCCTGCATCGATGGGATGGGTGTGTGGGTCCTTATGCCCTGGCTCCACATGAGGAACTGGTGGGGGTTCAGTGACTTGTGGGACGGGAGGAGATGCCAGTCCATCCAGTGCACACCTCCGGGCAGAGGTGCTTGTGGCCAGGCTGATCTGTTGGACTGTAGAGGGGTCTAACTCCCTGCTCTGGTCTTGGTGGTGATTTCCAACTGCTCTCGTGGTACTGTGGTTGGTGCAGTGCCACCAGTGAGGAGAGGTTTGTCCCTGTCCCTGCTGGTCCTGCAGGGCAGTGTCACCTGCTGACTGGGCAGGCAGCAGGCTGCAACACGGGTGCAAGATTGGGGGACCCCGACCAGGGGTGCACAGGGCCTTGCACGTGCTCCATGAGAGTGTGTAGCTGTGGTTACCAAGGTGACTGAGTTAAGTGATGTTCCTATGGCTACGCACCGCTCGCGCTCAGAGTTACCACGGGGGGAGTGTGCGAAGCCCCCAGGATCCCTGGTGCCTCCTCACAAGGCTGTTCTCATTGCAGCCATCCCCTAGCTCCCACTCTGGAGACACCTTCCCAGGGTGGGAGAGGCTGCATGGGCAGCTCTCGGTGCTGAGCTTCCCCGTGGGCCGTGGGCTCTGCAGACCCCGAGGGCTCGGGGATGGACCAGCCGTACACTCTCCCTGCCTGGGTCTCCATGGCCGGCAGGGAAAGACTTGCGGTTTGCAGACACCCCTGTTGGGACAGGCCCTGCGTGGTGATGGGGCTCTGGGGACACCCTCACCACTAGAGCAGCAGTCACCAAATCCTTGGAGCCCTGCATTAGTAGTGCCAGCTCCTGTGAAGTGCCCTCACAACACAGGGAGCTCATATCCCAGCTGCATTGTAAGGGAATAGGTCCTGCAAGCTTCAAAGTCTTCACCCACCTCTGCCTTTCCCCAGGCTCTGTTCCTCCCTTCAGGCGGGTGCACCCAGAGGTGGGGTCCTGTGGGGACAGGCTGGGGTGCTGCATGGCCTGTGGGGCTGTCTCCGAGCGCATGCTGCACAGGGAAGGGTGAGGGGCAGCCCAGGAGGAAGGACCGTGGTCACTGATACTTTGCCAGGAACTCGGATAGATACAGAACTCGGATAGATACAGGGCCACGGGGCAGGAAGCAATGGGGACTTGCCCCATCTCTGATGGAGAAGAGCTTGGGGAGACCCGAGACATGGGTCAGTCGTAGAGGGAAAAGGGATGTCTGGGAAGTGGTTCTCCACTCTGGATTTGTACTGGAGTGAGCCCAGACTGGGAGGCTTGACGGACTGTCCTCATGTGGCTGGGGCAGCTGCTTGCATCTTGCTGCTGCTGCGGGAGCCTGGAGCCCCACACAGAGATGTTCTCCCTGGGGGGCAATCAAGGATGCACAGACCCCAAGGAATGAGGCTGGTATGCTACAAACTCAAAACTGCCTGAGGGTTAGCTGTTCCTGTGCAAGACCAGGAGCTGGCTGGCTCAAAGAGGCTGTGGAAACAGCCAGAGTGCAAGCAGCAGATCCTGGGGAGGTGGGCGTGTGACAGAAACCTGGATTGAAGAGGCCACATGTATGGCCAGGGCTGTGTGTGCAGTCTGATAGGGCTGGGTTACAGACTTTCCACCCCCGCCCCTCATTCCTGCTCTTGTGTCATTGTTCATCGCCACTTCTGCGTTACAAGAACAGCTAGAGCTATGAGCTGCTCCTGCTAAAAGCCATCAGGACAAGATGGGCTTGGTTTTAACTTGGGCCAGCTTCCTGGGCCAGCTGGCAGCATGGGCTGCCTGTGTGTCTGCATGTCCACCCCAGGGGTGGAAGTGAGTGCACAAGGATGGGGGCAAGGACCAAACCTCTGTGTCCCAACGTTGCCACTGAAATGCCTATGTGGTGCAGCCTTCGCATGCACGTGCTGTCCTGCCCACCAGACCACTGTCCTACCTGCCCAGCTTGCCCAGTGAAGGGGGTATGTGGCCAGGCAGTAGGCAGGGCTGAGCCTGGCAGTGGCTGTGCTGCCCCAAACCACACTCAGGGCTGTGTGGCCAGTGCCTGGCACCGGATAGCACTGTACTCTGTGTGGGGACTGCAGGGACAGAGAGAGGGTTTGCTGGCCTGTGCTCCTTCCTCCTGGCTGGGACCAGCCAGTGGGTGCTGCTCCTCCAGCATGGGGCCAGGGGTCTTGTCTGGGGCTGTTGGCTCCTGCTCTGCCCTGTGCAGGCTGGCAGGGAGCTCTGCTGCCCATCAGGCCACCTCCAAGGGGTCTGGCTCCTTCCAGCAAGGGGGGCAGTCCTGCGTCACCACAGGGTTATGGGGCAGGCAGTGTGGCCGTGTCCTAGAGCTGGGGATGCACGACCCTCCCTGTGGGAGGTAGGCAGCCAGGAGTCCGTGCAGGGCTATGACCTGCGGGAAGCATATGTATTTTGGGCCAGGGATTACCGCTGTCTGTCCTGTTGAAGAGTCAGCTCCAGCTGGGACAGCGTCAGGAGTGAGCAGAAAGCCTTTGCTTTGGCTGAGTGGGGCTGCCCTGGGGCCAGGCTGGTGGGGATTGGCTCCTGTGGTTGTGTGGTGCTGTGCTCGCTGGTGGCCAAGTACCAGGTTCCTCTCCTGCAGCAGTGCGCAGCGGACGTAGTCAGGCAGTGAGGGACTGTGGGACAGCTGTTAAGGACAACTCTTGGGAACCACTGTGCTAAAGACTATTGCCCCAGAACTCTGCAGACAGGATCCCCTACAAGTTGCCACCAGCCATGCGCCACAGCTGCTTCCACATGTGCATGTGCTGGAGGAGTTCAGGGGTGTCCCTGCCTCCTTGCTGGGCACTCAGAGACACAGATGAGCCCCGGTGTTCCCAGGCCTGCACTGTGTAGGCAGAGGATGCTGCTCCTTATCCCTCTGCCCCTCACTGGGGTCAGCACTGCTCTGCTGTCACCTCAGGAAAGCCAAGCGCTGGTGCAGTGGGTTTGCTCCCAAGAGCGGTGCGTTGCAAGACTTGCCCTTTAATCACCCACACATCCCCAGTGACCCACTAACCCTGGCAAATGGAGAGAGGGAAAATCAATTGGCAGGAGAATTACCCATCAGGCCCTGTAGGACACTGCGGCTACATGCAGGCTGATCAATGAGCACTGCTCCCTCTCCCTCTCCTCGTTAGCTCTGTGCATCCTGACACTCAGTTTGGGGCCACAGTAAGCACAGTCCTGTGCGTGCCCCTGCCTGCATGGGTCAGTTCTGGAGAACACGGGCAGTGGTGGCAAAGGACAAGGTTGGGCTGGTACAGGCTGCTTTGTGCTACCTGTCACGTGGGGCTGGGACGGAGCCATGGCAAACAGCAGGGCTGACTGACCTGCTGGTGCCCTGATAAGCAATGAGGAGGGCTCCGGCATTGTGGAACCCTAGCCCTGGGCAAGGCCCTGCCCGGTAGCCCCGGCATGGAGCTGGCAGCGTACCGAGGACCAGCCCTGTGTCAGTGGGCAGGTGGCCCGTGGGAGCCCCAGACTCCCGACACCCTGCGCAGGGCACTGAGCTCAGGCCCTGCCGTGGGGGCAGAGCAGCACAGTCCCTCCCGCTCCCTGTCCCCCCCCCGCGGAGGCCACCGTGCCTTCCACAGTGCCTGCAACCATCGACCGTGCATTCCAGCTGCAGCCGCAGCCGCCCCTGGTAAATCAGTAACGTCTGGCCTGTGTGAGAGGACGACTCTGCTTGTCCCATGGGCATTGCTAGCCAAGCGAAAGCGGACGCTCCCTGATCCTTTGAGGTGAGGGCTTGACTCCCTGCAGCAGCGTGGGAGGGCTGGGGGCTCTGGGCAGGGCTGTTAAACATGACCCGGGGCTCCCTGGTCCTGGGAGGTCTCAGGGGTGACGAGGAGCTTGCACAGCACCTGCACAAAGAGCCGGGGCCAGGCTCAGGAGTGCCGTGGGAGCTGCTGGAGCAGGCATCGGGTCTGGTCTCTGGAGGGGCAAGCATTGCCTGGGGCTCTGCAGCTGTGTCTACAGGGTCTGGCAGGGTGGGGGCAACGCTGGTGCAGGTGGGTGAATGTGCTGCCTTGTCCCCGGTGCAGCTGGGTGCTGATCTGGAGTAAGTCAGGTGAAGTCTGTCCTTAGTCGGACCTTTCACTAGCAGTGAGGCAGAGGTGGTACCCCAACAGCTTGTCCTGCCGCAACCGCCCCAGCTCCAGCACGCAGGGCCGTTCCCAGTGATCCCAGTAGAGACAGCCCTGTGTGCTGCTCTCCATACCCACCATGGCAGCGACATCCCAGTGGGATGCCGGATCTCCCCTTGGCCCCCACTTGTGATGCTGCTGTATCCGCCCACAACCCCCGTGCGGTGTGAGGAGCCCTGGAGCACAGGGACCTGGTGCAGCTTGTGCCCCTGCCAGTGTGCGGCCGTGGGGGAGAGCTGGTGTATGTGCTTCTCCCACACGTCAGCATGACCCAGGTACCTGGTCCCTGCTGAGTCGGTGCTGCAGTAGCTGCCACTCCCTGCCATCTCTCCCAGGAAAGTAGCACTTGTGCTAGAGAGCAGCTGCCTGCAGCCTCCTGTACCATGCCTGAAGCGCCAGCCCTTGCTGTGCAGGCACACCTGGGGATGTGGTGAGCCAGATGCTCCCATGCTCGTGTGTCTCAGGAGACCCTGTTCCTCAAAGGGCCAGGCCTTTCCGGAGTCACAGAGTCACTGGGCATGTGAGTTGGAGAGGCAAAGCCCGAGGCAGTGCACCAGCAGGCTCACTGTGCATGGGAAAGGCAGGTGCTGCAAAGGGGAGGGAATTTAACCCTGATTCAGACAGGGAAAACTGCCAGTCCCAGGCAGGCTGCATTACTTGCTGTAGTAGACTGGTGCTTGGAGGTTTCTGCAAGACAGTGTGGCTGGATGCAGGTTAACCCACTCAGGTGTTTGTGGCCACCATGCCTGGGTGGCCAACAGTCCCTGCAGAGGAAGATGCAGAAGGTGTGCAGTTCTGCTTTGCCCCCATGCTGAGACTTGTAAGATCTCCCTTGATTCTGGAAAGATTGTCGCTGTTGCTGTTGAGGTGTTAGCTGCTATTATCCTTGTTTCGTTTCCAATGCTCCCTAGCAGACTGTTAGCATCCGTGGGACTGCTGCTGGGGCAGGAGCTGATACCTGCCTGCGATGCGCACTCTGGGTGACAAGGATTTTGAAGCCTGGAAAAGCACGAGCCATGCACCGCACTCCTTCGGAAGTGTGTTATTTTGTATCCCTAAGTATGAATGCAGCCTGCAACTGGTCCCTGTGACCAGGGCCCCTCCTGAGTCTGTCAGTCCCTGGGGGAAAGGGGTCTGCCATGCAAGAGGAGACCACATAAGTTGCACTTGTTTAGCCTGCAAAGTGAAGTCTGAGTGTGGATCTAATTGCTGCCTGTGATATGTATATAAATACATACATAAACAAAGGAGGAGAGAAGAGCTTGCACAGGCTAACAGACAATGCTGACGCAAGAGTAGGGTGAACTAGCCGTGAATGTGTGGGCTAGAAATTAGGCCATTTCTAACCATCACAGCAAAGAAGGGTCTGAAACAGCTTTCCAGGAAGAGGAGAGAGAGCAAGAGGAGAGCTGGAGGAAGGAGTTTGGTAAGACGATTTCAGTCATGGCGCCTGGGGTGCCAGCAGCCCTGTCCCTGAGGATGGAAAGAGCTACCTCCCACCCTCCCACAGCCCGGCGCTGGCCAGCTCTGGCTCCGCACAGCGCTGGGCTCTTGCTCCAGGCTGCAGGACCTGGTGCCAATGCTGTCCACAGCCGCAGGTCTTTGCACCCCTTGCTGGGGTTCCTTTGGCTGCACCAACCCGCTCTTCACCCTGCCACAGGACGGAGTGGCAGCACCTTCCCTCCTGCCCAGGCAGGTGCCAGCTTCCCCTGTCTCAGGAGCAGTTCCAGCTGGCACCCCTGCTGCGGACTGCCTTGGTTTCTTCTTCCTGCTCTTATCATGCCCTGGGGCTGCGTGTCTTCTTCAGATCTTACCTGTTGCACCTTTCTAGGTCCCACCACCGCAGTGCTAGCACTACACATTTCCCAGGATTCTCCCAGCCAGATGCCTTCTCTCCAGAGCAAGAGTAATTCAGTAATACACCAAGTGACAGCCACGGTTCTGCATTACCTCTAACCCAGGGGGGACCTGGAGCCCCGATGGAGAACTCTGAAGATGCCAGAGCAGTGTTCAGCAGCATGGTGTGGGATGATCCCCATGGCATGGCTGCCCTTGACGGAGGGATTTGTGAGAGATGGCAGGGAAGGTGGCTTAGGCTCCGTAACTCTGGGAATGGTGGAGAGTGGGGCAGGCCATCAGGGAATGCTGTTTCTCACAGCAAAAGAGGTAAAGGTGGCTAGACTTTACAACCTCTTGTGAGGGCTATTGCAAAGAGTATTTGGAAATCCAAATAAACTGCTCTACTCTGGGTTTCACTTATTGGTGCTCCTGGTGGCACGTGCAGGCAGCTCTACTAGACTAGTGAGGTGTGACTTTCTTTGATGGAAGCAGTACTGATTTGTTCTTCTCACTAGAAAATCTTCTTGAAAGATTTTACAACTCTCTTTGATGATTTTTCATCCATTTTTCCTGGTGTTAGAATAAGACTCATTGGATTATAATTTCTAAGATGCTCAACTTGTATCTTTTTTCAAGATAAGTGATTTTTTTCCTCAGCAGAGAAGTTGATTTAATAAGAGAAAATGAATGTGAATGACTCTGCAAGTCAGTAATGGAGTTCGGGCGTGGGGGTGGCCAGTGCATTTTTCCAACCATTCACAGTTGTATCTTAAACATTATTGGGAACTAATGAGGTACCAGAAGACTGGGGAAAAAAAAAAAAGAATAATCCTGACAATTACCATCTGGAGCATTTAATTTCTCCCCCTAGTGAAATAACAAGACAAAAAAAAGGAAAGAAATAAAATCAATGAACGGCAATAGTTGAACAGAACTACAGGCAGCAGACCACAGGCACAGGCTCTGATGGGTGCCGCTGCGAGGCTGGGTGGAGGGAGATTTGCCCCTGAGAGGCCACAAGCCAGAGCCACCTCTGCCCACTGGGACACCCTGGTTGCAGGACTGATTTAGGGGGTAGATCCTGGCCTGCTTGGTTTGTTGCCGCAGGGTGGTATATGAGGGTGGCTGAAGCTGTGCTGGCTGAGGCAACATGAAGGGACAGTTGTGGCATTGCTCTTGTTTAATTCCCTGTGTGGTGGTGTGTCAGAGGGAGGAAGGCAGCGGGTGGGAGCCAGGCCCCTCTGCAGCAGCGCACGTTCAGAGGAAAGCTGTAGCATTTGGGGGGTCTCGTGCAAGAACAGTGCCCACTGTCAGTGAGGCGTGCCCCTGCCTGCACGGCACGGGCATGGCTCCGGAGAGGTGATGGGCAGAGCTCGGGATCCATCCCCAATGCCTTTGGGCAGATGGGTCCGCATCCAAAGTATTCCTCTGTGTTGGCTCCAGGCTTCCTTCAGCTCACGGGTCCTCGCCAGCTCCGTGAAGGTACAGGTGTACATGTGTGCCCCAGCTGCAGGAGGTCTTCCTGCTCTGCTGCTTGCGAGGGCGTACACAAGTGTGCATTGCCGTTGTCCCCTCTGTTCCAAGGTCTGCCTGCCTCTGTGTAGATGCATGCCCACAGGATGCAGTCAGACCACGTGTTGCTTGTATTTCTGATGATTTATCTCCTTACTATGTGCATTTTTCCAAGCAGAACTTCGTGTTCCTCCTGCTCTTGTTTCTGATCTCTTTGGGGCCTTTTCACTTGCCTACTCCCAGTTTCACACCGCATTTCATTAAGGTGTTGTTCGATCCTTTCTTCCAAGTCACTAATAAAAATCAGGCCCAGTCCTCGCCCTGAGCCCATGGCAGTAGCTGAACAGCAGTGGTGACAGCTCGTTTTGCGTCCAGCCTTCGGCTACTTTCAAGCCTGACCAAGAGGCAGGCAGAGCCAGTCTCCCACGCTACAATGTCGGGCGAGGCTCTGCCCGTCCCATGGCAGCTGCCACTCTCAGGGAGCAATCCCAGGCCAGGGCTTCTGACACGGGCCCTTTGTTGGCCCATCTCCCGGCCTTGCTGGGCGGCTGACACGCGCACAGCATCCTCCATACAGACCCGGCTTCCCTCAGCCCCGCTTCCTCCGCTGGGGCATCAGCTGTCAAGATTTGAGACCATGGGCTCTCAGGGTCATGCATGGGTTATGACGGGTCCTGCCAAGGGTCTGCACGGTCCCTGTCCTGCCCTCAGCCCCTTGCCGCAGGGTGCTGGGCGCTCCTCAGGGTCCTGCTGGATGCTGTGCTTCCTCATCTTGCCATGTCTCAGTGCACGTGTGAGGATGGGACAGCCTCCCTGAACACTGTGCCACCCTTGCCTGTCCCCCAGGACCCTGGCGCACTGCTGGTGGCAGACTGGGAGAGGCCCCATGGACCCACGCTCGCGTGGCTGCAGGTTTCTTCTCTTGGCCTTGAGCCGTTCGGAGTGATTCTGCCATGTGCAGGCCGCAGTTGCTGGCTTCCCAGTTCAGACTTTCCATGCTCCCCTCTCTGGCCCTTTGTTCAAGATGTATTTTTGCCGTCTCCCTTCCTGACCACTCTTCTTCCTTTGTCTTTTGTGCTATGAGAGACTTCAGCCGGCGGCTCCTTCTTGGCTGTTTGTGACTCATGGTCATTTCATCCACTTCTTCCCCTCACCAGCCGCACCTCGTCCCTGGTGTCCCTGACTCAAAGCCGCAGAGCCCAGCCTGTTCCCTGCACCCCTCGCTTTTGCCAGGTGGTCTCGTCTGCTTCAAAGCCTGCATCCCTTTGCCTGAGACCTGTGAGCTGCTCAGCCCCAGCGTGTGCTCTGTGGAGCTGCAGTTCTGATGCACCTCTACCTGGGGCCTGGACAGACACAGGATGGGGTATGCTGTGTGCTCTGTGGAGCAGGAGGCTTTCCAATGCCATCGGTCTTGTCTCCTCTCGCCCCAGTGCCCTGCTAGAGAGCTGTTCTCAGACCCCGGGGAGACACAGCAGGAGAGCTGCTGAGGGACAGGCACCCTGGAAAGGCATGGTCTTTGCTTGCTTTGTTGCTGGGCAAGAATGTTTTCTCATACCTTAAAAAGGGACTGGTTGGGGATGACTGAAACTGTCATGGCAATGTGTCCTCCTGTCCGAGCACAAAGGCTTGACCCATGCCAGGGTGGCACTGAGAGACCAGGGGCGATGGGAATCTGGGGTGCAGGGGAAGCAGGAGACTCCCTGGTCCTTGCATCTGTGAAGCAGCAGCAGACAGACAGGACCTGCAGCTCTCCAGCACAGGGGTGCAGGTGTGGATCGAAGGAAAGGAGGAGCCCAGAGACCGGCCTGTTGCTCCTGGGCTGATCTCATTGTTTGTTATGATCAAGCCATGATTTCTGTTCTGGGGCTAGTTCCACGGAGTTGCAGTGCTCGTGCTCCAGGCCCTGTTAGACTCCCCCTGTGACCCTGAACTTCCAGGTCTGTGGATGCAGCCTTCTCTGCCTGTCTCGCCTGTTCTGCCAGTGCAAGGCATTTGCAGCAGATGCTGCTCCAGCTGGGAGTTGCTTGGGGCCAGCCAGCCTTGCAGAGTCAGGCTCTCACTGATGCCGGCCTTGTGCAGTCCCTCGGCCTCAGGGTGGGAGGGCTGAAGGAAGAGCCATTAGTCATTTCCTGGACAGATCCAGGCCATACCGTAAATCTCTCCAGCTCTTAGTGGTTTGGGGGCTATTTCTGTTTGAGGATTGTCACGTAGATTAAAGCCTTGAATCCCAGCCAGTGCTGGACCGGACACAGTCCCATGCACAGTCCTGCAGGGCTCAGCCCAGCATCCCATCTGCTCTTGGCAGGGCAGTCGCTGGCCTGTCCCTGCCTGGGAGCAAGGGCTTGACCTGCTGGGCAGGCAGGGTCCTCCTGGCTTTAATTAGCCTTCACTGGCAGGGGGACTGGCAGAAATAGCAGCCCGTGGTGGCAGCTGCTTGCGTCTCTGCTCTATGCTGGACCTAACGGTAGCTGCGCCTGCCACTGCTCCAGTGCGTGCGCATGTGGCTTCTCTGACTGAGAGAGGTCTCTGGGGTGGAAACACAGGTCAGCTGTCCTCTCACTCCCAAAACTTTGGCACAAGGGCACCGCTGCATCCTGTTGTCCCAGCACAAGCCAGTGCGGGAAACCCCTGGCAGACAGCCCCAGCTCCTCGCCCAATGTGCTGGTGGAGGTGCTGCTGGAGCCTGCAGTCCAGGGCCCAGTCTGGCTGTTTGCAGGTGTGCACAGATGCACTGGGTGGTGACCACCTCCAAGCAGGGATATTGGGGTTAGCACTCCAGTAACTGCAGAATGAATAGTTTACAGGGCCAGAACCAAGACCTTTCCCTGTAAAACGCAGAGACAGGCAGGGTGCTGACCCCCCCGCTTCTGAGTCACATCTGCTTGTCCTGCTGATGTCCAGCCTCCCACATGAGTCCCCCCTGGCAGATGGGGAAGGAGCCAGGCAGGTGCTCCAGGTATGCTGGTGTGGATGTGGAGATGGAGGATCATGGTTGCAGATGGGGGACAGGGCCACTGGGGCCAACTGCAGGCATTGGTGATGGTGTGGAGAGAAGACAGCTGATCAAAGGAGCAAAGCAGGCCCCAGAAGCTGGGACAACACATCCTCCCTGCCGGGGTCCCCCCCCGTGGGGTCCCTGTGGGGGTGCCTGTGTGCAGTGTGGGGGTCCTCTCCCAGGCCCCTGCCAGGGTATGGTCCCTGCTGGGGGGTGTTCCGCGGGGAACCACAGGAATGCCCGTGTGCAGTGTTGGGGTCCTCTCCCGGGCCCCTGCTGGAGGATGGTCCCTGCTGGGGGGAGTCTTGCGGGGTCCCTGCGGGGGTGCCCGCGTGCAGTGTGGGGGTCTTTTCCCGGGCCCCTGCTGGAGGGGGGTCCCTCGGGGTCCCCGCAGGGATGCCCGTGTGCAGTGTGGGGGTCCTCTCCCGGGCCCCTGCTGGGGGATGGTCCCTGCTGGGGGGGGGTCCCGCGGGGTCCCCGCAGGGATGCCCGTGTGCAGTGTGGGGGTCCGCGCTCACCGCCTCTCCTCACCCCGCAGGGTCCCCGGGCGGGCTGTGAGCTCGGCCCCCGGTGCCGGTGCCGGCCGCCCCGCCGCGCCGCACGGAGCATGCCTCTGAGCCCCGCCGGCAGCAAACATGAGAGCCCGGAGTCGCCGCCGCCAGAGCCGCCGCCGCCGCCGGAGCGACAGCCCCGCGCCGCCGCCGCCGGGGAGCCGGGCGCCGGCCTGCGGGAGGAGGCGCGGCTCGACCCGGCCCGGGGCCCCGGCGGGCCCCGCTCCCCCAAGCTGGCGGCCCCGGCGCGCATGGAGGAGCCCGCGCCCGGCGCCATCGTCGTCCGCATCGGCATCCCCGACCTCCAGCAGACGGTGAGTGCCCGCCCTGGCCCCGGCCCCGGGCCCGGCCCCGACCCACACCCCGACCCGGCCCCGGTTCCGCTCCGCGACAGCTGCCGTCCCGGCACCACCCGGCAAACTTCGCACCGCCGCGGGCCCGGCAGGACGGCTCCCCGGCGCCCCGCTCCCCGGTGCCCCGCTCCCCATTGCCCCGGCTCCCCATTGCCCCGCTCCCCGGTGCCCCGGCTCCCCATTGCCCCGCTCGCCGGCTCCCCGCTCCCCGGTGCCCTGGCTCCCCGGTGCCCCCGCTCCCCTTTTCCCCGCAGAACCCGGCAGGGACGCGGGTGGAGCGGGCCGGGCAGCCCCGGCCGCAGCGCTGCCTTTCCGGGGCACAGCCCGGCCGGGGCGCTTCGGGGCCCCCGGTGCGGCCGCAGCCGGGGCCGCTCCCGCCGCCGGGGGCCCGCACCGGCCCGGGACCGGGCTATGCTCCGCCGCCTGCCCCGAGCGCGGGGGACAGCGGGGCTGGGCGTGGGGAGCGGGCGCAGCTTAGAAGGCTCCAGCATCGGCATGGTACCGGTACCAGTACTGCTCCAGCACTGGCTCCGGCACCGGGATCGGCTCCGACACCAGGCCGGGCTCCGGGCCGGGCGACGGGAGCACGGAGCCGCAGCGCAGCGCTGGGACCTGACGGCCGCCTGCTTGCTGGCGGTGTGGGCAGGCAACACCGGGCAGGGCGTGCGGGCAGCGGGGCTGCGCCGAGCCGGGTGTGGGTGTGCGTGGGCTATGCATGGATGCCGATGTGACCGCAGCGGGGTCAAGCGTCAGGCCCGGGTGCAGCACAGCAGTCGCGTTGCGTGCTGGTTGCGCTGCTGCGCCGGACGGCAGCACGGCGGGGTGTGGTGTGCCGGGCCAGGGTGCCGCAGGCAGGACGTGCAGGTGTGATCTGCCGGGAGCTGAGGTGTGACACAGGAGGGCACAGGCATCACAGCGTGTCAGCTGGGGCGGCTGTGACGTGGGGCAGCACGTGTGGCACAGAGGGGCAGAGGGTGGCATGACGGGTGGTTACCCGCGGGCACAGCGGGTGCCTGGGAGGGCGCAGTGAACCATGGAGGGTGTGGGGTGGCTGTTACAGACTGGGGCAGTGCTGGGGGTCACCTGTGGTATTGGATGCCTGGGGGGAGCGAGTGCTTGGAAACTGAGCCTGGTCAGTGCAGGGAAAAAGTTCACTGAAGGCCTGCAGTAACTGTGGCCCTAACGAAGAGTGCTCATTAGAGGTGAGGTGCTGGGAGCAATGGCTTGCCTGGGGATGGGTGGACTGCGAGGCAGAGGGAGCCCATGCTCCAGGACGAGGCATTGCGGGCAAGAGAGGGGGTGCCCCTTGGGGTTGAGGGGTGGGGGGAGATGAGGAGACGGAGAGACTTGGGGCGAGCAGAGCATTGCTGGGGTGGAGGGGACTAAAGGAAGTGAGAGCACTCCTCTTCGGTGAGGAAAGAGTTCTCTTTTGGAGACTGGCATGGGGGTCCTGCTCGGTAATGGAGGGGTAGCGGCTGGGGCCAGAGAGCTTGCTAGAGGACGGTGGCTCTGGGGCTGAGCTGGGGCCAAGCACTTGAGGCTGAGGTGCTGGCACACTTGCAGGCACAGCTCTGCAGGCTCAGCTGCCAAGCACTGGGGAGCGGCAGAGGCAGGTGAGGCAGCGCTGCCTTTGCTGTCGAAGAATCGGACAGACGCTCTGCTCTAGCGAGGACTGACCTTGTGCTGCAGGAAAGGCTTTACACCTGCTCGCTCCCGCCCCAGCCTCTACTGGGGTTGTGAGCAAGGCTCTGGGGACACGGTGTCTGCTCTTTCCCTTCACTGTTGTATTAGCCCCAGCACATCAGCTCCTCCTCTGTCAGCCCTGTGCATACCCAACCCCGAGCTGATGCACAGACCCGGGTCTCATCCTGCTCCAGCCCTCACCCCAGATCCCGTTGTGTGATGCAGCACGGGGCAGGGCCCAAGGACTGTCAGTGAGGGCCCTTGCTCTGCACATTGCCATGGTATCCACCTCTCTGCTTTGCTGTT
This sequence comes from Ciconia boyciana, assembly GCF_034638445.1. NCBI lineage: Eukaryota > Metazoa > Chordata > Aves > Ciconiiformes > Ciconiidae > Ciconia > Ciconia boyciana. Next base: position 413,232 of record NC_132934.1, read on the forward strand.
CTTTGGGCACTGCTCTGCAACTCCCTTCCTCGTCTTAGTTTGTTTTGGGAGCGTGCATGGGCATTGGAGGAAGCAGCAATGCTGGAGTCAGTGTGATGGTGTGTTGCAACCCTCCCACCCCTCCTTCCTCCTTACAAGTCTTCCACTGCAACCAGGGGATAGTCCCAGAGTCAGAGTGAAGCCGCTCAGCCTTGCCAGACGGAAGATCACCAGATGCAGTGGAGGGAATGGGGCACTTCATGCAAAGCAGAGCATCTTTGCATGTGTAAAGTAGGAATTTCCCTCCCAGATCTCCCTTCCGCAAGGGGCAGATGCATATCAGAGAGCTGAAGAGTGGAAATGTTTCTGGTGCAACCTCCGTGGGCTGGGGGTGGGAGCCAGCAGAGCAGGAGCCCCTGGGGAGACCCGCGGGCTGCCTGGGGCTGGGGGCGTTGCTCCTCTCGGGCGGCCGAGCAGTGCTTCGGGCTGGCAGAGGGGCGGTGGGGAGCGCTGGAGGCGTGGGGCAGCGCTGCCGGGTGCAGGTAAGAGCACCAGAGCGCTCGCACCCTGCAGAGCGCAGGCTGCGCACCGTGAGCCTGGTTGATGTGCAGAGGCAGTCACTGCAGTCGCAGCTCGGGGCTCTGGCTTTGCAGTGCGAGTAGTGGGAGCTCACAGGTCGAGCACGGCGCTCGTGGAGGGGCAGGGCTGCCCGACCAGCCCTGTCCCCGCTGCCCGTCCCACGGGGCAGCGTGCTCTGGATTTCATGGGATGCAGATGGGAGTTGGAGTCTGTGCTGTGGCACCTGCTTCCCCGGGCAGAGAGAGGCGGGATGAAAGCAGATTTGGGTGCAGGCTCCCTGCAGAGCAGTTTGCCCTGGGGAGCCGTGGGAGGCAGGACGGGGGGGGGGGTGATGGCTGCTCTGTCAGACCCTCTGCTGCCCCGCGGGCTGGGCGAGGGGAGCCGGACACCCCGTGCTGCTCCCTGCACAGTACTCCCGTGCCATCACCAGCCCACAGCTGTGCTCAGGCTGGTTGATGTTGGGGGCATCCCTTTATTTCAAACCAAGGCAGTGCCTGCAGAGGGCTGTTGCATTTACAGCTCAGGTGGGGGCTGACTTCCCAAATAGAAACTGCCTGTTTTGCAAACTCCTCTTCTGTGCTAGCTGAGGCACCTTCACTTAAATAAAGGGAGGCAGGAAAAACCCAGCTGGCTTAACAGTATGCATCCCTAAGAGCTGTATAGTGTCCTGTGACTGGCCCTGAACTTCCTTAGGCTCCTGTGCATCATCCCCATGCATCAGCTCTCTGTTTCGGGCACTCACAGTGCTCATTCCTTGTGCCTTGAGCAGACAGGCTTGGTCCCTGTCTGTAAGGTGACATCCAAGCAGATTGGGGGCCTGACCAGTATGAAAGGGGACAAAGGGGAAAATGAACAATTGAGCCTGTCCCATCTGCCACTGCTGGGCTTGCCGCTGTACTCCTGTCTCCTCCATGAGGCACTCTGGGATGTGTTGGAGGATGTTTGCTGTGTTTTGGAGAAGCTCACAGGACAGATGCTCTAGAGCTGTGTGCATTACGTGCCTCCTCCTCCACTCTTACAGGACATGGGGTCCTTGTTCTCACCCAGCTGGAGAGCAGTGAGGATCCTAGACCTCTTCCCTGCTCCAGCTCCTGGCCCATATGGGTCCTGCTCCTCCCTGCAGTTAATGGGCATTGCGCTGGCACCTGTCCGACTGGAGCCCGGCTCTCTTTCCCAGGGCTGCTGTGGCTCAGCAGGGCTGTGGCACACTGTCTCTCAGGCCAGGTGGGGACCCATCTCCTGGCGTGGTCTCTTGCTGCTCAGACCCTTTTCCCTGGGCTTGGATAGGCCTTTGCACTTCAGAGGAGCTGCTGTCGAGCTGTTGTTTGCCTGAGTCTGCATCCGCAGGGCAGGGAAGACCCCGAGGCACACGCATCTTCCTGGAGGTGTCCTTCCTCTGCTTTTGCTGCTCTGCTTGTCTGGCTTTGCTGCAGTGGTGGCCCTCCCTGGGAGACAGCCAGCAGGGAGGCTGACACTTTGGCTGCTCTGTGGGGGGCTCTCACTCCTGGCCAGGGTTAGTGTCTGCACCCTGGGAGGGATCTCACAGCCTGCGGGTGCAGACTGAGACTCAGGCAGGCTGAGGAAAGGGAATGATGTCCGGTAGGCAGCGATGAGGCACAGGACCCTGATGGCACCTGCAAGAGAGGCAGTCAATTGCCTGCCTTGTGATGGGACCAGTCCTCACCTCCTCTGACCTGGCTCTGCGTCTTTTTCCTGGACCTGTCCAGATGCTGAGTTGCTCTGAGTGATGGGGCACATGCATTAGGGACCATCCAAGAAAAGAGGCTTTCTTCCCTGCTTGCTCTAGGAAGAGCACAAACATAAGGAGAAGGGATGGGACCCCAGCAGGGATCACTGGCCTCCACAGGACTGTGTGGTGCTGGCAAGGGGTTGGCGTGCCAAAGGGGTTTTGCTCACTGAACTCCAGCCCTTGCACAGTATGAAGTGACCCCCTACCCTCCTCCCATGGGTGCCTCTGGCACTCTGGGTCTGGCTTGGCAGCTGCAGCACATGGCTGCTGTGCCATAGGCTTTGCTATAGCAAGCTCTGCTTGAAGACGGGGATTGTCTCTTTTGGGATCTTCAGGCACAGGGTGGATAGGTGGCCTTTCAGTAACAAGTCAGACTCCATTAGCTGCCAGAGTTTCAGAGATCAGGACTTCAGCTGGACAAAGTTCAGTTTGTTCAATCAAGTTCATGTCTTCTGTCAGGGTTGGAGCCTTCAGGTGGGTTTTTAGACTGTGAAGCAGCTGACTTTTCAAGTCAAGTTTCCCAGCTCTCTTGGAGTTGTCTCCAAGCCTCTTTTAGGTTCCTTTGCAACTCTCCATCACTGTCTTTATTCAGCTGAAAGCCTTTGAATTCACTGTTAGTGGTTTCCATTGTTAGGAGCAAATCTCCACCCGAGGCTATGACCTTGTCTCTGAAAAGGCAGTCTCTTCAGGCACATCACTGTTTACATCCTAATGGTGGGCCAGCACTTTCAGCTTAAATAGGCTGAACAACCTGCACCGACTCTGAGCTCAGGGAAGAGAGGCTAAGCTGCCCTAACACCCATACAAACAGCTTGAGAAATGGAACCTGGAGCACGGGAGGAACAGGACATGTCTCCTACTCTGCACAGACACATGAGATGCAGAGAGGCAGTTAGAGATGGGACAGAAGGATGGGTCCTTCTGCAGGCAGAAACTGGGGAGGGATCCGCTTGGATGGTAAAGGGAGCACATCTTAATTGCCAAAAGGAGACTCCCTTTCTTGCAGTGCAGAAGTAGCTGGTGGCATTCCCTGCTGTGTAGTTGAAGAGCTCTGCTGGGAATGTAAACAGGCTATAAACCCCTCAGAGTACTGACCGACAGAGTTGCTTCAGGGAGTTGCATGGTTCCTAAAGCCTATGGGCATGGGACAGCCTTGCAGGTGTTGGGGGTCATGGACTGTCCTGGGCAGGGGCAGAGGCTGGGGCTGTGGGAGATGAGCGGTGCTTGGCATGTGCTGGCACACGCTGCTCCTGTGCTGGGGAGTGCCTGGGACTGCGGTCAGGAGCCACACAATGCCCTGCAGCCTGAAGGGTCTTCTGTCCTGCATGGCCTCTGGCAGGCGACTCCACTACTTAGCTGGATATTTTTCATGGTTCCCAAAATTTGCTGTCCCCTATTCCCCTCTGTGAACTCTCTGTGTGGCAGCTGAGGCACTCAAGGCAAGTGTTTGGGGAAAGGAAGGTGCCACAAGATGGGTACATCTTGTCGCTTCAGTTTTGGGTCCTTGCCTCCTCTCTTCCCCTCCCTTCCCACTAGCAGTTTCCGAAGGACTCTAAGTAGCAGTGTCCCGTGTGTTTGGGGACTCAGCTGTTCAGGAGGTGCCTGGGCCTGCCCAGCCTGCTCTGGGGTCCATCATGATGGGACCCCGGCTCCTGCTGCATGGACTGTGGGTGCTGTGCTCCTGCAAGCAGGTTTTGGGGGATGGTGGGTGCAAGGGGGGTGGCCGGTCTGCTGGGAGCCCCGAGGAGAAGTCGGGGCAGGTCATGTTGGTGGCCGGGCAGGCGGAGGAAGGACAATTTGTGCTGTAGTGGAGGGGAAGAGTGATATTGAGACCCTTTGAGGGGCAGATGCTAATTTGGCATGAGAAACAGAAAGCTGTTTGTGTTGGAGAGGATGCTGTGGAGGGGTTTCTTGCAATGATGCCGTTCGGGAGCATCTGGGCTGCACAGGGAAGCTGGGCGTGCGAGGCTGGAGGGACCATCCGTCTATGGGAGGCGTGTGAGCATGGCTGCTTGGTGTTGCTGGGAACGTGGGCTCTGCTCCTCAGCACCGGCATAGCGGGCAGTGCCAACAGGGAGCCACTGTCTCTCGTGGCATCTGTTTGGGTGCAGCCCTGTGGTGACAGCCTTGGCAGTTTCAGGCCAGATCATCGGTTCTCAAGCTGTCAGGATCACAGTTGGTAAGGTGGATTTGCAGCCCCGGATAGAATTTGATCTCATCTGCAAAGGGGATCATGCTGAAGCGCAGCCAGTTAGCTGTGTCACAGCCGGGAAAGCCCGGGTGATGCTGAAGGATCTGCATCCTGTGAAAGGATGTCCTGTGGTGTCCAGGCAGTGGGACCTGACATGTCTTTCCTCTGCTGGCATCTGTCCTGCAGGAGGGCTCCTCCCCCACGCAGGGCTTTGGTGATCTGTCCGGACCGGTGAGGAAATGTCTCACGATGAAGGGCCTTGGAGGCATGGGACCACCCAGCTCCATTTGTGAGAGGCTGTTTGAGGTCTCTGCTGAGGCCAGGGCCTCCCTTTGCTGCAGGATGGAGTTGCTCATTTCCCTCTGTGGCTGCAGAAAAGGCTCTGCCCTAATTCCTCTTCTCAGTCACCTGATACTTCAGGTTAATATTTTCTGGCTTGTTATCTCCTTAATGCAAATGAAAGAAGAGCCTGAGAACCAGTGCACAAAGCATTGATTTTTCTGTTAAGCCAAGGGAAACGAAGAAATAAATTTTCCTGTTATAAAAGAGAGATAGGCAAAGTTTTCTTGAACTTCTGCTTAGCCAGGACTGATGGCGGGAAGGCAGGCTGCTAAGAGACGGCATGGCGTGCCTTTCATTTAGGATCTGATTTGAATTCACTGTGCCACAAGCCCATAAGCGCGGCTGCAGTTCATCCTGCGAGCAGTACCAATGCTGCATCTCTGCAGCCCGGTGAGGCAGGGATACGGTGGCCACGAGCTGTGGCCGAGCGAGCTGCCCACTGATGATGGAGGCACGGGGACCGCGCACAGCTTCACCTGTGGCCGGAGGGGAGGTGGGGTGCAGTCAGCACAGGGCGGGTGGGGAGGGGTCTGTGGCACCTTTGCTGATGTGTCTCTGGGTGCTGCAGAGGGGCTGTGCGACAAGGGACACTGGTTCTGACCAGGTGGCTTGCAAAAAAGGGTTGTTGTATTTGTAAATTAAAGGCCCTTTCTATAAAACATGCTACCTGCTGCACTGTTTCTCTGCTTCATAAAAGCAGATAAAAGACAGGGGAATGTAGGAAATGCCAGCGGGCACATCTCTTCTGAGCCAGGAGTGCTGAAGCCTCTTGCTCTGCTGCTGTGTGCTTTGTCCCAGGTGATTGCCCATGACACAGGACAGACTTTAACTATGAAAAGTACGTGAAGAGGTGCAGTCAGTTTGTCTGCTCTGGCTTGGCAGCTACAGACGCTCGGCAGCCATGTGAAGCAGCTGGGAGGACCGCTGCAGCACCATGCTGGCAGGCATGGCAGCAGACCTGCCCACAGCCCGCTCTGGCTTCCTGGACAAGGTGCGGTCCCTCACACTGGCTGCTTTTCTGCAGCTACAGAGAGTTTTATTCTGCACGGCTGTGCGGATGCCATGTGCTAAGTAACATGGTGCTGACTGTGGACATCTCAGCAGACAGAAATGCTGAGCTCATGAAAGCAATTGATAAGAAAAGGATGAATGAAACTATTCTTAACATTTATTGTGGGTTAAAAATCCAATAGTAAAAATCGTAGTGAAAATCTGCTGGCATGTATGCTTTATATAAATTGCTGTCCCAAACCCATGTTGCTCCCAGGGTGGCTTCAGGTGTTGGCAGAACAGGAAGGGCTTCCTGGGGTTGGTGGCAGAGGCCTGGGGAAGCACTGCACTCTGGGGCATCCCGGCTCTCCATAGGACCCCCTCGCGCCAGGGCTGGTGTAGTTAACATGCAGACTTTGAACAGATCTGCCCTATATACACTATAGGTTGATAGGAATCAACACAGGGGACCACTCAGTTGCACAGAATCCCTCCTCATCATCAGCTGCTGCTGCACAGAAAAATATGAGAGGCTGTTGTTCTGTCAAAGGAGGAGGAGAAATTGTCTGGTCGGTGGTGTAGTCTTTGAGCAGCGGCATGTGATGGTGTAATTAAGGACTGCATGGTGCTGAGCTCACGAGGGGGCAGAGCCGCTGTGCTCCACGTTCAGCAACTGCCCGCAGACGGCGTGGCTGGCAAGTGCCACTCTCCTCTCTGGCTCCAGGGATTGTCTCCCACAGGATCTAACACTTGCTGGGAAACCCCGGATGCTCCTGGCTGCTCTCGTGTGTGTCAGTGCACTTGCAGGGCTGAATCTGGGGAGTAACACTGCTCGATGGGCTGTGCAAAACAGAGTGGGTGGGCAGGGGTGAGCAGACCCCCCGCGGGGGAGTGGGGCTGCAGCCCAGGGTCTGCCGTGCCGGCGGTGCGGCGTGGGGAGCCCAAGCATTTCATCGGTCCCAGTGCAAGCCTCTGGCCACCGTCCCGCTCCCCACTCAGCCATGCTGGGGAAGCAGTGGTGCGGGAGCTGGGCTCATTGCTGGTGGCAATGGTGTCTGGTGCGGAGCTCCACATGCCTGCTGTCAGTGCTGTGCTAGCGTTTCGCTCCATGGACCCATTCTGTACCATGGCTGTAGGGCAGGGAATTGATTTGTTTTGACAGCCTGGGCTCTATAGTGACTCCCAAGATAGCAATTTATTTGGAGTTTGATAACCTGGGAAGCTCCCTTCCTCCTTTAACCCTGGTCTGCATGAGCTGCTGGTGCACACTGGTGGCCTTGCACAGCCAAAGGAGTGTGAGCCTGGGCAAAGGAAAGAGGAGGACGATGTGCAAGGCCCTGAGGATCCTTTCTAAAGCTGGTGGAGCTTCTCTATCTCGCCTGCCTGCTCCTGCATTCGGCCCATGGCTCCTTATCCTCCAGGAAAGCCATTTCAGCTCAGCTTTTGGCTGTGCATTGCTCTGTGGGAGGGGGTGGTGGAGACCCAGGATAAAATTATCCCAAACGCCCACAAGATTTATGAGATTATAGTTTGTTTTTTAAGGAGACAGAAACTTGCCCAAGCTAAGGTTTGTTTCTCTGAAATAGTTATGAATTGTGGGTCTGTATCATTAAAACATGTTTGAAAACTGATTCCCAAAGTCTTGCGGCGGGAGCGCTTTGGAAACGAGTCACAACCTCATTTGGAGCCTGGTGGTAGGAAAAGGTGGCAATACAGAAATAATCCTAGGCAAAAGTGCCTCCAGCAGTCATCAAAGTCCTCTCTGCAGTGTGTGCTGGCGCTGAAATCCTGCAAGGTGTCTGACCAAACCTGGGATATATCCCATGGGAAAATGCTTTCTGCAGCAGCTGGTGGGCAGCACTGGCCGCCCTCCACATGGCCAGTTGCCACCATGCTTGTAATTATGGAACGGCGAGGCGCAGGTTTTCTATTTACTTTTTCACTGGAAGCAGGGAAAACTTGTTCCAAGGAATCACATCGCATAAAAAACTTATACGTAGAGAGATAAGAGCCTCTTGCAGACGAGTGGTACTTAGGAAGCTGCTAACTATCAGAGAGCTGGAGCTTATTGAAATAGCTTGGAAAGATCTAGATGAATGGCGATGTGCAGTTGATGAGACTTCCTCCCAGAGATTTCCAAGGGCTTTTCTTCTCCATTGTGTGCTGGCAACTCTTTTTCTTTTCCCTTTTAAATCATGTTAAAGCCAGACTGAGGAGCTGCTGTAGGTTAAAATAACAATTTTCCCCATTAGCTTTAACTGGCAGCAGCTCCCTGCGCCGGGTTAGAGTGCACCAGTGGAGTCCAGGGAGGAGATGGGCCCCCTGCAGCAGCAGCAGCCTGTCCGTGAACTGCCTCCTTCATGGGGAACACAGGCCTTTCTCCTCTTCTGGATTGTGTTCAGCTGGATCTGGCATCAAATGGCGTCCACAGACATCGCCACTGGCAGAAATGGTGACTGCCCGTTCCCGCCCCGCGCAGAGCCAGCACCGGCACTCGCACCGCCCCGGGGCTGCGGGGCGGATCTGGTGGTGTCTAGCTTTATTCCAGGTGTTCACACTGAGCGACACCAGGGATGTGTTGTGAGCTCCTGGCAGCGTGCGGATGGAGCCCGCGATTTAAATATACACCCACCCACACCGTGCTCTACTTAGGTGCCTATCTGCTATCACAAATCAGGAATAAAAAGCTCAAAATCATGTTCTTGCATTTTATCTTCTCCGAGGTAATTTCTAACTTGAGGAATGAAAAGCCTTGCTTTACCACAAAGGCCTTTCCCCAAGGGCCGAGGAGGACATCGCCCTGTGTCCTGAGGCCGCGCGGGAACACCGCTTGCTGCGGCTTCCTTCAGGAGGAGGAAGAGGCGTGAGCCAGCCTGTGCAGCCGCCTGCTTTCGGTGCCCAGAGAGGGAAGGGAGCCCGACAGAAAAGAGAGGGGCGAGGAGAGCGGGGCTCGCACTGTGGCCCTGCTGGCGTGGCAGCTTCCCAAGGGGCAGGAGCGTGGCCTCCGGCCATGGCACCTGCTCTCCCGTCCTGGGCGTGCAGGCTCCTCTCCTCTGTCCCAGGCTTTGCCTCTCACTGGTTTCCCAGTACCACGTAAATCCTAAAATCCCTTTTTCCAGGCTCTGTTTTGTCTCAGCTATGTGAGCAGTGAAAAAAAAAAAGAAAATCATCAGAACTTTATTGCTGCAAAGGGAAGATCTGGAGGTCAGGAATTGACCTCCAAAATGGCCTAAACCTGTGCTGAAAACTTTGATCCTTGGCCAAAGCATCTGCTTTCTCCTGCTGTAAAAATCTCTAGCTGTCAATAATTGTATTGGATTTTTCACCCCTTTTAGGGTAGAATCAAACCACTTATGCACATGCTTTGAGATGCTTTTTGATTACAAGCCACACATTGTTTTTCCATAGGAACCCAGCCTCTTTCAGTTCAGATTAATAGTGCTCAATGAATGAGGCAGCTGTTCTGCTTTTTTTTATCTTTCTTATTCACTGTGCAGCCCCATGCTTCATTACTGTATGCTGTTGAATGCGGCACCAAGCATGACATATTTTAAAGTTCCTTTGTAGCCTTTTTTGTGTCTGTTTTCCTAATGCAAATGTTTGAGCACTCTATCAGCATCCAGACGGTAGGATCTGTAGAAGAGTGGGCTGAGATCCTCAGTATAACAAACCATTACATTTTATCCAGTGTCCTTTACACCAAGCTGAGTAGGTTGGGGTTCGCTGCAGCGTAGCACCCGGCCAGCAAGGCATCCGTGCAGAGCTGGTACGAGCGGAGGAGCCCACCTGCTCCCTGGGGAGCGTGTCTGCAGCAGCCTGTCGGTTTGCTCCGTGCACGAAGGGAGGTGAGGAGCAGAGAGGTGGCGGCCGATGTTTGCGCACCAGTCATTAACGTGGGTCACATTCCTCAGCAAAGAGGATTCCTCGTGGGTCACATTCCTCAGCTGCAGTTTAGGCTGTAGTTAGGCTGTAGTTCAACAGTTAATGCTAAACCCATTGGCCAGGGTTTGCTGGAGTTTACCCCTGAAGCCTGCATGGGGAGCAGGGCAGAGCATCGGGCCCCATGGCCACCCCTGCTTTGCTGGAGGTGTCAGAGCCTGTGGGATGGTTGTGCCCGGCTGCGGGAGAGCTGCCCGCGCGAGGGGGACACGGCACAAGGAGCTCAGAGGAGCCCCGGTGAAGGCCAGGCTGGGAGCGCCGCATCTGGTTACAAGATGCAAAGCGCTGGTCCGGTGCTCAGCGTGCGGTGGGCCGTACTGGCGGGCTCTGCAGCCCTGGGCTTTCTGCTGGCTCCGGCGTTGCCCGTCACCCAGGGACCACCAAAAACTGGCACAAACTCTGGGCCGCACACCGAGAGCCGGTACTGGCACAGCTCGCCAGGCTCTCCAGGCAGGCAGGGCCTCTTGCCGCAGGGCATCTGGGCAGCGAATCCCGGAATGGCTGGCAGCCCCAAAGTCCAGCATGGGGACCGAAGGCCACGCCACTGCCTCAAGGGGCCAGGGCAGCGAGGGACTGGGGCGCTCTGCTCCTCTCTGCCCTTGCCCATGCAACGCTGCCGGTTCCTGCCTGCAGCGCGTCTGTCAGGTGTGTTGTGTCCCGGACCACGGGGACGGGCTGCGTTAGAAGTAATTCATCTTCCTCCCAGTGACTTGAGCCGGAGGGTCCTGAGTGGGCGCAGCCAGCAGGAGGGACTCGTGGAGCAGCCCCATGGTGCTGGCTCGGGGTGCTGCGACCCACGGGGTGGTCAATCAGCGCAAATCAAATGAGTGATCTCAAAGAATCCCTTGATTAAGTGTGTGAAACTAGTTCAGATACTAACCCAACTTGTCACCATAAAGCAATGCAAGTGTTTCCTTCATTTTAGCCAGTTCATCTCACAGGTTGTCCTGGTTTCGGCTGGGATAGAGTTAATTTTCTTCCTAGTAGCTGGTATAGTGCTGTGTTTTGGATTTAGTATGAGAATAATGCTGATACCACACTGATGTTTTGGCTGTTGCTAAGCGGTGTATACACTAGTCAAGGACTTTTCAGCTTCCCATGCTCTGCCAAGGTGCACAAGAAGCTGGGAGGGGACACAGGCCAGGATAGTTGATCCAAACTGGCCAAAGGGCTATTCCATACCATAGGATGTCGTGCCCAGTATATAAACTGGGGGGAGTTGGCCGGGGGGTAGCGATCACTGGTCAGGGACTGGCTGGATGTCGGTCGGCGGGTGGTGAGCGGTTGTATCACTTGGGTTTTTTTGTTGTTGTTTTCTCTGGGTTTTGTTCCTCTCTCTCCCTTTCTTGTTATTTTCCTTTTCATTACCATATTATTATTATTATTATTATTATTATTATTATTAAATTATTAAACTGTTCTTATCTCAGCCCACGAGTTTCCTTACTTGTGCTTTTTGGATTCTCTCCCCCATCCCACCAGGAGGGGAGGGTCAGCAAGCGGCAGGAGCCTGCATCTCTCTGTGTTGCCCAGGCTACACTGCAGTGGCTATTCACAGAGCGGATCCAGAAGTGAGGAGCCAGGTGGAGGCTGAGAAAGCTGCAAAGAACTTGCTCTTCCTTTCCACTCCAGCCATAAAAGGCACTTGCAAGAGGGCAAGATGCACCAGCTCTAAGATCTTGATGGCTGTGAAGAAACAGTTAATTTAAGTAACCATCGATAAAAGTCCCTTTTTACGTCTGTTGCTTGTAGGTGCAAGAGATATTTTGGTTGCTTACACATTTCCTATGAATCCAGCACAGGTAGTTTAGAGTAGTTGTATTTAATTTGTTAGTACTGAGAAATATTTTAACATGATAAATGAACATATCTTAATGCCATTTTTATCTTAGTCCACTTTGACTTAAATCACAAGTCAAAAACTACTCATCCTCTATTAAGTAAGAAATACGCTGTTCACTCTTCTCTAAAATATTTAGGTAAAGTTAAAAAATTGAATTGATATTTTACATTATAATTGCTGAAATAGATGCATACAATTACAGTGTGTCTACTTAGGAAAAAGCACTTTCGGTTGTAAAGTCTATATTAAATTGCAAATTAATCTAATGTAATGGTTATCAATTGATCCGATTCAGCCTTTCTTTAGGAAAATAGCTAAGGACTACCAATGCAAAACAACATCAGACTCAATTATTTATATTGAGAATTTCTGCCAGCTGATTTATCATGGTTAAAGTTGGTGATCACTTTGACTTAAATCAATCCACTTTGCTTTATTATGTGCGTGGAGGGAGGCTTTTGCCCCCTCCCAAGTGGGTGGAGAGAGCTGCGGGTCACTGTGTTGGATCTTGTGGCTGTGGTTGATTATTTTGGGGTCTGGGAAGTTTAGCTGCCGTGTTGTGCAACATCCTTTGGGACATTCTGGGTAAATTATTTAATGAGTTGTTTTGAATAAATGCAATTTATTTGCATAAAACTGTTCAAACGATTTAAAGAAAGCCATGTAAATATGCATGTGTGTGCTAGCATAGCGGATTCAGCCCTCTGCTTATCAACAGGGCCAGGCAGTCAGCTCTTCCTAGGTCCTGCTCTGCAAGCATTTCACAGTCCTGATGGAGACTGGGTGGGGAAAGGGGACTCCTTCTTCAGAGCAGAGACGGTATTTCAGGCTCCAAGGCCAGTTAGTTGCCGGCCCCTAATTATTGTGAAGGCTGGTGGCTGTGGTGCACAGGCTGGCTCCTGCAGCCAGGTCCTGGGAGGGCAGGAGGACCTCGTCGTGTGGCGTGACACCGTGTTTCCTGCATTTTGTCCCCAGCAGTGGGGTGGTTGGTGTGGCTGTTCATGTACGGTGAGGGCTGGCTGGGCTCAGTTCCTGCAGCGAGAACGCCTGAGCTGGGGGTGCAGCTGCAGGTGCCCAAACGTTCCTCTGGTTTAGGGGCTGAAAAAGGACAGGCTGCCTCAGGCAGTGGGGTCCGTCTAGTCCTGGGGCAGTCAGGAGCTGAGGACCCTTCCTCGAGGCGTCCCAGACAGCTTGGGAGGAGCCTGTGGGTCCTGGGGACCAGCTCAGGTGGCTCCCTGCCACCGTCCCTTCCGCACAGGCAGGGACTGCTCTGAGCCCGTCTTGCTCTCCAGTTAATTGCTTCCTTGTAGAATTGCTCTGAGAAGATTTGAACATGCACTGACTAATGAGACACGTGCCTCCATCTTGTACATCTGTTCTGAGTTTGCATCCTTCCCTTTGGATGGAGTGGGACTCCCACGTGGGAATGGCGCTGGAGGGTCCCTGGCACTGCCATCACAAGTGCGTTGAGCTGATGCAGTCCTGGCCACGAGAGCGTGAGTGCAGCAGGGTGCAGGGCTGAGGAGGAGGGGGCGAAGGTAGCCGGTCAGAGCTCCCATAGCTGCACTGTCAATCAGTGCTGAGCATTGCAGGTCATCGCGACACCCTGTTTGTCATGTTTTGCTGGGAGAGGGTGTGGGAGCAGGGCTGAAACGTTTTTCTGGAGCTGAGCGTTCATGTATCATTTCTGTTTTCAGTGATGCTGTTCAGCCTCGCAGAGAGCTTGTCTGTAAAGTGGGTCAATAGCAGTTACCTCACCCTAATGTTTCGCATGTGCCCTTCACTGTTTAAGGGCGGGCGCCAAAAGCAATGTTGAGCATCATCGGTGCAAGAGCTGAGGCGAACAGTCACGGTTCCTCCTTGGAGCTGCAGAGACAGTGATGGTAGAGGTTTTAAGTGATGGAGAGAGAAATGAAAAGAAAGGTGTTTCACCTGTGTTGACCACACATCTGAGCTAGAGTTTTTCTCTCATTAACATGGGTTATGCTTTTGCTTCCCTGACTTCCAGCTAGACATGCTCATGAGTGCATTTAACATATAAATGGGACCCGCATTTCATTCATGCCTGTTAGGTTCACTCTGGGGCCTCCAGCATCCTTGGATAATTTGCTGATGCTTCTGTCCATCCCTGTCTGATGCCAGAGCCAGCTTTGTGGTAGGGCATTCTGGACACTGCATGACGGACCTTGGGTCCCTGCGGGAGCTTCCTCCTGCAGTATTTCTGTGTCCTGTGCTCTGGAATAATTGTTCCTGGTCTTTCAGCTTCATGAGGTGAGCTGTAGGACACAGGGTTGTTTCTGCGGCTTCTTCTTTCCTGGCTGCCAGGCGCGTGGGCTGTGAAAGCTTGCTCTCCTCAAGCCTGGCTGGAGGAAGGGAGGGTGCCTGCACGGCGGTGCGAGGGGCTGGGGCGGGTGTCAGTGAGGGGCTCTGCCCGAGGTTGAGCTGTGCGCCGATCACAGACTGGCTGCACTGACCAAAGTGGAAATTTTCCTTGCTGTTGCTTCTTCTACTTAAAAAGAAAAAAACCTCTTTTCTTGCAAAGTCTCTACCGTCAAGCTGTCCGACGGTTGCTGTTTCACTGGCTCCCCGTCCCACGAGCCAGCTTTCTGGGCAGAAGGCGGTTGAGGCAGGAGGTGCCACCACAGCCACGCAGGGCAGACCTGCCGTGAGGGAGGTGGCGGTGCTGGTGGTGGTGGGGTTGGGGGCCAGGGGACCGGGCAGCCCTGTGGGGCGCAGGGAGTACGTAACTGCTAGTGAAGTGGATGGAGGAAAACTTAGAGTAAGCAAGGCGTGAAGGATATAGCAGACACATGTTCCTTGGGCTAAATTGTCAAACAGGCATTTCTCTCATTTTTCTGAGCTCTCTCCCCTAAGCAGTTGCAGACCTGTAGTTGCCAGAGCTTTTGTAGCTCGAAGGTTCAACTGTTGATCCACTCCGGGAGCTGAAGGTTTGTTTGTGGCCGACAGGGACAGCGCAGGGTGGATTTCACAGATCCTCGGTGGGAAAGTGCTCGCAAAATGTACTGCACCATGAGCGTGAGGTCCTGCTTGTGTGTGCAATGAGGAGCTCAGGAGCAGGCACAAGCTTGTGCTATGCACTTAATTTTTTTTCGGAAAGAAGACATGAGGGCAGCCCTCCCTCTCTTTCCTTGCCTGTGCGTAGAGGGCAAAGTGAACATAATTGAGCCATAATTCACAGTTACTGGAAAGAAAGCATGGGCCGCAGTATGAGAAGCAGTATTGGAGCTTTATATTACAGCTATCTCCAGGGGAGATTATTTTTATTAAAATCTGGGTTGGTGGAAAATTCTGAGATTAGCTTCATTTTTAATGTATGGTTCTCTGCGGATCAGCCCAAAAAGAGGCTTCCTGCTGTCTCCAGCTGCCAAGCTGTTGGCGTTCCTGTGCCCAGCAGCGCTGGGACATGACACCCGATGTGCTGAAGATGCCCGGATCGAAATAAACATCTGAAGTTATTTATTAGCATTTCCAAAAAAAGGTGGATATGAAATCTTAGGTGAAAAAGACCACATAAATTATTGGAAATTTACAGTAAAAAAGAACAGTGCTGCAGACCCACGTCTTCACAAAACCGCCGCCAACTCTATTTGCATGCAAGGAAAACGTGCGATGGCAGATCTGGAAGTGCAAGCAGAGGAGGGAGCATCTCTGCCCGTAGGGATTTGTTATGACACTGTGGGGCTTGGAGAAAAGTGCCCCATTGCAAGGAGTGCAGGCCCTCCTTGCTGGTCGCATCCCATGTCCATGGGACGGGCAGGCGGGCAGCCCCCTCCCCACGCATCACGGCCCCTCCTTCCCGTGGCAGTCCAGCCAGCGACCCAAGAGCTGAGCCCTGCTTGTGCCACTGAGCAGCCTAGCTCCGTCCTGCTGGCTGGTGTAGGCACATGGTGCCCAGCGGCTGCCACTGAGCCAGTGCCATCAGGGAGCAGGACCATCTGCTCAGTGGAGCACACTCGTGCTGAGATGTGAGCCCCTATGCAGGCGTGGAAATGAAGGTGAAAGCATCCCGCTGGACCAGCGTCGGCACACACCAACATCTTCACTTGCGGGGGCTGCACCTACCTGTCCCATTTGATACTTTGGTCTAAGAGGTGCTCTTTTAGTGAATTTGGTATGAACTGATGCACAAGTCAGAGCTCAAGCTGGTGCATTCACCTGCTTGACAGCAGTGGGTTTTGGAAGAGCATCCCATGCCAGCGCTGGGGAGGGAGGAGGTCAGGGCTGGCTGTGCCACATGCTGTGGGAATAACAGGTTGTGTAGATACAGCCTTGGAGGGCCAGTACCAATATGCTGTACGTGATGGATGTCTGCCCCAGGGCACCCACGGTCCCACTGCAGGCTGCCAGCAGTGAGCTGGGCACGGGCTCCACATCTGCGAGCAGGTCTCAGTGGCTCCCCACTGCGGGGCTGCCTGGAGGGTGCGTGCTGACGACGAGGTCTGCCGACTGTTCTTGCCCATGTCTGGCCAGGGTGGAGACTTGCACCCTGGGTACCGGGTGCAAGGGTACTGGCACTGTCCTTGAAACCTGTGCATTGTCTTTCTGGTGGCTCTCAGGAGGAACCAGCAGTTGCACTGGTACCATGGAGCCCTTGAGGTGCAACCACCCAGCAGCACCTGGGGACACGGTGTTCCTGGTCACATGCTGGGCCCAGGGCTGCAGGTCCAGTCCTGCCCCTGCCTTGCATGGCTGACACGTGTTCCGGCATGGCTGGGGCTCCTCAGCGCCCACGTGGTGCCTGCAGGGACCTCAGGAGTGTCCCTGAATTTTTAAATTACGTCTGAAAAATTTCCTGATGCGCTTTCACACTTAGGGTTTTTCTCTGCTAACGGCTTGGCAGTGGCTGGATCTGATCTGCTAATGGATTACTTCTGGGTTTATCTGAGTGTATGTTTGGAGGGATGGGGACTCTGGGGTTCGTTACTGTTGGACCAGTTTCCTGATCCCACTCATCGTCTGCAAATGCTGCACTCATGGGAGGGAGCGGGGGGATCGCTTCACTTGTGTTGGGTTCAGCTCACCCCACAGCACAGCCTCAGCTCCCTCTGTGCTGTTCATCCCCTCCCTCAGTAAGATAATTGAATGGTAATAATAAATTTACGAGGTAACCTTTCATAAAGTACACACTGTTAGAGTTCTTTGTTGCCCACGTTTTGCAGAGACTCAGTGTAATGCATTAGAGCGTGCTGTTCGTTTTCAGACTACAGTTTTTTCAAGCATGGATGAGGTGACTCATGATGTTTTCTCCCTGGGTTTTGGAGGAAGGCTGGGACCTGTGCATGCAGAGAAGGGCTGTTCGTGGGCTTGGTCCAAATTCAGCACCATGCCGTGCTATTCAGCATGCTCCTCTGGCTTTAAATTGTTTTTTTTGCTGTCCCCAGCATTTCTCAGCCTGCGGTTAGAGTTTGTGAGTCATATAACTTAAAAATGAATATCTACACAAGTGCTGAGGAAACTTAATTGAAATTATTTCTTTCTTAGTGTCATGCAGGGTCCAAACACAGTACAAGAAGTTAACAGAAAAAGGCTTTAAGAGGGAGGAATTGGAGTGCATGTCGTGTACAGCTCTGGAGACAAGTTCGCTGCCCAACACCACTCTGACTGTCTCTAGCTGTGTCAGGAAGTTTTTTATGCATTTAGTTAGAGAGTATATTTTTAAAAAACTTGCAATGTTGTGCATGGGTGTGTGGATGGATGGACTGTGCAAGCATTGTGTGAAGGTCCTTCTTGCTGTAGTGGGTGAGATTACGTCAGAGGTGAGAGTTTGGCAGTAGGTTGTAAGTAATTGCAAATCTGAAGATGTTCAAACTTGGACTCACCAAATATCCTGTAAAAGCTGGTTCTGCAGTGGATTCCCTCCTTTTTTGCCATCTCTCATTATGTCTTGTCTCAGATATTTTTATGGCAACATGGGCTTTTTTATAGACCTTTGGGCCACTTGTCTACTGTCTGCTTCTTGTTGGAGACAGGAGAGGGTTGTGGAGCAGCACTATCCTTCGTTAGATATACTAATATAGCTGGAAAAAGCAGACAAAGCTCTCCCAACCTGAGGAATGCGTGGTGGGCCTCAAACCCCGTCTGTTTTCTTTAGCTGTATCAGCTGAGTTGACAGTAGACAGTACCTCTTGCTTTATACCTGGGCGGTCATACAGCTGTAGATGGCACTGGCAGGGCTGCCTTTGCCAGAAGAGTGTGGGGTAGCAAGCCTTTGGGGAGATGTCTTTCCTCACCTTGGCCTATGGCACCTGGCCGGGATGTGGCAAGAGCTGTGGGGATCAAGCTGTGAGTGAGTTGTAAGTGCAAAAATCCAGTTTGTTTGTTAGTTATCGCTGTGGTGCAGCTGGGTGTTGGCAGGGTGTCTGTACACACCCAGGGCACACCGGCTGCCTGTTCCTTGGTGGTCCCAGGTCTCCCGTGATGTCTTCTGCGCCCCCGAGACCATGGGCCAGCTTGGGTGATCTCTGTACCTTGATAGCAAGCATTCCCCCATTCCTGGGCTCCTAAATTTGCAGAGGCCCCAGAGGATTTGTTCTCAACATGGTTTATGGGGAGTCAACACTCATGAAAGAATAGCGTGGTTCTGGTTCACCCAAATCCACTTCACACAGTAGGCAAGCTCAGAGTGAGAACATGAACTTTACGCTAGGAAAAGAAAATGTTAAATCCCAGAGTACAAAGTCAGCAGTGCAGTTACAAAAGAGGCAACAGAGCATGGTTTTAGAATATATCTTGCATTTACATTTTTTTTCTGTCAGCTACAGGAAGCTGAGTTTTCTGCCTGGCAGTGTTCTGCACCCAAGTTACTCATTTGGAGCACTTTCTGATGCAGAAATCTTGATCTCCAATTTATACTTTTTATTTCCAAATTAGCTTACCCATACAAAATTTCAAAGCTTGTCCTACTGCCTACCCCCCATTCTCTACAGCTGATGGGACTTCTTGGTATTGTGACCATCCATTTAGTTGCTTGTTTCTTTGACGAGAAGCCCAGCAGAACATATAAGCATGTTTGAGAAGCATCGTCTCTTTGATATCAGCGATTCTCCTGCTTCATCTCTAGCCTGTTCATTTCTTCCTTCAAAAAGTAAATGGAATTAGAACCATAAACTTATATTGCAAACTATGTAGTAAAAAGTTTTTGGCATTGTTTTCGGTTTGGCCTTCGGCTTACTAGCAGCGTATGGAGATTTGGTATTGCATGATGTTACATGCTGTTGGTCCCAGGGACAGTGCACACCATTGGCTTTGCCTCACAGCAGTATTCCTTTCTCAGCCACTCACAAACTGAACTTTCATCTTGCATTTAACTGGGTTTGGTCAATTGATTGCCTGCAGGATGAGGAACAAGGCCTGCAGTGACCCTGTGACAATGGCTGGAACGGGAGGTGGGCCTGGCTGGTGGGCTGACAAGCCTGTGATGGCTTGGCCCGGGGGGAGCGATGCAGCTCACCTGTGCCGGTCACAGTGCCTGCACCTGGGGCAGCGATCAAGGGAATCCTGTTGGGGAGGAAAACAGGACAGGTCACCGCAACCCTCGGGAACAGGGTTAAATACAAGTGGGTGCATGCTTTTTAGTCCCTGCTGCTGGCCCATGTTTGTACTCAGTGAAGGGTCAAACAAGATCTGAGATTTCACATTGCTTTGGGATGGGGGCTCTGTACATTTGGTGTAAGTGGTCTTGTCCGGACTCCTGCGGAGCCGGCTGTGATCCCAGGGGTCTCTCTGGTGGGGAGGCAGAGCTAATTGCTGCTCCAGTAGTGAATGAAGTATGGGACTGCAGAGTGCACACTTGCTGTTGGTAATTGAGTCCAAGGGACTTCACTAATTTTTTCTGTAGCTTTGCAGCAACCTTAACTGGTCATGCTGGCTTATGGATTCATAATTGGTAGAGATACTGATATGTATTTATGGCAATACCCAGGTTCTCATTTCTGATTGCAGTGTCAGTATCCTGGGTGTTGTATAAACACATACAAAGACTAATTTTCCAGCCTGCAAATGTTCTTATTTCTATTTCTGTTTTCCTGCTTAAAGTTACATTTCAGTATATGCCTTTTTTCCAGCTAATAAGTTGCAGAAAAAAGGGTGTGCAGGAGCATTGATTTAGTTTTACTAACAACCATAAATTATTTGTCTGTCTTTATAACTGTACAACACTGTAGTGATCCATTAAAGTAATTGTTGTGTTTTAATATTTGTTTTACTAATCTTTCCTTCTGTTGGTCACTTCAGATTAATGAATAAGTATGAACTGTTTTCTGAATTCCTTTCATTCTTTTGGTGCTTTTCTGGTACTGAAGAGTCCTAACATTAATATGTCATCTTAAATGCATTTACTTCAGTCGTTCTGTGGTGTAATGCCTTTGCAATGTAGCTTCAAATCCAAGAACCAAAACAATTAAAAGGTCCAGTAAGCATGTTCCCAATTGATACTTGTCACCTTGATACTTACTCTTCACCCAAATATCCCAAGAAAGCAGGTTATTTGCTTCTATGGGAGATTACAGCATGGTTTACTGTCTCTGGCTGTTGGGAAGATGTATTTTTTGATGCTGTCTTTTTCTCATAATCTGCTCTCTCTCTGTACGAGGTTTTAGTGTGCCAGTCACTGTGCTGTGTTAGTAAAGGAAATTTGTACTGTGGTGGGTAACACAGCATTTCTCTGTCCAAGGACTGGCTAAGGAGTAGCTCTGGGATCTGGGCTCTCTGGTTCCAGCACAACATGCTATGCAGAAATGAACTTAATTCGCATCAGAGAACATTAAGCATCATGGAACTCGGCTTGGATCTCCTTCCAGCTTGTGTCCTTCCCTGGGATGACCTGGAAAAGCCTGTTGGCCCCGTTATTGCAATTGCTGGGACTGTGGGCACTGAGCTGCCTCTGCCGGTGGGTAGGGTCTGCTGTCCCGCTGCCCATCCCCGGTGGCTCGAGCCCCCCATGGTGGCCCCAGCGGGCCAGAGGCTTGGGCTGCAGATGGCTGTCCTGCAGCTGCCCTTGGAGAGCAGCTCATGGCAGTGCTGTGCTCGCAGCTCTCCGGTGAGGGCTCACTGCACCCTGCTCCTGCAGCTGCTGCAAGGACCTCAGGGTTGCTGCTGCAGAAGGGAGCTGTCTTGGTCCTCCAGTATTTTCTCTGGGCACTTGCAGCGTTCCTGTGGGAGAGCTGTTTCTCTCCTTGTGTGTGTGAAGTAGGGGTGCCGGGCTGTGCTTGTTTAGAAAAACCAAGAAAGCAGAAGGAGCTGGGAAATGAGGAGCAAAAGGGCTCCATGCTACATTCCCACTGCTTAGACTACCTTGGCATCCAGACCATCCTGCAAGGCAAATTTGAGTAGCCCTGAATGTGCCCCTCTTTGCACAGAGCAGGAAAGCAGCACAGAGCAAGATGCCGATCCCAAGCTGTAAGGGCTGGATGCTGGTCTTGGAGCCATTTATGGTTCCCGTTAGCACAGTGGTGCTTCCTGACAATATTGGGCTGCGTATATAGAGATGTGCCTCTCTTCCGTGCTCTGGCTCTGAGTACCTCACAGCTCTTAGGCAGGGCAGGAGGCATGCCCTGCTCCCCTGCCCTTGGACAGAAAGGGAGCGGGGCACTTGGAAATGCCCCTTCTCCTTGGTGACGCGGGGCAGGATGTTGCAGGTTCTCTTACCTCTCTTCTGGGGGAATTTCCCTGGGGAGCCTGGCCGTCCTACAGCGCAGTGTAAAGCATGATGGGGGATTGCAAAGCTGCTCCCCGTGGACCCTTTGCAGTACTGTGGTCACAGACTGCTGAGATCCTCAAGGCAGAATCTGCATGTTGACTTGTACCAGAAACAAGTGTCGTGTTGGTGGAGGGGATGAAGCAGCAGTGTCCTTTCTCCTGTGGATGTTGTCTCTCAGGGGTTCGTAAACCTGGAGCTGTGATGGTGCTTTACCTTCAAGCCTTTTGCCTTGGTGTTAGCCTTGTCCAGGCCTGAGCTGGCTGCTTGTGTTTGCTGGTTTTTTTCCTGAGAACATTGTGGGTGTTTACCAGCAACTAAAACTAAATGGTGTTTCTTCCCACTGCTAGTGCTTGTTTATCAAGGCACAGATTAACTTAGGGACTGGTGCTCCAAATGAAGCTGAACTGGATCTGGATGGGGGTAATTTCTCTTCCCTTTTCTGTGATCTGACAGAGTGTATTTTTCCACAACATTTCTTTTTCTCCCCCCTCATTGCTGGTAAATATATTTCTAATTTGCTGTCTCATGTGTAGGTCATTATCAGGCATTGCAACTTGCATAGTTTCTCTCCTCTACTGAGTATGTGTGGGGGCAAAGTTTTACAAAACAGGATTAGTTTTTGCTGAGTCTCATCTTATTGTCTAGAAACACGTTGCATTTTGTGGTATAACTTGCGATAGTATATACTTGATGGTATAACATCCTGCTTATTTAGGATGCAAACTTTGTTAGTGTCATCTTATTTCCTTTTAATATCTTTGCTGTTTGATTGACTCCAGATGCCTTCCAACCTCATTACTCCATTCAGGTCTTTGACATTATTTATTGTTGCTACTGTACATTTCTTCAGCCCTCAGCTGGTATGATTGTGGCATACCCATGACAATTTTGGTTAACTAAAATCCTGCAAACCAGATGTCATGAAGCAATATTAAACAATGCCTCTAGAACATGGCATCTAGTCCATTCCCATGGTCAAGTAATTTTACAGTTCTCAATAGAAAGAAAACTTCTGTCAGTCTGTTAAAAGTAATGCTTTTCCTGATGATGCTAGTTTTAATAAAACAGTCCATAGCCGCTTTTGGCTTATAGCTTAGTTTTGCTGTAGACCACTGTTGCTCTAAATGTGTCCTGACATTCACAGGTCATTGGCATCGTTAAAGGCTTGGCTGATTCATTAAACAACCAGCTAACCTAACAAAATCCTCCTCCCTGCTTCTGATTGGGTCTTCGTTGTTATTGGTTAATCAATGGAAATTAATACATTTTTTTTAAACCCATTGTTTTACAAGATTGACTTCTGTAACGAGCATCGAGCTGTGAGAGTGGAGGAAGCCTTGAGTGGTGACCAGGGGAAGGCAGCAAGTGTCCAGAGGCAGAATGCGCTGGGCAGCAATGCGTGCTCGGGATGGGCAGCAACGCGTGCTCAGGCAGGACGCATGCTCAGGCAGGATGTGCACTGTGGAGGGTGTCAGGAGGAGAGAGCTGATGCGTGCTTGGTGACGGTGTGGGTGGGGAGCACCAGAGGGGAGGGGGAACAGCATCCACTAATGGGTGGAAAGAGGTCATAGCAAATGCAAAATGGGAGGTTGCTAGAGCAGCAGTGCCTGCTTCAGTACAGCAAAGGCATTTTCATTCTCTTCCCTTAGTAATGTCTTGGCATTCATTTTCCAGGTAATGAGATGTTGTAGTTGCTGCAGGGAAAGCAGAGTCAAGGTTGTGCCACAGGCTGTCCTGGGCAATGTCGGGGTGAGCGTGGCGGCTATGGATGCTGCGCGGGTAGCGCTTGGCAGGGTCTGGATGCTGAGCCGGTAGTGCTTGGCGGGGTGTTTCCGGCGTGGTTGGAGGCTGAGGCCTCTGGAGTGAGGCACAGATGATAACTGTAATGGTAGCAGCTTAGATCACCTCCTTTTGGAGAGCACACGTACCCCTGCTACCACCTTTTCACTAAACTATTATCTTCTGGCCTAGCTCACCTGCCGGTACCACTAAGTATTTTGAGCAAAATACTAATATATACTAGGTAGCTGGAATTAAGGCACATGCTTCAGGATGGACTTGTCGTTGTAAACTATGGATGTTTGTAGCAATATGTAAAATGATTTGTGAAATGTTTTATTTGATAACAAAAAATTAGAAATTAAGTAACTCATCTTTTTAATACTTTCTTTCTCTGTGTGTATTAATGTTCATACTTCTGTTGAAACCCTCCTTTTCCTTCTTAGGGATGTTGATGAAAGTTCTGCATCTTCTCCTTGGAGTTTCAACAGTGTTCGTTTAATTGATATCCTTGTTTTAGTTTGCGTTAGACCAAAGCAAATGTGTGGATAAGATTTTTCATGGTTAGGGACCGTTTTTTTTCTTGCTTTCTTAACACCAAGAAGTTGTAATTTTTATATGGTTGTTAGGCCATTTTTAGTCCACTATTTCCCCAGATTCTTATTGGAAGGACACGTTCAGTTGTTGTCTTTTTCTTCACTGGGTTGGTTTAGAGTTTTTCCTACTTTTTGTGCTGTTGTGACCAAAGTAATTGCATCCTGCCTCAGGGTCTTTGTTTTCTGTGGGAAGCATGATATAAATTTCCATATAGACCCAAAGGAATCTGCAGTATTTAAATGCAGCAGCTTTCAAACTCTGCAGTTGCTAATAGCAGAAAAATGCTACTTTTTTAAATGGGGTAAAATACAGAAGTAAGGCAGTCAGTATTGGCCTCCTAATACTATTTAACTTGCTATTAACTTTAGTTTATTTGACAACTTGAAATTCCTTTGTATGGCAGAATTTTTATTGAAAACATGGTAATATTGTAAAGTCCTGTGTGAACCTGGAGGCTGTGGTTGCCTGGGAACAGTCAAGCTTTTGGGTTGCTGTTGGGAGGCTGCCAAGACTCCGCATGTTGGACAAATACTGGCTGAATTGATCATCAGAGGAGTGGTTAATAAATTTATCAACGTTGTCACTTTTTTTTTTTTTAAATTAAAAGCCACTGAGTAGAGGAGCACGCCTCTTCCAGTGTCTCTTTTGGCTCGCCAGCTGGCACTGCTGCAAGCCTCACTGCTCACCTGGCTGTTGGGACGCTTCTTTGCGAGGGGGTGGGAAGGCAGCTGGGGGCAGCAGCCCCTTGACAGCGCAGCTCAGCCAGAGGGGTTGTGTCAGGGCACCTGCAGCGTTGCCAGCGCCGGGACTCCCGGCCACGACAGCCCCTTATCTGAGGCCTCAGCGATGGCGGAGAGCAGGGACATGCCAGCCTGAGCACCACGCACCTCAGCCCACGGGAGTACGGTCCCGTTCGAGCATCCAGAGCTCGGGGTAGAGCCACGCAAGGAGGCAGTAAGTGAGGTGAAGAAACAAACCGAGTTAACAGTGTAAAGCGTTGGGAAGTTTCACAAAAGAATGGATCAGCAGGTGAGTGCTGAAGCAAACTGATTTAAAAAAACAAAACAGTAGGTAATTACTGAAGGAGTTTTAAGTATGGAGCAGATGAGTAGGTAGTAATAACGTGCATTTTCTTTTCACTCAAAACAGTTATTATATCAGGGAAAAGAGATTAGCAAGAAGGAGCTGTTGAAACCATCTTTAGTAAAAGCCTTAGTGTCAATGTGGAGACCTAAAGACCATTGAACTTATGTGTGGTATAGTAGTTATACCATTAATAGAAAACAGGAATATTTATCAGCTGGAAAATTTCTGGTGAGATTTAACCATTGCATTTTCAGAAGACCATGTCTATCTAGTCTATTTTAATTCTTTAATAAGAGAGAATGGATATAAGAGAGCTGACTGATGGGATTTATCAAAACTTCAAAACAGCTTGATGGAAACGCTTCTGAAAGGGCTGTAGAAGTTACAGGTGGAGAGCGGAAGAGCTACAATGCACTGAGTGCCAGGCAAAGAGATCAGCATGGGAAAGCGTAAACAAATGAATTCCTGTCTCCAGAACAGTTTGGCTGGGTGCTGAGGGGCAGGAGAGAAAGCACCTCGGAGTTTGTAACTTTGTTCAGAGTATTAATAATTTGAAGAGGAACACAGCAAGCAGGCAGATGTGAGTGTGGTGACACCGGGTCAGAGCGTGAGGGTCCAGCAGGGTCCTGTCAGGAGCGACAGGCAGAGCTGTTGCTTCTGGAGGGGTAAGGGAGGCAAGGGACACGCACACAGTGACACCTCCCCAGGGAACGCTTCCAGCCTAAATCAGCAGTTGGCTTAGGGGCTCCCTGGGCTGGAGGTGGGTTACCTGTTAACCCCCAACTGATGTCTTTTCCAGGAAATTATAGTATTATATTTTGAATGCATATCAGCTCTTAGTGCTCGCATCAAGGGTGGGGAGAAAGGAAGCTGCGGGGGGCTAGTGGCCTGTCAGCATCACCTTGGTCCCTGGGAAGGTGATGGAGCAAATCTCCCTGGAGTCCCTGGTCAGGTACATGAAGGACAGAAGGTGATTTGGAATAGCCAGCGTGGATCTGTCAAGGTTAAATTGTACCCAACCAACCTGATTGCTTTCTCCAGTGGGCTGGCTGGCTCTGAACGGGGGGAGTGCAGGAAAGGTTGTCTACCCTCATCTTGGGGAGGTGTTCAGTGTGGTCTCCTGTAGCATCCCCATTGCAAAATGGGACAGGGATGGTTTGGGCAGGTGGACAACAAGGTAGGTGGAAAGCTGGCTGGATCACCAGGCTCAAAGGGTGGTGATGGGCCATACGGAGTCCAGCCGGTGGCTGGTTATGAGCCCATTCCTCAGGGATGGACATGGAGCCGGTCCCTTTTGGTACCTTCATTGACCACCGGGACGATGGAGGGAGATCCCTGTCACCAGCCTTGGGAGCAGCTGACAGGCGGGAGGGCAGGGCTGCTCGACAGTGGGACCTCCCCAGGCTGGAGAAAAGGGCCGACAGGGACTGGCGGGGCTCGGCCGTGACAAGCGCCAAGTGCGGCAGGCCAGGACGGGGCGGCTGGCTTCCCTGAAAAGGCCTGGGGGATCCCGGGGCCCCTCAGGCATGGTGCTGGCAGCACCCTTGGGCAATGGAGGCCAAGCACCTCCTGGGCGGTGATGGCCCAAGGGCAAGCAGCGGGGTGAGGGCAGGGATTGTTGCCCTCCGCTCAGCGCTGGCGAGACCTGTCGGGATACTGGGGCCAGGCTGGGCTCACCAGCACAGGAGGGACATTGCAGTAGTGTGGTGGGTCCCATGGGGGCCTCGGGACGGTTGGGGCTGGAGCACGGGAGGTCAGGGGAGAGGCTGAGCATGGGGTTTGCTCAGCCTGGAGAGGAGAAGGCGAAGGGGAGACCCTACTGCTGCATGGCAGGGTGGGGAGAGAGGATGGAGCCAGGCTCCTCTTGGAGGTACCGTGACAGGACAAGAGGCACAAGCTGCAGCCAGGGACGTCCTCCCTCCGTGGTAGGAAAAGCCCTTCACTGGAGGGAGGTCGGACACCGATCAGGGTCCCGAGAGGCCGTGGGGTCTCTGGCCTTGGAGACACTCAGCACTTGCCCAGCCACAGCCCTGAGCAGCGGCCTGCCCTGAGCCAGATCAGCTTTCTCCAGGACCCTTCCCCTGACATGAGCCTGTGACTTGCTGGTGTGGAGCTCCACAGTGAACACGTGCTGGGTAGTAAGGAAATACCAATTCTTTGTCCTGCTTTGACTCCACTAGTTTCACTTAATACCCTCCTGAGTTTTTTGTTTTGAAAGAGACTTTATTGCTGTTGGGTAGGGGTTAGTGTAATTTAACAGAAACAATGCAATTGTAACAAACAAGGTGTATGTGCAAAATCTTGAAGTCTTAAGTATGAAGAAAAAGGATCCAGCCACAAAATTAGACTGGTGGTTGAGACCTAGAGGCAGAGGGGGTGTAGCTTAATGTAAGATGGGAGAAGCTGTAGCTTTGAAGAAAAGAGTGGTGGTAAACTGTAACCCAAGAGTTATTGCTGCAATTAGAGTCAGATCTGGGTAGGGTGCTCTGACTAGGTTAAGCCAAATGCCCGATGATGCACACCGTACTGATTTGTGGTTATGACTATGCAAGTGAAGGTAGCTGGGAGACCAATTTGGAGTCGATTGCCAGAGCCCGGCGGCATGCTGTTGAGCAGATCAGTGTGAGTGTGTCTAATGAAGATGTCCTACCTGTCACCTTGTCTTGTGGTGTTTGCATCAGTTCCCAAGGAGATAATACCTGTTTATCTTTTCCGTGCCACTTTTGGTTTTGTCATATTCCTTCTCAGTCTTCTCTTTCCCAGACTGAAGAGTCTTGTCTATTTAGTTCAGCCTCACATGGGTGCCACTCCAGGCCATTGATCTTTTCCCCCTTGTCTGCACCTTTTCCACTTCTGGTATGGCCTTTCTGAAAGGGGAGCCAGGACTGCAGGTGGCCGTGAGGACACAGGCATGCCAGGGGCTCCTGCAGTGATGCGGTGATGCTTTCGGTTCCTTTGGTCCCTGCTATTCTGTTGGGCACTTGCTGAGCATTGCTGTGGTGGGGTCACAGGGCTGCTGGCCACAGCCAGGCAATAGCCAGCTCAGAGCCTGTCATTGTTAGCATTTTACTTGCATGGGGTTGATCTGCTGTACTCTTCAGCCGTTTGGATCTGTGAGGTCCTTCTGCTGGGTTTTGCAGTCAGCTCTCAGTTTTACTATGCCAGGTGCCTTAATTGTTGGCTCACAGTTTGCCTCCCCTTCCCAGACCATCCCAGACCCGTGAGCAGCATAGGCACTGGCACGAATCCTGTGGGACTCTGCTGTGAAAACTGCCTGGTTGTGCCTGCCTACCCCCCGTGGCACATCTCTTGATCAGCTGTCTGTGTGGGTGAGACCCTTCCCTCTCCTCCCTGGGCAGTAGAGCTATTCAGCTGCACAAAGCTATCTGTAACAGGTCAAGCCCAGCGAGGAGATTCAGGGGGACCTAATCAATAACACAAGCATAAAACCCCCAATGGATAAGGATCAGTGATGATGATGCACAGTAAGGTGCATTAAAGAGAGGAACATGAACTCCTTTAATGCCTGTGCAATAGGCTAAACTGAACGCACCCACACTGGAAAGGGACTTGGGGGTTAATATAAGAAATTTAGTTCCTTATGGATCATAAGGATCATAAAGATCCCTAAGGACCTAAACTTACATTAACCCCTGAGTTCTTTCATTAACAACCCTGATCCATAAAGATCTTAAAGATCTTATGGATTGATCCATATGGATCAGGTTGTTAGGCTATGTTAGAAATGACTGTTTTGCAATATGCTAAGTATAAAAATACAGAAGCAGGAGTAAATATTTGACAGTTTTTTCATATAACTAAAAGCAGTGGTGGAGTTATGAATAAAGATGTGAGCATAGGTGCCATAAATAAGAGCACAAAACAGCCCTACTGGGCCAAACCAGTGGTCTGTGACCCAGTATCCCTCTCTAGCAGTGGCCAAAGGACATGCTGTTCAGGGAATGCACAAAGTCTGGCCACTTTTTGCAGGCCATTCCCCCCCTTGCTCCTCCCATTTCAACAACTGCTGGTTTAGGGTTGTTAGAGGCTGCATCCCCATCTCCTTTTTTTTTTTTTAATATACATGTAAAACAAATTAGACCTGGGCCTATCAAAATAAATTATCTTTCAATTCATTCAAATGCAGAGTTTTGCAGGTAACTAAGGACTAATGCCAGATCTAGAAAACAGGGAGCTATATCCTGGAAAGGGTGTGGGGTTTGGCCGTCTGAAAGGAATGGAGCGGTCAAAGTAAACTGAACCCAAACTGCCACATGCGTTAGTGAAAAGTGCTAATGTGATGCCTGGAGATGGAAGCAAGGGAATAGTGAGTTGAGGTGAGGACAATATTTTATAGCTGTATATGACAGCTGGGAGACAGATGCTGGAATATTGCCTCTGGCTCTGATTCTGCACTTTAAAAAGTGTATTTAAAATTAAAGAGGGTGCTGAAAAGAGCAACAGAAATTATTTGAGATCTGGAGAAAATGCACTACAATTTACGAACACCAGCCTCTTCTGCTTACCCTAAACGAGACTGAGAGGTGACAGTGTTAAATTGGGGCTACCAGTGTAGCAAGAAACTGAGTACTAAAGAGCTATTCAGTATCACAGAGAAAGATATAACAAGAAATAATGATTGTATTGGAAGTTTAAACAAGGGAAATCAAATAAGAACTAAGACATACCTTTTTTTCATTGAGGATGAGTGTTTGCTTATTAATTTTTCCAAGGAGCGAGTGTGGTTTCCATCATGTGATGTTTTTAGACGCAAGTTGGATGCTTTTCAAGGAAACTGTTAGCCAAATTCAAGTAATTTAGTTCATTATGGGAGTTACTGGTTGAAACTTACGGGGCAGTGATACATTGCTCAGATGAGATGATCTTACGGGCCCTCTTGGCTTTGAATTTGTTGAATCAGAGGGCATGCTGAATACATGCTACAAAGGCAACTACAGTGTGCTCTCTTCACTGGTTTATTCCATTCTCTAGTCAAACTTTATTTCATTTGCTCCTTTATACTGAGAAGTTCTGTATCTCTTTTGCATGTGT
Organism: Ciconia boyciana; assembly: GCF_034638445.1. Lineage (NCBI taxonomy): Eukaryota > Metazoa > Chordata > Aves > Ciconiiformes > Ciconiidae > Ciconia > Ciconia boyciana. Next base: position 443,077 of record NC_132934.1, read on the forward strand.
GTATTAGGACCTACCTATCCAACTAGCATGTCTCAGCCTTGATGCTGGATGAACAGAAGATCTTATTCTCTGTTTTCCAGAAGAAGCTTTGCTCTACGTGGCTTTTTTTCAGCCCTAGATGGAGCTAAAGTTTCCCAGGTTCTCATTTTCCAACTGATCACAAGTTAGACAGGTGGCTATGGTTGTGGTGTTGTAATGAGCCAAGCAGGAAATATTCCCAGGTCTCTGAAGGTAATAGTCATCTCTTTAACCTGTCTTGGGCCCTTTGGTAGGGTCAGCTTGATTTACAGGTCCAACACTTTTGCATTTCCCTCTGTGCTGTCTTTTCTGTATGAAGAGTTCAGCAGTTGGATGAAACTGGCTGGCGATTTTGCTCTTCAGCAGCCCTTTCCATGCAGGTGGCTAATAATAAAGCTGTTGTAGCTCTGTGTAGGAGGGAGGTTTTGCCTGAACCAGTCACTTAGAGTTAATCAGGAGTTGAATATCTTTAAACATTCATTTCAAGCTGTGTTTGTATCAGAGGCAGCTGCTCCTCTAAAAGCGCTGACTGGTGGGACTGTAGGATGGGGCTGGTTGTCACTGTCGGTACTACTGAAGAGCTGTAATAAGGGGGCTCTTGGACGCTTATTTTTTAAATAGAAGTAACTGGATGGCTTCCTGTCTCAGGCAATGGATTCTAGGGGATGGTACAACAGTCAGCAACATCCTCCCAGACTGGCTCATAAACAGCAACTGTTTCGCTGGAAAACCCGTAGAGCCAAAATATTTTGTTATCTACAGCATATAACTCTGCAAGAAGGGCTCGTGCACCGGGCGCTTTCCTGCTGGGAGCTGAGAACCTCCCTCCTGCTCTTTATCTTGTTTCCTTTTGGTGGAGGCAGCTTCTCCCAGCGTGGCGTTTAGCACAGTGGATGGCAGGGCCAGAGCTTTCCTCAGGAGGTGATCTAAGCCCAGAAATTCCTGTTGTTTTGTGAGCATACACAATTTGCTCTCTAAGCTGGTCCCAGTTTGCCTTTTGCCAGCATCCAGTGCACAGAAAGCTTGTGCTGATCTCTCCTCTCCTCCACTAAAATGCAGAGTGGTAGTTGCTCTGCCCTGGTCGCTGCAGAGCCCAGCTCCTTCCCTGCACCATGGTCATGAAGGGAAACAAGCTGCAACGATGATGTTCAACCCTTCCCATGGTCCCTGGCCAGGGGCCGTCCACACGAGGGGGCCACTGCTGGCTCCCCAGCCTCTGCCCTGCAGGGCTGGTGGTGGGTTTGAAGGGCTGCTGGTGGGAGTGCTCCGAGTGATTCCTGTCAGGGCTGTCTTGTGGCTCTGATCCCTTCTCCCAGTGGTGTGCAAGCGAGGTCAGGAGGATCCTGCGGGATTTCACACACTGCAGGGGACCAGTGATGTCTGCCTCAGATTGCAGGAAGAGCTTGCTGCTGAAACTGCTGCCGAAGGGGATAGGCTTTTAACGAGTAATTGGGAAGAAAAAATGTATAATTGGAGAAAACCAAACATAATCTTTTAAGGAAAGGTGAAAAAGTTACTTGGGCTTGTTTGTTTCATACACAGCATCTGTTCCTGTAACTTTGTCCCAGTCCCGGTGTTACAAGGAGCTGCTGCTCACTCAGTGCAAGCACCTGGCTCGATGCTGTGGAGCGCTGCACGCTCCTCTGGGATGCTCCGCTCCAGCTCTGAGTTCAGACGTGGTGCGCTTGTTCTCTGCAGACCGCTCTGTTCCTCTGGTCACCTTTGTCTTCTTTCCCTTTACCTTTTTCCTGTTTCTGTTGTTTCCTGAAAAGACAGTGCCACCAGACCTGCACGTGATATAGAAGATCTGGATGTGCTGCCAATTCATGAGTGTCATAGCAGCCCTTTCTACATCACTTCAGCCCAGATCCCAGGACGGGCCCCATGTGACTCTGCTGATGAACTCTGGTGTCAGGAAATCTGCCTGGTTGACCTTCACCTTTGTTTACTATCTTCCTTGTCGGTTAGGGATCCAAAAGAGTGCTTTCTTGCTTCTGGCACTTTAGTTTATGGCAGCAAGGGACCTTTTTGGAAATGCACATGCATATTGGTAAGCAGGTCAGCCTTTTTCTGGTAGGCATGAGTTTCCTCCAGGCTCTCCTTGTAGGTGTGAGGCATGACTCCACAGAAAATAAGCAGATTTTTCAGCAACATAAATACTTGTTGCAGTTGCTGTCCATGTTCCTAGGACAGAGGCCAGGCCTTTGGGCCCAGAGCATGGCAGAATTGCAGAGCCCCTCCTGTGTATCAGCGTCTCCTGCCTGTGCTCTGCTCCCGTTCCCGGGAGGGTTTGCACAATGCGGTGCAGAGCACTGCCAGCACCGTGCATGGGCGATTGGTGCTGCTTGCAGTTGTGCTCTCAAATCTGCTGTGCTTGTGCATCCACTGGGGAGCTTTTATTCCTTGTCTGCGAGACCCTTTGCATTGGCATCTGTTGTGATGGCGACCAGTGAGGAGCCCATCCTGCAGTCGGTCCTCATGGGAGGAGGTCCAGGACTCCTCCTTGGATGACTCTCATGCCTCGGTTGCTTGCCGGCCTCACCCACTTTCCGTCAGGCTCCCCTCTTCCTCTGTGTTTGCTAGTTTTTATGCCTTCAATACAGTTGTCATTTTGTGTGTAGCATGGCAGGACTGTGCTCTTTTCTGTTCCCATTCAGAGGCAACTCCCATTTTCTAAAGGAAATCTTTTACTTTTGATAGACTCCTCTGCTCTGTTGGTTTGGCTGCTCCATCTTTCTGTAGGGGCCTCTTAGAGGCTGTTTCTTCATTTTTGCCATACATTTGCTCAGAGCTTCTAATGTGATATTATGAAATATGCTCCCTGCTGCCTGCAAGCACGTTACCTTTTCAGCTGCTTCTTTTAATTTCCTTTCAACTCTTTCTCATTTGTGTGCTCTTCGATGAAGAATTTTTGGCTTTTTTGCTCTTAAGGGATTGTTGAATGTAAGTTCTTTATTGTCATTATTGCAGGGTGGCTCTTGAATAGATCTTGTCTGTCATCCTATGCATTGCTGAGGATTGAATCTGAAGCTCTGAGCTCTTTCTTCCTTCAGGAAGGAGTCATCCGTGCTGTCTGAAAGTTGAGAAGCTGTACCGTTTTCTTTCAGGAGTTGTTCCTAAGGCTTTGATTGTTGTGATCAGAGCTTATAATTGTATGGAAGAAATTATCGCTTGTAACTGCAAACCAGAGTGAGCAACTTGTTCTGAAAGCTGCTCCCACACTGCCCTCCTCTGAGCCTGCCTGTGGCTCTGGGACCTGCTCCGGCTGCAGAATGAGCTTTGCGGGTGCTGTGCCGTGCCGGCTGGCAAGCAGAACTGGTGCTGCCGCAGTGTGCTCCCCGTGGCAGTGCCTCCTTTGGCTCCCTGGGATCCCTCCTGGTTCTTCTGGGGACTGACGCTGGGAACAGCGCTGAGCCTCTCGTTTCAGGAGAGCGTCAAGAGGAAGGGGCAGAGACCTTTCCTTCCCCTGTGGGCTTGGGACCATACAAGGCAATTTGGTTCCTTTTAAAATTAATGTTGACTTGAGTGTCCAAACCCTCAGGGTTGGAATTTATTCACACCCTCTGTGAAGTGCTGTCTCTGGGCTGGATCTCTCCATCCAGTGGTGGCAGGTGCCCCATGCTGTCTGAGCTCAGCCCCTCTTCCTGATGGAGACGGTATCAGTGCCTGGCATGGCATCTGCAGCTCGGGCAGCCAAGCCCTGCTCTCCCTGGGATCAGCCCAGTGCCGGTGTGGGAGCTGCCAGGGCTGTCCCAGCCATGCTGGAGGCCAGAGGAGAGCAACGTGCTCCTCGTGAGATGGAAAGCGGAGGAGCCCTCCCTGCTGTGTGTCCTGGAGCAAAGCAAGCCCGGTCCCCCCGTGCACAGAACAGCTTTCTCCTGCACAAAGATATCCCTTGCAGCCCTTCTGGCAGGGGTTTGTGGGATTAGCCTCATGTTTCTGGATTGCTCCTGGAGTGGCTGTGCTGCATCATGGAGTGGAATAAGCAAGTTTAGTTGTAGGATCTCTGATATGAGAAAGGCATTAATTTATGCGATGGTATTTGGAGAAGCAGAGTCATAAGAGACATTTAAGTAGCTGGATTATGCCCACAAAGGGCTGTGCAGCGTCTTGACCTCACAGCTGAAGTAGGCATTTTCTTATTTCTTATTTCTGATGCAGGTTAAAGACAGAAAGAGACACACTGCAGGGTGGAAGCTGTTTTCTCTGTTAAATATGAAGTGTTAATACTCCCCAGAGTATGTCTCTGCAGTATAAAGTTTGGTATAAAATCCAGTGTTTCTACGCCAGGACCTTCCTTCAAAGGTGCTTGTGCACGTGTGCATGCCTGTCAGTGCTTTTTTTCCTTTAGCCACATATTTTAATACTGAACAGCATAATTTGACAGTGAGGAAGAGTCCTAGAGGCTAAATAAACATATAGGAAGGTATAGACAACGTTTATTTTTTATTTAGGGTCCCTGAAAAGAATTATGTGTATTCTCCTTCTCTTTGAGAACTGAAAGAGAACAGAGCTGGCATTTCTCAAAGGTTTTGAACTCCTGATTTCTCACACCGGCAACCGGCCACCACTTCCTCAGTACCTGCTGGAGGATAAGCCATAGTTGATAAGCATGCTGACTCACTAATACGGTCAGCAATGAAATAGATAACGCTGACCTCCGTTTGCAGTACAAATGCATGCTGTCATGTGCAAGTTATCTGTGCCTGAGAAAAATGAGCTGTAACATCAGCTCGGTGGCTGTCTCGCACGGTGACTTTTCTGGGTGGTGGTGCACAGGCAGGTGAGCTGGCACCGTGCAGGGCAGCGCGGGTGCTCTGCTGGCTCCTGCCCTGTGCCCAGCAGGGTCATCTGCTTCTCTCTGGGCAAAGCTGTTCAGTTTTTTCAAAACGGTGTCCGTTTAATTCGCAGAACCAAAATGATGCTATTAAGGGGACAAGGGACCAAAACAGGCACTGGGGTTAAATTTTGAAGTTGGAAGTGGGGCTGAAGGGGTGAGTGAGGATGTGCAGTTCCTTCCGATGCTTGGGGTGAGTGTCCTTCTCCTGGTCCGGTGCGGACGCAGTGCGGCGGTGGCAGGAGCTCTGGTGCTGCGGGTCCATTGTAGCCGCTGGAAGTGCTGCTGAGCATGTGGAGAAGGTGGGAATCGGGTCAGTCTGTCTGTTTGGAAATCCAGAGAGACGTCTGTGTTCAGGCTTCAACTTTTCAACACCTTCATGGACAAAATGTGCTTATAGCGCTGTGTGGATCCATGCTGCGCCTATCCCTTGGACACGGCGTGCACTTCCAGTCTCCTGTTGCAAGGGTGATGATGTGGACTAGGGGAATAACAAGGGTGGGTGGAAGCGTGGAGTGCCTCTGTGTGATGAGTGGAGCAGGACTCCGCCTGGGAAAGCAGCAGCTGCTGGGGGAGCACTGCAGAGGCAGGGAGGGTGGTTGCTCACTTTGCCTTCCAGCACAAAAATCAGGAGCATTAAACGGGGCTGACAGGCTGTGGCTTTGAAATGAAAAGCTGAAACAAGACTAAACTCTGTCTTCTCCTCCCCTCCCGCAGAAAGTGTGGAGGGGGAGGAGAAACAAACAAGGAGGAAAACAAAGTGACTGGAACAAGGAAAGATTGAGGGCCAACATGCAAAACCAGGGACCTGGGAGGGGAAATGGTGGCTGCCGATGGGGACAGGCTGTTGCGAGACCAACCTCTGGTGCTGTCAGCACGGCACCCTCTTGCCTTCCTGCTCTTCGCCTGCAAGAGCAGATGCTGCGAAGAGCCTGCTGCCCCGCCACCGGGGTGGAGGGGATACAGAGATGGTGCCACAGCACCTGTGTCGGGCTGCGCGTCTCGGCAGGCTCTGGCCGACGCAGGTTCCCACGGCCGACCTGCTCCGCCAGCACTGCAGCCCCAGCCCCGCAGCCAGCCGGGAGTGCGGCAGCAGGGGCAGCAGCTGTAGGAAATACAGCCTGAAGATGATGGGCTATAAATATTTGATGACTTGGGTCCTGGTGGGGGAGGGAAACTGCTTATGGTGTCGGGGAAACCCGCTATAGTCACAGGGTGAGATGGGGAAGTGTGACTTTCCATGTGGGGAGGCAGAGGGCTCTTCTCCTTCCCTCCTCCTGCTGGGAAGACCTCACTGGATGCCTCCAGCTCCCGGCAGGGCTCACAGTGCTGCTGTTCATCCCTCCTTTGTTTGCACACCTATGAAATCCGTGGTGGTGAAGTCAATAGACTTTTTACACCCTATCAGGGATTTTTGAGTGAAATTTTGCTATTATACTGTTATTAGGCCATAAAATATTTTTTGACACTTCTCATATTTTATAGGATGTTATAACGTACAGGGTTTGAGTCTGCCCTGAACCCCACAAAATGCATTGGGGGGATCTGCTAAGTCTCATCCTTCTCTTAACTCTTTTTTTCCCCTTCCCATAATCCACTGACATGGAAAAGATTGTGACTTTCCCATTTTATCCTTCTCCATGTTCTTACTGTGCCTGTTCCTGGGTGCAGCTATGACTGGACCTTGGTGATGCTCAGCTCTAATTGCCCTCTGTGTCTCTCCACAGAAGTGTCTACGGTTGAATCCAGATGTTCCTGTGTGGGTTTCCAAGCAGCGCATCCTCTGCACTTTGAACCACAGCCTGAAGGATGTTCTGAACTACGGGCTCTTCCAGCCAGCCTTCAATGGCAGGGCTGGGAAGTTTCTGGATGAGGAGCGCCTGCTGAGAGAGTACCCCCTGAATCCAGACACTCCTGTCCCCTACTTGGAGGTAGCCATCATCTTCTTTTTCTTTTTTAAATGTCTGTATATCTCTGTATACGTGTGTGTATATATATATATATACACACGCATACATATATATGTATGTACATAAGTATGTAGGACTTCTATGATCCCTTCCACTGTAGTCTCTGTAGGCACCACAGATATTAATGCCCCCTGTCCCCCTCCCCTTTTTTTTCCCCATTTCCCTTCCAGGAGTGAAAGCATAGAAATTTGTGTGGGTGTATGTTTACTCACGGAGAATTCATTGAGGGAAAGCTGAGGCAAATGCCTCTGAGTTTTAGTTGCTCGTGACTCTGTCTGCTCGAGAGCTCCGTAACATCTGCCATAGTCCTGTGAAAAAGCTTCCCTGCTTTCTGACCCTGTTGATCAAAATTTCTTTTTTTCTAGTGGCGCATAACTGTCATGGGAAATTGCAGTAACAGAAGGAAAGCCAGTCTCGTAGGTACAGAGGGAAGATCATAGGGACATCTTTGAATATGAGGCTGAAGGACTTGAGTTTGATATTTTATTTCATTTACAGTTATTGTAAAGACTGGAATGCAACTTTGTGCTTTGAGAGCAAATGGCTCTCCCTGTATGGACCTCATTTGTGTGATGAGCATGGAGGATAATCTATACTATTTTCTGTTCCAGAAAATTAACTAGAGCAGAAATTAACTGAATTAACTCTGTATTTACATTTGCTATAGGTTTTGCCTTAGGCTGGGATTCAGGTGATAGCATGTAGGTGTTTATTCTGAAGTGACCTGCAGCATTTCTTGGGCTCCATTGACTGTCACTGTGGACATCCCCACTGGCTGTAATGCGACTCTAGTTACCTGTACGTGGACTTCTAAATTTAGGGATCTTGTGCTATATTTTACCCACAAAGTCTATTTAAAAAGCATCACACGCTTAAGCTGCACGAGCTCTTATAAATGCAAGTGTGAATGTTGTTATTATAACTAATCCTGACTAATTTGGAAAGAAAGTGCAGCACAATTTCTTAGCAAACTAACATTTAATGTAGAGAGAAACATTTGGAACAACATTAAGAATGCTTGCAAATAAACCTATGAAGTAGTAAATTCCTTAATGTTCCTTATACAGGCTTTAATGCTTTGTTTTTGTATAATTTAGGATAATGTCCACACTTAATGTCTTAGCACAGACATCTAAATGCAGACTTGACATGGATATTTGTTGTGTGTCATTTTGATTCTTCATAACCTGATAAGAATGGCAGCTGAGCACTGGAGAATCCTATTGGAAAACCAAAAATCTGCAATCTATTTACAAGACATAAATCCTATGCTGATACCACTGAGGTTTCTTGAACCCAAAAGATAAATTATCCCTCAGGGCTGCATATGAAGGTGATTGGATAAATGAGAGGTTTGTGCATATTGACAGAAAAATTACATTAAAAAGCAGGTATCTGCAGTAGTTGCCTGGAGAGGTGGGATGCTGGCTCTATGCTACACCAGGGAGAGCTGTAGGTACTCCAGATTCCTTTATTGGGATAAGATAGCAGCTGCCACGCAGTGTGGTGGTGATCAAGCAACATGCAGTGAGGTCTACCTGCCCATCTGCTGAGAGTCGGTTACCCTCATGTGCGTTTAGGGGTATTGACTGTATCCTGTATTATCTTACTGGTTGTTATCTCCTGTCAGAAGCTTACTGTGTCCTTCTTTATGAGGCAGTTATTTTGTTTGCATGCCAAACACACCGTTGTGTTCTCACCATTATTAATCATCACACATTCAATTCACGCACCTTGTAAATTTGAATGAGATTTGGAAATTCTCATGCCTGTATGTCCTCCCCACACAAGTCCGGTCCGCGGGTGAGCTGTTGGAGCAAAACCATTGGGATGTGACTAGCTTAGGGTCGGCTGCCCACTTCAGTCGCTTCTTCAGAAGTTTTGCTGCTCAGTTCTGAGCAGCTGTACGCCAGCTTCTCAGACGAGGTTTTTGCCTTGCACCTGGGTGGCAGTGTGTGTTGCTCTTGCATCAAAGCTGATATAGCCTGGCCTCCCTCTCTCAGACCTGCCTTGCTGATGCACTGCCCTGGCCCCTGCCTGCACAGCGTGGGGCAGCTGGGAGCCCTGCAGGACCTTCTCCAAGGTTGAGTGCTGGGAGAGCAGCGGTGGGCAAGTCCACCTGAGCCAGCGTGTTCAGGCAGGAGGTCGAAAGTGAGCGATCTGCAGAGCAGCGCTGCACTGGCTCAGCCATGGCGCTGCCCAGGTCTTGGAGGTGGAGGCTGGGCACAGAGCTCATTTGCAGACCCTCTAACATGGTGCTGGATGTGAAGAGGAGCCACTGAAGGATGCTTGCATGACTGCGTAGGGATGCACAGAGGATCCCTAACACTGGCAGCATCTGCAAAGGACCAACGTCTGTAAATCACTGAGCAAGATAATTTTTACCTTGGAATGGTTATAAAAAAAAAAAAAAATTGTGTGAGAAAACATCTGCCCAATCATACAAGTTTGTGATAGACTGAAAATGTGCTAATATTTTGCCAGTATTGAAAAGTAAGTGGGATGAGCTTAGTAACTGCAGTCCAAAGATAACTTGGTGTCAGTTCCAGCTGAAATAATGAAATGTTGATGGAGGATTAAGTTCATAGCAATTCAAAATCTCAGAATACAATTCATTCTTTGGAAAAAGATCTAGTCAAACAAATCCAATTTCATTCTTTAAGGAAATTGTAATTCTGCTTGATAAAGATAACTATACAAAGGTAGCAGCCACTTGGGGGTACTTGATTTTGTTCTACATGATATTCAAGTTCAGGATTAGCACTATAAAACATCAGTAGGACAAGTGCTACTGGCTAACTAATCAATGATAAAAAGCAGTTGTCACTGCGATCATCACTGCATAGATGTTTTTCTAGTGGGGTTTCTTAGGGACCAATGTCAATTTTGATGTGGTTACCCCAGGGATCTGGGTGCAAATGTAAAAGCACTGCTGATAAAGCCTGATTACACAAAGTTTGGCAGAGAACATAACAATGTTGAGTGCGCCGTCTAGGTCATTTGGTAAGTGGGGGTCCCATCAAAGTATGGTCTAAGTCAGCCAAATGACAAACATATGACAAACATATAGCCAAACGACATATAGCCAAATGACAAACATATAGCCAAATGACAAGGATTGCTTGCAAAGGAAGGACTCTCATTGTGGAAAACAAGTTTCTGAAGAAAATTTTTGAGCCTTTTGGTCAAGTAACCTAACAGCAATTGCCAGTGTGACGCTGTGGCACAGCGTGACCCTGTAATCCTTCAGTGTGTACCCTGCCAAGTAGTGAGTTGGTTTTAGGAGTGGCTGGGGTGGAAGTGGTTGGTATTGGAGTATTGTGTGGGCGACAGTCAGTGTGCTTGAAAGAACATCAGAAAGAGACATGGCACAGAAAAGAGCAGCAGAAAAGATCTGAGAACAGAAGAGAAGATCCCTCAAGAAGAGAGATTGAGGGAGAGGTTAAGCTTGGCCTGCTTACAGGGAAGTCAGCTCTAGACCACCTGTGTAAGAACTGTCCTGGGGAAAACCATTCTGTTGTTAGAGAGATCCCTAATTAATTGGGAAGAAACAGAATAAAGCCCACACCATCTGGAAGCTGAAGCCAGACAGATTCATATGAAATACTGGTCAGAGTTTCTTTAGTGAGGAAAACAATTAACTGTAAGAGCAAATTAGGAAGGAGAACAGTGTATTCTGTATCTGTGGTTGTTTTCAGATCTCGACTGAATGTCTTCATGCAAGATGACGTTTACTGGAGCTGCTTGAGAGTGGTTTGATGCTGAGTGGGTTTTGTTCATCTAATATCTGACATTCTTCCCCCTTGCAGTTCCGGTACAAAAGGCGTGTGTACACCCAGACTTTGCTGGATGACAAGCAGTTTGCCAAGCTCCATACAAAGGTAAGACTGGAGTCTAGCTGGCAAGCTCAAAGCCCTGGTAGCATGTTCAGCACTGATGATGGTCTATCACAGAGAGGATACCAGGTTTTGGGATGTTTCAGTCTTCCCTGCTTGCCAGACTGCAAACCACTCACGAGAAATGGATGGTGCTTGCCGAAGCCTGGGGTGGTTTAGGTGGTGGTGCAAGCTGAAGGACCCCATTGAGCCATGGTAGGGTGCCCACACAGGGATAGACTTGCACTGCTTATGTGCGCTGGCAGGCAGGTGTGTGGTTGGACTACGCTCTGCGGGAGAGTGTGGGGTCAGCTTTCCCTGGGGTGGTGAGGCAGAGGAACACATGATGGGCCAGCTGAAGAGAAGCTTTATTCTCTGGCTTGGAGGAGTCACTAAATGCCTGGAGAGCACAATGGTGCACATTGAGGAGCATGCCTTCCCTTCCCCCAGCGAGAGGCTGCAGCACGCCTCTGCCTTGCTCGCGGGCTCGTTGCTTTGTCTCTGGCTTTAACCCATGCACTTGGGTCAGGATTTTGCTGGTAGGATCCATATGTGAAGTGGAAAGAACTCTTGGTCTACTGCAGCCCCCACGTGTTGTGGGCGATGACCAAGGCATGTGTCAAGATTAACGGTGCAGGCACTGAATGAACCGTCTGGGTGTTTGCAGAACAGGGAGTGTGGCAGGAATGGTGCTTTTGGGTGCATGGGTGTTTCCTGGGAGGAGAGACACCCCACCAAAACCACTGGGCTCTGTGGCCAGGGACGCCCCAGTTGGCATAGCCAGAGGGTCAGGGATGCTAATGGTGACCAGGCCTTGGGCACGTGTTGGCTGGATGCCCTCTCGCTTTGCTCTTCCCCTAGACAGCTGCGGTGGTCCCATGATGTTGCTGCTTGCCTAAGAAATTGAGAACAATAATTGAGGAGAGGTCTGGAACCATCAGAAGATTTCTGCTGCCACATAACTCTGCCTTGAGATGGCATGTGGCCCCGTGGGGGCTTTGATGGTTCCTGGGAGGGCGGGGCAAGTGGCGCGTGGGAACTGTGAGACAGGAGGAAGGAGGTGGACTCCGTCAGCGCGGTGGCCGTTGCACAGCTGGGTGGCTCTAACGCACTGGGCAGCATTCAAACTGCTGGGTGGCATGAGGACACTTTCATCCCCCATCAAACTCATTTTCTGGGAGAGTCCATGGGGAAATGCTGGGGCAGGGAGCAGTGGCATGGAGGGGCTCATGGGGATGGCTCGTGTGTGGAGGTCACTGTGCTGGGGAAGGCCATGCAGAGAGGCTTTGGGGGTTCTTGTTTAGGAAGGACGTGGGACTGGCCAGGACCCCAGGGCTCCCTGCTAGCTCCCTTGTTGCTGTGTATCACAAGCTTCCTCAGAAATCCCTTGTGCAGAGCGACTGCTTCCCGCCGAGGGCTGGGCAGCCTCTTGGCTGTTTTTCTTTTGCCCCCCTGACGAGCCGCGTGCCATTGTTTGCCTTGACCTTTCTCGGCTACTCAGCCACTCTCGCCCGACAGCCAGCAGCTCTGAGACGTGCAGGACGTGCCCAGGGCCGGGCGACCACGGAGGCACACCCGGGTGCTGTGCCTCCTCCTCTGCCTCCTAGCAGCCCACGTCGCTGCTGGGTGCAGGGTGCCCATGCATGGCTCCTGCCATGGGTCTGCAGGGTGGTGCTTTGTTTCTGGTCACATCTGCTCTGCCAGAGACAGGCAGGCAAGGGTTGTAAATTTTCAGTTAACAGGTACAACAGCAAGAGCTGAGCTAGGTGGAGCCACAGATATAAAGCAGAAAGGAAGAAAACCTTCTCCCAGAGGGCTTGACCTATCCCAAAGGTGAAAATCTTCGTGGGAAGAAGGAGCTCCTCTGTCTTCTGTTTGCAAGAAGCAGGTCCTCTGTCTTCGGTTTGCAGAGCTGCAGAAACAAGAAACAAAATGCTGTTAGGGTTCAGGTTTGAGTCATGAGGATTAAAGTCACGAGGCTTCTGTCTGGTGGCATAAGAATATCCAGGCAGCAAATCTGGAAAGCTCTCAGCATTTTCCTGGCGCCAGGAAGCATGAATCACGGTCCTCCTGAGCCTCGCCAGTGAGAGACCATGACTGTTGGAGGGAGGGCTGGAGGCACCTGCCACAGGGAGACCCGAGCAACAGCATCTGAGGACTTCCCCTATGAGTGTGTAGTAGCCATAAATGCACTTTATTAAATATTCACTTAATCTCCATTCTTTAATTTCTACTTAAACAGATTTCCTTCATGTTGTTTCTTTATTTTTAAACCATCCCTTGCCAATAAAAATACGGCATCTGAGTGAGCTCTTGCATCTCCGCTCCCTTTTGCCTCCATCAAGAGGATGCTGATGAGCGTTTCCTTTGGCTGCTGTTTTCCCAGAGCCCATGGGCACTGTGGGCCACAGTGCTTGTGGGCACATAAGAGGAGCCCTCGCCCTGCCCCGGGGCTGCTTCTGCAGGGGTGCAGTGTGAGGGAGGCGGTGGAGGCAGCTGCAGGGGATAGTGCCAGGAGGGGCACGAGCAGGAGACGTGCTCAAGCTGGCCACTCGTTGGAGTGATGCCGGTGCTGAGAGCCGGCGGCAGCATGACTTACCCGCCTGGCACAGATTGACGCGGTTTCGCTGGGAGAGGGTGAGAGCGGAGCATGTGTGTGCAGCCTCCCGGCAGCTGGCTTGAGGGTGAGAGGGGGTTGGAGAGCGGAGGGACATGGGCTCCTCTCTGGGATGGCGGCTGGCTGAGCAGAGAGAAAACCAGCAAGCTGCTGGGGACCGCAGACCCCAAGCGAAGAGCACAGTACTGCCTGCTTCTGCCCCGTCTGCTGTGCCGCCTCTGCTGCGGCTGCCCCAGGCACCGCCAGGCGAGGGGCCACGGGGGGACAGTCCTCCCGCTGTGCCACCAACCCTGTGGAGGGATGCTGCAGGGGCTGGCAGCAGGGCAGGAGCGGGTCGGGGTTCATTCCCCACGTCGAACGCGCAGTGAGGAGGTGTCTCCGGGCCGACTTGGGGAACGGCTGGCTCCTCCACCACTGCAGGCTTGTACAGGCTTGCACATCGGGTCGGCTGCTGTGGGGGTTTCTCCTTCTGTCTGTGCATGTAGGGGCTGATGTTTTCTTCTGGCGAAGCAGATGCAGGGAGGTGATGCCTCTGTGGTGTGGTGCAGACCGTACACGTCGCTCGAGGTGTGAGGCTTCCCTGTTATTTGTAGCAATGCCTAATCGCTTGGGCAGTGAAATACCATTTTTTATGAGATGTGATAATTTAAAGGGCTGTGAAGGATTAGCTTTAGGTCTAACAGGATGGTGGGACCGCTCCTGAGGCTGTGGTATACGTGAAATCTTTAGGCCTGTGGCTAATGGTCTCATCTGAATGAGAGCAAAGTATGAAAATGTTCAGAGTTTAGAGTCTGACTTTTAGTGGCAGGATACACTACTTGAATCTTTTAATGACCTTGAAACATGATTCTTAACTGCCATTAAAAAAGAAAATCAAGAAAAAGAAAAATAACTCCTTTTTTTGAGTGCCAGTGGACTTGTTCTAAGAAGTGGGGAAACTGATTTCTCGTATTGCTAGCAATAACGAAGTGACTTGGTAAAATCAGTCAATCAGCCTCAGTCCCTTGTGCCTCTTGGGATCTGCAGGCAGTGACATTTCTTATAGATATTTTTCCCACTGAATTGCAGTAGACCATTTAGAAATGGGAGTGCAAAAAAATGCATGTTAGAAAAGGGCAATCCCATTGTGCTTATAAACGAAAATCTGTGCAAAAAAATCTTGGCATTTACCAAAATGTCCACAAAGGACATTGTGCTACCAAGAGACTTGGGATATTACCACCTTGAAGGGGAAAGAAGCAACACACTTAAAACACACTTAAAGTGATTATTAGGAGCACATATGCCATTACTGTTGTAGATGACTGACATTAGTGTAGAGCCAGAAGTGCTGGCCACAGATGGCGATCCTCTCACACTGCAAACCGTACAGTTACAGAAGAACGGCAGCCCTGGTGTGGGGCTGGGGCGGGTGCAGGCAGGGGCTGCAGGCAGACCGAGGGTGATGAAGCAACAAGAAAGTGTCAGCTTGCTGGACAACACCTGCGGCAGGTCCGCAGTGTGACTGTCACCACCTTTCCCATTGGGGTTAGTGCGCGAGAGGGGTGGTTGTAGCGGGGAGGGGACAGTGGCACTGCTCTGCAGAGCAGCAGGACGCAGGGGATGTCTTTGCCTGAGGCGCACCTGGGTGAGGGAAGTGAATGCCATGGCCACAGCAATGCTGGGAGGAGACAGCAGAAAGGAGCCGGTGCAGGCTGTGAAGGACCTCAGGAAGAGATGGGCCACTGGGGCTGGATGCAGGAGCATCCGCGTGCGCTGGTGCGGCGTGTGCTGGCACAGGCAGTGTGTAAGGGGGGGCTGCACCCGCCTTCGGGATGGAGGGCTTGCACTCGCCCAGGCCAGAGGAGGATTTTGCATTAATAGTGGCTGAAGGTGATCAAGGCTGGGGCAAGGATTCAAGACCTGAGGATGGAGAACAGGGTGGTGCCTTGCTGTTTGCTGTTTTGCACTGCCGTCAGTGCCATCTGTGTCCCGGAGTCCCCCTCTACAGCAAGAAACACATGGGACCTCATCTACTGGCATATCACAGCTGGGTGCAAACGAGGCCCATCCTGCCTCTCTGCTGCAGGAGACCTCTAGCTTGTCTCTGACTTCTCCTTCTCTACCCAGACAAACTAACGAACGAAAGCAGGACAGCAGGATCTCATGGCTGAGAGCATGTGAAGGCTGCCCTGGGTGACCACAGCCCATCTGGCCCATGATCCTCCTCTGGTAACAGCTGACCCGGATTTCAGTATGTCCTTGGAGAGAAACAGAAGGGTAAAAGTGAAAAAAAAAACGGTGGGTTGAGATAAAGACAGTTTAACAGATAAAGCAAAAGCTGCGTGTGCACGCAAAGCAAAATTAGGAGTTCATTCACTCCTTCACATTGATGTAAGGACCATTGATGAACACGGCAGGCCAGGACATGTTCAGCCAGGACAGCAGGGCTTCATCACACATGATGGTGACTTGGGAAGACAAACGCCATCATTCCAAACGTCCTCCCCTTCCTCCTCCTTCCTCCAGCTTTTATTGCTGAGCATGACATCCTGTGGTCTGGGATATCCTTTGGGTCAGGGGGGTCATCTGTCCCAGCTGCGTCCCCTTCCAGCTCCTTGTGCGTCCCCAGCCTGCTCGCTGGCTGGGCGGTGTGAGGAGCAGAACAGGCCTTGGCGCTGTGCAAGCGCTGCTGAGCAGTAACAAAAACATCCCTGTGGTATCAACTCTGTTTCCAGCACAAATCCAAAACACAGCCCCATACCAGCTACTATGAAGAAATTTAGCATTATCCTGGCCAAAGTCGGTACATCCCGGCAGCGTCCCATGTGGAGGAGGTGTCCCCGCTGATGAGGCGCTGACAGCAGGGGCTGTCCCCGGTCCTCTGTGAGGGCTTGGCCTTCTCCGCGCGTGGGCCCCTGCACGGCCTCTGTCCTGCTCGCGTTGGGGGTGCTCCAGGCGGGTGCGGAAACGCCCTGAGCCAGCCTCCCAGACAGCGGTTAAACATTGTTGTGGTGTGTCATGAAATCGATTATTTGATGTTTCTGTGGGAATCAATGCAGTGTATATTTGCTGGTGCCTAATGGCTTGTCACACAGCCAATGCGAGGGAGGAGGTTGGTCTTCTCCAGTCTCTTCCAGGGCCTGTGACCCCACAGCAGCCGCCACGCTCTGGAAAGCAGATGGTTTGTCTTAATTCCAGCTGCTGTTTGGAGCAAACTGGACCCTGAGAAAAGATTAGTCTTTCCTTGAGACTGAAATTGCTGGAAACATCAGCATGTGCTTGGCGTGAAGGGGATGTGTTGTCTTTCCACTCTTGCAGAGCACCCGAGCCGGGTGCCTGGGGTTGGCTTCCCCCAGCACCCAGCCTGCGGTGAATAGCAAGTGACAGAATAATTTCTCTGCAAGAAGAATATCTCATTTATTTTCTTTCATTTTGATTCAAGAGAGGGAAGCTTGTTCCCTCGCACCAGTTTCCTCTCAATGAGCTTTTCTTTTCTGGAGGGTGTTGATTTTTCTTGTGGTTTGGTGCTAGTGGAGGATAATGGACTGTGGCACGGCGGCTGCCAGCTGGGCAGCTGGAGCTGTGCCCCATCCCCAGGCACTCTCCCGGCGTGAACCTCCTTCTCACTCTTGTAAACAAACAAAAGTGCCTCAGACTCGCTCAGGAGTAATCTGCTGAGATGGGTGAGCTGAACCGAGCTGAAGCACCGGAGCTGCGGTTCGGGCAGTAGCCCAAAGGGTAAGGGCAGACCCAGGCTTTGGTTCCTGTCTCTCCTTACGAGGATCCTCCACCTCCTTCTCGGGGAGCAGTGCAGCCTTACCCACAAGAAAGAAGATCCCAAAGACAGGGATTGCTTCCCAAAGGTTTTCCAGGTAGCAGGTGGGAGATACAGGAGGTGGGAGATACAGGAGGTGTGAGCTCAGCTCTGTTGCAGTTTCCTTAAAGACCTCGTTGGTCCCAGTGCAGGGGCGAGAGGGGTCCCGCCTGCCCGCAGCCCCTGGGCCCCCGCCCCTGCCCGGGCTGTGCCATCTGCTGCGGCTTGCGTGAAGGCACCTGGGAAATAAGAGACTTAAAACACCCCTTAAAAAAGCAAGGTGGAGTCTTACCCTGAGCTTTAATTTTATTTGCATGAGTTTTTGTTGGGTCCTGGTGTTTTTTCCTCCCTAGAGAAAGCTTGCTTCACTCTGGTTAGCATAGCCGTTCAAACATATCGATTTGCAAATCACCATAATCTTCACACTAAATACAGTGCTTTTGCTCACGGGAAGATCCATTATGAGTGTTTGTTTAAGCAGTTAGATAGTTTATATAAATACATTTAGGTTTTAATTTTTGCATATAGGAAATGGGATGCCATGCCTTTACTGGCTTCTGATTATTTTTTTATTCTTTTGATTTGTATCAAACTGCATTTGGATGAAAGCGGAAATTCAATTAAAATGAAAGCAAAATAACATTTTAAATTGTGTCTTTATCACTTAAATAAATGTTGCTTGAATGTACTGGACACAGAAGACGAAAAGTAAATTTATCAGTACATATCTTTTGTATTTAAAGCTGACTGATCTTTTAAACAAAGGAAGATTTGGTTTGTACGAGTGGTTCTCATCACAAATTCTCAAAGGTATTTAAGTGCCAGGAAATAAGCAAGTATCTAGTGAGATTTTAAAATTGCCTAAGCGGTTTAGGCATCTGCTTAGCTCCCCTTGATTTCAGTGGGAGTCTGACATTTGCTCTCTCTCTTCATGTCTAGTCACCTTAATACATTTGAAAACCTGGCCCCAAATCCCTCAAGTTCTTAGAATAATGAGATCTCATTCCTTTCCCACCAGGGTTTTATTCATAGATTGGGGGGGGAAACAAACTTCCTTACTTTCTCAGTTCTCAAATCTCCTTTCAGCTTTGAGTGAATCAGTCCAAATAATAAGGAAAATATTCTGTGTTTCTAGCTAAACTGAAATGGAAAACAATCAGGAAAGCTTTTCTATCAGCATAAGCTGAAAAACCGACATGGAAGAATGTAAATAACAGCATTTGCTTCATTGTGAAAAGTGGATATAATGTGCCCAGCAAGGGACATGGCTGTGACATATTTGTAGTGTTTGAGTTGATTTCAAAAGCTAAGTATGTTTTGCTTCTGATTCTGAATGAAAAAAGCATGCTTGAACCATGACTGTTGGCAGAAGGGCCATTTAACCAATACGTTTTTATAAATGCTTGTAAATACAGACGTCCGTATGAGCTGTCATGCTGCAAACTCAGGTTAAACAGGTGCATTTTTAAGATGGGAGATACCTTTAGTGTAACTGAAATCTTACTTAAGTGAAACCATTAAAGCCAGGATCAAATTGTTGTTGGTTTGGCACCGCTCTGCCACCCACAGTGCCCGGGGCTGCTGCAATGACCACAGTCGCACCCGGGTGGGGAGTAGCTCCCCGAGAGCCCCTGTATCCCCTCTGTGAGGAGAGGGCTGGCGGGGACAGCCGTGCCACGGGCGGGGATTGCCGCATGGCTTTGGCTGCACCACGCAGCGCTGGTCTGATTTCAGTTAAGCTCTTTGGTCGGACCTGTACCGTGCTTTGGTGGTGGTTCAAACGTTGGGTGCCTCAGGTCTGGCTGCACCGGCTTGCTGGGAATGGGCCGCTTTGACCAAACCAGCTGAAACGGCACCTGGGGGCTGCGGGCAGATGTCCGCGGGCTGTCGAGGGGGGACTGCACACCCCGCCTGTCGGCAGACACCGTGGCGGAGCTGGGGTTCCTTCGTGGAGGCTCCCCAGACCTGCAGCAGCTTCTCTTCAGGGACCCTGAGGGATGCCCAGGAGGCACTGGGAGTGAGCAGGGAGCTTGACGGGAGGTTTCCGTTCTCTGGTTATTGGGCTGCAAAGGCAAAATGCGCGAGAGGCCTGCAAAAAAGAGAGTCCCTGCATCTTGATGCAATGGTTTTAAGCATATAGTGATCAAGATGTCTCAGTTAGCAATTTCCTCTTCTTTTACCTAATCCAATTTCTGTTATTTCCCAAATCTGGCTATTGGTAGATAGCACCGTAGAGCTATCTGGGAAGTAGCAGACCGCCTCCCCAGAATTTGTTCATACAAACAGCGGTGTCTCTCTCTGTGGTCATTGAACTTGAATGAAACAATATATTTTTCTCTAACTTCATTCTGGAAAACAGCTTAATTGAGCTAATAAGTGTCTACCTCTGTTGGTAAAAAATAAGCTGAAAAGTGTCTGATAATGGGAAGTGTTGGGCCACTCTCCTTGTACATGCTGCTGCTCCCGGTGTCGCAGTCGAGTTGCTGTGGTCGCTCTGGTTGCCACCGTGTTACCCAACTGTGCCATTCCAAACCTGCTGTCTTTCAGCAGTGAAACACATATGGTGACCCCACTCCTGGCTGCTCGGCCATGTCTCCTGCCACAGCTCACTGTCTCTGCTGCACAAACACAGCTCTTAGTAAGGCCAGGCTCTAAGCCTGATCAGAGACACCGTCTAGGTTGCGATCTCCTTTTTCTTTTTCCCTTTTTTTGATCTCTTTCCTTGTTATGCCTTAATTCAGGTTTGTTTGTAAGTGGAGCAAGGCTGTCACCTAAATCCTGGGCATGGGATTCTTGTAACGCCTCTGGTGAATGGTCTTTTTCATTATCTATATTCTTGGTTTTCTTAGGCATTTTCATTGTTCCCTGAGGTCTAGGACCAAACCGAAGGAACAGAACTGGGCCAGGGAGGATCAGACATCACTGTGCTGGTGTCCTACCCTCTCCTCATAGTGTTAAGTTTGTGAATTGCAGCAACCTCTTAACGTGGGCACCGAGCTGCACATCTGGAGCACGCTGCAGAGCAGATAGGCAGCTACAAACTGATGGAAAGAGAATATTTTTCTACGTAAAAATTAACTGGTTACATCTCTGGACTTTATAAATTATTTTTGAAGCATTGTTGTGGATTTGGTCCAAGACCTTGTATAGATGAACCTTCTTTGTTCTTTATCTGGAAATGCAGGGTAGTAATTGATTCCCCCCAAAGGGAAATTCCATGTGTAGACCCGTTAATGCCTGCGTGCTGCACAGGACCATGATGATGAACAAGGATCTACAGCGGGAGAATGCAGATCCCAGAATCAACGATGCCTCTCTCTGCATCCTCCTTTTGCTCATGCACTTTCTCTTCAGTTTCCTTTCTAAATATAAAAAGTACCATTAAAAGTTGACATAGTGCATCAACTTCCTACTGTCAAAAAATGTTTTCAATTCCTGAACACCTAGAAAACTGGAAATATAAAAAAGCACACTGCTGCTGGGTGCTGATGGTCTGGGTAGGATGCATTTCTGGGGCTGTAAATGAGAGTCGCTGGCAGAACCTCAGGGGCAGAACTTCAGGTTTGTGCCTGGGATGTGTCTGGTAGCAGCATAAAAGTGAAATTGCTGTGAGCCGCTATCGCGTATGCAGAGGTTCAGTGTTTGCCTTTGCAGGGAGCGCGCACAAGGACCTCTCTGTCCCTGGAGGCCCCAGGAAGGCTGCTGGTGCAGGGGCCTGCATAGGCAGAGGCTGCCAGCATCAAGGGGACGGGCCATATGGTGGGGAGTCCCTTCCTCGGCTTGTGCCTCCATGTGTCCCGTGACCACTGGTGCGGTTCTTGGTGGGACTGGCAGTGCCATTCCTGGCCACAGGGGTTTGGTGGGGTCACGCATGGAGCATCATCGGTTGGGTTAGGTTAGCATCATGTGCTGAATGGCTGCTGGGAGGAGAAGAGGCATATGGACAAATGGGAGTGGAAGGAACAGGGTTAAATCTGCGCCATCGGGTGATGGTTGGGAAGAGGCATTTTGGGATGGCATCCTGGAGGCGGTTGCTGGAGTTGTCAAGTCCCGTCTGTGCTATTGCTGGCAGGCAGCTGTGATTTCCTTCAGTGTTTCTGTACTTCTGCAGTAGCTGAAGGGATACTGAAGCAAGAGGTGGATTTTGCTTTCAGTTACTTGTGAGGCGAGAGGGATCTGGGGGAGAAGTAACACCGAACAGTGAGGGTCAGGGGAATGTCTTGCCACCCGAAAAGACAGTGCTTGTGCCGTGCTGCAGTTGACGTCAGTTGCCTTTTTGCCGTGCTCGTGATAGGAGTGTTCGTGCTGTGGGAATTGCTTATACTGCACGTAGACATTTCCAGCACCTCCCGCTGTGGGTGACCCAACCCTTTTTTATCCTCTGAGTGGTTCCTCCTTGCTTGTGTGCACTGTCCCGTGGTTGCATTGGGTCTGTCCTGGCGGCCCTGCCTGGGCTGATGCGGTCTTGAAGGATGTGAGGGAGCACTCGGGGATGGGCAAGGTGGTCGTAACGGGGAGTGGGGCCGTGCTCCGTACCAAGGGATCAGCTGTGGCATCTGCCATCCCTGGTGAATCCCTGCTCTTCTTGGCTCTTGCCTTACTGCACTGTTGGGGCACTAAGAGGAGTGAACCTTGTAACTGAATTGCATGTTTGTGGCTTTGTGTATTACCTTGTGCATTCCTGTGGCATTGGCATCTCTGCACGCATCTGTGTATCGCTGCAGACAGCCAGAGCGAGCAGGTCAAGTACTGGCATGGGTGCAGTGGAGCTGTGTTACAGTAGAGTTTTGTGTGAGCTAATTAGCTCTGCTGAGATGGAGTAACATTGTAGGGGGTAGTGCACCAAAATGGCTATATAATTTTAAACATGTGACCTGGCTTGTTTATCGCATGGCTCCGTGGTGCTGATTTTAGAAAAGATGTGCTATATGTTTTAGGCTTGATTCTGCAGACTAACCACACAGAGGCTGAATTTGGTTTAAATCAGGTTCACAGCCCAGCATTAATTTGTCTCATCCTTGGAAAGTTTCATCTTGGTGATATTTTCTGTCTGACTTCTTACCACGGTCTCCTCAGCATGTCAGAGATGAACTTGTGGGTCCCAAGTTTTGGGATTTGCAGGCTCCTCTGTAAAATTGGTTCTAAAAGTATTACATCCCCCCCCCCGAAAATTAAATTTTGACAAAATAAAAATATTATGCAAAATAATGTGGTGAAATTTTGTTTAGGAAGCCTTTGAAAAGAATTGTACATGTTTCTGCATCCTGTTTGGTATTTGCAGAATTCTTTTTTGTTCTATTTTCCAACTGGAAATCTTCAAAATGAAATTTGAAGTGAAGCACTTTGGAATTCATATTACTTCATAACAGATACAATTTTTCTATATCAAATTAGGGGAAAAAGGTTGAACCTTGAGTTTTTCACTGGGTGAAAAATCTACTTTGCTCAGATGCGTTCAGCCAGCTGTGCAGTTGTTCACAGGAGCAAGAGCAGTTCCCTGACTGTTGGCTGCAGCTTGACCGGTTGGTTAGAGCTTTTCCCAAAGACTTCCCTCAGTTAATTGCACAGTAATTCTGCTGTGTCAGACACTTTCTAGAGTGCTTTTCCTAAAGCTGGCTACTGCAAGGTTTGATTAAAATAAACTCAAAAAAACCCAGCCAACCTGCAATCAAAGGTCTGAAAATCTGGACTGAAATGTGTGTGAGATGGGTGTTTTCACGCTGTAGTCCGTCACACTGTAGTAACGTTGCCTGCCTGGCAGAGTTACAATTTCTAGAGTCTAGAAATTTAATAAAAGAATGTATTCATCAAGTATAGCTATCCAAAAGAGAAAAAAGGGAAAAAAGAACAACAACCCACAAACAATCACGCGTCCGGACTTAAAGGAGAGTTTTCTGGGCACTCAGTCCCCTCAGGAGAACAAGTCCTTGGCCAAAGACAGAAAATTACACCAAGAATAAAGCGCAATTTCACAGCAGACAGCGTGGCAGCTGTACCCATTGCACCATACAATAATGGTCAGTGTTTGAGTAGCTTGATCTTTCCTCCGAAGTGTTTTAAGTTCAGCAGGCAGATGGGTGATACGCCCTTAAAATGAGTTTGTGACACAACACAATGTACACGACGTTGCAGTGAGACACGGATGAAACCCTGGGCAGTACAGTTTGCCATTGCTGGGATGCTGCTCAGCTGGCATAGCACTTTCCACAGCCAGCGCTGTACTGCATCGTTGACGAATGCATGAAGTTACATGTCTGTTGATGTGCCTGTGTCACAAGCACGTGCAACGTGTGCCTGTCCTCATGGTGTGTACGAACAGGAAGTGCCTTAGCATGGGACTTGTGGTGGGGGCAGTGGGTGGTGGCTGGCAGCCCCTGACGGTTTCCATGGGGTGATCCAGCAATCCCAGTTTTGAGGAGAGGGACAGAAGGACCATGTTCCGTGTAGATTTGTGGCATACCCTCATGTGCCCTGGCTTCTGGTGGGTGCTGCCCCATTATTCTTGATGGTTGCCTTGGGTCTCCTGAATGGGGATATTCCTCTGGTGGCTTCTTTCTTCATATTGGGGTGTTAACATTGTGTATTGTGTGTTTTCCTGGGGTGTCATGGCTGCAGGCAAATCTGAAGAAATTCATGGAGTACGTGCAGATGCTAAATGCGGAGAAAGTCTGCAGACTGCTGGAGAAGGGACTGGACCCCAACTTTCATGATCCGGATACTGGAGGTGAGACTGGCTTCTCCAGAGAGGGGAGAATGACAGAGCAGGGTTGGGGAGAAAGTGTCTGGGAGACACAGTAGGAATTTGGGGGAGTGGTTGTTTTTGAGGGGGTATAGCAAATGATATATTGTCTGAAATGTAAGGTTTGGAACAGAGGGATGTAGGTTGAATTTCTCAGTAGTGTGTCTTCTTATGATGCTTGGGTCTTAGGAGCATGAAGTTACAGAAGGCTCTTGGGAGAAGGTGGTGTGTGTGTGGGAAAGATACAGAGTCTGGGAATGCAGCATAAAATGAAAGAGCTGTGGGGCCGTGCATCTTTCAGTGGGATTCTGGGGAGGATGAGGCTGTCTCTGGGACTGGCATGTTGGGCGAATGCAAATTGCTGACCGAGGATCGCTTCATGAAGCAGTCAGAAGGTTTAAGAAGTCTTTTGGGGGTCAAGAAAATAAAATCTTGGCCTCTGGCTTCCTTGATTTTTTTTTTCTTCTTTTTTTTTTTCCTATCTATGTGAGCAAAATTCACCCCAGAGAAGTCTGGTCACTGGAGCACTGGCTGTTGGGTTGTCTGCAGGCTCCTGGCTGTAAGAAGTGAGAATAAGACTCCAGCACATTTTCCTTACTGATGGGGCAGTGAGGCAGGACCTCTCCCCATTTCCCCTGCTGTGAAGTCTCATAGTCTTGTTCTGAGAGAGGAGTTACTGCTTTTGTCGCTACTGTTTTAAAGTAATGCAGCTTATTAGTATTTATTATAGAGTTGGACTTCTGTGTGTGAATCATGGGCACATTTCCAACCCATGAGCAGACTACAATCTGATGATTAATTTTCTTTGTTTCTGGTTCAGTTGGATGGTTTTTCAGGTTGTTTCTGAAACACTGGCTACCTCTGTACTCAGAAATTTAGTGTGTCCATGCCATTTTTCAGCACCGAGATCAGGTGGCAGAGTGTGGTGTCATTCACACTATTAACCTCTCTTATCCTCGCAGATAACGCAGCTGCATCCGAACTGCCCTTTGGGAATGGCCTCTGCTAGCTCCTGAACTGGGAAGGTGAAAGTTGGTGCAGCCAAACTCTGGCAAGACCCATTTGAACAGTGCCCAGAAATGTTCATACTGTTTAATTTGCTGGTGTAGCCACTCTGTCTGGACCTGCCAGAGTGTCCTGTTGAACAACTGCTCATATGAAAAATAGCTGATAGCATGCGAGTGCAATCACAGTCTGCCCTGGAGCATGACAGGACTGTTGATCTGCTTGAGGGGAGGAAGGCTCTACAGAGGGATCTGGACAGGCTGGATCCATGGGCTGAGGCCAATTGTATGAGATTCAAGAAGGTTCAGTGCTGGGTCCTGCACTTGGGTCACAACAACCCCATGCAACGCTACAGGCTTGGGGAAGAGTGGCTGGAAAGCTGCCCAGCGGAAAAGGACCTGGGGGTGCTGGTTGACAGCCGGCTGAATATGAGCCAGCAGTGTGCCCAGGTGGCCAAGAAGGCCAATAGCATCTTGGCTTGTATCAGAAATAGCCCAGGCCAGCAGGACTAGGGAGGTGATTGTGCCCCTGTACTCGGCACTGGTGAGGCCGCACCTCGAATGCTGTGTTCAGTGTTGGGCCCCTCACTCCAAGAGAGACATTGAGGGGCTGGAGCGTGTCCAGAGAAGGGCAACGGAGCTGGTGAAGGGTCTGGAGCACAAGGCTGATGGGGAGTGGCTGAGGGACCTGGGGTTGTTCAGCCTGGAGAAAAGGAGGCTGAGGGGAGACCACATCGCTCTCTACAACTGCCTGAAAGGAGGTTGTAGAGAGGTGGGGGTTGGTCTCTTCTCCCAGGTAACAAGTGACAGGATGAGAGGAAATGGCCTCAAGTTGTGCCAGGGGAGGTTTAGACTGGATATTAGGAAAAATGTCTTCACTGAAAGAGTTGTCCAGCGTTGGAACAGGCTGCCCAGGGAAGTGGTGGAGTCACCATCCCTGGAGGTATTTAAAAGACGTGTAGAAGGGGTGCTTAGGGACATGGTGTAGTGGTGGACTTGGCAGTGCTGGGTTAACGGTTGGACTCAATGATCTTAACGGTCTTTTTCAACCTAAATGATTCTATGATTCTATGATTCTACGTCCAAACAGCTCAGCTCTATGTGGTTTTCATTTTTGCCCAAGACCTTACAAGCTTTTTGAGGGATCTTTCCTTATAAAGAAAGTCCTCCACTCTTCTAAAGCTGATTCAGCTTTCCAGAGCATGTTATATTGCACAGTGCAGTGTGCTGCTTGAAAAGATGCTGTGAGAGTTTTGGATCAGATACGGTTTGAACCCAGATGTTATTTCACAGAAGGGTAGAGGCTTATAGGAGCAGGCTCTTGAGTACTGAAAAGACTCTGTTAAATATAGAGGGGGAAGAACGAAAAACACCTGACCCAAATAGTCATTTGGATCCAGTTCAGAACTGAGGGCAAAGCCATAGTGGATGCTATGAGATGCAAAAATAGACTGTTAGAGCAGAGAGAGTCTTGGACACCTCACTTCTGGAGTCCTAATTCTTGTGCAAAAACACTTCATTACTGTTTGCGTTACAATCTGTTTCGTGAACATGAAAGAATGACATAAAACTGCTGTTCACTATTCATGGGTTCCTGGAATTTAAGACCAGATGGAGCTATTGTACCATCCGACCTGACCCGTATCTCACAGGATACTCTTCACCCTCCACACGTGTGCGTGTGTGTGTTTTCACTAAGCAAAGCTTAAACATGTTTTCCAGAAAGTCATCAATCTTGATTCAGGGAACAGAGGATCCGTACCTTTCCTTTGTTATTTGGTTAATTGCCCTCATGGTTTAAAATTCGTGTCTCATTTAAATTTGTATGCTTCAGCTTCCAGCTGTCGTTATACTTTATCTTCTAGATTAAAGAGCACTTTAGTACCTGGTATGCCTTCACATGAAGGTATTTATACATGGTAATCAAGTCAACATTAAATCTTCCTTTCCTTAATTAAAGAGAGGCCAAACTCCTCCAGTCTTTCATTTGAAGGTATTTGCTCCAGTTTTCCTGTCATTTTTGTGGCTTATATGTCACTACTCGATTTTTAAGAGGTTTTTAAGAACGCAGGTACCAGACAGCGTGCTGCCTGCCTGTGCCACTTGTCACGGGCAGGCGCAGCTCTTCCTGCAGGTCCCTGCTCTCCGGCCTCCTGGGTCTGCGTTTGGGAGGATGGGGATGACTGCATGTCTCTGGGATTGGACCCCACGTTACGTCCTGCTAGATGGAGGGCCGGGGAGGCTTCCTTTCCTGTTCCTCCTCCTGCGTTGTGTCCTGCCCCCACCTTAACCTGGGGTTACTTGGCCCATGTCAGCTGAATGAAGTGGAACCACTAAGGAGTTCCTTGCTTGGGAGCTTTGTTGTGGGGAGGTGGTCTTCCTTCCTGTTGATTTCCCACGCAGCCTGGGCTGGATGATGGAAAGAGCATGGCAGGAGTGTGCTGCTTTCTCCCGGGCCACCGACCACAGCAGCACGGCTGGGGAGGTCCGGCTTGGCCCCCTGGACAGGAGCATTTCGCAGAGCCGTGACCACAGGGTGCAGCTGCTGCTGCCGCCGCCCGGGGCAGCACGTCTCCTCCCTGATGTGCAGCGTCTCAAATGCGTCCTGCAGGGTTTCCATGTCTGTTGTTCCTGGTTCTGGGATTGCCCAGCCCTGATTGCTCCTAGCACTCTTCCAAGCCTTGTGGCATCTACAAATCTGATCAGAGATTCTCATTTACTTCAGGATAATTGATGAGGATCTAGAATAGAGTCAAGTCCAACACCCTGAAGACCCTCTTCAGCACCCACATGGTCGGCCACGTTCCCCAGTGACTGCTCTGACTGCTGCTCTTCAGCTGGATTTTTGTTCATTTGGAACATGCCCGGCTGACATTTTATACCACTCATTTTTAATGTCATGTAGGACTCAGCCAAGCGTGAGTCTTACATCAATACAGCTATCTGCATCAATCAAACTTTTAATTTACCAAGGAAAGGAATTACGTTTGAGTAGGGAGACCTATTTACTGTAAAGCTTGATTGGGCAATGTTAACAACACAGGTATTCTTTAATGCTGTGTCAATTAAATTCCAAATCAATTTTCCTGGCATTTTCCGAGGATCAGCGTTATTTCTCTGACTTGTAGTTTCATGGATCATTTTACTTGCCCCTTTTTGAACATTGCTGCTTTTCTTCTGGTCTTTTTGAATATCCCAATATTTCAAGATGTATTAAAATTTAATTTTTTTTGGACCAGGAAGATCTTCAGGGAGAAGATAAGGAGGATGATATACAACATTCGCTAGATGTAAACAATTTATTCAACATCAGGTAGCTCATGCCAAAAATCCTTATTTGGTAATGGAAAGGAAAATAATGTATTTCCATAGCAGCAAAATAAAAAAGAAATGATTGGTCATTTTGCTATCTGCATTTATTAGCAATTATACACTCTCTGCCTAGTGACTGACTGGCTTGCACAGGGGTTGGGAAGTCATTTCCGTATTATCAAATTTAAACAACAGCAGCAAAACCGCTCTCTGATAGTCCTTTGCCAGGCCAAATGTGGATTTCTTTACTCCTATGTGATTTGTTCTTGTTATTCTTCAGTTTCTAATTTTCAGTTCATATTGACCACTACCTATTTCATCATGTCCTGTTGTTAGAGTTGTCTCTGTTTGTAACTGCTGCCGTCACTTTGTTGCTGACCTGGGAGGGGCGGGTGGAAGTGGTTCTTCTCTTTCATTTATGGAGTTGTAGTTCTGGGTCACACAGAAATTGTTCTTCAAGACTTCCCAGTCACCTTTTACTTTCTCTTTTTAATTTTAAACCTCCCACACTTCCTATGATTGATTACCTAATCTAATTTCTCTTGGTTGATTCCCTTGGGAAGCATCAAATATTCACCTGGCTAGTCGGGACTTTCTTCTTTCCATGTCAACCCTAGCTGACTAGACAGCAGTCAAATATTTAGCAGATTTTTATTCATTACATTGAGATCCAAAGTAGCATTCCCTTATGTTGGAGTGAAATGGTATCTATAGAAAAGTGATCAGTTTTCTCCTTTTTAGAAAATGAAATTATAATTTGCTTGTTGGATGGGACACCCAGCATTTTCCTTCAAGTTGAAGTTTCCCTGATAGTGCAAATGTTAATTTATACAACTTGGAGATAAACACTTAGAAGTTAATGCCTTTTTTTTTTTTTAGTGGTCTGTAACAAAAATCTGTTGAAGGACTTTTATACTTATTACTTCAGACGCTAATCCACATACATTCAAAGTCCTGTTCTGAATAATCAGTGGCCATACGATAGATGATGGAATTTTAGTGTAAACTCTTCCTCTGGTCCTCCTTGCCCACTCAGTACTTTCTCATTCTCGTAACAATTAGGCATCCTTAATATTCTAAAATGGTGTAATTGTCTGTAGATTTTAGTACTGACAATTATATCACAATTCTTATTACCAGTAAAAGCAGTCCACATCCTTTTTCTTGTTATCCAGCCTCCTAGCATTTTGCAGTGAGCAAAGAGGAAGAAAAAAATCTTCCTCAACGTTCTTTGTCAAATGGGTTTAATTACTTCTGACACGGTGCATTTGTGCTGTGTTTCTCTCTTTGGAGTAATTTTGCTTGTGTTCTTAGTTTAACGTCTTCCTAATTGCTCTACCTATTTCTCAGCCAAGATCATCATCTCACCTCTCGGTGAAGTGCTGGTTGGTGAAGTGCCGGTCGGGTTGTTCACTGAGAGTCCCCCAGAATGGACCAGAACATCTCGGTTTTGCTCCCATCATGTGGCTGATGAGTCACTTACTTCCAGTGTTTTTTGCCTGATGCCTTGTCTTGCTTGTAGGACTGAAGGGGTGTCTGGGATGAGCATATGGACCTTTCTGTCCTTCCACTTTCCTTCCATGTCCTCGTGCCCCTTTGCTAGCAAATTTCTGCTCTTTAATTTCACAGGCTCATCCAGCACTAAAGGAAAATTGTGGGCTGTCCTCAGCTTCCGTGTTCAGACACGTAAATGCAAGTGCTGCTGCATGATTCCCATTCCCTTGGCAAGATTTCCAGATTGTGGTGAAGGGCACCCAGACACGTTTCAGCAGCTGGCCCTGAGGCTGGAGTCAGTCTCCTGGAGTGGACACCTCATGCCGGGGAGTCCGAGACATCAGCGTGGACCTGGCAGGCTTGGTGCGGGGCTGGCAGGAGAGCTGCCTCCTGCCATGGCCAGGAGGTCGGGTGGGATCGGCACCTGCGGTGCTGGACAGGGTCCTCGCTGGGGCAGCTGAGTCCCACCCGTGGGCTGCTGCAGGTGAGCTCAGCTGCGCTCCACTGAGTTGTCCACTATGTCTCCATTAACTGTGGTGGGAGCTTACGTACCCACACTTATGCATGCAGGCTGAGCCCCATCCCTCTGGGTTCAGATTGAGGAAGACAGTCCGCTGTTTTGGTCTCTCACCTAGAACAGTCTTTCTTGGTGATGCTTTTCAGGACCTGAGCCTCTCATGAGTCTTTGTATAAACTATGAGAAATAAGAGCTGATGGTCTTGCTGAAAGCAAATAGAAATAATAGAAAATAAAATACATTTGTCTCCTTTTTTTTTAACTATTTCACTTCCGGCCATAATAGTAATGAATACAGAGTTAGACTAGGAAAGAAAAACCATCTCAAACTCCCTTCTCCATCCCTCTTTGACGTACCCATTTTGCTTTGGTTTGGACAGGGGTGTTTCTCTAGTAACTGCTTGCTACTCTCAGCCGGGTTCCTCTCAGAGGCGCTGGTCATGGTTGGTACTTCTGTTGCCCATCTTGATGCTCTGCTCTCCTGCTTTCTCTGTCTCCCCAGTTCCCTCCTTGCAGATCCTTCTCCTTGCGCTGCCTCTAGGGTTGGCTGCTGAGTCTAGCTGTCCAGCTATCCTCCCGTAAGTGTTCGTATTTCAGATGTTGCACAATGGTGCAATGTGCACTTCTGATCCATATCTTTCATTTGTCACCAGTTCACACTTCATATGCAGGACTGGTTCTTTCCCTCTGTAGAAAGGAAAGCATAGTGCATCCAGCTTGGCATAGCTCTTCCGCTCATGCAGCTGGAATAGATCCATGCCCGAAAAGAAGAAACCATATTCCTTGTGAAACTCCTCTTTGTCAGTCCTGTTTTCAATGGACTTGTTTACTGAACTAGAATTTCCTGAATTACTGGATGAAAGATGAAGGGGAAGCAGGGACCCTATGTGGCAGAGCATGAGAGCAGCATTATGGACCGTGTGGTCTCGTCGCAGTATCAGCAGTCAGTCACGTTGGTACAGTTTGGTGCTGCATGTGTGCAGCATTGTGATACTGCTATACTGTCAGTGCGTTGCCCATCCCTGAGTGAAATGCAAGCAGCTCTGTTCTCTGTGGTCTCTTCATGGGTCTGCAGCTTGGTGGCTGTCACTGTTGTTGTTGCTTGCCACTTTTGCAGTGCTTGGGGGGAAATCATGCAAGTGGCCTTTCTGATAGTGGCAGGACCTCAGACTCCTTAAACAAGGACTCTTCCAGATAGACTCATCAAAGTGTACAGGCCCTGCTATAATGTGGTCATCTCTAGCTCTGTTTATTGTTTCATCACCTGTAGGGCTTCTTTGGATATATAGCTGAGACACCAAATTTGGAGGCATTGCATGTGGTTGTACTGCCTTTCTGATGAGGTGGAGCTCAGGCAGAGAAGGCACATAGCAATTCCCATCAAAGAAAAGTTTTTGGAATTTATCATGGACTTATGGTCTCAACCTGCCTCCCTTCTGCTCCTCTGCAAGAAGATAAATTAGTTATCTCAAGTACCTAGTAATTCAATTAACCCAAGTTTTGGGAAAAAAAGTGGCTCATTTTTACTGAAAACTGTTAGGCAAGACTCCTGTGAAGAGCTGAGCTAGCACGCCGGGATGGAGGCCCTCCAAGTGTAGGGTAGTGAACAAACAGTGGAGGAAGGCTGGGGGAGGCAGTCTCTTCAAGCAGCACAATTGCAGTTGGAAGAGGATTTTTAACAAGCCTTCAGAGTGTTCCTGTGTAAAATTGCACTGATGTAATTTATGGTATGAATTTTAAAGGCTGAACAAAGCAGCAAAGACAGTTATTTTAATATGAATATCTTAAACGTGGTTTGGAAGAGGCTTAACAAATAGCTCTTTATCAAAATAAATATATTTGGGCTATTTTTCTTTAGTTTAGCAATTTTTTTTTCTTTTTTTAAAGTAAACATCTGTACCATGGCAGCACATATGGATGGAGCCTTAGGGTAGAGTTCTGTGTGCAAACCCATGTGGAAAAGCAAGATTAGAAAGGACGCTTGCCTCTCTGCCTCCTGGTAAAGGTCTTAGGATTATCAGTGATGCCTGCTTTGTAATGCTGATCATTACAAGAAGTCAACAGTGGTGTGCTCAGTGTTAAAACCCAACAGCACTACATGGTGTACAAGTACTGCATCTTTGTGGTGCCTGACTCCTGTAACCTGAGGCCTCTCCCTGTTTCCTATCAATGCTTTTTTGCTGTTCTTAAGAGCCCAGTGCATTTTTATCTGAACTTTAAGGTATTGGGCAGAGAGAAAGCTAATTATTTATCTCAGATTATTTGTTTTCCGCTACCAGTTTTCATACTGTCCTTTATGGCAGTATGTTAACCAGTATGATCGATGCGTGTCAGTTGTGATCCTTTTTTGTACCATCTTGTCCTGGGAGAAAATAAATATACATATGTGCAGAATAGCGTTTTATTTTGGTGAATGGTAAAGTAAAAATGTAATTGTTCTGTGTCCTGCCTGCTCTGTCTTTATGTTAGCTAGCCAAGGGTGATGGATGGAAGAATATTTTGTCTTATATTTTTATATTCAAGGGGCTTAACCAAGTCTCAGCCTGCAACACAGGAGGTCTGCTAAAATGAGCATGTGCAGTCTCCGAGGTTAATCAAAGGAGGAGGCCATTGGCTTGCCCAAACTGGGAAGGACACTGGAACTTCCCGGGCACAGGAAACCTGGGAACAGAGGGAGTTGCTGAGGATGAAGCCAGTGAAGTTTTGTTGCAGGACACCATCTCCTTGCCAGTCCCTGTGGAAGCAGAGAAAGGGTGTGGAGAGAAAAGAGCATTAATTTAATACTTAATATTCTCTTCCAGAATGGGGAAGACCCTTGGTGATTTGGACTTCGATTATGCCAAGGCTGAGCTAGTTCAAGAACTGGCTTCTGTGCCTACAGTTCTGGACAGAACCTGACTGGGTTTGTAGGAGCTGCCTCTTTCATTATGTTTGCTCTTAAAGCTTACTTGCAGGCTGTGGGGAAGCCTTCCTGTTGAAGCGCAGAAGCCTTCAATACCATTATTACATCCAAACCCATCTGTGACTCTACAGGTGCCTGGGAATTGTCCTCTGGGACCCCACGTTCCCTCCAGCTGGCCAGGGAGATCTGCAGATGTGGCCAAGCTTCCCATGGCAAAGCCACATGGCATGGTGGCCAGCTGTGTTGTGGCCTGGTCTCTGAGATGAGGAGTAATGCTGTAAATATGTTTTTTTCCTCCTCTGGGAAGCAGGGAGCCGTTGCAGACCAGGCTGCTGAGCACTCCCTGCGTGCAGGGGACAGCCCCAAGAGCCAGCGGGAGGCTGGACAGGCACTATGCAACAGGGGTAAGAATCACTGCTTGACATCCCTGCCTCCTGGCCAGCCAGCAGTCATGGAAACCATCTTTTTCCCAGTGAATTCAGCAGAAGCATGCCAGGAGACATTTAGGGACAGAGGTGCAGGCTGTGCCACCTGGCAGGCAGAGGCAGAAGAGCTTGTAATACATCCCTGTGGGGCCAGGAAGGCTTGGCAAAGCGCGAGAAGGCTGTTTGCCCCCGAAGCCTGTGGGGCAAGGAGGTTTTCTGCCTCTCTGAACACCAGGTCAGATGATGATGTGGCCAATGTTAAATACTGAACTAACAGTGCCTTTGCTCCATCCCTTCAGCCCATAGCGATATTTGAGCATAATGACCAAAGCGGAGACAGTTACCAGTAGTAAATCCTCCTCTGTCTCTCCACTTTCTGAAGACGACGATGCCACAAACTTCCATAAGTGTTCTCTATTCAGGAGCTATCCCTCATTGCACCATCTCCAGGAACCCAAAATCTTTTAGATCTTGTGGTTTTGTTTTTTGGCTTTGGCCTTCTTCATTTTCTCAGGGATTTTTTTAACATCCTCATCCCAAGTCCTTCTGAAACAGTGCTCCTCTCCATCTTTGCCAAGAGATGCCCACCTGGCATCAGCCAGGTCCATCAGCCAGGAGTCCATCATCCATCAGCCAGAGTCCATCAGCCAGGACCCTCAGATGTGGGAATCTGGTAAAACCTGAAACTAGAGAGGATACAAACACAGGGAGGAAACACTCTCTTTCCAAAAGGTCTTAGAGTTTTCTTGCCTACTACTCTGTATCTCCTTTAAGGACCTGCAGGGATACTGTGCATGGAGAGAGAAAAAGCCACTTTGCTGCCAAGTCAAGCATCCTCTCTCCTTGATACTTTGAAAACCATAGTCTTTCCTTGGTTGGGAATACTTCTAAAAATTCTATACTGAATTTTTAACCCAGAGCTTTCAGGTTTATCAGTAAAATGATGGGACTGTGGGCAGATGTCCAACTAAGATTTCAAGAGGAGGAATAAATAAATGATGGTATTTCCAGTGCTTGGTATTTAGCAAAGATAGAAAAAGCTGTAGTGCATAAGTGCTATTCTTAATTTCTCAGCCATCCTTTACAAAATCACTGTAGTAAATCTACTCTCCTTTTAGGCAGAGCAGCATTGCTATTAGCAATGGTCTTTTATCCACTGTGTCTCTAGGGATGAGTCTACCAGGGATATTGTAAATAGGCCCTGACACCAAATGCTCCTTTCTGTGTGGCCAGGTCTTCAGCAGCTTCGATAATTACAAATACCATTTATTCTCCTTCCTCGTACAAAAGTGGAGGGGGGGGAACCCAAACCCTTGAGGTTTTGGAAATTCAGCCCTTCAGCAGCTAAAGCTTTCTTCTTCATCCACTCCTGTGCAACACAAGTGTTCCCTTCGTCCCTGTCCGAAGGCAGTTTGTAACTGCTCTGCTGATTTTTGAGGCAGTGAATGCAGTATTACTGTCTCAAAGACTTTGCAGTATAGATCCCTAATAAAAATTATTCATCATCTTCTCAGTTTCTGTAACCTTTTCTTCTTCCCCTCTTGACCTGGGGAAAAAATGTCCCTGCAGAAATTATTTGTGGGTCATTGTCCATGATCCTATTCAACACAGGGAAATTAATAGTCTTATCTGCAGCCTGCTAGGTTTTCCAGAAAGCAGTGGTCTCCCCTTGCTCCTGAACTATTTCTTTTAAAAGAGAGAAGTCATATAACCCTGCCTGAGGTTTAAATTCCAGCAGTTCAGAAGAGGATGTATCTGTGTTGTAGATGGGAATGATGAAGCACATTTGCCCAGTTCATCTGGGCCACCAAAATACCTGCACTTACTCTCGGTTTCTCCTGTGCTGTTCTATCTCTTCCCAGGACACACAGCAGCCACGGTCCAGGACTTGTCATCCAAGTTGTCCCCGTTAGGAGGAAAACATTTCCCTTCTGCTGTTAGCACAGCTCGTTTGTATTTCTAACGTCAATGCTAGGCTTGCTGGAGACATGGGAGGTTTGCAGCCCGGTTGCACCAGTATCCCCTCACGCTTCATCTGTGTGGGTGTTGCATGCTTGTCCTGTGCTGAATTCTTCTGAACAGAGCGGTTCCCTTGCATGCAGGTGGTGCATGTGTGGAGCTCCCCAGGGCAAGCTGGATGACCCTGCTTGGAGCAATGTTCTTCTGCAGGGTTAAATCCAGTTGATGGATTTGAAATAACACTGGCTGCACCATGAAATACTCTGTGCTTTGTGGTGCCATCCTCACAGCAGAACCACCAGGAAGATATGGCGTCATCCCAGCCTCTTCAGTGCGAAGCTTGGTATCTTCATTTAAGCTGCTTTTGGGAGTGGTTTTAAGCTGCACTGAGGCAGCTGAAGCGCAGCACATGTTCCCGTTCCCCTCACTCTGCTGGGGTGAGAGGGCAGAGAAGAGCCACGTCTTAAACCGTCACAGCCCAATTTGCCATCCTTCACGTTTCAGTGCTGTGGGATTGCTGGGAAGATATTCTAGGAAAGATTAACAGTCTTTGAAAGAGATTAAAAGAAAAATTTCACAGTTGCTTCCTGTAGGTACATTTTAAGGGTGTAAAAAAAATACTTGAGAAGTTACCATTATTCTAAAATTAGACCCAAGCCTGAGTGATAGTTTAGCATGTAGAAAAGAGAAAGGCAATCCTCAATATTTAACATAGGATGGCAACTGGGGAACAGCAGGAGAATGAGAGGAAATAATTGCATTTACAAAGAAGTATTCTTGACTGTGTGCAGCAATACGGACTGTGGCCCCAATAGGATATGAGAACAAATAGCAGCAGGAATAAGTAACTGGGGAGAAATACTTGCTGTGCATGACAGTGCTTTCTCAACCTTCTGCTTACTGTTAGGAAAAAACCCTCTGCCCAAGGCGCGGGGGCTTGCTCCTCTCCTGCTTTGGCTGCACTGTATCCAGACTGTCTGCTAGCTGTGGCATAAGGTACACATGCACAATTACTTGTTTAACAATCTAAATAACTCACCTTCATACATGGTATATTTTCTGTTGCTTTCAGTTTTAGTAGCTAAGAGTTACTCTTTGGTTCAGCCAGCAGTTGTGGTTAGATGGGGGAAACACTGGATGAGACTCCAGTGGCTTGTGGTTTGTAAAGTTATTGTCCTTCTCAGTTTAAAATCTGTTAATCTAGTTGCTTTAAACCATTTTTTTTGAGCAAACTGGTGGCATCTCTTTGAATTGAACATGCAACTGGAGATTAATGAAAAATGATATGTTTGTATTCAGCTGAAACTGGAGATTAAATGTCATCTTGTAATGTTTTCACCTACAGCTGAAAAACACTACCATGAGATTCTACTTATAGGTGGTATTTGTCATAGGGAGATATTTTCTATTATTGTGTGCTATAGGTCTGTATAGGAACACTGTATAGCCAGTAACTCTCCTCTCCAGTAGCTTGCATTAAAACTTTCATATCAAGCCTGTTGTCATCTCAACTTGAACTGAGATCCTCTCTTTTCCTAAATAATAAATTAAGTCCTGGAGTAACAGAGATTTTTTTTTTTTTTTTTTTTTTTTTTTTAGTTCTGGTATCAGAGTGGAGGGGTTGTTCCTGCTCGTGTTGGAGCACTCTCTGGGGTTTCTCACTTTCCCTCGCCATGTGAATTCCAGTTCTCATTACATTCCCCGAATGTGAGGAGCCTCCGCAGTTTGTTTCTTCTGTGAGGCTGTAGAGGAGCATCCATGTCGTGTGACACGGTGGCTGTCCTCTCAAGTTGTCTCTTTGCTGCTGGCTTCTGGGGGGTGTGTGGGACCTGACCCAGAGCAGAGATGGCTGTGGTTGGAAGGAACAGGGGATCTCGGTCTGGTTCTGGGTATGGGAGCTCAGACGTTTTATTCCACAATGCATCCTTGTTTGGATTCATTGCTTTCATAGAAGTGACCAGCCTGAGGATTGCCAGAATATCTTGTTTTGCGATTAAAACATTAGCAATGCTTTTCAGTCTAAGCTTCTTTTAGCAGAATGAAGAGAAAACATAGGTGCAAGACAAAACCAGAAAAAACACTTCTTTAAGTGGAGCAGAAGCAAACTCCTGCAAACTTTCCTGGACCCAGACCTGCTTCATGCTCCAGCTGCCAGAGCCAAGTGCTGTCTCGGCAGTGTCCTGCCCCAGTGGTGCCCCAGTCCTGTGCTGCTCTTGCCAGTCAGGCTGCTGGATCGCAAGGGTGCCCTTTGCACAAGGAAATCCTCCGAGAAGCTGTTCCAGTCCCCACCTCTGCTTCCCTACAACCCATTGATTAGCGGAACAGTCCCACCAGCAGCTTTTTAGACCCGGACCATGTCACCTGCTCCTTCCCCAGGCTCCTGTTCCTCCAAGCACAGGCAGTGCTCCCAAGAACAGCTCTCATCTGCTGACCCTGATTTGCAGATTTGGCTGCAGAATTTAATTTCACCCCCATCAGGGATTAGGTGCACTGGCGCAGCCGCCATGTGCAGCTGGGTGCTGGCTTTGCCATGCAGGCCTTTCCCATTAGAGCAGTTCAGTGAGTGTCAGAGGGAGCACTGGTCTCAAACCCACGCTGTGGAGCTCAGCTGCCTGACAGCCCACAGGCAGAGTCCAACTGCAGCTCCTCCTTACGTCCATTAGTTTCTTAGACTGTGCAACGTGCAATGCGTTGTCTTGCTGGTTCTCGTTTGCTGCAACGGATCTTGTGCACTTATTAGTTAATTACTTTAAGCATATATTCAGATACGCACGTTTCCAAGAATTAGCAGAGTGTAATCACTAAAACGCTAGATTAGATAGTGGTTAGATTAATTTTAGTGAACAAATTGCTAGCTGCAGTTCATTCAGTGCATCTTGAAATGCCCTATTTGGACCTTTCTCAGTCTTTGGGATTCAAGATAATGTGATAGATTTCTCAATTGAATTTGGCATATTAATAACTGAGAGTAAAGGAAGATTTGAAGCCTTGTTTTCTGTGTCTTTTGCCTCTCTGAAAAATTTGTCTCATTTAAGCTGAGATATTGAAAAAAGACTGGTGATTTAACTGTATGTGGAAATGGAAGTAGATGTCTGGAGCAGGATCTGATGAGGATACTTCAGTTCATATGCACAACCTGAAGTTTGTAGCAGTCTGAGTTCTTATCAGACTGTAAGGGCCAAATATGTGCTCTCAAAACAATTAAAAATAACCATAAGAGATTTTATAGAAATTATGGTGAAAAAGCAGTATCTGAAAGTCAGTGGTAACAACAGAAATTAAAGCAATGGCATTTGGCACAGAAGATAAGTGATGGCCCTTAAAACTTCACTAGACTTTCCTCTCTAGCTTCCCTTTGCCTTCGGCTGGAGGTGGCCCTAGCTAAGGAGCTGGGGTATGAGAGTGGGGGAGCTGCACAGCAGGTGGTTTTGGTGTTGGTGGGGAGGAGGAGAGGCTCTCCTCCCCCTGGAGCTCACCCATGGTCACCTGCTCTTCATCTCCCTTGGTGTGTGGAGCGGGTGTGAATCAGGACTTCCCATCCCCATCCTGCTTCAGTGGAAGTGGACTGTGCTTCCACCGCAGCCGCCCAGCTCTTCTGAACCACAGAAACCACAGCAATGTCTCTGCAGATTCCACCGAGGTCTTCCAAGAACCTCCACCAGCACCTCGTCAGCAGCGCGTCTGTCTGTTAGTCATGACAAGTGGTGGCGTTGTCCACTGTTTCCTGTGCCAGGTCTGGCACTGCTCTCTCCTGGTGGCTGCACCCAGTGTGAGAAGGGTTGTAGACTGTTACCAACAACCCTCCACTAAACCCTTATCTTCACTGCTATTGCTGAGCTAAGGAAATATTTCCACTGCTTTTTCTCAGGTGACATTGCTAGTCATGGGGACACCATTACATTCCCATGTAATACGTACGTTGTTACAATGGTAATTACCTTCATGCTTAAAACGCATCCCTTATTTTCTAGCTATAAAGCATTGCACCCGTCCTCTGCTGAAGTTTGACATTGGGCAATGAATGCATGAAGCCATTTCATTCATTGTACCATTTACTTTGCCATATATAACAACATAGCATGTATGTGTGTGTGTGAAATTTCTTAGAGATTACTTCCTATTTTCTTCCAGGTTGTTGTTAAAAATGATTGACAGTTTTGAGCTGAGGACAGGTCCTTAGAAGACCTAGCTGTAACATTCTCATTTACTGGTGATTCCTCTAACTGGTGAACCCATCTTTAATCCTCTTGACAACAGTCTTCAGTAATCTTCATTTTTTATATTGGTGTCTTGTAGCACAAACCCCAGAGAGTTTTAGCAAAGCCACAGAACCTTGTCTGACCTCTACCTATCTTGTTTAAAAATTTGGCTAATAGCGATGCTCTAAAATTAATATTCATATTCTTTTTTATTTGTATCTCAAACCATTTTATTATTGTCATTTAAATAGTTATTTCTACTAAATTGAGATATTTTAATTTGTGTGCAAATTAGGTACCTTTCTAAAAAATACACAGCTGTATTTCTAGCTGATGGCATCTTATTCTAGCTAGTGTCCACATTGCTCCATTTGTGGTATGGGGGATTTGGATGGAAAGACCTCGGGATTTGTTTGAGAAAGAAGGTGTACTTTTTTTAAATTTTTGTAATATTGCACTCTGAAGAAAAAAAAATGATTTACTTATAATCAAAATGTTCAGAAAAACATTCTGTCTCTTAAGGAGACTTTACTAATTTTATATCAAAGGACATTTTTCTTCCTTCTTTGTGCTATCAAATCAGCCCGTGGATAGGCAAGCACAGTCCTTTTGCAGCTCAGATCTCCCTAACACCATCAGGGCAGGACAGAAACCCCCATCCTGTGTCAGCACCGTGGCCCCCACCCAAGGAGAGGTCCTCCACACTTGTCCATGCGAGGACCACGGTGGGGACCTGCAGGTGCAGGTAGGCCAGTCGTACTTCTAGTTTGCAAACCTGTCAAGGTAGCGTTCGGCCAACAGTTGGATGCTGAAATCTGGTCCTTGAGGGAAGGGTGTAGCAGCTCCTGTCGGAAGAGGCTTTGCCCATCCCGCACAGAGGCGCCTTTCTGCATTTCGGAGCTGCACGCACCGATAGAGAGCACCAGATGCGCATCGGGGCTCCTGCTCCCACCCGCAGAACAAAAGCAGAGGGTGGCTGGGGGCCGTGGGGGTGCACTTGGTGAGGGAGGACTGTTGAAGGGGATTTCCATAGTTTTTCTGTTGCCTGCTCAAATGATATCCCTAAGTGGAGCAAGTCCTACACGCTGGGCAGTCCTTGGAGTCTGGACTGATCCTGGTTGGAGCTAGGACTGAAGCAGCTGGGGAGTTTGTGCAGGCTCTGCTGTGCAACAAGCCAGGCTCCTCAGAGGCGAGGGCGGGGGGTCGCACAGGTGCAGGGGCCTTCCTCCCGTTTGGGGTGAGCGTTTCACGTTTGGAGCTTGCTGCTGGTGACGTGAAGTGGTGAGGACCGGCTGTGCGACAGCCGAGTGTGGAGGAGCTCAGAACAGCTCTGTGGATGCTGGTGGTGGT
This sequence comes from Ciconia boyciana, assembly GCF_034638445.1. Taxonomy (NCBI): domain Eukaryota; kingdom Metazoa; phylum Chordata; class Aves; order Ciconiiformes; family Ciconiidae; genus Ciconia; species Ciconia boyciana. The sequence continues at coordinate 484,090 of NC_132934.1, forward strand.
GCTGGGGTGCATAGCTGTGCCTCTCCTCCTGAAACAGCAGCCCCTTCTCCATGCCTTGCTGCAGGGAAAAACTGAATGAGGATACCAATTTTCACCCCCTTCTTCTCCCCTTTGTATAAATGGTGTGTCCAGATGTGTTCTTTCCTGCAGCATAAGAGCCAGCAACAGCATTTCTGCCGTTCACTAAACTGCCAGCGCTCTCCTCTCCCCCTTCTCCTCTGCGGGGCTCTCATCCGCACCCAAAAGAAACTGATGAACAGCCTCTAGCCCGCTCAGACCGTGCATGCACGGTGTTTGGGAAAACTGCTGGTGTCTGAGCTGGGCTGGGAGCAGACACAGGGTTTGGCGCAGCAACCTTGAGGGGAGTGGGGAGCATCCTGCGTTGCTGGAGCCCAGGCAGGAGACGTGCCTGAGCGAGAGGCCAGTGGTGCCACGGCGCCCACCGAGGGGGTGGGTGCCCCCACGGTTCTCACCTGTCTCTCTCCTGGGGCTCTGCAGAGTGTCCCCTGACCGCGGCCGCTCAGCTGGAGCTCAGCACTGAGATGATCAAGGCTCTGCGCAATGGGGGAGCACACCTGGATTTCCGGACGCGGGAGGGAATGACAGCTCTTCACAAGGCCGTCCGGTGCCGCAACCACGCGGCACTGCTGGTGAGTCGGGGGGAGCTACTGCGGGGGCTCTCCCTCCCCTCTGCCCTGTGCCCCAGCACCGGCTCCTCCTCCCACCCCGTCCGGGCTGTTGGCAGGGTTGTGCCCTCCCTGGGCCAAAGCATCTCGCACGTTGCTGTCGGGGAGCACAGCCCATTACAAAAGTGTGGCACTGATAACGTGAGCCTTGGGGGAAAGATGGGGTGAGCACTGCCTTCTGCTGTGGCCGGAGCATCCCCGAACCCTCTGCGGGGCAGGTTTTCCAACCACTTGTCTGCCTGAAGCTGCAGAGCGAGGCAGGTGCTTCTCTTGCAGACACTGCTGGACCTGGGTGCCTCCCCAGACTACAAGGACAGCCGAGGGCTGACACCCCTGTACCACAGTGCCATGGTGGGGGGGGATCCCTACTGCTGCGAGCTCCTGCTGCACGACTACGCCCGGCTCGGCTGCGTGGACGAGAACGGCTGGCAGGAGATCCACCAGGTGGGACGGATGGTGGGAAGGGATCCAGCTGGGGTGACCGCTGTCCTGCTGCCAATGGAGGAGGTTGTCCCATCCCCTTGTGTGCCGCAGGCAGTGGAGGCACTGCTTGGCAGGGGTGGCTGGCACAGGGAGCCAGGCTCCTGTGTGGAGGACTTGGATATGGTGTGCCAGCTCTGGCTCCCATCCCGGGCCAATGCTCAGGCTGTTTTCTTCTGGCCTCAGTCAGCAATGTCTGGGATCCTCCCCAGATTATGAGTGGCTCATAGGATAATGCTTTGGGATCTCAGTCCAATGCCTGAGGCATCCTGGTTCCAAACCACAATTGTATCTGTCCTTGTTTTACACGTTGACAACTGGATTTGGCATAGGGAAGACATGGGCTAAGGGTTAGGGGACCTGAGCCAGCTTTGTGTTTCAAGACCAAGACCCTTTTGGAGAAGGGAGGATGTGCTGGCTCTGCCTAGAGTCCCCTTGTCTTGGACCATTGGGAGGGCAGGTTGTCTTTAGGCCCGTGGCCTCCTGAAGCACCCAGCTCTCAGCCCTCTGCAAGGTGGACGAGTACTGGCACAGCTAAGGATGAGAATGAAAATACAAGAGATGTGAGTTTGTGATCTCGATTTACTGGATATGACTGTCCTCCTTCCTGCCTCCATCCTACATTGCCTTGGCACATCTTTGAGGACTGCTGGTCCCAGGATGGACGAAACGTAGGGGAAAATACCACAGCAGTTAACTAGAGATGTGGGGCTGTTGTCCTCCTCTTTGCCTGCTTGTGCTTCAGGGCTTCTTTTCACCGGATAATTATACTGAGATAGCAAACAGTCTGGAGGAGGCCCTGGTACCAGTATGATGGCGATCCAAAATTTGCAATTGATCTAGAAGTAATTTGTCCGATAAGTATTCAGGTGTATATTGCTGTAAGGAGCAGCAGTAGGTCTGTGTGCATGTTAATGGGACTTTTCAGGATACAGGTCTAGCCTGATTCAACTTTTCTAGCATGGATGAATCCAGCAGAGGATGTTATGGGATTTATTATCTTCCTGCTGCTCCCTGATTTTCTATTTCTTTTTTCTGTTTTGCATTTTGGGCAGGCATGTCGCTATGGCCATGTTCAACACCTGGAGCATCTTCTCTTCTATGGAGCTGATATGACTGCACAGAATGCCTCAGGAAACACCGCTCTTCATATTTGTGCTCTCTATAACCAGGTACATCTGTGTCATTTGGGGCACGAGAAAGTGTAGAGGGGGCACCAGCCTGCCTGAGATAGAGAGAGCACAACAATGGGCTGGGGCATCTTCTCATTGCTATTACTGTTCCCAGACCCAGAAGGGTTCTTCTGAATTGTATCCACACTCTGTCCTGTTTCTGTTTGTAGCACCAGGCTGATTTTGGATTTCTCAAGAGTCAGGTGGCCAGAGAAGAGTCCGTGGTTTAATCTGTTCCTGTTCCCAAGATGTTTTTGCTGATTTACTGCCTAACATGTTCTGTAATTTTTCCTCTGATTCCTATTCCTACTTCACAGCAAGCCCCCATTACTGGCTGGGAGGGAGCAGTTTGCCTGGGTGGAGAGTGCTAATTTTGCCCATGTGCTCACATTTAATTTGAGGTGGGTACGTGCCCTAAGCAGGGCTTGTTGGGCACATCCTGTGGCTTTCACTCTGCTCTGGGGAAGGTATGTGGACTGGGGTCCTGTCCTTCTTACAAATGGCCCTAAATCCTTACTGCTAATCTCTGATTTTTGAAGAAGACTTTCCAGGCAACATAGGACCATTTCTGTTTTATTTTCTGTATGGTCACTAACAGTTCAGGGGAAATTGAAGGTGGAGGAATAGTACTCTCTGATCTTATACACTCACTGTTCTCTTTCTGAGATGTGGAGGTCAGTATCTAAGGATTCCTTCTGTAGGTTTTGTTCCTTCCTAGAGATTTTTTAATACATTTTATTATGTGTTTTTTTATTATAAAGGGAATTTTCAGTTTCTGAGGTGTCCATGCTTTAAAAATTGAACACTGCTATATTTTGCCATAGACGGAGGTACATGGAGGCTGATTTGTGGCTTGTTAGGTGGTAGGTCAGTTCTGCACATTGAGGACTCTTGTACCCAGGTGCCTGTCCATGGTGGGGTGGGTAGAGCGGCATTAAAGAGTACAGAGGCTCATAAACATGTTGAATTAACATAATTTCAAAGCACAGAGCATTCAAAACAGGGACAATAAAAGGCTTTAGGAAATAGCAATACCTGGGAACATGTGGTGGCCACTGTGCCTGTATCTGTGCTCTTGGGCTGACATTTGGGCATGGCCATGGTGCCAGTGCCGCAGAGCTGCACACAGGCAGGGGGACTTGGTCAGCTTGGAGTTGGGAGGGACCTGTTCGGAGGGGTTGAGCATCCTTCCTTGCTTTTGCCAAAGGAGGCTTTCTGAGCGCAATGAAGCCACGTGGTTTGCCTCTTCGTTGTCACCAGTCTACAGAGCTAATTGGTCTCTTCCCCTTTCCCCCTTGCTTGCTTTCACAGGAGAGCTGCGCTCGGGTTCTCCTCTTCCGTGGTGCAAGCAAAGAGATTCGCAACTACAACAGCCAGACAGCGTTCCAGGTGAGGCAGCGAGCTCCGGGCCCCGTTCCTCCAGCAGAGCTCCTTGTGGCCCCCGATGAGGGCAGCCTCTGCAACGTGCCTTGGGCACATGTGGGGTAAAGCTTACTGGAACAAAACCATTGATTCAGGATGTCTATTCTGACACTGGCTTAATTGCTGGAGCAGGAGGGAGGAAAGAGAACACGTGGTACATGTGGAAAGGGCTGCGAAGGTGGTATCTTGTGGTGGGAGACTGAAAGAGCTTGGCTCGTCTGTCCATGTGTAATGGAGGTAGAAAGGAGAATTTATTGCTGTCTGTACAAATGTTGCAGTAAATGTTAGAGAAGGAGCAGAATCCTTAGAAATAAAGGACAGCGTTGCCACAGAAATGAATGCACTTAAACTTGCTGTTAATAAACTGGAAGTCAGAAGATCTCTAGCCACAAGAGGAGTGAAACTCTGGAATAGCTTTCTAGTGAATATGCTGGGTAACATAGGTGGAAAAGGGAAACTTGGTCATTTTGCAGTGTGACTCCTTCCATAAGTTTGCAAATCGTGGGAAGTGACTGCCTGGAGGCTGTAGTTTGTGATGCAGGAGGCCTCTTCCCATCCAAGGTCTGCTTTGCCCTTCTTTTTTAAAGTTTTTGAACTTGGAATAGCCATTCTGTCTGTGCTCTTATTGAAGCACAGTCATTTGCCTGAGGACCTTTCAGAAATGTTGTGACTCAATGTCCAGTAATACTAATCTTCAGGTGTCCCTTGAGAGCAGAGAGTGTCTGTCAGCGTCTTACTCATAAACCAGCTCGGGTGGCTGCAGATGAGCTCGCTAATTATTAGCCCTTTAGAAATGCTTTTTCTCACTTTTCCTTCAATGTTGTTTATAGCAGCTTTAGGCCACAGAGTCTCAAGTGTGACCACGATGATGTCATACAGTCCCTGCGAACATCAAGTGTGGCCCCTGTGAGAAAGAAGCCTTATTACAGACACAGTCGCTCTCAGTGCACGTGTGCGACTGCGGCTGCCGTTGGAGCGACAGCACATCCTGGGGGGGAGGCGGGCAGGGAATTGCTGGGCAGATGCTCTGCACTCGCTGGGAATCTGCCACACTGGGTCGCGCTGCACCAGCGTTGCCTCCCATGCAGAAGAAGTGGGTATGCCTAGTGAGCCTCGTGTGTCCCGAGGGACTAACTTTACTGAAAAGGCACCAAATCCCTGTGCAGCGTGTGTGCCGCGAGTACACCGGAGAGCCGAAGCGCCCTCTGACCTGACCCAACTGCTCACTGGCAGCCACGGTGAACCAGCTGTGGTTCCCCCTGAACCCCCTGCCACAAGCTGTTGCAGTGGTGCTCTGTTCTGCATGAGGATATTTCATTTAAATTTTAAGTATATTTTAATGCAAATTAAGCATACTGTCCTAAAAAGAGTACGCAGAACTCGTGTGTGTACTTACCATGATCGTATATAGGAATCGGGCAGCCGTGCGGAGATAATCAGTTATGAATCACTTGTGTGTACGGTGTGAAGAACTAAAAATGCTTATGTAGTTTCAGAAAATGAATACATAGCTTAGTCTTGTTTAAAAGTAATTTCTTTATTAAGGCTGAGACCATGTTCCTTAGAAGCTGTGCTACATGTTGGCTTGGATGCTGAGAGGAAAAAGGGCCTTGAAGGTCAAATTGAGCATCCTTATAGGTGGTCTGGTATTTTGTCACGTGCAGGAACTTGAGATTTACACCCTGCAATTAATTCTCCTATTAAGTGATGGTTGTCTGGTCGTAGCTGGTGGAGCTCTGTCACTGGGAGTGTCATTTGTGTGACGAAGTGGGGGTACCTGTCTGCAGAGAAAGGGAGGCTTGTCCTCTCCTCCACAATGGCCCAGGGAACGTGGGGTGACTGACTCTGGCTCAGTGCTCATGCGCATGAGCATGACTGCCACCGCAGCTTTGCTCCCAGTGACTGGTGTGACCTTGCTAACCACAGCAAATGCTGAAGGATGCCTGAGCTCAGCCCTTGGTGGGCAGCCCTGTTCTCTGTGAATCCACCTTAGCTCAGATCTTCCTCTGTCTGCTCCATGTTATCTCCTGCCTTGGGAGGTGGGTCATGCAAGGCCTTGATGTAGCAAGGGGAGCTTTGCTCTGGGGATTGAGGATAGTCTCATCTGACTGCTCTCTGATTTAATGTAAAAATACTTATTTCCAGGGAAGGGCTTCTTGCAGGAAACTGCTGACTCCTTTTTGAGATGAGCTGAACTTTTGGAATCAAGAGATGGAGAAAGGATGATCTTTTTGCTTTGGGTGTTTGCAGGACATGGGGTGGTGTAGCAGGTGGTGGAGGGAGGCAAATGGCTCCTGCTCTGATTTTGCTCGTGTCCTGCGGAGTCCTAGTGGGTCTTAATGAGGAAAAAACGGTGTTTGTCTTTTCCTTTTTGAAGTAGTGTGACTAATTGAAAGTTTCTGTTCCAGAGAATGAAAACTGTGGTTGGTAATCCAATCAGTTTGTTTATTGGCAAATCCAAATCAGAATTTGCTATTAGTGTGATATGCTCCCTCAGTTCCCAGCTTTCAAAGAGAAACTCTACAACTCCCTGCTTGGATTGCTTGCTTGAGACTTCAGCATGTCATTAAGTCACTGTCCGCTGCAAGTCTGGTGCTTTCTCGCATATCGTCTTCATGTGGCTGTGGTAATGGGGTGCTGCCTTTCTACGATGGAGTTTCAGCACGGCAGAGGGCCGAGCCTGTACGAGGGAGCGTGCGCTACCCTGCAGTTCTGTGGCTGCTGGGAGCTCGTGTAAATACCTCTGCTTCTGCATGGCTATTTAGTCAGGTTACTGCCCATACCTCCTGTGAATTTGATTGCTACTGTTAATCAGATAGCTTGGTGTCAGTGGCCTGAGATGACTCAAGATAGCAGCGAGTAATTTAGAGGGTTTAGAAGTTGTAATCTGCTTGGTTATCTTCCCTAAGGCAAACAGCATGCCTGGGGTGGCATGCCACCTCTCGCTGTGTCGAGTTCCTCCTGCTGCAAAGGGGCCTGACCCCCACTCATGGAGTGCAGCGCATGGCCTGGGTGGTGGGGCAGGAGTGCCGGGAGCAGTCTCACCTCTTTGTGGCTGGTAGTAGGCTTCAGGGAGGGAGTGCAAGAGCAGGGTGGGTTTAGGGTGAGAGTTTTCCCAGAGTATCTTCCCAGCTTCTGGTAATCCCTATCTCTCTGTTTTCCTGAGCCATGTTTGTACCTACATCTGTCTTCAATGCTCTTAGCTGGCTTTTCATCCATAAATTGTCTAAGAGAGTCTCCTGTGCAGATGCAGTCCTTCCCAAAGCTCCCCTGCCTCATCCAAATATCTTATTCTCACGGAAGGATGGAGACATCATTTTCCAGGTAGGATATGCATACTCAAAATGCACTGGATGAAAAGAAAGTTGGGTTTTTTGGGGGATTTTGTTTGGTGTGGTGTGTGTGGTTTTTGTTTTTTTCCTTCCAGCTGCTTTAGCAGTATCATTGATCAGAAACAAAGTGCTGCCAAAGGGCTAGTTGTCTCTCAAACCGCCCGTGTGCCTTGTGGTTCTCACTGACTGGACTTGGGATTTTGGCCACTGGAGCATGCCGTGGGTCCGCAGCCTGCGATGGGAAGGACAGGCACGCAAGCTGGGACTGTGAAAACCAGCAGTTCCTGTTGTTGATGTGGTGAACTCACCATCCTATCTAAACAACAGAAAGGTACCCAGCAGAGACTGGAACGCGTGGACAGGTGCACAGGTAGGCAGTTGTGCAAACACTGAATGGTGGCTGAGTCAGTCAGCGGTGTCCTCCCTCCCACTGGTGACTTGTGCTGGATCCCAGGGAGCTGAAATCCTGTATTCATAAGTTTAAGTTCAGGATGGCAATGTTAGGCAATGTTTTGTCTCTTAGGAGGGTGAAGACTTGTCTCTAAGTCTTGTTCTTCAAGAGGTGCTCTTTTATTTTGTGAAAAGGTTACCCACTGTCACTACTTCAGTCTTTTTCTTGCATGGGACTATTGAGAGCTCAAGGTCCTCCAGGTCAGCCTATCTACAGTTTCTTGTGGTTTTTACAAAAGTATTAAGTGCTAGCTGCTGTTCAACTGCAGTATTTTGGGTTTCTCTTTTCCCTTTCCTTAATGCCAGGTTGACAGAGTGATTGCAAAAGAGAAGACCTTTAAATTCTGTGAATGACCGTGTCCCTCTCTGAGCATGCAAATCACATGATTTGACTTGGAAATGAAATCATTTACCTTTGCAAGCTGAACTTCATCAGAATGATGATCCACACCTGGTGTTGTAGACAGGCCATGTGAAACAGCCTTCCTGTGTCACACTGGGGTTTGACATCCAGCTGATGAGAAATGGTTTGACAGGGTCTTCATTAACAAGTGTGTGAGAAGGAAGGGCGTACCCTCTACTCTTGCAAAAGTCACTGTCCCAGTGTCTCTAATCCAGCTTGCTATCTACCAAGACCTCCAGGGCCTTTTCTGCTGAACTGCTTCCCAGTCTGTGTCGCTGCCAAAGCTGCTTCTTTCCCAGACATGGGGCTCTGTGTTTGTACTTCTTCAGTTTCAGGGGGGTCCTGCTGGTCTATTCCTCCAGCCTGTGCAGGTCCCTCTGGATGGCAGCGCTGCCCTTGTCGATATTGACCATTCTCCCCAGTTTGGTGTTACCTGCAAACTTGACCTCTGTGATGCTCCACCTGTCACTGGCCATCGGGTAGAGAATGACCTGTTAACAACCACTCTCTGAGCCCAACCATCCACCCAGCTTCTTCCCATCTAGCTGTCCACCCATCCATACTGTAATGTCCTAATTTCTGTATAGATAAAGATGAGACATGGAAGGCTCCATCTGTCTTACTTCCCTGTGTCCTCTGAGAACTGCTGGTTTTCCTACCTCCGTATCAAAGAGGTTGGGCCATCTGTGCCACTCCTGTCTCTCAGCAGTGTGCCTTGTGTGGGGCTGGAATTTTGCTGCCATCGCAGGAACCCTGCTCTCCTCCGCATAGAGATTTCCCTGTAAACAGCAGGAGAATCCTAAAATGCTGCTGTTCAGTAGCTGTACCGAACAGTTTGTTTCTGCTGCCTGTGCATCTGTTTCCCCATCAGACCCAGCTGCTCCGTGTGATTGGTGTGAGCTGGGGGTAAGACCCTGCCTTAGCTGGGTTAAGTCCTTTGGTTTCTTATCACCTGGCTAGTCTCTGCCAGTGCATCAGGTCTTGCTTTCCTTTTCCTCCCTGGTTTTCAGATGTCTTAAGGACTCACTTAAGTGTTTTCTTTCTCAGGAGCCCATTACTCTGATGGGATTAAACCAGGTGTCACATGCTGGCAGCCCTGCACTTTGAACCTCTGGCTCATTTTTTCACCTTTTGTTTAATAAAAGTAGCTTTTTCAGTTGCCCTTACCCCTGTGTAAAAAGTAGGAAAAGTCCAGGTCCTTATGGTCAGGTCACTACGTGCCTTGCACTGTATTCTTCAGTGGCCTGTTAGAGATGCCAGCAATTTCCTTCTAAGAAGTATCCAAGTTTTATCTTGTTCACAATGCTAACTTCCCAGTTTTCTTTCCCAAACCTCACGTCTCTAACATGGAGTCTGAACTTTGTGTTCTCAGTGTCAAGATGGATCTTTCTTGTCTAGAAAGTTACTTACGCTGCCCCTGTATGTTCCTGGAACGTCTGTGGGTCAACCACGATGGTCATATGACAGACCTTGCTGTAATTTGCTATAGTGAAGGTTCCAGCCCTAATCAGAGGAGTGCTTTCAGTGCCCAAGTGACTTCAGAATCACTTGTTGAATATCTCCACCCTTGATATTTCTGGCGTGGACACCTGGAGCTTGGCCCCTGCCTTCCCTAGGTACTGTTTACTGCAGCATCTCAGAGCTGAAGTGGTCTTGGTGGGGCAGTTTGCAGCTGGTGTACGCAGGAGGGACTTCAGGACCCCTCTGCAGCAAGGGCGCGACTGCCTCAGTGTCATTCGCAGCACATGCAGGCTGGGTGAGAAGTTGCAGTTTCTCAAGCAGCCTCGTCCACATGCTGACTTATTGTGCACCTGCCTTTCCCAGAGCCCGCTGAGGTACCGACTTCTTCCTCTGAGGTGGAAGAGGATCTGAAATGATGACGGGCATGTTGTACCTTTTGTGTTCAGTCTTGGAAGGAGAGGGGTTATGAGCTTGAGCTGCTGTGGTAGTTCAAAGGGAAACGAATGGGGTATTGGGGTGTTTCTAGTTCACATCTGCGTTTATGTGGCTGTACAGTCACTGGTCAGTCATCTTTTTTTCTGCGTGTGTTCTTCCAATCCTCCTTTCCCAGCAGTAATGGAAGACACTTTACTGCACCTTTGATGTGCCTTTTCTGGATGGAGGCTTCTCATCTGTGTTTTCCACAAATCACATTGCTTGGCCAAAGTCAAAAGTGGCTTTTCCCTTGTCTCCTCAGCAACATTTCTGATGTCCAGACTGTGGCCTTCAGGGCTGATCCGTCCGAGACCCCAGTGCTGTTGGTGCCTGAGTGCTGCTTATAGTACCAAGATCATGTCATCTAAGAAAAATTACCTGTAAAACACAGCTTAGTTGTATGGTGTAACCATACCTGTAAAACACAGCTTGGGTGTATGGTGTAATCATTTGTCTCTATTTGATTTCCATTCTGCTTTGGACCATTTACCATATACCAAGGTATACACAGGAAAATTATTATAAATGTGTGAGCTTGTCGTAAATGTAGCTTTTACAGCCAATAAAGGTGGCTATGAGGACCTATCAATGTGAACTCAGCACTGGAAGTTTTAATTATCAAGAGATAATAATTCAGTGTTATTTATTTGAAAAAAAAAAAAAAAAACACCTTATAATTTTCTTCATCTAAAGGTTTGTGTATGTATGTGAGCAGGTGACTCTGGTATCAAGCTGAAACTAAACATAGATTGTGATTTCTTTCCTGTTGAACTTGTCTGCCAATGGAGCTATGGGGTCACTTGTGTTAGCTCATCCCAAACATGCCTGATGTAAGTTTTAGAAGTGCAGACAAGTTTCTTAATGATCAGTAAATGTCAATTTTGTACAGATTTATTTGTTCTTCCCTCCCCTGTCCCTCCCTCCTCCCTCCCCCGCTCAGGCTAAATTCTTCTAAGTGAGTTTTTGTGGGTGGGTTTTTTTGGTGTTTCTGGGGTTTGGGGTTTTTTTTTGGTAGGTAATCATGCTGTAAGTAAACAAAGTTTCTTCTTATGATTAGTACAGGCTTTGTTGATGTACAGCTGCTCTGCCTGTGGTGCACTCAGTCACTTGTGCTAGCATCTGTAACTGGAAGACTGACCTTGGCCCTGAAACTCAAGCACATGTCAGAGCCTTTAACTTGACTATGAGCACTTCAGACAAACATTTGGCTTGACATAAGGAAATAATTGCTCGAATCGGGTGTACATGTAGGGAGGTTGCCTCCCTGCAGAGCCGAGGTGGTGCTTGGGGTTGGTGATGGTCGGATGTAGGGCAGGGGATGTGCTGGCAGGTAGAGATGCCCACGGTGCCACTGGGCAGCGTCACAGGGACAGGCAGCAGCATCTTGCGTGGGGAGCTGAGGTCCCGCTCTGGGCATGGGTGCAATTCATCCCTCGAACGCATTGCAGAGCAGGACGTGTGTGTCTATCGCAGCTTGATTTCTTTCCTAGCTCATGGGGGGATAAGGTAGCTATGATATTTTCACATGGAAAATTAATAGCATCATAAAACTGCAGAACTGGAGAGGTGTGGAGGGGCAGCTGAGGTGTCCAGCGCCAGCCCTGTGGGAAACAGCGCCCACCAGCACAGGCTGCTCAGGGCTGTGGCTGGGCAAGTGCTGAGTGTCTCCAAGGCCAGAGACCCCACGGCCTCTCAGGACCCTGATCGGTGTCCGACCTCCCTCCAGTGAAGGGCTTTTCCTGCCACGGAGGGAGGACGTCCCTGGCTGCAGCTTGTGCCTCTTGTCCTGTCACGGTACCTCCAAGAGGAGCCTGGCTCCATCTTCTCTCCCCACCCTGCCATGCAGCAGTAGGGTCTCCCCTTCGCCTTCTCCTCTCCAGGCTGAGCAAACCCCATGCTCAGCCTCTCCCCTGACCTCCCGTGCTCCAGCCCCAACCGTCCCGAGGCCCCCATGGGACCCACCACACTACTGCAATGTCCCTCCTGTGCTGGTGAGCCCAGCCTGGCCCCAGTATCCCGACAGGTCTCGCCAGCGCTGAGCGGAGGGCAACAATCCCTGTCCTCACCCCGCTGCTTGCCCTTGGGCCATCACCGCCCAGGAGGTGCTTGGCCTCCATTGCCCAAGGGTGCTGCCAGCACCATGCCTGAGGGGCCCCGGGATCCCCCAGGCCTTTTCAGGGAAGCCAGCCGCCCCGTCCTGGCCTGCCGCACTTGGCGCTTGTCACGGCCGAGCCCCGCCAGTCCCTGTCGGCCCTTTTCTCCAGCCTGGGGAGGTCCCACTGTCGAGCAGCCCTGCCCTCCCGCCTGTCAGCTGCTCCCAAGGCTGGTGACAGGGATCTCCCTCCATCGTCCCGGTGGTCAATGAAGGTACCAAAAGGGACCGGCTCCATGTCCATCCCTGAGGAATGGGCTCATAACCAGCCACCAGCTGGACTCCGTATGGCCCATCACCACCCTTTGAGCCTGGTGATCCAGCCAGCTTTCCACCTACCTTGTTGTCCACCTGCCCAAACCATCCCTGTCCCATTTTGCAATGAGGATGCTACAGGAGACCACACTGAACACCTCCCCAAGATGAGGGTAGACAACCTTTCCTGCACTCCCCCCGTTCAGAGCCAGCCGCCCTGTTGGAGAAGGCAATAGAAAGCTAGGACTGAGAAGGACCCTGAGAGGTCATTTTTTGGGCTCTTCTGCCCCCCCGCCCCAGGACCAGCTCTGTCTGAAAGTGTTATGACTGGTGTTTGCCGAAGCTGCTCGTCAGCCCCCTGTGCTGGGCGCTGGCTGCGGCCTCCCGAGGTGGTCTGCTCCTGCACTTAGAGCTGTCTGCAGTCTCAGAAAGCGTTTTCTGACATCTAACCTGAATCTTTCTTATTGAATTTTAAGCCCATTGCTTTTCCATGGTTATTGAGAATAGATTATTTTTGTCCTCACTGCAGCTGCCTTCTTTCTGTTTTTACCGTCAGTCACCCCTTCCCTATCTTCTGTTCTCTGGGCTGAATATCCCAGAGCACACAGGCTTTCCTGCAGAGACCTTGAAAGCATAATCCAATCATTACTATTGATTTATTCTGGATTCTTCCCATATCTTTTATTTAACTCTGTTCCTAAAAGTAGCCTTCTCCAGCTGAAACCCAACCTGTTCTGCACAGAGCAGAGGGGTTACCTCACACGTGTTAGAGGTGAGGCTGCTAATTGTAAATCCTGGTATGTTTTCCCTTTTCTGCCACAGCGTGACTTTGTTGACTCATTTGCAGCTTGTGATCCTGCAGTCCTCAGATCTTCTTCAGCAGGACTGCTGCCTGCTGTCTCCTAGCTTGCGTTTGTGCCTGGTGTCGCAGACTCACTGAGCCATCCGGACCGGGGAGATCCGGGGATGTCTCTCCTCCAGCTCTCCTGCTCAGATGAGCCAGCCCCACGGCTGCTGAGGGTGCTCAGGGCCTTTCCGGGCCAGGTTTGGAAAGCCCCCATGCCTGGAGCACTCCCCCCTTGGGGCCTGTTCCCATACCCTGCCATTCTCCTGGTAAAGAGCCTTTGCATTATGCCCAGACAAAATTTCCCTCATTGCACCTTGTGCCCGTTGACTCTTGTTCTGTGTACACCTCTGAGAAGAGGCTGGCTCCATCTTCTGTAATCCCTGTACGTAAACTGTCATTATGTTTGTCTCTATTGACTAAATCTTCCCCCCACCTATTTCTTCAGTTTCCAAAAATCATTTCAGTTCTAATCCCCTAATAACTTTGCGTCTCCTTCCAGCTTGGTCTCATCTAGGTACTTAATAAGCATATTCTGCACTCTATCATCCAGGTTGCTAATGAAAAAATTGAATATTACTGAACCTGGGATAGGGTCCTGTGACATCCATTTAGCACACATTTTTAGTCTGACAGTTAGTCACACATTAGTTTTCTGATCAGTTTTTCATCACTTGGCAGGAGTTTCAGCTAGATTTAATTTCTGTTGTTTCTGAGAATGTTACATAAGGCTGTCAAAATTTTTGCAGAAGACAGCTGTATATCTTCAGCTCCTTTCTCTTCACAAAGCCTGGCCTGCTACCCTCTCCTAGAAGTAACTTGGATCACTTAAATTTGCTTTGCTCTTTACAAATTGCTGTTGTCAGTCATCTCTGTTTACAAACTATCTGCTTTGCCCAGCGTTTTTCTGGACAATAAAATTAAGTTGCCTGGTGTGTAGTGCAACGTTCCTCTCCTTGCGCTGCACATTTACAGCTGGTTGTAACCTCCCTTCTTCTCCAGGCATCTGAGAACTGTCACGGATGATCAGAGTTCACCACTAACGCCTGAGATTGCTCCAAGCAGGTTTTTGGCAGTGTGACTCAGCTCGTGGTCTGCAGATCTCTGGTGCTTTGTTGAAAAGTAAAGACAATTCATAAATTGATTGCAGAACCAGGCACAAAGGCAGATAATGCCCCAAATACGGTGTGTCAGTTTTATGAGGCCCAACTGATCTGCTGATTTGGTGATATTTGCTGCATGATTGCAGCCAATTGTGGAGTAACAAGCTCAAGCGAAAAGACAGCAAACCCTCTGGCGTTTGTGGTACTAAAGCTTTCCTGCCCTGCTGGTGCGCTCGGTCGGCTCTTGCTGAGGGCGCATTGTAAAGCGCTATCCTGCGGCCCCGCTGTTCTTTGCACACCTTGCTTGTATCCCATTTTGTACCTTGACCTTTCTAAACCTCTTTTGCATCCGTCACACGTATAATTGGGCCTTGTAACACTTTGAATGGTCCTCCTTAAAGATTTACGCTTTGATGTTATCTTAGCATACCATTTGTATCATTTTTTGGTACAATACAAACAGGTTGTTAGATGTATTTTCTTCAAAGATTTGTATCTTGTTGCTTTAAAATAGACATCATGATCTGAACTCTGCAATTTGCAGTCACGTTGCCCAGGCAACAGAATATTCTCAAATGGAGTGATTTTGTTAAAGAATGTCTTCAGTTAACTGTGATTTTCCTAATTTAAATTAAATTTTAGCCGACAGTGTTTGGATTTCTAACTTATTAATGACATCATATCTTGTGATGACATAGAAATTAATACATTTATTTCTACTTATGTAGATTATAAGTGTTCAGTGTTAAGAATTCTTGAAAGGAAATGATAAAGCTAGTCGATATTTTACAGTTTAGTTAGCTTAGTTGTAAACTCTTGCTAGCTAGCTGCCATTGTTCCTCAACACGTGTAAAACGTAGAAACAACATCTGCTGTTTGACGTGTTTTAAAGACTTAGTCCTAACTAATGCCAAACATTTTAGCTGATGTGAGAATGTCTATAGCATTATTTTTATTAATAAGCTCCATATTTTTCTTGTCGTCACTACAATGGTAACCTTGTCCTCCTCCATCTGTTCTCTCTTGTCAAACATTTGGATTGTAAGGGTTGTGGGTTTTTGTAAGTGTGTGCAGAGCCTACTGATTTTTCTTTCTAGCTCTACTGTAGTAGAAATTAAAGTAATTTATGGAGGTGTGGAGTTCCTTTTGGCACCTGGAGTGGTTATTCAACCTGTTATGTATTAAAAATGCAGCACATCTTCCTCAAACAACTGTATTTGCTATCTGAGTGGGAAAACTTTTTTTTAGCATTTAAGAGTATGTTTGTGAACTTTTAACATTACAATTCATTAAAGTTTGGGACCTCTGAGAAATCTATTATCTGTGCTTAGGCTCTTCATTGTCCTTAATGATCAGTAACATAGTAACCCAGCTTCTTCTAACCTTTCTTATGCTTCAGATTAATTAAAAGCTTGCTCATAATCCTGACTTTAAAAGCATAGTTTGCAATGAAAATAAACCATTAGTGATTGCAATGCCTATTTGCTTCCTTTAGAGTGACAACGTTTTCCACAGGTGAGATTGGCACCTCCGGGTTTGACTGTGGAGCTGAGCTGGGCTCAACACCTTTTGGGGTGCTCAGTGGCTGTTCCAACCACCTTGCTTGCTTCTCCAGATACTGAAGAGGTGTTGCTTCTGCAGTCCTCAGCTTTTCTGATGTGCCAAATATATAACAAGCCTTGCTTGTGTATGGGTGATTTCTCTAATTTTTAATTGTCATGTCTCTTTAGGACTATTAGGAGTTATAGGTAAAGCAACCTCCTCCTGGAAAAAAAAAATTCATTAACCCTCTGGAGTGCAAACTCAGTCTTGATTCAGGGCTGGAAATACCAATGGGGGGTGCAGGCAAACCCGTCCCCCCTGTCCTGGGGCAGGGACACACGGCTCCATGGAAGCAGGGGGGCTGCCAGGTCTGCGCTCCTTGCACATGCGTGGTGGAGTCTGCCACCTCTCTTCATAAGCTGTTTAATTACCCTCGCTGCTAGAAGTCATCTTTTACCTCAGTGTTACTCTGCCTAATTTAATCATCCTGTTATTAGCTTTTGTGTGTGTTGCAGCAATTGGAAAGCCTTGCAGTTGGATTTCTTCCCCATACCTTAGCACCTACGCAGTGATCGCCTCATCTCCATTGAGCAGTAGAATAGTTTGATCTACTCTAATATTCACATTTTAAAGGCTTTTACAGCTACTGGATCGCTTTTGTGTCCATCATATGACTCTTCCTCTGTTCCTATGTTCTTCTTGACCTTGGCTCTAGGAGTGACCCAGTGCATTAGCACAGGTCCGCTACTGCAGCATGCAGCTCATCAGTGAATTCACACATATTTCTAATTGATATTTTCAATTAGTCTTTATGGTCACAGTTGTTTTTCTAAGAGTTTATGCTGAAGTTTGTCCCTGCTTTCTGAGACTTTCACCTCCTGCAGCGGTGTGCTGTGCTCTCACTCACAGCCTGGCTGTTCTCGGGCCCAGACTCTGCTGCAGCAGTGACCTGGCTGTTATCCCACCAGACTTTGTGCACCTTCAGTTTTACCCTCAGTGTCGATACCTTAGGCTAGGTGTTCATTGCTAGCACACAGTTGGTTGGGACCAAGAACCTGAGCAATACCATTAAGTAATGTCCTTCTTGATGATATCTCTATGTTAACAAATACATTTTGAGCAAGATAAATTATATATAATAAATTATACACACACACACACCTCTCTCTCTCTACTGGACGCAATCTAGATATACTGTCTGGGGAAAGGTAAATGTGTCATATCATACATTTCTGGGCACAAATGTCTTGAATGGAGGTCAAGGTGCCACTTTTCTACCTACTCTGAGTAGGCAATCAGCCCTGGAAATGTTTGTCGAACGCTACGTTCAGTCAAATTAGATTTTTCTCAGTGTTCCCTCTGTGCTGAGAAAGTCAGAAATTTGTTCTTAGGTTTTAATCCTTTTTTTTTTTTGCAAAGTAAGCATATTTCTTTGTCCTTCCAACAGTGGGCTGGTGGGATAATTGATCACCAACCTTTTTGTAATACTCTTTTAAGATTTAAGGTGAGCAAACCAGCCTCTGTCAGTCTTTCCTCAGTGGTCAAGATTTCCAAGTGCTTTTCCAACTTACTGCTTTCAATTTGTTTACCTCCTTCTTAAAGACCTGTGTCCCAAAACTGGTCATATCAGTCCAGATGGATCCTTGCCATCTTGTTAATACCTCCTAGAATTAAATTTGTCTTTATGCAATGTCACCATTTTCTTGGCTTGTGTTTAGTTTGGGATTACCACACGTTGTTTTCTGCTCTACGATGCCTAGCCGGTTATTCTCCACCTTGTATTTATGCACTTGATTTCTCCACTCCAAGTGTAACAGTTCTAGACCTTACTGGATTTCATCTTTCTGATTTCAGACATCGTTGCTTCTGTCAGCCAGACTCATAAACTTGTCAATCGAATTTTATGTATTACGCTTTTTTCTTTTAACAAGATTTTCTTTCCCAAAACTAGGGAAATTATCAGTAAAACAAGAATAAAATCTAATTACAGTTGTATTGGGTTTGCATGGCAAGGTTTTGGTAGTGGGGGGGCTATAGGGGTGGCTTCTGTGAGAAGCTGCTAGAAGCTTCCCCTATGTCTAATAGAGCCAATGCCAGCCGGCTCCAAGTCAGACCCGCTGCTGGCCAAGGCCAAGCCCATCAGCAATGGTGGTAGCACCTCTGTGATAATAAATTTAAGAAGGGGAAAAAAACCACCTGTGAAACTGCAGCCGGAGAGAGGAGTGAGAATATGTGAGAGAAACAGCCCTGCAGACCCCAAGGTCAGTGAAGAAGGACGGGGAGGAGGTGCTTCAGGTGCTGGAGCAGAGATTCCCCTGCAGCCATGGTGCAGACCATGGTGAGGCAGACTGTCCCCTGCAGCCCGTGGAGGACCACCGTGGAGCAGATGTCCCCTGCAGCCCGTGGAGGACCCCACGCCGGAGCAGGTGGATGCCTGAAGGAGGCTGTGACCCCGTGGGAAGCCTGCACTGGAGCAGGCTCCTGGCAGGACCGGTGGAGAGAGGAGCCCACACTGGAGCAGGTTTTCTGGCAGGGCTTGTGACCCTGTAGGGGATCCACGCTGGAGCAGTCTGTTCCTGAAGGACTGCACCCTGTGGAAGGGACCCATGCTGGAGCAGTTCTTGAAGAACTGTAGCCCATGGGAAGAACTTACATTGGAGAAGTTCATGGAGGACTGTCTCCTGTGGGAGGGACCCCGTGCTGGAGCAGGGGAAGAGTGTGAGGAGTCCTCCCCCTGAGGAGGAAGGAGTGGCAGAGACAACGTGTGATGAACTGATGGCAGCCCCCATTCCCTGTCCCCCTGTGCTGCTGGGGAAGGAGGTAGAGAATTCGAAGATGAGCCTGGGAAGAAGGCAGGGGTGGGGGGAAGGTGTTTTTAAGATTTAGGTTTTATTTCTCATTATCCTACTCTGATTGGTAATAAATTAAACTAATTTCCCCAAGTCAAGCCTGTTTTGCCCGTGACAGTAACTGGTGAACGATCTCTTCCTGTCCTTATCTCGACCCACGAGCCTTTCATTATATTTTCTCTCCCTTGTCCAGCTGAGGGGGGAGTGACAGAGCGGCTTGGTGGGCACCTGGCCTCCAGCCAGGGTCAACCCACCACAAGAGTCTATGGTGTCAAAACTGGGATAAGGTATGCAAGCAAAAAAAATTCAGAAAAGCATTCTAAATGCTAAATATGCATCAGTATTCTTAATATACCATAGGTGGCCCCTGTGAAGACTTTACAAAACAAACTAGATATTGTGAGTCTAGGTAATGCTTCTTATGCTATATTACTTATAAAATATTGTGATACTTCTGAAAATGTTTTGAACAGCAAGAAAGCTAATCCAATGAGAAAAAGGTGCAGTAATGAATGAAAAAAATAGGAATATAAACCCAGATATGGGCAAAAAAGGAATTGTGAAGCAAAGAGAAGGGAAAAGGTGTGAATAACCATAACTGAAAATATGAAGACAAGTTCTGGCTTCTTGGTAGAAGAAGAACCAGGAAAGAAATTAGAGGAAAACAGGAAAGGGATAAAAAGGAGAGTTCAGTTTTAACAAAGTTAAAATGGCTTTTTGTATTTTTAATGAGGGAAATGCGAATGCATGCTTTTTTCCTAGCAGTGTTTCTACTCTGTAATCTAGAATTTAGCCCTTTCTTGGATAGAATAAAACTTTTTTTATTTTAAGAAATAGTTTGGTGTGGTCAGGTGAAGCTGGGACATGCAGCGAAGTCCCTTCAGCGTGAGCGGCCAGCGTCACAGAAGCTGCGGTACCAGAAGAACGAGTCTGGAGAGGCTGAGCGTGCTGCTGAACTGCTGGCGACCTGGGCAGGGGCCTGCGCTGGTGCGGCCAGCTGTCTGGAGGGGCCGACGGTGACACAGCAGCCGGTGGTGGGAGAAACGTTCATTTTGTCTCATGTCCTTGGGACTGATGCCAGGCAGCTGGGCCCTTGGTTTCTGAGGCCAATGCTTTTGAGAATCTTAAGTGTTCAAAAGCACTGATGGTCCTCCTGTTCCCTGGAATTTCTCTAGTTTTTCAAGACCCAACATTTTAATGTGTATGGAAAGTTCCTCTACTTGTTTTTTCAAGACTTTCTGTAACTTACCAGGACTTGCCTCTTTGAATATTAATTAAGTTTAGCAAATGCTGCCTGCCATCTTCCTTTGTTATAGCTGGGAGATTTCCACTCCTTTTGGGAAGGACGCATTCCCCTGTTCCTACTACGCACCTGCCTTCCTGCCTCTTCTGCATTGCTGTCTACAGTTGTATAGTCTGCGTCCATGATGGACCAAGGACAGGCCTGTGCCTTTCCTTCTTTGTGGTAGATTTAATATGTTTTCTCCTGGTAGATTACTGGTTTCTTTAGCTTCTCTTATCAATCACAATATAGTTGAACTCTGGGCTTCCAATTGCTGGAGTAGAAGATTGCAGACCATGAGAAGACTATCTGGCCACGAATGATTTTCTGTCATCGTGTAACGGGCTGGAAGTTGTTTTTTCTGAGAGGCTGAGCACGGGCATGCTCACAGAGTGAGGGCATGTGCCGAATGAGAAGTACCCTAGCCTTGCTGCCCTGCATGGGACGCACGCCGCCTCTCCCACGTGCCACCTGTGTGAGCATCCGGAGGTCCATGCCTGTGCGCTGCTCCAGGCACAGGGCAGCCTGCTTACCAAGGAGCAGCTTTCATTTGCCTGATGAACTTCTATTTTTTTTAATTTATTTATCTACTCTCTCAAGGCTTTCTTCTTATCCTCATTTTATTTGATTTGTTTTCTCTCTCTTTTCATTTGAAGTTTGTCGTATAAAAATTGATCAGGTTTCTGGCCTCCTGGCTCCCTCCCACTCCTCCTCCAGTCTTCAGTGTGAGACTGATCTAATTCTGAGTCAGATGCCATCTCGGCTTCGATTATCCAGATGATGTTGCTGACTTGAAATCTTCCCTGACCCGCAGCAGTCACACTCCAGTTACAGATGTTACACAAAAGTCTCTGCTTTGCACAGGAGGCCCTGCATTTCCCCATCCGTCGGACTGAGTCGGGTAGCTCTCGGAAGGTCTGTCAGACCTATCTCTAATCTGGTGGTAAGGACCATTCTGGACACAGATCTACACGCTGTCCAGTCCCTTGAGAGCATCCTTCAGTGCTGGCTGGACCAGAGACCAGACTGACCAACTCTTCCCCAAGAAGACCAGCCTGTCCTCTCTATCCTGTTCTGCCTGCCCTAGATAGCACCATCCATCATGACTCCAACTGAACAAGGCAGACAAGAAGTATCCTCACTGATATGTCTCCCCTCTCTCCTGTGTCTGAGGTACTCTTTTCCCCAGCACTGACCAGCCATGGACCTTGCATTCAGCTCCCTGTGACAAGTAACCATGACTTGATTTTTTTAAGGCATGCTTTGTGGCACTGGGAGGTTTCTATGCAGATGCTATCATGGCTCTGGCCAAATCTGTCATTCTTCCCTTGCAGAATCTTTTTCTGAACTTTCAGGAGATGCCACCAACCCACCTTTGGTCTCTGCAGGAAGCTGAAGCTCATTTCCAGAGCCTTTCTGCAGCACAACAAATTCACGGAAATTGTGACCTCCAGGACATCCACTTGTCAGCCTGCATGGCTGCCCAGCACACTGCTGCCATGGCCTGCAAGTGTCACAGCAGGGTGTAGGGGAGGTGACACTCCCGTGCCAAGACTGCTGGTGGTGCTCGTACCAGTACTTCTTGGATAACACACCACTGTTCTCCATATAGCCTGTACTGATGGTTATCAGCCCTGCTGGAAACGTCAGTCCTGATAGAGGTGAGATTCACTCCTCAGTCTGGAGGTCACATTTCTCTTCCTCCAGCTCAGAGGTTTCCTGAGCATAATGGCTCCAAGGCGCCTTCTTAGGGTTTGTTCCTGCTTTCCAGAAGCATTCAGAGTTCAGAACACCCTGCTCCCCTTGATGGAGGAGATCACAGCATCACTTGCCTCTCTTTAGGATAGTTTCGTGATGCATCTCATTAGGAGAATCATCTTGTTTTTCCAGTAGCTCCATGTGCCTCATCTGAAAATACTGAGAAAGTTCTCTGTCTCTCTTAGCCTAGAGCTGAATGGTTGAAGCTTTGGACATTTTTTGTTTCTCATGTATGTTTACATGTACCCGTTGTCTGATGCAGACCATTCACAGATACTCCTTGTAGGCTTAGTGGCAGAAGACGAGTCTAGCTGCCTGGCTAAAGTGCCTCTTCTAAATCAAGGGCTCGGTGTGCGGTCCATAGGAAAAAATAAATACTCATTTGCTGTATAGACCATGGACATGGTGTTTCCAGGAAGTCTTGGATCTACTGCGTACACATTGCAGGCACAGAGGGCATGCGAGATGCGTTTGTCCCAGATCAGCTGTGTAGCTCATGCACAGGAGCTCTGTCTGTTGCTTCCAGGAAGTGTTGTGTCTACAGCGTAGTCATGCAGTGACTGACCCCAGTGACACCTCCTGTAAGCATCAGACGAGCTGCATCTGTGCAATATAATGGCAGCACACATTGCTGGGAATGTAGCTAGAGTTTCTGCTCATATGGCAGCCCAGATGGAGCTGCCATATGCGAGCAGTAGGATTGACCTAGTAGGACTGCCAGATTCTGGAAATCTAGAACAAATATAGAACATGCTTGAGTCTGCCTGGCCAAGTAAAGGTAGACAACTTTGAAAAAAGTCCAGACATATAGCAGCACTACCTGATTAAATAAAGTGTGATGATTAAAAAGAATCATTCTGCTCTCTGTTACCTGGGATAATGGAGAGGTAGAACACCATCAACAATGGAAAGCCTCAATAATTGGAGAAGTCTTGGGTAAAGTGATACAAAAATAGCTGACAACAGTCTGGCATGTTTACAGATGCTTCTCAGGGTCTGAGGAGAGCTGAGTAGCTTGGATGTGTTATGACACTAAATTGGCTGCTTGCACCCTACCTAATAAGCCCTTTAACATTCTGCTTCCGCAGAAGGTCTATTCCCTTCTTGCCCAGCAGCACTGCTGATGATTGCTTCCTTCTCGCCCCATCATCTCCTAGAGCCACTGCTGCTGCCTCTCACCTGCCTCCCTCATGGCTCTGCTCCTGCCTTTGCACCCCACAGTCATCACTGCTCCTGATGCCTTTTGCACACGTGGGATGATAACAGTGAAGTTCTGGACTTCTCTAATTATTGCAGTCTGCAACTGAGAAATACCTCTGAGAGCATGGTGTGCTTTAATATGGAGCAAACAACATGGAGGTTTGTTTGATTCAGAAAGAGTCTTTCACTTCCCAAGCTAGAGGTTCCAGAGGGTGGGGGTATGTATTTTTTCAGGTATGAAAATACCAGCGTTTTCAGAGCCACTCTGTGTTCTTCTGACCTTCATCCAGGTAACTCCTTTTTGAAGATACCATCAAAAATGTAAACTGCCACTGAGATTGATCTCTTTGCCTCCCTCTCTTCCTTTTTCTTCCCACTTTGTGGAAGTCCTTATCAGCTTTTATGTCAGCTGGATGCTTCCCTCAAGTCAGATGCATATGGCTAGGAGTCTGTGACTCATGGCTAGTTGATATGTTTTGCTACTCTTCTGTCTCCTGATTCCCCAATCTCCTTGTCTTTGAGACCTTTACAAGGTGGTATCTCCAGTGGTGGCAGCCTGTCTGTGAGCTTTGCATGCCATAGGACCCATCCCTTCTTCATCACAGGGGAATTGTGCTTTACCGTGGATATTTTTAGGGATCAAAGAGCAGATAATGGTGGAAATCCACCTTGGACCTAGTAGTGTCCATACTTGTGAGCACAAGTTCAAGGTGATTGTACCCTCTGTCATACTGTCATTGCACCAGGAAAGTGGCTCCATTTTTTTTAATCTTCAGGATAGCTATTCTTCACATTTCCCATGTAAAATACCGTGTTGCAGGTTGGCCAGCACTCTTGTCCCTGGAGGTATTCCTAACCTGAGCCCTCCACAGGACCACTGAGATCCTGCCATGGCGGCAGGATCATCAAAATAGATTTCGTATCCTTCTGTGCTGTGGTTCTTCCTCAGAAAAACTGCAGGAGTGGGAGCTGGAGGTCCCGTCGGACGGTCTGAGCGGGCGAGCTGGCTGGGACTCGTGTGGCACCTGTGAGTGCAGGCAGCTGCAGCGTTTGTTAGCCCTGCCCGGGGGTGGGGGGAAGCCATGGTCCCTCCTGGAGGTGGTTGCCCTGCCCTGGGCCTCTGCAGATCCATGTCTGCGGCGAGTGGAGGACACGGGCTGGCGATAGCAGGTGTAGAGGGGCCGCAGGGTTTGGTCTGCAGGGCTCCTTTCCTGCCTGCTGGGAGCCCGGAGGTGCCTCTTCTGTGCTCCTGCTCTCAATTGAGCAGTTGTTCATGTAACGTAAGCTTGTCCTCTTCCTTGTCCGAGCACCCTACCACTTTGAGATTCCTTTTGGAGCTGAAAAACACAATGTCTTCCTCTAGCAAAATACATCCATCTGAGATCCACCCTGGGTCTCCAGCATACATCACAACTCAGTGCAAAGAGATAACTGATCCTTTAATATGAATATACAGTGACAATTCAGAACAAGAACAATTAAATATTGTTATAAAAGCAGGCCTAGGATGAAAGCCCAGTTAAGTGCCATGGTTTAAAGTTATTTAGCCAATCTCTGTGCATCTTTGATTTACATTTGGTGGCAAACCAATGATTGCACACCTCTCTGAGAAACCTGTGCTAGGTGGAGCGAGGAGGCAGCAGCCCTGGCCAGCTGTGCCAATGGCCTTGACAGTGCGGAGACGAGTTCCTTTGGTTTCTCTTCCGTAGAGACTGGACACCCCCCGTGTGGTCTGAGGGCTGGGTTAGTGGATAGCTGACATGATACTGCTTCCACTGACGTGATGTGCAGCAGCAGTTTGCAGATGGCCCCTCTGTGCTATTGCACCTTGGCACGCTGTTGCTGCGTTCATGGTGAATCCTCATCGGTTGTTACCCGAGCTCTGTGCCAGCCTGTGTTGCCAGGAGGGTGGGAGGGGCTGGGGGATCTTCTAATGGTTTCATGCTGTGTAGTGGGCTTTTTTTTTTTTCCAAATGTTTGCACAGTACTGTTATCCACAAAACCTGGGTTAGATCTCAGAGCGGTGACTCTTACCAGGAATATTTAAATGATCTTTCTGTTTTCTGCTGTTAACTTTTAAGACCTTATAAGCACACCGACATTACATGCTGCACAGCCTGTTCAGATGTCCCTCCTTCTTTCTTTTAGAAATTACTGAGTTTGCCTAAAAAGATAAAAATAGGCGAATTGCTGTTAGATTAAAAAGCGTTGTCACTTTGATATCATGCTATGGAATGACTCAAGGTGTTACAGCATTTCAGAAAATAACCCTGTGCCAGCGCCATAATATGGTTGTATGTCTTGTGCAGCCTGAACGCGGATTTTCGTTCTTCAGCCTGTGGCGTGCAGAAGGACAGAGTCTACATTCATTGCATCAGGGCAAGACCCGATGATAAATGCCCTTTGCCCAGTGTCTGCTGTCTCCATGACATCACCAGGATACGTAGCTTGGCTATGATGTTAAGACGGCATTCCTATGTGGGACATCTGGCTAATTGCTTGAAATTAGATCATTTATCTTCTGTGAGGAAGTCAGACTATTTTTTCTGATAGTCACCAATTCCTCCCACTTTCGTGTACAAGCACTAAAATTGCTAGCTGTGAAATATTTAAAAAAAAAAATAATAATTTTGTTTTCTGGAGTTTCCATCCTTGAGACTTTCTTTTCTTGTTTACCTGTCCCCAAAAAACTATTGCTTTTGACTTAGAGGAGTTCACTGACATGGTCTATCGTGCAGTCTCTTAAACTGTTTCGTCAGCCTGATTGCATGCAGCAAAGTGGTGCTGGGGCAGGAGCGAGCAGGCAAGCATGGGAACGCTGTCGGTGGTTTCATAGCTGGGGAAGCCGGTGTGCCAGGAAGCACCAGCTGAGGTGACAATGCAATACATGAAATCCTTTCATCTCCTTTGCTTTTTCCAAGTTGGATTGAAAAATGTAACCAGCAGGGCTCTTCTCCCTTCCTAGGGATTTATGTGAGATTATATTCTTAAAAGACTTCTTATCCAGCGTGTGTCTTCTCGCCCTTCCTGGAAGTCATAACACTTCCAAGGCAGGGAGAGAGGGAGCTTCTGTCGCCTGCAGCGTCAGCTGTCCTGGTGCTGAGACCGCCGGCGGGGTGGTGGGTGCAGTGGTGGGAGACCTCCGCCTCCTGCAGCCAGACCAGGAGGGACACCTGGGGTATGTGCAATGGCAGAAGCAGCTCCTGGTGCAGCACATACATTCACCATACATTTTAGGAGTTATTCCCGAGGCATACATCTAATGAGACTCATAATTTGTACTTTGAATTTGGATTTTGCATACAGACAGTGGACCATATGTTAATTGTTCGTTTGAGGAACATTTGAAGTTCAAATGCTTTTTCTAAATTCTCCTTTCCAGTCTTTTGTCAGTTTGGTTATTTTTGTTTTCACATTTCCCCAAATTCAGGTCGTTTGCCCTACTGTACAAAAGCTTTCTTTGCCTGCTCAAAGACTGTGACCTTTGGGAGAGCAGACCTTATAAATGTATATGTATATATAAGGAGAGACAGAGAAAGATTGCAATTTGAAGCAAGCTTGGGAAAAAACAGAGATTCTTCCTCGATTTTCTCTACTACGGTGGCCTAATTTCCCAAACGCCAAAGGAAGGCTTCGTTTCTTCCAGCCATCACTGATCGCTCCCAGCTCTGGCTGAGGAGGTGGAGCACGAATTCTGGGCCTCAGAAAATGAAAAAAATTCACATAAACATTGTTGAGCTGAGGATAGTAAGACTATTTCTGCTGATAAAGGATCATAGTAGAGAGGTGTGCATGCTGTACTGAGTCACCAAGTTAAATATATCCCTTCGTCACAAGTTAGTGGTAAAATGCAAATGAACCTCGTATTTCTAAAAGCTGTTCTTGTAGGAGGGCAGGGAAACGTTTAACAGCTGGAGCTGACAGTATTGCTCTTGACTTTGTCAGTGTCTGGGGAGGGTTTGGTTTCTGCTGCCAGCCTGATCAAATACGTTAATCTCAAATACCAACCCTAACTTAAAAAGAAAAAGGGGTGGGGTGGAGGGGTGGGGTGATGCTCCCAGCATGGACAGGCAAAACCAGCAGCTGTATCTCAGCCAGTTCTTAAACGCGTTTTCATGCTCTGAGCAGCAGCACTTTGTTTTCACCCAGAATCCACTTGATCTGGCTGCTTCTCGTTCCCAAATCAGCTGTAGGTGCTGCTGAGTGAGGGCACCGTCCTAAGAGGCTCAGCAGTGACGGGGGGGACTGGGTGTGCTGGGAGGGGTGGGAAGGGCAGAGGTAGCCACGGTTCACAGGGCATCGAAGCAGGACTCAAGCAGTTCAGTCCAGAGCAGTTCTTCCAGTTTATTTTCCTGAGGGCCAGTGATGGATGTCATGTACTCCTACCCATCTCACTGCAGCTCTTTCGCACGTTAAAAGAATACTTTTGGACCTTGTTCTGAAAATATTGGATTGTTCTGCCTTACTAGCTGTGATGTGGTGCTGTTTTGGGTTTTTTTTTCCCAAATATGTAAGAAATCAACAGAGTTCAAGTGATATCGCTAGTCTGTTGGTTGAAGTCTTGCTTCAGGAGAGTAGTACTTCAGTCTCTCTCCTCTTACGCATGTTAACCTACCTTCGTGTAGACTGCTGCAGTTCCCCAGGACATGAGCACCTGTAGAAGCAGTTCCTGGAGTAAGACAGACCAGTTTTGTCTGTGTGTTTTGCTGGCAGACCCACGTTCAGCTTCCCCACTTTCCTTGTTCCTTTGGGTTCTCTACGATTCTTCCTGTGAAGAGAAACCACAGGATGGGTGGTGGGCAAAGCAATATTTAATGTTGGTCTAAAATGCCCTGACTTTACTGGGGCAAGCTGCTACTGCAGCTTTCTGAGTGGAAGCGGTTCCTCGGCCAGTGCAGCCTGGAGCGAGCACGAGTTAGTCCCGTGGACCGTTCAGGTGAGACGTGCAGGGAGCTTGGTTGCTGGTAAGTCACCTTTCATCAGCTAACTAGGATTCACTGAAAAGCTTCAGGCTGGAGAACATCCTGTCAGTACCTGCAAGACCTAAGATTAATTCCTAGCTGGTGTTAGGCATATCACCACCAGACCCTGAGGAGAGGGGAAGGGTTATCTCCGAGCTATTCGCCACCCTCTTGCTGCACAAGCCATCGACATACGCTCTCCCTGTGGTGCCGAGAGCGTATTTTCACCTTGGGGTTACTGACTGGGTGAGCTGAGGCAGAACAATTGTTGGCTCTGCGTCCCCCACGGAAAGCAGCTGTTACTAGTCCATATGGCGTAATCCGTTCAAGCAAGCACAGGATCAGTGCTGTTCAGAGCCACTCAACGGTCTTCCCTCCCTCTCTTTTCAGGTGGCCATCATTGCAGGAAATTTTGAATTGGCTGAAATCATCAAAACCCACAAAGAGTCCGATGTTGGTGAGTTTGATCTTTCTTCTACCCCCTTTTCTCCCTTTTTAATCTTGCTGTAGAGTCCAGGGCTATGTTAGTGTGGGTGTGTTAATGGGTAGTTTCCTGGTGCTGCCTGCAGTGGTCGGTGGAAGCTGCAGCTTGCAGCCAGTTTTGGGTCTTGGGAGTGGCAGGATAGATCTGCTTTCCTCCTGGGGCCATCAGTATCCAGTTTGTTTATTCAGTCCAGTGTCTGCTTATGACTGCTGAGGTTGCCAAGCTAAAGAATTAGCCAAACCGTTAGTCTGGAGTAGCTCTGAAAAGCTCTTCTGTAAAATCCCTTACCTTTTTCTCTCTCTTTGCATCCTTGAGGCCATTTCATACTAGAGATCCTCTCCTGCTAAGGCTATTAACTGGGCTTGGCGCAAGGAGAAGACAACCTCTGTCTTAGCAGTGATAATGGTTATGGAGCTGCCTCACACTGAAGCTCCTGTAAGTAAAAGAAGTGGCAGCCATTCTGGTTGTACTTGCTTCTTTATGGAGGGATATTTTTGGATTTTCTGGTCAGCCTTTTTTGTTTTGGCATCTCTTCTGTCCTTCTGTGGGGTAGATATTATCATGCGATATATTATATGCCATGCAAAACTGATTTTTAGGTCAGATATAAAATCAACACTTACTGAGTTTTCTTGAATTACTCTGGACCAATAAACTTCTCAGAACTCTCTAGAGCAATGGAGGAACCAGTGTGAACAGTTAATTCTCAGCATGTGTGCCTCTATAGAAGGTAGAGAGTCATTGGTCAGCAGCTGAAAAAAGATTTGTGGAGTTTGAAACGGCCAGCAAGTATTGGGCTTGGTTCTTAGAAGTGGCTGTGAATCTAGAAACCTGGGCCCCAAGACATCCTTTATCACTTCTCTTCTCAGCTAGCTATTGCTGATGGTTATAAACAGCTGCTGAGAATTTGTAGGAAGATATAAGAGTCAAAAAGGATGTGGGGAAAAGCCTGAAAATTCCTTATAACTATGTCAGTGAACAGTGCTCGCAAGAAAGCCACCCTATTAATTCAAGAGGAGAGTGACTGTCTTTGTGAGAGGGGTTTTGGACTAAATGACCTCCAAAGGTCCCTTCCAGCCTAAATTGTTCTATGATTGAATCTGAATCTGTGATTGACTGGCTCAGTTATTTTTATTGAAAAAGTTTAAGGAAAAAGGGCATGAAAACATGTCAGGTAGAATGAATTGTTCATGTTTTAGATACGGCTGTTTATGTAAAATAGGTCAGGTAACAGTTGCAAACTAATCACACGCAAACCAGCAGGTCCAGATGGTATCCACCTGAGGTCAAGGGAACTGGCAGATGAAATTCCCAAGCAAGGAGAAATTGGTTTTTTTGAAGTTCATTAAGAACTGAGAAGTGTGAGTGTCTGACCGGAGGAGAGCAGACTGGCATTACTTGGGATGAGGAAGGGGCAGTGCTTGGTCTGGCCTTTGCTCTGATAGTCCTATCAGAACAGCTGGAGAAATACTGAAACTGAGAATCTGGTAGGAAAGGGCAGCATAAGGCAGCATTGTAAGTGATAGATCTTGGAGAAATCTTCTTCTCGAGTTCCCAGTATTAGGCTGCAATCGTCTGGCTGTGAGACAAGAACTGGTGGCCCCCACCATCACAAGTACTCGGAGAGGACCTGCTGCGTTAAGGCTGCGGGAGGAAGGATGGTTAGCAGTAGCTTTTGCTCCGTTCTGCAGGACAGTCCTTCGCATGTAGCTGTACTTCCAGGCTCTTAGAGCATTTCTCAGTGTTTCCGTCTGGATCCGGAGCGCTCTTCTGAGATGGAGCTGGCTGTCCCCACTTGCTGTGCTTTGTCTTACAAGGTAGAGCAAGCCCAGAGGGTGTGAACTGAATTTCTTTCAGATTAAAATAACCCAGAAACTGTGTTCCAGAAAAACACCTTATGTGCTCCATCTGCTGACAGGCATTCAGCCCATGGGTCTAGCCAGGGTCAACACAGTTTGAAATAAGATGCCCAGTGCGGATGCTGGTGGTCAGTGACAGCTGTTTACAGCCCATTGGGCTGCAGGACTTCTCGTGCAGGCTTCGCTGTGGTTCCCTGTGCACAGGTCTCCGTCCCTTCAGTCAGTGCAGAGACCGAGAGCTGCTTATTTCATCACAGCCACCAGCACTGGGGTCGAAGAAGGTCAGAGTGGAAGGCTGCAAATCTGGGGAGAAAGAACGTGTTCTTACAAGTAGAAAACGTTTGCGGAGACTGTGGAATTGGGCTGTTTCATCATTTCTGGTTTTTTCCTTATTCTCGTGTTTTATGGATCTGCAGACAGGGAATGCCAAGAATGGCAACTGCTGCACTTTATTTTTTTGGTTGGATCTGAGAGGTTGGATCCTGAGGTCTTGTCAATGCCACCACAGACCCTCTGTGGCATATCCTGGTGCTTGCTGGCCAGTGCAGCCTCTGCTGTTGCCTGTATGGGAATGGTTTCTGTGGAGCAGCGAGGGCAGCCCTAACCCTCTTCCTAAGCAGTAGGAGGGTCTCCTAGGCTATGGCTGCAGAGCCTTGTCTCTGACCGCTCCAGGGAGATTTGGAGACGTTCTCAGTTAAGCACTGGTAATGCCTTGGGGAAATACCTAGGCCACCTACTCTAGCAACCTTGAGTTGGTTTGCAGGGGCTGTAAAGGGAGAGCTCACTGCAAGGCGGTCCTGAGCCATGTATCTAGTTCCCAGCACAGCCTCTGGAGATGGCAGTGGAAAAAGGCTGAGCAGGAACGCCAGGAGCTGGTCAGCGGGAAACAATGCAAATGGGATAGCGTCTGAACCTCGGGGCCTCTCTGGAGTGCCGCTGCCAACCTCCTGGCATGTCCGTTTGCTTGTCCCATTGGTGTTCAAGTCTTAAATCCACATCAACATTTATCAGTCAAATATGTAATTCCACTCAATAAAATCAGATGTGCACCATATTACCTGTTTTTCATTAAAGCATTTGCAGTTATGCTAATTGCACGCTGGTTTTTAATCAGTTGGATCCCGTACCAGCTGCTCAATAATTTTCATGATCCATCTTTTTGGTAAGTTTTCTTAGCCTGCAAGTTTTAAAGTATTTGTTTCAGCTAACTAGTAGCTGTCTCTGCTTTGTCATCATGATGACACAAATGCCTCTTCTTGCTTCTTTTAGAATATACTTCTGCATCTACAGAACAACCCAGAAGCTTTTTTTGAAGCTTCCTCCATTCTACAAACCACTTGTTTTTCTGTATTGTTTTTAGCTCCCCTTATCGCTTTTGAATGTATTGTAACTTCGTATTGATTTCAATTATTTTCCATAATTACAGAATAAATATAATCTGCAGTACCGATCGATGTCTTAATTTTGCCACTCTTGTCCAAATAGGCATTTAACCATAGTTGCTTTATTTCATAATTGTGGTTTTATAACTTTTCTTTGTGTGCTAATTTTTTAAAAACTCCTGATTTTCATTCATGTTTTCTCTTCCTACATGAAAGTAGATCTGGAGGAATAATATAACATTAGTCTAATACTGAGAAATTAGCCTTAAGAGTTACATGTACGTAAGACTGGTTGGGGCTGTCTTCCCTTTTCTTACGCTGAATATAATCAGGTCATGATTCATGGTCACTAAGCAACCACCAACTTCAAGTCAAAGGAATTAATTCATTATCAGTTATAACGAGGCCCAAAACAGTTACCCCATATTACGTGGAATACCTTTTTGTTGGAGAATGATGATCTGCAGCTCTGTATGAGATCACCGGCATTTGTTTCCCAAACCGAAGCGCTCCATAACAACACTTGTTTTCCTTACGTGTACAGGCAGGGGTGGGGAGTAACTCATCCCTCAGTGACTCTGCGGTGGTCCCTGCTTTTTGGGATGTGTTAGTCTCTTGGCCCACATCTGCTCGAGATCCTACAGCCATGGTGTACCGTTAGCTCTGTATGGGCAGTGTTGCTGGCAGAACCTTCCTCTCTCCTACTTTGGTGTGGATTTTTTTCAGGGTATTTAGGCATAGGAAGACATAGATTGGACATAGCAAAGGTCAGAAAACGACCTGGCCACCTAACTCCTCATGAGGTGTCCATTCCAGGTGTAAAGATGATAAGCAGTGTATATCCAGATGCACATGGCCCCGTTCCCTAGTCCTTTCCCTGTGTGAGCTGACACCACTATTAATTTAGAGCACAACATGCTAGGAAGGTTACATGAGACTTTGGGCATTGAATTGTCAGTTGTTGTTGAGAAATCTCAGCTTTATGACGTTTTATAGCTCAAACCAAAGAATAAGTTATTTCTCATTAATGAGGGTATCCTGGAGCCAACCCAAGACCAGTGTCTCCTTATCCTTCAGGTGCCCTCCTTATAGAATCACAGAATCGTTTAGGTTGGAAAAGACCTTTAAGATCATCAAGTCCAACTGTTAACCTTGCACTGCCAAGTCCACCACTAAACCATGTCCCTAAGTGCCACATCTACACGTCTTTCAAATATCCCCAGGGATGGTGACTCCACCACTTCCCTGGGCAGTCTGTTCCAATGCCAGACAACCCTTTCAGTGAAGAAATTTTTCCTAATACCCAATATAAACCTCCCCTGGTGCAACTTGAGGCCATTTCCTCTTGTCCTATGGCTTGTTAGTTGGGAGAAGAGACCGACCCCCACCTCACTACAACCTCCTTTCAGGCAGTTGTAGAGAGCAATAAGGTCTCCCCTGAGCCTCCTTTTCTCCAGGCTAAACAACCCTCTTATCTGAAGCCTGTCCCAGGTATGTCCATGCGCTGTGAAGCTATCTGTCAGAAACTGTCTGTGGGAGCTCAGTTTGGGATTACACAGCGTGTGAAAAATCTAACATCTTCCAGTGCTACTGATTCTTCAAGTTGTCCCCTGTAAAGAGGAGAAATCCATGCCAAATGATTTAAAAGACAGTGTTTTGCTTCCTTAGGACGCTATGACTTCATATCACTTGTTGCTAAGATCCAATAACTTGTTCATAATATTCACCGTCATTGAAACATTTTTCCTTTTATGTGGGAAATGTGATGCTATTTCAGATCTTTGACCATCCATGTTGCCCTGGTCTGAACCTCATCTGGCTCTACTATGTCTTTTTTGAGATGGGGGATTTCTACAGTTGTATAAGGATGTCTGCTTCGCTTTCTATATTTTTGTAATGGTATCTTGTGCTTGAATAGTGTTTCTAACCACTACCAAGCTCAGAGAGAACTTTTTCTTGGAGCTACGCTGTAGAATGGCATAGAGTGTCTCAGATAGATGTGTATGACAAGCAGAAGTAGAGGTTATGACATTTCTTCTTCCTTTCTAACCTTTCCCCTTGATCCCTTCTCAGAGAAATTTTTGGAAAGTCCTAAATGAGGTAGATGTTGAAAAACTTCGTATGGAAGCCATAAATGAGTTCTTGTATGATGGAAAGCTTTATTTCTTTTTGTCTATTTGCATACAATTTCCTGTAATGTGTAACAAATGCGGATGTTCTTTTTGAGCTTATTCTATTTATAAGGATAGTTGGAAATCTGTAAGCTGGCAGTGGTGAAGAGATAAGATGGAGAATGATAGCTTTCTATGTGCCCTTCTTTCTTATGTGCCTTCTACAAAGACTTCTTTTGCTCACTATTGTCAGACAGAATATTAAGCTACCTGAGGCTTTGGCCTGACCAGTACAGCAGTTCCTAAGAAAGGGTATGGTTCTCTGCAAAAAATACAGTGAAATATGGTGGGACAACTGGCAGCTGGTCCTGCCAGAAGTTGGTCTTCAATTACAGCAGGGTAGAGACAGTTTTCATGCTCTTCTTGGCACAGCAGATTCAGTGGTCCAGACTAGGGATGTTCCACAGCAGAAGTCATAGGATGGTCACAGAACATAGATATTCTGCAGAAAATCACTCCTGGCTGGGAAGACAGAGTTGAGTTGTGTTTGGTGGCAGGGCTTGATTAGAAACGGAGTTAAAATCCGGGCCGGGTAACCTCAAATTTTAGAGTTTATTTGTATATCAAGCATGTAGTTGAGAACAGCAGCTCCTCAAGCTGCGGTCTCCCCTCTCCGAAGAGAAGGGACGCCTGCACCTCGTGGTAATGCTCGGATATCTGCACCTCCCTGGGAGACTTGTTTCTCCATGGTGAAATGCTGGAAGTTGTTGATCCTTCATTTTCACCCAAGGCTGGCAAGGGGACCTGTGCAGGACGCTGTGAGCCTGCCCCCAGGATACTCCTCCTGTCCTCATCTCTCTGAAAGCTCTTCGCCACCCCTTCTGTAGGGGATGCCATCAGTCCACCAGTGACTGTAGGCCTGCGCAAGGGTGACCTCACAGGAGAAATCTATTTTGTCGTCATGAGTTTGAAAAATTCCTCAAAAAGCTACTGATGGAACAATACATTTTTAAGACCAGAGTGACCAGTATTGTCATCTTGTGACGAAAAGTGTAATGCTTGCACAAGTCTACGCAAACTTTTGGATAAGAACTCTTTCCCAGTTTACAAATATGACTGTGAC
Source organism: Ciconia boyciana (assembly GCF_034638445.1). Lineage (NCBI taxonomy): Eukaryota > Metazoa > Chordata > Aves > Ciconiiformes > Ciconiidae > Ciconia > Ciconia boyciana. Next base: position 518,875 of record NC_132934.1, read on the forward strand.
TCTGTCACCTTGGCAAACCATGAATAGCTTCTGTTTCATTATTTTCTTAATATAGAGCAGGCCGACCAGCTTCTGAACCATTGCATGGCTTTATTTTGAACACTTTCTGGGTTTTAACATTATTTTTAGAAACATAGACTGAATTTAGATGCATTTTTCCATAATAACCTTATGGATGAACAGACGATGCTACCCTTTTGAGGGACTGATATATCTGTTAGTTATGTTAGCTCTTCTGCTCTCTGCATTGGTCTTGGAGCCTGTCCTCAGGTGGTTTGTGTCAGGACTCATGGGCTTGTTTCAGGCTTGCTGCTTTTCGAGGAACAGTCCTATGTTGTACAGCCTCCATTCATGTTTCGCAGATGCTTCATCTTGCATCAGGCTGTGATGAAGCATGTTGAGACGATCCTGTCTTAACAAATGCCCGAGATTTCATTGTCTTTGATACCCTTTCTTGTATGTCACAGAATCACAGAATGGTTTGGGTCGGAAGAGACCTTTAAAGACCATCTAGTCCAAGGCCCCTGCCATGGCAGGGACACCTTCCACCAGACCAGGTTGCTCAAAGCCCCATCCAACCTGGCCTTGAACACTGCCAGGGATGGGGCATCCACAGCTTCTCTGGGCAACCTATTCCAGTTTCTCACCACCTTTAGTGTAAAACATTTCTTCCTTATGTCCAGTCTAAATCTACCCACTTTCACCAATGACATTTGGCCAATGTCACTGCACCAGTCATTGCATCAGCTGTACTTTTACTGCCAATTATCTGTATTTTTTCTAAGTCATTGATAAAGGCAAAACTCTAAATACTACTGTACCAAGAACTGACTTACTGGATGATATTGGAAATATTCCCACCTGTTATTCTCCATTAACCAATTCATTATCGTGTCTGTTAAAATGTGCTCTGGTAACTTGTCCAGCGGTAGCATGCAATCAGAATATCATGGGGTCAACAGTTTCACCCAAGCTTATGATGTCAGCAGGTATTTTTGTCAGTGAGATTTGGGCTCTTAAAGCCATCCTGGCTAATATAAATGAAATTCTCGTTCCTTTGTATTAATTGATAAGTGTCCTGTTTCAGTTTTTCCAAGCTTTTCCTAGAAATGATATGAAGCTAAGCTCTGTACAGTTATTGGAATCATCCCACTGACCCTTTCAAAGCTGCCTCCCCATCTCTGGAGCTTTTGAAGGAGTATTATAAATATAGGCCAGCGACTCAGTGAGCTGTATTGTAAATTCTTTTGAACTTTGCTGCAGAAGCTTTTGACCTGCTAATATGAATGTACATAACTGAAGAAGCACCGGTTACTGCTATCCTTGGAATTGTGGGGGAAGTTTTAAATGCTCCATTTTGGTCTTGGGTGCATTTTTTTGCCAGTACAGAGGTATATATGGGAATTATTTTTAAAGACAGATCAGAAACACGCGTTAGATTTTTCTCATTTTCTGTTATCATCATTGTTAATTTAATTGTGTGCCGCCTGTAACAGGTCTGAGCAGTTGTTAGGATTTCCTCTGGGGGCATTTAGCAATGGACTGATAGTCCAAGCAGGACCCTCAACATGCTGAATGTAACAAGGTGAAGCAGAGGAATGAAAAATGCACCAAGCTCTTGCAAGGAAAAATTTTGAGTGTTGAGATGCATCAGGCTGATGGATTTTATCTGAAGAGCAAGGCTGAAAATCTCTTATTAGAGTACCACTCACAGGTGAATTGCCAACGCATTTGAGAATTGCTTGTAGGGGAAAACTAGCAAGTTTAATTAACATGTATTTTTAGCAGTTTCAATTTAAGTTTTACAAATGCAGAGTAAAATCTGTTTCCAGCTGTGAAGGGCTGGCACCGAGCAGGGCGAGGCGCGAGGCCTGTGTTCAGGCGAGGAGTGAGGAGGGGCAGGTGGGAGAGGAGGGGGTGGCTCTGAGGGGCTGCGTCCAGGGCTGCAGCATCGGGTGTGAAGATCGGTAGCTGAGAGGCAAATGGAGATGGCTGGAGAAATGGTTGAAGGATGATTTTTTTTTTTTAATTAAAAAAATATAATGAGGCTATAATTCCTTTCAGTGGACTACTTCTCAGTAGCAAGGTAAATGGCCAGCTCCCTCTGTCGAGCTGAGAGGTTCTGGTCTCCCTCATCTTCTCGTCCTTTTCCTTTAGTTTTCATTCCTAGAAAAAAATCCATACCTGGAAGGTCTCTTGGAGTAGCCTCTCTCTCCTGCATGGGAGAGAAGCCTGGGCATAATCTGCCGCGTGCCGCATGAGGGGAGATGCTATGCGCCGTCTCCAGTTTGCTTTGTAATTTTCCACTATTAAAATGTAAATGCGGTCTCTCAGCTTGGAACTGTGGAGACATTTGCACTCCGTGTGCTTTTGCTCTTTTACATGAATATTTAACATTGAGCCAGCAAATCTAAATAACCTCCGAGTGTTGATTACACTTTGGTTCATTAGGCTGCAGCTCGGGGTTGTTTGGAGCGTGGTCCGGGTGCCGCCCAGGTGCCAGCGCAGCATCCGGGGGCTGGGAACTCCTCGGGGAGCCCTGGCTGCGTCCTGCTCCCACCACACCTGAGAGGAGAGAGGTGTTTTCGAGTCGAGAGCCGTGCATTTCCCCTTCTGGAGGGCAGAAAGCAAACGCGGGAGCGTCAGATGAACCAGGCTGGCTGGGGCACGGTTGTGCTGCTTCGAGCAGCGCTGTCATGGTAACTGAAGTGATTCATTTTGCTGCGAGAAAACCAGTAAACATACTTTGATTAAACTCTTGAGAAGGTATAGAAAAGAATCTTCAAAGCTGATTGTATGAACTGCACAAAGTTTTTTCTTTATTGCTCTCACTTCCCTCACTTCCCCACTGGGGACAGTGGATTTGGGGGATGGGGGGGAACCTTCGTCATAATTGGCTATCTGGCAGCAGCCTGAAACTCTCCTGTTTCTGGCGCCTGGTGGCTGGAGTTCTCAGGCTCAGCAGCTTATTGTTGTTATTACCAGCTTCAGGCAGGTTGAGGAGTAGGGAGAAGCCAGCCATGCAGCCCATGGGGCTGGCCGAAGCGTGCCTTGGGACTTGTACGGTGGTTTGGGGCATCACGGCACGCCAGAGCACCTCAGAGCCTCCTGGCGAGGAGTTCACTTGACAAACCAAGGCAAATCAGCTCTTCCCGTTATAAATTGGTGTCATGAGTAAACTGCCCGTACAAAGCCTGAGTCTCCACGCTGGGGTTTGGCACATCAGACCCTGGCTAGGGAGCAGCTCCTCAGGTCTCATGCCAGGTCCAAGGTCTCTTCCTGCTACCCTGTCCCTGCTCCGAGGCTGGGGGAAGACGAGCTGTGTCCTGGCTGGGTGCTTTGCTCCCCCAGCCTGTGGGGGATGGTGGCCACGTCCCCCTGCCCACGCTGGGCTGGCTGCCCTGGCTCTAGCTGGGGACTGCGTTCCCCGGGGGGGAAACCTGCCCTCTCCGAGCCTTGTTCCCAAACCTCTCGACTGCCTCTGCGAGGGGCCTGAGGACACAGGTAGCCAGACTGGGCTGCTTCCCTGTCTGCTGTTAGCTTGCGGGGGCTTCCTTGAATGCCCCGCTGTGCATGCCCCCTCTCGCTCTTTCCTTGCTGGCTCCTGCCCTGGTGGTCCCCGTCCCCTCCCCAGCCCTGCGAGGATGGTGTAATGAAACTGCTTCCCAGCTGCTGCTGTAGCTCAGCAGGAAGCAGTTTCCTGAGGCAGGAAGAGTCAGGAAGCCCCGGCGCTGTGGCCGGCTGCGGTTCCCTGGCACTAGGGCAGGGCTGCACTGGCCTCAGCTCCCAGCCTGCAGGGGGTCTTGTCCACCGGTCTACATTGCTCCTGTGTATTTTCCTGCCCCTAGCTCTTGCATGGCTCTGGTTTTCCCTGACCCAGAAGAAAACTACTCTCGCACGGTTATTCATTAGTTTTATTTTGCTGCGTGTGCTTTCTAGGAGGCTGATGAGTTGAGCTGGCCTGGGGCTGACGCCTGGGGCTGGCACCCAGTGCAGGGGGGAGTGGTTGAGGGGACAGGTGCCTCTGCCTTCTGGCATTGGGAAGCTGTTGGATGAGACACGTCTCGCATCCTGCAACAGATCCTCAACCTGCTGGGAGCCCTCTCCAGCCCTCCCTTTCGGCTACCTTCTTTCTGGCGAGGAACATTATTTCAGTCCTTCATACTGCTGTGACAGTGGCCGGCAGGGGACAGGGCAGGATCCCATCTCAGTGACAAGCTGGGGCTTGCACAGAGGATGCAATGGGGAGAGCGGCATGAAGGAATCTTGCTCAACGTCCTTCTGAACAGAATAGGACTAAGCTCTCTCTAAAGCTGAGGTTGACCTAATTTTTGGCTGAATGAAGCCACTCTGCTGTGCTGGAGGAGGTTGGCCCTCAGAGTTAGAGCCAGCAGGGCAGACGGGACCGCGGCATCCTCACCGGCATGGTGCAGGAACCGAGTGCCGGCCATCACGCAAGACAGCACAGGCAGAAGCGGGCTCCTCCTGCATTTAAAGACATTAAATGGGCTGGGATTGTAGCACGTTCTGGAGACCTGGATGTAGCTACATTAATGTAACTCGGCTGTTGCATGCACGTGGCTGGTCTGTGCGTTGTTCTCTTAGGGAGCTAGGGTCTCTGAAGCATGCTGCTCAAAACAAAGAGTTACGGTTAATTCAGCACTTCCAACCCTAGTAGGAAGTTCTTGTCTTTCACTCGTCTCCTTCAGAACAGCAGAGGGTTTCCCCAAGACTTTTGCTTTTGAACACACGGTGCTCCCCCAGGGAGAGCAGTAAACTGAGCCAGGCACTGCTGTCAGTGCAGGCTGTGGTCGTCCTTTGCCCGCATCGCTGCCCTGCGTATGTGGTGGCCTCAATTTTCTGTCTGCTGCAGCCCCCGGATGTGTTCCTGGTGCCTTTGCTGTCCTTGTGACTGTGCCAAATGCTGATCTCCTGCTGGACTTTCTCACACAAATAAGTGCACGTGTAGCACCCTTCAACATCAAACTGCCTCCACCAGTTCCTCTTTTGCTTCAGGATCTGCTTTACGGATTTGCCCCAGCCCACATCCCATGCCCACATCCCATGGGTATCTCTCCTGTCCTTTTGCCATCTGGCTGTGGCACAGACAATCTTCTCTTCCACATTTCTGCCATGTGCAACAGATTTCGTCTCCCTTGCTGTCTCCATCTCGTTGCGTATCACAGCTGAGAACATGGTTGTAGCTCTCTGAATAGATCTAATTTCTGTCCAGAAAGACCCAGGCTTGCACTGTATCTGCATGGCAGAGCTTCCAGACTGGCTGGACGTAAGTCTGCACTTAGATGAGGGCTTTGGAGAAGCTCTGGAGCATCTGGGGAGAGAAGTCCTATATCGCTCACACGAGCAGTAACTGTATTCCTTTGATTGCCCTCCTCCTGTGAAGCTGCCTGGATGTCTGTTCATCGGTGTTCTCCGTGAAAGCCAGGCTTTCCCAGGCAGGTACTATCATTTCTAGATCTCTACCCTCTGCATAGAAACATCTGATCTTGGTCCAGTTGCCTTCCTGGCTGCACAGTGACCCTGAAATGGGCCCCGAGGCAGTCCAAGCGCCAGAAGCTAAGCACTGAAGTTGGGGCAGGTGAGGTTTCCATCATCTGTACGTCTGCTCTGAGGCTCCCGAGGGCTCTGCTGAGTCCCCCTGAGCTCTCGCCTATGTGCCAGAGTAGACACCCTGGGTCCTTGGCTGCAGCTGCTTGGGTCAGGAGACATCCGAGCATGTCTGGACACCTGAGAGCCTATGGAACTTTGCAATCTAAATGTATGTCAGCTGAAAGTCTGTGCTCCTATGGTAGTGCTGGAAAGCAGGCTTCGTCACTCATTTTTGGCACTTGTGTGACTCCCTTGCCCCTAAATCCCACTTTGGCAAATAAAATAGGCTGTCTGAATCCCACTTCGTGTGCGGTTACTGTGTGCTGGGGGCCAAATTAAAATTACACAGCGCAGGTACGTCCTGTCTTTCAAGAGACAGCCTTTGCAGCTATAATACTGTCCTCTTAATATGATTCTGGAATTAAATACTCAGGAAACTTTGGCTTTACAACCTCTTATGTGACCTGGATGCCTTCTCTCCTGTAAATGCTATGTTATGTTGTGCTTCAGGGACTCTTATACTTGATGTTATGATGAATGGATTAGTGAGTAGGAGAGCAGTCCTAGGCTGCTTTCTCCAGCCACTCTGCTCTTCCTCTCTGATGTGAATCTGAGACAGAGGTTGTGTTTTTCTTTGTTTTTAAGGTGGATTCTATAATTTTGGTGTTGGGAGGGAGCACTTTGAATATATAAGGTGATGACTGCTCTTGCGTAGAGTGTGGAAATGGGTGACCAGGTGATTTATTTGACAGGCTAAATTAAAGCGCTCACCCTGACCTGTGTCAAGAATTATAGAGTACCTTCACTTTTACCAGTGAGTCGTTGAGCAACCTGTTTGTGTCTCATTGCCCAATAATTGGTGCTTGCTGTGAATGTCTTGCCATGAACCATGCCGATCTTCCCCCTCTGAACCTGGCCCTGACCCATTCGACATGTCCCTGGTGTGAAGTCTGTGCAGTGGGGAGAAGCAGGGACTGGGACAGGCTTACTGCTTTTCAGTTAAGCTAAGACAACCAGGAGCAGAGGAGATCTAGCACAGACCAACAGGATCTCCTGCCTGGTGTGCTTCTTTCTTCCCTTGCATGATAAATCTATGCTTTTGTTTGTTTTCTCTTTCTGTTTTCTTTTTTCCTTTTCTTTTGTCAACTTGGTAAAAGTAGCTCACCAATAGGATTATTTTACAGTAAGCTTGCATATGATGAGTTCAGCGTACAGTTATGATTTTTTTTCTAAGCCATTAATATCAAGAAACTAATAATTAATTTATGGAACACACTAAAGCAAGCCCAGGCCAACTCCTGCTGTCTGAAGTTTTCATTGTTGCACTCTTGTTTTTCTGTTTCTTTCTCTCTTGGTTTGGTGTCAAGACCAATGATGCTGAGCCCAGTCACGCACGGAAGAGCGATGAACCAGACCAGTACCTCAGCACGGGTCTGGCTGTAGTTCTGGTGCTTTGAGTGGCCCTTTTTGCCTCCTTGTAGTAATGGACGTGCAGAGGGGGGAGCGCAGCATGGACTCTGCCTGAGCAGCTGGTGCAGAGCATGGCAGCACCAGTCATTTGCAAAGGGCTGACTGCTGCTCCTGGCTTCTCCCAGGATGGGGGGAAGAATGGTCCAGGCAGATTTTTCTAGATCTCAAATTTTTTCTTGCTGAATATTTCCTGTTTACCAAAATTCTCATATGGTGCGGATCCAAACCTCGCATTTCTCCAGCTGTGACATTGTCTACTGATGGAGCACCGCTGAGACCACCTCTCTGGGGCGTTGCTGTTCCCCAGCTTAGGCGTAACAGGCTCAGATTGACTCTGTTCTGGCAGAACAGCACTGAGCTCCTGTTTGGTTGACTGATGCTATGAGCTCACGGCCTTTCTCCGGTTACAATCCCCTGATCGCTCGCTTTCACCTATGGTGTTGGTCCCTGGAAGTACACCATCGGTGTACTCACTTGACCAGTATGTGCCTTGGCCTTCAGTTTGGAAAGGTATTCAGGCACTGACTGACGTGCTTTTATCACTAGGCAGTGTTTGGCACTTTTAGTAAAAGTAATTCTGTACTTTTTTCCAAGAACCATGCTTAAAGTTACTGACTTGGCTTGGTTGGAAAACAGCTCTTTGAGACTAGCAAGAAACTTCCTTTTATTTCCAGTGACTAGGTCCAATTTCTAATAGTTTTTAGATCCGCCAGTTACCATGACATGCATCCATTTAATGTTTGCGTCTCTGATTTTTGTAAAGTGGTTTTCTATGAAAAGTGACGTAGTACAAAGTTAAATGCCTCCTGGACATCTGTCATATGTCTGGATGACACATGAGCTCGGGCGGCAGTCCTTGTCAACCAAACCTGTTCAGCACTGCCTGCGACGTGTTTGTAGTCAGCCCTGACTGTGGCTTCCTCTCCAGCGGGTTGTGTTGGTAGGACAGGCTGTACATCAGTGTCCGGCATGCTACAGTCCTGCAAACTCCCAGACATTGAATCCAAAGCACATTTTACCCCAGGGACTGCACCATATCAGGCTTTGCTTCTTTCCCTCTGACATCCCTCCTTGCCTGTCACCTCTGGGTGGCCTCTGGTGAGGCCGCACCTCTAATGCCGTGTTCAGCTTTGGGCCCCTCACTCCAAGAGAGACATTGAGGGGCTGGAGTGTGTCCAGAGAAGGGCAACGGAGCTGGGGAAGGGTCTGGAGCACAAGGCTGATGAGGAGAGACTGAGGGACCTGGGGTTGTTCAGCCTGGAGAAAAGGAGTCTGAGGGGAGACCTTATCGCTCTCTACAACTGCCTGAAAGGAGGGTGTAGAGAGGTGGGGTCGGTCTCTTCTCCCAGGTAACAAGTGATAGGATGAGAGGAAATGGCCTCAAGTTGCGCCAGGGGAGGTTTAGACTGGATATTAGGAAAAATGTCTTCACTGAAAGGGTTGTCCAGCGTTGGAACAGGCTGCCCAGAGAAGTGGTGGAGTCACCATGCCCGGAGGTATTTAAAAGCCATGTGGACATGGGGCTTAGGCACATGGTGTAGTGGTGGACTTGGCAGTGCTGGGTTAACGGTTGGACTCAGTAATCTTAAAGGTCTTTTCCAACCTAAACAATTCTATGATTCTATGATTTTGACCCGTTTTTCCTGTTGGGGTGGCCTGGACGTGGGGCAATGGCAGCACCAAGGCTGCGGGCAGGTAGCCAGCAGCAGGAGGCTGGGGAGCTGGGCTGAGCCGCTGCAGGGAGCGCAGACGCTGCCGGCAGAAATTCCCCTGCCACGTGGTTGAAACTCATCAGAGAGCAAACGCATCGCGTTGCTATGACAACAGGAAGATTTACAGGAGCCTGAAATTCTTGTACTTCGAACCTAAAATATTCCTTGGAAAAATATTGTGAGTGCGGCCGTGCAGCACAGCTGGGAAGTGCCTTCAAGGTGTTTGGTCAAGGGTGACACAGGTCTGAGGCCTCGCTCAACCTCAGGCAGCATCCTGCCCTGACCCCGGCTGCTCCCGTCCTCTGCAGCCCCTTGGTGGTGGCCATCGGCGTGTGTTCAGGGCTCACACACCTGTGTGCAAGTTGCTGTGGGAGAGGTGGCCTTGGAAGGACGAAGCCAGGGGAGTCTCGAATGCGGGTGGGGCAGGAGGTTCCCTGTTAGCAGGGTCGCACCGCTTCTGAGCATGCCTTTGAGCAGGAAGGCAGGAGACCTCTGTGTGCTTTACCTGTCCCCTTGCTTTTGCCACTATGTTTGCACCAGAAATGGGCTGGATATTGTCAACTTTGGGCTCCCCGCTGGACATGGCCACACATGTCAGACAAACTTTAAGCATGTTAAGCTTTAGGAAGGAAATGGATTCACTAAACAAAATTTAGGAAAATGCATCTTTCCTGACCTGAGGTCTGCAGTGCTGTGGCTCTGCAGTAAAGCCCGCTTCCCCTGTGACCGCGCCGGGTTCCCCATTTCCACTCTTTCTCCCTCTGCAGAGCCGCAGGCAGAGGCAGGGTTTGTATCTTCAGGTGGCTTCATGAGGTCCATTTCTTCCGCAGACTCCTGAGGGTTAGGTAGCGTGTCAGGTAGGGCAGGGATTGGCTGGTATTTTCTTCTGTGCATTGTATTTTCTAGGCTTGCACTTGGCACGTGCCTGAAGCTATAGATTTAGGCCTTTCCTGCCTCTGAAACAGAAGAGTAAGCGGTGGCTGGGTTGCTGCCAGTGTCAATATCCTGTGCACGTGTCACCACCTCTGAACTGGGGTGGCAGCTGGAGATGGACTGGCAGGGGTCCTGCTGGTGGCCCTGCGCACCCTCCCCGGGTGCCCTTGCTGGCGCTGCCTCCCCCTCTGGCAGCGCTCCTTGATGCTTCCTGAGATGCCACCTCCAAATCCTCCCCACGCCGGTGCGCCGTGGTCAGGCTCGCCTGCCCCCTGTGCTCCCGGGGCAGTTTCCCCGGGTGGTGCAGGGAGAGGAGCTGGAAGCAGGCGGAGCTGTGTCCTCCTCTGCCCCGGCCATTCCTGCCCTCCCGGCCCAGCTCCGCATGCTTTCCCAGCCCTCCTGCTTTGCCGCCGTCTTCCAGCCCGAGCATGGCTGGCCGATGCCAGATTTGCCCTGTGCGCCTGGTAGCTAATGCTGCTTTCCCTGGTTCTTTTGCAGTGCCTTTCAGAGAAACTCCCAGCTACACGAAGCGGAGACGGATCCTCGGCGCCGGTGGCCTCTCCTCCCCGCGCATGCTGCAGCGCTCGGCCAGCGACAACAACCTGAAGGCGGAGAGCCGGGCGTCCTACTCGCCAGTGCCCTCACTCCGCAGCCTGCCCCCGCAGCTGCTGGCCCAGATGCAGGAGGCAGCGGCGGGGGATGGCAGCCTGGCAAGCTCCGGCAGCGCCCGCAGTGCCCACAGCCGCTCCCCGTCCCTGCAGCGGGTGCAGGAGGAGAAGGAGGTCGACCTGCCCACGCTCCGGAGGAGCAGCCGTGGCAAGGCCAGGTAAGGGGCCGGGGGGAAGCAGAGCGAGGCTGCCGCATGCCATGGCTGGCGCATGCCTCGGCACCCACTGGAGCCCCTGTGCCCACAGAGGGCCGGGCACCGGCGGGACCGCGGGCAGCAGGTGGGGAGCAGGAAGGCCCGTGGAGCCCGATGCGGCCCTGTGTCTCCCTGTCTGTGCGCCACAGGGAGCAGGGCTGCCTGGGGCCTGGAGCAAGCACCGAGGGGTTTTTTCCTCAATCTTCTCCCCAGCCCTCAGTCTAATCTTGCATCTCAGAAAAATGGTAAGTACATCAATACCGCGTTGCGCTTGTCGTTGCTATGACAATGAATGCATCTTGAAAACTAATACTTCGAGGTGGCACATTGCAGATAAGCCAACACCTAATGCGTCCCAACCAAGCTGTGGTTATTGCGGTTATTGGTATTCCACCTATGGACCTGGGTGGTGGCATTGCTCTGCTGAACCCACCGGGGCCCGGGAGCAGCTGATGGACACCCTCGCCCGACCCACTGAGCGGCATGGGGAGGCCTTCCTTGTGCTTTGCGTAGTTTCTGTGGCTCAGAGGCATGGGAGCAACATGGACCTCGCGTTCTCCCGCTGCTCCCTGTCGCTCCCTGGCCATGTGCAATGCGAACATGGGCTCTGACACTCCTCACCACTGCTGGTGCTTGCCTTCGGCTGGAAGCCCAGCATGGGCAACCGTTCTGATCCAGGAGGATGGCCGCTGCTCCCCTCAGACAGCAGAAGTGCTGCTGGAGAGCCTTCGTGGCTGAGGGTCCCTTTGGTGACCACTGGGGTCAGGCTTTGCTTTCGGAAGCCCTCTGTTAGTGGAGAGGCGAGAGCGACCGCAGCCACGGCTGATGTAAAGCAGCATCTGCTCAGAAAGGGTAACGAGAAACTCTGATGTGTGAGGCCAGAGCAAGAGTTTGAAGAGTGAGTACCAGGTCTGGGTTGTAGCTGTGTTCACTAATGACCGAGAAAAGGATTTGAACGTTGAAGAACCAGTCTGCAGATGGCAGCTATTTACATTAACTCCATAGCAGAAACAGCTCTGAGGCCCTTTGAGGCAATCTAAAGAATCTGGGGAAAAAGAAACATGTCAGTGAATAAAAAATAATGAAAATAAATGTAAAATAGCTACTAGAGGGGAAAAAATTGAACCACTCAGGTACCTACTAGGATTCTTAATTAATAGTTTAACTCAGGAAAAGCTGCAGGATGTTTTCTAAACAGCTCAATGGAGGCCTCTGCTCAATGTGCAACTTCAGTACAAAATGCAGCGATATTAGATGACCTAACAGTGTGATGGATGATAATATGGAAAACAGTCTAATGCCTTGGTCAAAATCAATGATGGCACCTCAGAGTGCTGCGCACCAGGCTGGGCACTACCAGTCAGCACGAACAGTGTGAGTTAAAGGGTTTCGGAGATGCAGTGAAAATGATCAGGATCGAGAAAAAAAAAAATCTCTGCTTTGAAGAGAGACTTAGAAGAGCAGGATTGTTACCTTAGAAACAGGATGAATAGGAGGAAATATGTTAAAAATATTGAAAATACTGAATGGCTTATCAGAGGGAAATAGGGAACCTCTGCCTGTTTCATGGCACAAGGAGAAAGGAGCATGTAATGAAATTAATGGCAAGCACGCTCAAAAGCAGTACGAAACAGTGGTTTTTCTCCACCCTGCAGTTAGCTCAGGAATTCACTGCCTTGGGACTTGCTGAAGCCAGAAGCACAGTATGATTATAAAAGCATTAGGAGGTTGGTGTGGGTAAAAAAATATACTGTGGGCTTTTATAATCAATAGCTTTTGGAAGTATTCCCAAAATTACCAGGAGCACCTGATGGCAAGGCCAGAGGAGGGCAGCTGGGGAAGAGTCGAGCCTTACCCAGCCGGGCAGTTCCTGGCGGGGGGAGAGCGGGAGCACGGCTGGGCATGGAGGTGCCAGGGGATTTGGGGTCTGCCGAGGGCAGCAGCACGAGGGGGGCTCGCAAAAGCGGGTCTCCAGTGCCACTGGAAGAGCTGGTGGCCAGCAGCTGGTGTGCTGTGCTGCCAGCTCCGGCCTGGGTAGCTGCCGCCCCGTCTGCTGGCCCCACGTCGGCCCGTTTGCTCCCTGCCGAGCGTGGGAGGGGTGGGATGCTGCTGCAGGCTTGGGGCTCCTCTTCGACTTGGTGCACAGACCTCCGAAGTACCGGCTGAGTGTTTGCGCCTGGGTTGACCGGCTCTGGGCTGAAGCCTGTGGGAAGGCTGCTCGCCATGCCTTCTGTCGCAGCTCAGTGAGTGCCCGGAAAGGGCAGAGGAAGGCAGCTGCCTCTTCATCCTGCTGCCAAGCGCTGCTTAGAGTGTGTTTGCCCCATTTTCTTCTGTCTCCTGCTTGTGCAAACTTTTAAAGGATTGCTGAAGATGACTTAATTATTCCTAGCCATATGCATTTTATAAAATGCATATAAAAGTGCATTTTACTCCATTATTTTCAGATACTTGTATATTTTTGCAGGGATAGGAGGATTATGAAATTCATTACACCGAGTTCGGGGCAAGTGAAAGTCACGTGCATGCAACCTGCATGTTCAATGGCTGGTACGCGCTGGCAAGTTCAGAGCTGTCAGGATCGTACAAAGGTGGTCTTAGTGATGGGAGAAAAGCAGAGGCAATAAGTCAGAGGGGAGGAAAAGCAAAGGCTGTTGATCAGGCAGCGGGGTTTGAGCACAATAGCCGCTGTCCTGTGTCCCGTCCCGTCAGTTGTGTGGTGGGCAGGGGTTGGCTGCCCTGGGCTGTGAGCAGGGTAGCGCAAAAGGGACGTTCTGGTGTAGGGCTGGCTGTCACCACGCGGTGCCCGTTGGAGAGCAGTGCTGCGTGGGCGTGAGTGGCCGGAAACTCCTGGAGGAGCAGAGAGGGGCCAGAGGGCCTCCTGCCTGCTGCCCCCCTCTCCTGGCCGCGGGGGTCCCGGTGGTGCCTGGGGAGGGTGTCAACTCCGCTGGCCCTTCCCACGGCTGCCCCCGCGTCGCTGCCGCCCCGCAATGGCCGGGGATGCAGAGTGGGTGCCGCTCTCCAAGTCGCACGGGCTGATATTCTGTTAAATTACACAGATGTATGCACGCACCGTTGCTGTTCAGCATGAAGCGAAGCTGTGTGCTAACAAGTGCTTAGAGCAGCTAATTAATAGTGGTATTCTGTTTGACCCAGTATTTCTTTCACTTGCTGTTTGGCCTTATCGCTCTCCCGGTCGGTTCCCAGTGTGTTTGTGTGTTGACAGAGCTTTTATTTACTCCGGGGCTGGGGAAGAGCCGTGCAGTGATCCCTATCTCATCTGAATACTCAGTTCCCAGGGATGTTTTATTTTCAAACAAGAGAGCCTTCGCTTTGTGGTAAGTGACAAGGCATCTGTAAACCTGCGGAGTCCTCTCACATCTTCCTTGAAAAATCTTGCAGAAAAATTGATTCTGGGTCAGATTTTTATTAGAGTAAATATCAAGAAAATTTAGTGTCTGCAATGTTGCCCCAAAATTCTTTATTCTGAGGGCGAAAACTCCCAGCAAAATTCTGATTGTTTTGCAAATATATTCAGGATGGCAAAGAGGATTTAAATGAAAACTAGTTTAGCATTAGCATTTCGTTTTTTCCAGAAATGATGCGCAGAAGCACTTTGCATGCCTGTGGACTGGCCGGCGGTAGCCTCAGCGCTGGCGTTCAGCGGTACTAACAGCAGGAGCAGTCATTTGTCCACGTTACTCTCACGACTTCAGCCACAGCAGTGGTTCTGGTGCCTGAGTCCTCCCGTGGTCTGCGGCTCTCCAGCCTCCACGGAGGCTGAGCGGCGGTTCTGGCTGGCTGGGGGAGGCTGAGCGTGGGAGCACAGGTCTGACCCTGGAGCAGGGGTGGTGGGTGCGAGCCCAGGGCCAACCATCCCCGCGGTAAGGGATGGACTGTGGCCAGGAGCCTCTCTCGAGTGGGATGTGCAGGGCTGCAAGGAGCGTGGAGCAAAGGACCTGGGTGATGCCCAAGGTTAATCCACCCCAGTGTGGCTTGGATGAGCCATGCATGGCATGTCCCCAAATGCCTTCTGGTGGTCTGCTGCGTTTGTGCTAATAACCTGCTCCTGGGAGTGAGCCCTGGGGGAGGCTGTTGGCAATGCAGTTGGCTCTGAAACCCCCACTTGTGTTGTGGATCGTTGGGGTCCAGGGAGGACCACTGGGAAGGGTCTAACCCACAGAACACCGACTGTGCTCATCCTGCCTGTTCTTGGGAAACCCCGGTGATGGGCATGCTCTGGTGTTTTCCTCACTCCTGCCTCCCTCTGTCCTCACCACTAGGAAGTTTTCTAATGTCTGATCTGAAATTTCTCCCACTAGCTTGTTATGCCACGTTTACTCTGCATAGGTATGGTGAAGAGCTCACTCACTTCCCCCTCACAGCAGTCTTGCGTGCGCTGAAGACTGCTTGCCATGTTTTCCTCGGTGTCGTCTCTTCTGTCAGCTGTTAGCCCCCGTTGCCTTGCCCTGCCCAAAGGTCCGTTTTCTCTGAGGTCCTGCCGTGGCTCCTCTCCAGGCTCCCGCTGTCCCACTCCTTCCCGGCAGTGCGGTGCCCAGAGCAGGCACACAGCAGCAGAGGAGTGCGGCAGCAGAATTGCGTTGCATGTCTTTCAGGCTGTAGTTTTGATAGCTCATCATATTGCATTTTATGAAATGGTGTGATGTGTGACTCACATTCAGCGTGTGATAGCCTCCACGTTTTTTCCCCCTCAAAACCCACTACATAACCAGTGTTTCCGTATCTGAATCCTTGTGCAGTTGATGATTCCTGTGTAGATTTAGTACCTTCAGTTTATCAGGATCCATTTAAACCCTAATCCTGTTCTTTGGAGTATTTTGCAGCCCCTTTGTACTGCCTGTAGATTTGGCCAGGATCTTCTCCAATCCATCGTTCGTATTGCTAAAGGAGACGGTGACTCAGTCAGCCCCCGGGTATCTCCACCTTTGACAGGGAGGCATCGGAGGGTCGTTCTCCCGCCCTGCGGTCGGGTGGTCTCAGGGCAGCTGTGGGGCTGTGAGGAGCCCAGCGAAGGCCGAGGTGTGTGGCTGCTACTCGGCAGCCAGCTCCTCTCACGGTCTGTCCTTGACAAATCCCTTCTGACTGTTACCATGTTGCTTCCTTCTAGGCAAGCACAAACACTTTGGCTTGTTATTTGTTCCAATGTTTTTTTCCAAGAAGTGAACTGACGGTATTTCTTTAGCTTTTCTTTTTCACCCTTTTTGGCCATTTGCTATTTTCTACTCTTTTGGACACACTCTATATAACATGAGCCTTCAAAGGTGACCTTAGGTGTTCTTAGATTGCTTCAATCTGTTCTTAAACTTCCTACCACATGTGTAGTCAGGCACATCCAAATATTCTTAATTAATTCCTGCTTCTGGTTTCCAGGTAGGATCTTAACTCTCTGCCTCTGAAATCTCATGGTTGATCTCTGATTTAAAGACAAACAGGTATTAAGCACATTGGTCTTTTTAATTTCATCCATTGAAAGCTTCCCCTCTCTGCAGTTAGCCAAAGGAGCACAATTACCAGCAATTCCTGGGATCTTTTTCTTGCTGTCAGTGTATTTACAGAATGAATACCTTCTTCTTGCCATGGTGGTATTTCCTCTCATGCTTGTGCTGTCCAGATTTTTGCTTCTGTTGGCTTGTGCTTTTCCTTTACATCTGTCCCTAGCAATCACTCCTGTTTTCCAGTTTATGTAGTGTGTTTGAAGTCAATGATTGTCTTTATGATTTAGCTGGTTTCTTACTTCACTGCTTATGCATCCTCCATGTTGGGATAGGCCTGAAGTCCGTTTTCCTTCACCGTCCCCATCAGGGGATCATGTAATAGTTTGGGTTAAAAGGGTCCTCTGGAGGCCATGTGTCCCACCCAGGGCTGACCTTTCATGAAGCCTTGCCTCCAGTATTCAAGACCATAGAGAGCTTGGCCTCAAAATGCATTGCTCATATTTTGCTGGTCTTTCTTGCTTTCTTCCAAGAACTGCCGAACACTTACCATTTCATGATTGTTCCTGCCAACGTTACCTCTGCCTGCACATTTTCAGCCACTTGGAATCAAAGCGCTAAAAGAGCTTCTATGGCTGTTTTCTGCACCTTCTCTATAAAAATAAATTGTCATGAATATAGCCCAAGAGTTTGCTGGACAGTCAGTGTCCTGATCCTTCCCCAGTAGATCTCTGGATAAATGCAATCTCGTCCCATAAGTCCCATAAGCTAGCATCAGAGGGGCATAGCGGAAGACACTGCACTGGATCGGAATGGATATCTGGCAAGCCCGGTGTCTTTTCTGATGCCTGCCCGTGGCATGTGCCTAAAGAGCAGGACATGTGCTGAGGAAACCAGGGATTATCCTCCCTGCTTTCTGAAATACCTCCTCCTTACCTCCTCCTTTGGTCCTATCCGTGACTATCTCTGCAAAAGGGAATGTGAATTGCTGATGCATGGCTGGCTGGTAGAGTCCTGTTCAGACAGATACTCTCCATAAAAACTGCACTGAGCTCAGTGCTCTTCAGCAGCAAGTAAATACAGAGAGCATCCTTTTCTAGCACCTCCCCTGAAGATTCTTGGCACTTTGCCACCTTGAACAAACATCCTTCTTCTGAAATTGCTAAAACTGCAGTTATTGCATCAACCAGAACCTGGGGACTTTCTTTCTAATATTCTTGACCTTTCCTTGGGGGGTTTAATAAAACAAATGCCTTGTCCCAATCTCTTTTTTCGTATTATTACTTTTAACAATATGAACTGATTCACTATTCCCAAGCCCTTTTTTTCCTCAGCCATGTGAATGAGATCTTTGCCCTAAGTACGAAGTCAGTGGTTTATTTATTAATTTATTAAAAGCCTTAGACGATTTGTTTTCCCTTCCTGGCTTTTGAAAGGGTTAGATCCATTTGATTTGTTCTACCTGCATCAGGGATTTGAAAAGAAATTACCCCAATTTGTTTCATTCTCTCCTCTGAGCCTCAGTTTTCAGCTTGGCACCAGCTGTTGATTTGAGTCCCCTCTGCGTCACAGCTGTAGCCTGAGTCCCCCTACAGAAGCTTCTCAAAGATAAATCCCTGGGGTGGTGGGGGGGAACCTGAAGGTGGGTGATGCACAGGCCACCCACTTCTCTGGATACTCCTGGGGTCACCAGGCTGCTTACGGTCCTTCTGCGCTATTTGCAGCTCAGCTGATAGCGCTGAGCAGGGCAGCAATGCCAGGCCATGCCCAGCACTTTGGGTATGATGTTTTATTTTAGGGTTGGATAGTGAAGAGCATAGGTAGGGGATCTCTTGCTCCTAGCGTGACGCTATGGTCCAAGACAACTCCACAAGTAAGTACTTAGATGGACAGTGCTTTGTGGAGAAACGCGCCGTGAGGAGACAGAGTCCCCTGGAGACCTTGTGCAGGAAATACAGGGTGTTTGCAGAGGAGTTACAGACTTGCGGAGTAATTTAAGTTGGAAAGGACAGCTGGAGGTCATCTGGTCCATCCCTCCCATCTCAAAGAGAAAAGTGGGCTCCAAAAACCTGTCAAGTAAAGCAGCTGGAAGGGCCTCGTCTCTCCCCGCTGGGTGTGCTCCTGCCCTTTGCTGAGGGCTGCAGCTGCCCCAGCCACAGCCAGGGTCAGGCTCTGGGATGGGACCGAGCCAAGAGGGTGCGGGAAGCCTCACTGGGGGCAGCCCCTTGGCTGGGGACCTCATCGCTGGTCCCGGGCTATGCCATGGGGTGCCTGTGCCTGGCGGGTTCTGGGACCCGCCTTGTGCCCAGGACTTGCCTGGCATTCCCAGGATCACCATCCTGCCGGCCCATCATCTTTGTCCCCCGGGACCACACCCCTGCCCTCACCCCGGGCTCCTGCCTTGCCAGCCCTTGCAGGGCAGCTGCTCCCAGCAGGGCCCCGCTGTAGACCCTGTACGCACCCCAGAGCCAGCTCCCTTCCACCGTCCGTCCGCTGCAGGAGAGAAACCTGCTTTGGCAGAACGTCCTCTCAGGACCAAGTCTCACCTTAAACGTGCGAGTAACTGCCTGCACCACAAAACGTCTCTGAGACGTGCTGCTCCCCTCAATGCACGCCAAAACGCACCTGAAGTAACTAGGACAAATGCCTTTTAAGTTTTGATAAACCAAAAGGGAATCTGAGCAATATTCAAGTGAGATTACCTCCATGCCAGGCATATTTGTCTCTGTAATAGCTTTTTCTGTTTGCCTCAAAGTTCCCATAAGAATATGTGCTGTCAGTCTGGGATACCAGCAAAGCTTCAGGAATATTTGTTTCAGTTGGGCAAAATTAAAATGGGACTAGATCAGACGAGCGGAGGTGCCCAGCAGTGTGCTCTCCTCTGCTGGGGTGCAGATGCCTGCCCTGCCTCCAGGACTGAAGGGCCACCCCTCGCGATGATAGTCCCAGCTTTTGGCCGGGGCGTTCTTACCAAATACATACAAAAATCTGCAGCAGTTCAAAGAGAGTGAGCGATGCACACAGCGCTCTCTACAATAAATACAACTCAACACCTGAATAAATAGCAGAGCATTTGGACAGGCTTTCACGTATTCTGTTGGTTAAAACGTTGCCTTTTGTGTCTGAAAACTGTACTGCAGGATTTCTGGAGCGTGGCAGTTTGCAGGACCCTCCTGGTGAGCTGTTTTGTTCTGGGTGAACTGGAGCGCCCGGCAGTGGAGGAAGGTCTTGGCATGTTGGTAGAGTGAGGAGACATGACGGGCTAGCATTAAATCTGATCTGACATGTGGAAGATGAGATTAGGTACCGGACAGTTGGAGCAGTATTTGGGAAGGTTTGGCGGAGTCTGAGGAGTTGAAGTTTGAATGGCTGATGCAATCCAGAGCTACTGTGGAGACAACCCCCAAGCCTGGGGGTGCGGGAATGGGAGGGCTGCCAGAGCCCAGCGGTGGGGTGGCTCGTTGGTGGGGAAGAGCTTAACGATGAGAGCCCTGTGGTCGTGTGTCCCAGGCCAGGAGCTCTGGGGAGTGGCTCGCGCTCCATCGGCAATCCCCGCGGGGACCGTTCCCTCCAGAGTGCATTGGAGGAGCGGCTGCGCTGCATTTATCTGCACGTCGCGCTGGCGCTGCCTGTGCATGGAGTTACAGGAATAGCCACCTTTCAGAAAACATGGAGTGGTGAACGACAACAGATTTACTGGGCTCAGCATCTTGAGGAAGGAGAGGCACTGAAAACACTTGCCGTGCCAACTTCAGAAGAGGAGTTTCAAAAAGATAACAGAAATTCATCAGAAAGGCCTGAAAAATCAAAAGCCGTAACAACATCCGTAAGGGCGATACAGGAAGCGATGGCATGATCCAGGCAGAGCTGCACGAAGCAGGACCTTTGGAAGAGGAGATCATCAATAAGGAGGTATAGCTGGTCTAGGAGACTACTTGAGAGTAAAGGGACCACTGGGAGCAGGAATCTGGGTTTGGGGAAGACAGCGTGAGCTGCCAAGAGCAAAGTGAAGCTGTCTTCCAAAGGAGGAATTTGCGTGGACTCTGGTGGGATCTGACGTCTTCAGCCAAGGTGAGGTCCCAGTGCAACAGGCAGGATAGAGAGTGTCCGGAAGGAGAATTCCTTTACTGCCCTCTCCCCCTGAGCTGGAAGGGCTAATCAGGGTTTGGGAAGAGAAACCATGTCACCCTGAGCAGAGTACTGTGATGGCAAGTGTGAACAGGACTACACAACGTATTTATGTTTAGCAGGTGGTGGCTACATGAGGGGGGAAGGGCTCAAACTGTAATGGGATTTTTTTAGCAGGGGATTTCCATTTTACTAGTCCAAAACATTAAAACTTTACATTATAAATGTTACAATGATGTACAGATAACGCTTTAGAGTGTTTTTCCCCCCATATAGCGTTTTGATCTTTTTGACAGTACAGGGCTGGGAACAGCAGAATGAATGATGGAGATGAGGAGCAAAGGCCAAATGGGAGACGGGAGTAGGAAAACAGAGAGAGAGAGTAAAGCAAAGCGGACCACTGACTGGAGCTAACGCTCAAGGGTTTTGACAGCTTCCATTAGGTTTCCCCTCGTGTGAGGTTAATATGGAAACTAGGCACTTACGGGTATGATGCAGAGCAATGCCATGAACTTTATCTAAGAGAAAAGAAATTGTCCACATTAAAAATGACTACTGCTGTGACAACAATATAGCAAAAACTCACTCTGTTGTTTAAGTCGGGCTGACAGCCTTTCAGGGCAGTGTGCCAGTCCTTACTTTTACCCGAGCTGGAGGCTGCTCTTGGCATTGGCTCCTGACTCCTGCCCTGCAGCGGTGGGAGGCAGAGCTGCTGCCCCCAGGGTGGCAGGCAGCAGGCAGCCTGCGACCAGGCAGCAGCTCTCCGTGTCTTTCAGAATCCTAATTCAGGACAGCCTGGGGCTCTGGGGCCCCTGCAAACCCTCCAGAGCTGGTCTTTGTGCCTCCCTCGCTCCGTGTCTCTGTATTGCTGGTCCCTGGCTTAGTTAGTTTGTACTAGAGGAAACTGTGAGACTTCAAAGGCCAGGCAATGGCCTTTGATAAATACAGGCAATGTGTACTGCAAGGAGGAGGTTCAGACAGCTTCTACATTTTGCTAGATTTTAAATTAACTGCAGTCCCACAGGCTTCCTTGTCAGCGCCGCCATGAAAAATCCCTGCTTTTTTATGAGGACTCACTCATTAAAATACAGAACAAAGCATCAGAATGTATAAAGTGAGATGGAAAATAACGTCAATAACGTGACGATGCTATTCTGTCACTCGGTGGGACGCTGTTACCTGGCTGGAGTGCAGCCCCGGTCGCCCCAGCCGAGCAGAGGCCCCGAGCAGTGCCTCGGGGCAGGCAGCAGTGCTGCTGAGGAGGGGTCTGCCAGCGGAGCAGCAATGGGCCGGGGTGGCCGGGGGGTGGCTGGGTTTGTCCAGAGGAAGGGAAGCGTCAGTGAGATTGGGAGGTGACATTTAAAGCTACCAGAAGGAAACGCGATTTCCTTCGTACCCAGCTGTGCCATGCAACTCCCGTGGCTTCATTTCTCATCATTGGTACTTCATTGCGATCTATGCCTGTTGAGATTTACTGCCTGTGATTTACACTTGCCGTTTGACCGTCAGCTTGCTGCTGAGGAGGGTGTTTTCTTGGGACCAGCTTGCCCCTGCGGGCCTCTCCGGGGTGTCCAGCCCCCCCTCGGCAGGGGGTACCTGGCAGGGTCTGAGCAGAGGCGGCCGCGCCAGTTGCCTGTGCCAGCCCACGGGCAGGTGAGTCCCGCGGATGGCCTGGCTGTGCCGGAGGACCGCCGGCATCCTTCCCAGTGCACCGCTCCCAGTCCATCACTGTAATGTTGCTCTCCCAGACGAGCTTTTCAATCCACAGAATATTTCTGCTTGGGGCTCTTTCTTTCCTCTTTTAATTTTTTAACCTTTTTTTTTTTTTTTTTAAGGGGTGCCTGCTTGCAGCTGCAGGATCTCAGTATGAGTTTCTCGTCCCTCACTTGTCATTTGTGTGTCCTGCTAACAGAACAGCCCCTGCTCCTCTCCCCGTGCCCACGGGGCGCACTTGGGCATTCCTCTGTCCCTGTGCAGGTTCAGGGAGGGAATGTCCTCAAAAGACCCAGGGTGAATTTTGGCACAGCTGTGCATTCCTGGCAGGAAGCGAGTGGCTGCGTCGCTCAGAGCAGGGGGCTGGGAGCAAAGGCAGTGCCCGGCGTGTGGATGAGCATTGCGAGGCTCTGCAGGCGTGAGCAGCCCGCACCTCCTTGCTGGGAACCTGGAGAGCAGACAGCAATGCAAAGCGGATCGAGCAGGTGGGCGATGCTGTCCCAAGCGAAGGTTTGCCAGGAAGGAAACTGCGTTGCAGTGGATGGTCAGATAGCATGGTTGTCTTCTCTGATGCAGTGCCCTGGTGTGTGCTGGGCTGGTTCCAGCAATATATTTTCTGGATAATAATGTATCATGACTCTCAGCTTGTGGCTATCTACATGTTCTCTGTGCGTCCAGCTGCTTTTGCCAAATACATTAGTAAAACAGTTTTTTCCTTCTCTCCAGCATCATCCAGCTGTGATCTCCGAGTGCTTCACGTTGGGGAGTGAGTTAATACTCTTGTCTCCAGTCCTTGAGTTATAGGAGACAGCAGAATCGCTGTGCTTTGCTCCTGTCCCTGAGGAGCTGTAGGTGATGTCCCTCGGCCCTGCTGCGGTAATTTCTCTCCTTCACCTTCAGCCTCCTGCTGCCTGTCTCTGTGTATTTACCTGCTGTGTTGCTCACCACCCTTCGCACCGTCTCTGTGCCATTTC
This sequence comes from Ciconia boyciana, assembly GCF_034638445.1. Classification (NCBI taxonomy): domain Eukaryota; kingdom Metazoa; phylum Chordata; class Aves; order Ciconiiformes; family Ciconiidae; genus Ciconia; species Ciconia boyciana. The sequence goes on from NC_132934.1 coordinate 541,727, forward strand.
AGCACTGCTTCTCAGTGCTCCCGGTGCCTGATGTGCCTGTGTGAGTGCTGGGCAGGAGCCGAGATGTCATTGCAGCCACCTCAGGGGAGGCTTTGCCCGCTGTGCAGGTACTGCCAGAAATTAAACAGGCAGTTTGGCAATGTAAGAGACAGCATAGTGAGTAGCAGCGAAGATATCCCGGTGCCTTTGTATCCATCAGTGGCACAGTCTAGTCTGAATATTGTGAGCATTATTGGGCAACCTGCGTTGAACAGAGCTCTGCGGGGTGAAGGCAGAGATGAATGCTGTGAATTAGCGGGGGCCTGGAGATGCTCTCTTGTATGCAGAGATGTTGGAAAGAATGGGATCAAACAAGGAGCATGTGATTTAATGTAACAGTTGGTTTGGAGGAGCCATAAAACTGGTAGTCTGTTCTGAGCAGGGTGGAGGCACCCGTTCATAATAATGCCCTCCCCGTAGTGATTCACTTGCATTTCTCACAGCGTCGCTGTTTCTGTAAATGTGAGCAGGTACACATTTATTTATAGATGATAGATGAGCAGGCAGGCAGAGCAGTGGCTGGTCAATACTGACTGCACTCCTCAGCGGGGAGCGCACTCTGCTCCGGAGATGCTGCAGAGCCGGGTGCCCTGGCAAGGCACAAGGATACTGTGGTGCAGGGAATTGGTAGATAATTTCAGTTTTGCCAGCCCAGAGTATTTAAAACTGACATTGGCTGCAGGGCTGACTCACAGCAAAAAGAAGCAGGGACCAAGCAATGAAATGATGAGCTGTAAAGGAAGTCATTACTGCCCATCAGGTAACAAACCTGGGAAACTCGTGTGCAGGTGCAGCACGTGCCCAGCACCTGGGGAGATGCAGAGGAGCGATGCTTCTGGCCAAGGCTCGAGGACTGCTGCTCACAGGAGTTATGGCAGGGGTATTACAGCTCCTGTCAGGTATTGTGGGAATTTCTAACTCCGAGTAGAAAACTGCCTGTGTGGGGGCAGGTTATTCCTGCCTTGCTACTATGGGTTTTTATACCTTCTGCCTTATGAATTAACCCTGCCTCCCACTGGTGATTGTGCAGGCTGGACTTCAGTTCTGAATCCAAATTGCCATTTCTAGGGTTATACTGTTGTTTTGCCGTAAACTACCTCAGTTATGTAGACAGTGCATGGCAGAGGCTGTTGTTCCTTGCCCTGTGGCTGTGCCAGCAGTGGGGCCAGGCTGGCAGTGCTGCCCTGCAGTCCCAAGGCGCTGGCCCTTTTCTGGGAAAGCACCCATCCCCTCAGAGCTTTTCAGCAGGCTCAGAGCTGAGTCCTCCTGGAGCTCAGTGCAGCAGCGTGAGACGTCCAGCCCTGGTGTCTGCCAGCAAACGCTGCTCTGGTCCGGTAAGAGCATGGCCAGCTGCGGGGAGGTGACTTGCGCTCCTGCAGACGAAGATGGGTCCAGTGTGCTTAAACTCGGCTAAGCTGCCTGTACCAAAGTTCATAAAGTGTCTGTGCGCTTGCCAGCGTGCTGTTGGTGCTTCGCTTCATCTGATGCTGCAGGAGTGGTGCTCACCTTCAGTGCAATTGCCTGCATCTCCAAAGTCTTGGAGCAGAAAACAGACGCCAGTGCCAGGGGTTTTCCTGAGCATGGGAGGGACTGCAATAACCCTGACACCGCGTGCCCCGGTGCAAGCCGCCTGCACCCTGCACGCCGTGCAGGTGGGCACGAGGCCAGAAGGAGAGGAGGGAGCGGTGCTCATGGCACCTAGTTCAGTGGACATTTTGGCTGAAGGACAGCTTTTAATTTTATCTAAAGATGGCCAACTTTGAAATACACACTAAATCTGGAAGGCCGGTCCGTAATCCCAGTTTTTACCTGCTTCTCCCAAAAAAGTGCCCTAGTGCAAGGCCAGAATGATTAAGCACCTCCTCCTTTGTAGGCTCATTTTGGCGTTACAATTCCTGTCTGCCTGCCCAGAGGGCAGCTGCGGTTTGGCAGGAGTTTGGCCCTGGTTTGAACAGTATGATCTCTTGGATGACATGCTATTTTGGGAGGGTCATTAGGCTACACCTCCAGGACATAAGGCTGCAGCTTCCCCGGACTGTCTGCCGCTCCAGGGCATGCGTGGCCGCCTTGCTGGGCTGGGCATGGGCGCTGGCGTTGTGCACCCATACTTCAGGGCACCTCAGCTGCCTCCGTGGGAGGTTCAGCCAGGTAGGCTCACAGGAGGGACCAGGCACCCGAGAGTGGTAAAGAGATGCCCCAGTTATGAAGCTGGGCTTCAGCCCAAAGTATGTGATCTTTTAAGAATTTTATGTCTTGGTTTAATGTTTATGTGGCTCATAACCAGCGTGCAGAAGTCTCCCTGTAAGACTGCCAAAGGCACTCGGGACCCCCGGAGCTTTCTGGTGTGAGCCATATGGAGTGACCTTGTGCTGAAGCAATGAACATATCATCGTTACCATTTCAATGATGCGGTATTTATCACACATTTTTATAAGGCTCCCTAGCTATGGTATCTGCACCCCAAATAAGACCACGCTTTATGGCTTGGCATGAAATTGCTAATATTGCCTGGAATTCAGCATTGCTGACACTGGGTAGCAATCTCAACTGTTGTAAAGTGGTGTTGTTTCCCATTTATGGAGCTATTACTTTACGGTGGGTAGAAGTCTTGCCAGTGGCATTTACTGAGCTAGACTGCTCGTAGTGAAGAATTTTTTTAGCCAGTTTTAATCTTTCTGTTCAAATATCTTCCAATCTGAAATTTCCCAGACTTTTCATTGCTTCTGGCTCAGTTTCAGTTAAAAAGGACCAGAATTTTTTAAATGAGGCAAGGTGAAGGAAAAATGGTTGCAATATATCCTTTGAGCAGACATGTTGCTTTTAGAAAAACCCAGCATGATAGAAAGCTAATATTTTACATGGGTGTTAGCAGTGAAGCAAATAGGTGACACTTAGTGCTTCAGAGGAAATGAATTCTGATTTTGCATGGTAGTAGGGATTAGAAAAATCAGGTGTTGTAGATGTATATTTATTTATAAATGGCAGTTTACTGAATCAGGGTCCCATAAATGCTGTCGTGGTCTAGGTCGTATCTCTAGAGAGAGGGATTTACCTTGGCTTCAATTCCCCTCTCCTGCAGTCACTTACTGATCCTTGCCCCAACAAAACTACATGGACGTCTAATAGCACATGTGGATTAGAAAGCCAAGTGCAGGTCCTTATCTCCCAGGTGTGCCATGAGACGGTGATGAACATTCATGCCTTTGACCACACTAAGCACTTGAGCTGGCAGTGACACTTCTTGCTCAGAATCCTGAAATAGACCCTAAAATTCACAGCCCATATAAATATCTGCCTTAGAGCAGGGTGGGGAGCCCTTTCCTGCAGCACTTCACTTGCATTTCTGATAGCACAGCTATCCGTGTCAATGTGAAGAGGATGACAGATGAGCAGCCGGGGTTTGATGAGCGCTGGAGAGGACACCTCGGGTGTCCCTTGGTCAAGGTGCATGCTGCTCTCCCTGGGGCCCGCCACGGAGCCAGCCCTGGTGAGGGACCAGCGTGGCTGCAACGCAGGCAGGCAGTGGATGCATGCGGTTTGGCACGCTTTTCCCTCTGCGCTGGAGCTCCTTGGGATCCCCAGTGCTGGACCAGGAGACAGATGGCTGCAGGGTATGTGGCCCAAGGTGCGGGCATGCAGTCTCATCTTCTGGGACTTCTACAAGTGCCGGGGCAGGTTTTGTAAAAGCTGTCAACTTTAGCTTGTGTTCTCCTTTGAGGGGTGCCTGTTTAGGACATTGCTGTTGTTCATATGTCGGTGCTATGCACAATGATGAGAGTGAGCACTGTGCACAAACCCAGTGTGGAGCTGAATGTCTGGCTTGCAAATGGTAGCAGAAACCTGAGGTTACAATGGTTTCTCGCTCCCACCTCCGCGCTGCAGAGCTCCGGTTAGGGGGGCTTTGCCTGTTCCCTGCCCCAGCTGATGAGCAGGTGAGTTCAGGTGGCCATGGACAGCGTTGCCTTTTGAGCTGAGGTTTGCCCAGAAGTGTGATCAGACATTTCTGCCTAATATGTGACTCTTATGTCCTCCTCCACGCTTTCTTCTGCGTGATCTTTCACAACTCCTTTAAGTCCAGGATCACTGGAGCAAAACGGCTCATCTTCAATCTGGAATTCCCAGCACCATGCCAGTTTTCTGTGCAAAGGCTTCCCTAATGAACACAGCAAATGCAGTGGTGTCTGCCCTCCTCATTGCAAGCCGTCACCTTCTCAGACTCTGTTTGGGGTTCCCATAATTGTAAAATTACCCCTTGTACCTGTCAGGAAAATGTTTCTTGTGTCATTTGTGCCTGTGGACAGTTTTGGGTCCTGCTCTGGCTGTTTTAGTGCTGTGGGTGTTACTGAAGTAGGTTGTTGCCCATATCAATTTTCCCCTCCGTAGAATAGACACAGTTGTACTTGCTGCTCTCAGAGCAATATAGTATCCTTCCCTGACTTGGTTACTTCTTTAAAAATGCATGCTACTGGTCCACTGCTGTCATGTGCCAGCTCCTTTAGGAATCTGAGGTGAAGATTATCCAGCGTTCTGTCTGAACACAACAAACGTTCTAGGGTTTGCCTGCACTTCGTATGTGTTGATTTCCATAGCCTCATCTCTGTTAGCCAGTCAACCTTTGCATTACATTCTTATCAAAACCAAGGCAAAGCATTAATTTAATTTTTAGACTATCTTTATGCCACCCTCACCACATAGCACCTCACCTCTTTTGTCTGTGTTCTTTTTTTCTGAGTGCCTGAAGAGCTTTTCCCCATTTGCTTTAATTTCCTTTGCAAGGTTTTCCGACTGCTGCAGTTACACAATCCTCGTCTTTTCACTGCCTTCTCACACGGGAGTCTTTCCAGAATTTTAGCTGCTTATTTCTGAACCCTCCTGCTCCCAACTTGTTGTGTCTATTGAGAGAAAGAGACCTAAACTTCCCACCCAGCAGTGAATTACGCATGTGGGCACACTCAGTCACTTGGGGTCTCAGACCGGACTCATCTAGCAAGAAGGAGGAAGCTGTGGGTGACTATATCCATCAATTTAGGAAGGGATTTTAAATGCCCTCTTTAGGGACAGACCAGCTTCTGTCTACATGAAGTTAGATGAAACTTCCCTGGTGAATGATCCACCTGATGTTTTGTTCTGTTTTCCCGGAAGAAGCTGGTACTGGTCACTACCAGGATTTGAAGGACTGCTAAGCTGGTGGGGACTGGGAGCCTGCGCTTCTGTCTTTGAACAACTGAGTGGGCTGTGAAATGATTTTACATATAGAAGCATCCTCTGAGTCTTGTGCTGAGAACAAGGATGGCTCTGAACTTCTCCTTAACGAGAAAGAAAGCTCTAGGTTAAACAGTGGTGGCACATCAGACTTGATGGCTGGCTCACGGGAGTATCCCCTGAGCTTGCAGAGCTCAGGACTGGCAGCAGTGGGCTTGGGAGAAGACTCCTCTGGCCACACAGTTCAGAAAAAGGAGCCATCATCATGCACAGCATTCATAGCAAAACCCAACACCAACCCTCCTGAATATGATCCAGGCCTGCAAAAGCCAAGCGTGCCTTGTAAGGGAGCAGCAAGCATGAGCAGCTTGGTTTCTGCACAGAGCACTGGTTGAGCATCGCTGACTTTTGTGTACTGATGTGCTATCCGTATTTTCAAGAGGAATTTGGAGACACCTTGGAAGGGAGATGCAAGAGCTACTGCTGTTCTAGTCCAGCTGTGTGGTGGAGGGCTACTGCAGGGATGATGGTGTGCCATGCTCTAGCCAGGGAGCATCGTTCTGAAGGCAGTTCCTGCCATCTGTGTTAGAAGAAAGTTAGATTAGGTGACTGCAATGATCTTACCTGAAATTCTAGGAGCCATTTTTAGCATTCATCTCAGCTTAGGCTCTCTGCTTCCTCTGGCATTGGAAGCCCTCGTTACTGAAACACATGCGTGTGAGACAAGAGTTCCCAGTGTGGGCCTGGGTTTTTGCTTGCCCCACACGTTGGCATCTCTTGCCACTGAAGCTCTCCATTCTGTTCTCAGTTTTACCAAGCTTCTCTCAGCTGCAGCCTTTGCTTGTCATTCTCCATGGTGTCCTGACAGATGTCTTCATCCTTGTCTAACAAGGTGGTAGGTGTCCGCAATGAGAGCAGCTGAAAGAAGCTGCTTCAGCTCCAGCAGGAGAGTGCATGGCACGGTGTTACAGGGCTTCTGCTGTTTTCCTAGTATTGTAGGGGGAAAAGGTTGCCCAAGAGCTTCACGCCAGCATTACTCTGGGTGAAATGACAGAGCCCGGGATGTCAGTGGTGGCATCCCAGCCATGCTGCCCCTTGCGCACACAAGGCCGAGGGCAGGCACAGGTCTGGCATGTGGTCCATGGATCATGGTGGTGCAGAGAGGGGTATTTGGGCATGGGAAGAATGGGGGAGCCTTTGAGGACCGGAGGGACCTGGACAGGAGAGACAGAGCCAGCCTGCTGGTACCGAGAAGTGACAGGTCATGAGGAGTACTTATACTAGCATTTACAGGAAAGCCTGGGGGAGTTTAAATGTGAAATTGCAGAATTTCTGGCTGAGGTGTGAAACCTGTCATTGCAAACTGCCACTGTGCCAGAGGACTGGGGTTGCCAACATGATCCCCATCCACCAGAAGGGCTGCAGAGGGGATCCAGGAAGCTGTTGAAATCCCTTGTATGATGGTGGTGTCTGCAATCAGTAAAGGATAAGGTCACTGAGCATGTGGAGGACAGCCTGTTGGGAAGGAATCAGCATGGTTTTTGTGAAGGGACACTTGCCTTGCTGACCTAATAGAGGAGCTGTACAAGGTGTCAGCAAACCTCTGGATGGAGGGGATCTGGTGAACAAAAGATATTTGGATTTTCAGAAAAGCTTTGGATAAGTTTTCATATCAAGACTATTGATGAAACTAAAAATTGAAAGACTTCCTTGTTAAAATTGAAAGCTTGTTAAAGGGAGGAAGCAAAGAGTGGGACTTAAATGTCACTTTTCAGGATGGGAAACAGTCAGCAGTGGGGTACCCGCAGATGGTGTTGGGACCTGTTTCCTTCTCTGTTTTCATCGGTGAGCTGGAGAAGGGAGTGTGTGTGAAACCTCCAAGTTTGTGGATGATAGAAAGTTTTTTGAGTAGCCAAATGATGCTGATGAGCTCCAGGAGGACTCCCAGACTGAGAGGGCAAAGTAATGCTCCTAGGGAAGAGCCATCTGAACATGCTATACAATGCTGAACATGGACCTGGTGGGTACAGCTCCAGAAGTCTCGGAGCTGATGCTGACAGCTCTCAAAAATCACAGGCTCTGTGCACAACAGCAGCCAAAAAAGCCAGCAAAATATACCAGGGAAGAGATGGAAAGCAAGGTGGGCAACGTCACGTGGGGCTATGCTGATCCTGCACATGCACACCTTCAGTGCTGTGTGCAGGTCTGGTTCAGCATCTCAAGGAGGAAGTGGTGGAGCTAGAGAAGGGCCAGAGAAGGACAACTCAAATGGTCACGGGGATGGAGCAACTGCCCTGCAAACACAGACTGAGAAGGCTGGGACTCTCCAGTCTGGAGAAGAGAAGGCTCAGGGAGACGCATGGCCAAGGCTTACAAAACCCCCCAAGGCAGTGGGTACAGTGAAGGCAGAGCTGCTGTTCACCAAATCCTGCAGCATTAGAAGGAGAGGGCTCTCAAGGAGACTAGTGGCAGACCAGATAAAACCAGGCAAAAGCAAGCCTTCTTTATGCAGCAGGCAACGGTCGTCTGGAGCTGGCTGCCATGGGAGGCCGTGGAGGTGGACAGGACTGGCAGATTCAGGGAGAGATGAGATGAATTCCTGGAGAGCAGGTCCTTGCACAGATTGGAATGGGATGAACAGGGTCATTCCTGCTATAATGTCCCCAGTATGACGACATTGGATGCTGGAAGGCACAAGGGGAATGGACCACCCAAAATGTCCAGGCACCTGTGCTCTCCTTAATTACTGGCATCTTGTAATGCCACTGTCAAGGACAGGGAACTGGGCTAATGGACCTTTAATCTGGTCTTGTGGAGTATTTTGTGGAGTATTTAGCTATTGGTTAATTAGCTCAGAGTGAGACTGTTACTGTTGTGTTGTATTTCTTTGACCTGAAGTTTGTAGAGAGTGTTTCGTTCCCACCCTGGATGTTGAAACTGTGATAGAAAGCTTTTGGCTTTTAGTATCTGCTGGAAGTGCAAGCAGCACACATGTCTGATTGCGTTAGATGTGTAATTTGTAGGAGCTGTTTAGGTTAGGTATTATTTCCATCCTCAGGCCTTATCTCCCTCCGTGTTAGAGCTGACACAGCTTCGCTCCAGTGTTGCTGTAGTGTTTCTGCGTGTGGGAACCCTGCCTGGGGCAATGCGCCCGTCGACATTTCAGATGTGCTGGCAGACCTGCTGCTTGCTTGTTGGGGCTAAGTCTGTGACTTTGGTTGTGTGGAACTTCTCAAACTGCATCCCTGAAGTTTTCTCTCTCTCATCTCGGTTGTGACAGTTCGGAGGATGCCTTAAAGAGGAAGAATAGCTCTGAACGGGCTGTCCAGGTCCTGACACAGACCTCGTTCCTGGGGCACTTGGCCACTTCTGTCACGCTGGCTCTGATTGACATGTCTGAGCACGAGGTGGGAATGAATCATCTGAGGCTGGCTGAGATCGGGGCCCTGGGAAGCTGCCAGTCTCAGGAGTCTTTGGGCGAGCTGGAAATTGAAGCTGGCCTTGGTGAGTGTTGGTATAGTGCCGTGCGACCCAGCCTGGCCATTCTCCTGGCTCCCACCAAGTCCAGTTTCTCCTGCAGCTGAAGCCTGCCAGGGGCAGAAGTTGTATCAGTCAGACAGCCCTTTCCTAACCCGTCTCTAACAGGCTGGAGGTGTCCTGAAGCTCAAGAGCACTTGAGGGCATGTCCCTCCATGCAAGCTTGGAGACTCACAGAGAAGGGCAGTTACCTTTCCTGGTCAGGTCCTGCATGTCTCATAGCTTGCAGCTTGTGGTAATAGTGGCAATTTAGAAGTTAGTCTGTCCTACAGAGTTCTTGCAGAAAGTTGCTCAGATTGTATCAAGGGCCTGAGAATTGCATGTTCAATGGACGAGCTGAAGACCGTCTCTATAAATGCTGCTGTGTCCTCGCCCTCAGCCCCTGCACCAGCGCTGCCTCCAGACTGACTCCAGCTCAGTGCAGGGGACTGCTGGAGCGCTGTGGAAACGGCTCCTTGTGTCCTCTGCTGTGTTGTGGTTTCTTCCATCCCTGTGACCAGAGTCTGTTCTCGTGCTGCTCCAGTATTTCCCTAGGCATGGCTCAGCTAAGTCCCTCTTCTAGGTGAAACATACCTTCAGCAGGTTATGATCATCTGGGGGTTGTTTTGGACTGCGTCACAAGGAGGAAAATTAAATGGAAACTCCACAAGTCCCCTCTGTCTTCCTCGTAGAGTTTCATTTAAGGTATTTACATGCTCTAGAGATCCTCTTGCACACTGACTACCAGGCACATCCCACTCTTTCCATCAGCTCTTCCTCCTAATCTGATTCACATATTCAAGAACAGGTTCTAAAATTCAATCAGATCCCCTTTCCAGTTGCCTAATATACTCTAGCAGAGTTTTTATTATTGAACTATATTAAATTATGTTGTTCCTTTCACATTTCTTAAAGGTGCAGTTCTAGTTTCCCTTTTTTTCCCCAGAATGAATAACCGTATATCCTGCAAAACCACGTACACAGGACTGCAGGGAACGGAGCTCAGTGTGGTTTTTCATTCACTGTCTCCATAGAGAGTAAGGTCTGACATGCTTTTCCGCTAAGGCAGTTCAGTGAAGTAATGTTTTGTGACATCCTTAAATCCAGTTATTTTGCTGCTGGCTAATTTGTCTGCTAGGGTGCAGGCATAATTCAGACGATATCAATTGCGCTGGCAGATAACTTGCTGGTACCTGTGGCAATTCCAGCTTTGCTATTTAGATGCAGGCCCCGTCTATATGTCAGCTTCCCCAGTTGTGTGGGGGATCTTGTGGAGGGGAAAGGCCTGGAGGATGGCTGGGGCTGAAGTCACCGTATTTGGGTGAGGAAACAGCCTTGGCAGCCACTGCTGCAGGAGGGTTTTATCAGCGTCAAAATCTGAAGGCTTAGTCAAAGACAAAGAACAGATACTATGGCGACAATCTACTTGAAGAATTACCACTACTGATAAGCGATGTCTTCCCCTCAGTGAAGTTCCAGTTTGTGTATTTATAATCTACTTATCTAAATTCCCTATGTACTTTCAATTGAATATGGCATTCTGCTCCACTTCCTATATTAAACTGATTTGTAGCATTACCGTGCACAGCAAACCAGCTCTTGTAGTTCACCCCAGATGTGGTGAAATTTCCTTGATGGGTGAAATTATTGTCCCTCAGCCTTTACCTGAGAGGGAACGTGAGCCCCGGTTACTGTTGCAGAGGACCTGAAAGCTGTGCCTGAAGGAGTCAGTGCAAGTGCAGGTTAGTGCCAGGTGCCGGACCACAGCGATTGCCACCCAGGAGGGCTCGCTGGGGTGGCATGGGCTGGCTGCAAGCGACATGTGGGCTCCCCGAAATCGTGCTGGTCATGTCAGGATGGGGATTACCATATTGCGTCAGGGTATTGATAAGGACTGTGTTGCTGTAGGAGCTGTGACTTCCCATTCCTTGACCGATGTGCCTGAGGTCTTCTGGGGTGACATGTCTGCGCTACTGCAGCAAAAAGCTCTGCCATGGCTGGGGGTGCAGGCAGTGGGGCCATGTTGTTGAGTGCCGGGGTCGGGCCAGACCAGCCCATGGCACCGTCCCAAAAGCCTTGGTTAGCCAGGCAGGTGTGAGGGGGTCCCAGGTGCCTTCTGCTACCCAGGGATGGCAAGCGTGGCGAGCAGGCTTGAGTTCCTGTGTTGTCTGTTGTCTCTTTGCAATTTGCAGTCGGTGGGAGGGACTGACTGGTGTGGAGCCTTGGCAGAGACCTGGAGTAGGGGAGGTGTGTGTTGGGTGGTGGTAGAGATCAGCCTTGCACGGGAGCTGCCATACATACGATATCACACATCATTTTGTGTAGAAATTAGCATACCTGGCCTCTGCCCTGAGAGTGTTGCAGAGCCTGTGGCTGAGGACAGTGCAGGAGATGGTGAATAGCGGTGTTTGAGAGGGCAATGATGACACATGTGAAAGGCAGCAGAGAGATGGTGGTTTAAGAGAAGGTGTGAAAGCCTTTAAGGAGCTCTCGAGCTGTGATGGCATCTGGAGGGCGCTGGAAGCAGCAAGAGATGGGGGAGGAAGGCTCTTCCAGGGAGGTGGCCCATTGTGTGCAGGGACAGAGCTGGGCTACAGACACCCATCGGTGGGTCCGTCTCCTGCAGCTCACTGCGGGCTGGGGTAGCTGGGGGGCACTAGATGTGTGTTTGTCTTTGGAGAAAAGCAGTAAAAATGATTAATGAAAACTGAGTTTACTGTCCAAGCCGGTAAGTCAAAGCTCTCCTGTCCATGCTAGCTCCAAGAGGGGGGCCAGCTGGTGGGTTTGTGGTAGCAGGGCCATTGCCTGGGGCCAGACCACGGGTATCGAGGCTGTGCCAGCACCCGGTGTGTCTCTGCTGCTGCCACAGTGTTGCGAGAGTATCGCCAGGGTGGGAGGACCGCTCGGGTGTTTTGGTCAGGGCTGGAGGCCACTGAACCCCAGGGATCCAGTCTGGTGTGGACAAGGAGGGGATGCATGGGTGCAAAAATTTCCAGTCTGCAAAAAGTGCTGTAGGGAAAGCCAGGGCAGTGACATGTGGGTATTGGAGGAGGGAGGTGGGGGGACAAGGCAGCGGGGTGGGGAGGGGATGATGCCCTGCAGGACAGCAGGAGAAAACACTACAGGAGAGCTGGACCGTTAGGAAGCGGCTCCACAAAGGTTGAGGCAATGAGGGGAATTGCCACACCCCATGGAGAAATGTTTCTGGGACATGTGCCCATGGGGGATGGTGTTAATTTGGGGAGCCTCGGTGTTACAGTAGCCTCCCCTGGGCTGCATTGACTGCATCAGCACCCCACTGACACCAGCCCTGGCCCCCACGGTCTGGACTGGGCAGGACAGGGTCCTCTTCTCAGAGCATCGCTGTTTCCGTTGCCGGTGGTTCTCCGCAGCTGGAGCCTCGGAGCGGTGCAGGCAAAGCCTCACTCACCCCCTCCGCAGAGGGCAGTCGTGCAAAATGCAGGCAGGAATTGGCCCACAGTCACGCAGGGATTGAGGACAGACGGAGTCTCCTCCTGCCTGGCCCGAGTACGTGGAGGCTGAATTCATGTGCTGTGAAGATGCACACGCATTTATATATGCATATGTAATGTATATAAATGATTTATTGTGGCTTGCCCTTTAGCTCTGTAATCCATGATTCAGGTTTTAGGGACCATGTGCATCTTTTTTATCATCACGAAATCGAGTCCTCTTAGATCTGTACTTGCTACACATGCAGTTCCCCAGCAAAGGTGAACACAGTAGATCTAATCTGGGCGACAGTGGACCTTTGATATAATGCCCTGTGTTAAATGGTTTATTCTCATAGAGAACGTGGCATAGTGCAGAGGTGTAATGTAAATAAGCAGTGATCTAACTGTGCAAGAGCAGTGGGTTGCTGAAAGGGGAAGTGCTGGGGCGGAAGGAGGTTAGAAGGAAAAAATCGAGCATGGGTCTTGTGAATGGACTTTAGTGTTTTCTCTAGTGTCCTTGACACGAGAAGTACACTCTTGAACTTCATGGATGATATAAGGTGGGTGCTTAAGACGACTGGAATATTAGGGAGAATTTGAAGGACAGGAAAACTAGAAATAAGATAAAACAGTAAGCAAGCTGTATTTAAAAGATAACAACAAAAATTTCTACTATGAGTTCATAGTTGCCTTATCTGTTAGAAACAATAGAGGAAAATGTCTGGGAATTTTTATCAGAAGATGACAGCCAGGGTCTGTTGTGACGTGAAGGCAAGTGCTGCCATAGTTGTACAACATCCTGTAAGACCTTATTTAAAGTACTATGCACTGTTCATCGTTACAAATGCTCAGAAAAAGATGAACAGAAGCTAGAGCAGAGGAGGGCTGCTGGAAGGGCCACGAGACACGGGGGGAGACCATCCTGGGACCAGGCCTCCTTGCGCCCCACATCCTATCCCCAGTGACAGCAGGTAGTGCATATGCAGGGAAAAGTCACAAAAGAGAGCAAATGCCCAGGAGTGACTCCCACAACATATTTGCCCATAACTGGTGATCAGCAGTCAGCGGGCTCCCTGAGACAAAGGTTGCCTATGGATTATCATTTTCATTAACCAGCAGTGGATTGTCCTTCCTGAACTTGTCTAATCCCTTTTTGAAGTCGTCTCTGCGACTGGCATTCATAACATCCTGCGACACTTAGTCCCTTAGCTGAGCGAAATGGCATTTCCTTCTTGTGTTAAAATCCATGTCCCTGCCACAAGGTTAAGTAATACAAAAGTACTGGAAAATGGGCTTGTTTATCCTGAAGAACTGGAGACAGAGATGGGATTAAGCATCAAGAAAGGCCAACATTCACAGAAGTGAGAGATAATGTCGGCACGGGTACAAATTGGTATAGTTTTTCCATACATCAATGTGGATCTGGAAAGTAAAAAGTGACCCTTGGAGCTGCAAGGGGAGTTCTTCCAGTAGGAGCACCCTGAGTCAGGTGTTATCTTTTGAGTCCTCCTTGAGTCCGCCTTGGCACCTTTTGTACTTAACGGCTCTCCGTGGAGAGGCTTCTGCCTTGAGTTTGTTCTGTGGCTTTTTAAGCCCATGTAAACTTTCCTTTCCACAAATCAGACGGGGAGAATTTTGCAGCTTCCGTACCTGTATGTGAGTAAGTACCACCTGTTCTCTGTTGTGGACTGACTCTCTCCCTGCTTCATTTTACATCGTCCAGTTCCTGCAGTTAGAGAGCCTGTGAACAGCAGATCCCTGTTGATCTTCTGAGCCCCACCCCTGGTTTCACAGACCTCTGCTGTGTCCCCCAGTTTTCTCCTCCCAGGCTGCGGACGCTTTGGTTATGGAGTTGCTCCTTGTGCAGAAGCCATCGTAGACCTTTGCTCATGCCAGTCACAGTTCCTTGGCCTCTCCCAGATCTGCAACAGCCTTTTGGAGGCAAGAGAACAGAACTGCACAGAGATTCACAAAGATGGGTTGTCTCTTCCCGGTAATTCCTGTTTGTCCATCTGTGCAGTAGTCTTCATCTTTAAATAGCCTCTCAATTTGGCCGGTAGAGATATCAGGTTTAGTGGTGTGCTATTTCTCCCCCAGAAACTTTTTTTAAAAATTGCTGTCCCATTTGCCACGTTCCAGTGCTGAAAGCAGATTTGAGGAAAAGGTTACGCACCACCGTTAGCAGCCCAGCTGTTTAAAACGGGTTCCTGGTGATTTCTTACTGCCTCTTTGCTGACCTGCTTTTCTGCTGACTCCTATCGGGGCTGAGGCAGAGTCTCTGGTACGCCACCAGTCAGGAGGAGATCCCGTGTGGGGTCGTCGGCAGTCTCTGTCCAATCTGCTGAAAACATAGATGGCAATTTTCATTTTGTTTTTCTACTATGGCTTTATTCTCTCTGAGCACTCCTTGTATATCTTGGTTATCTATTGGTCTTTTAAGTCCCTGACAGGTTTTCTGTTCTCGATGTTTCTGAAAAATAACTTACTAGTTTTTAGGCTTTCTGCATGTTATTCTTCCAACTCCATATTTGCCCCTCCCCCACCCCCTTAACAAAATAATGCATGATCCGTTCTGGTTTTTTCTCATTTAAATAAACTTTGTCTTTTTGACTGGCATTCTTGCTTCTTATAACCTTATGTACCCTGCTATTCTCTCAGGTCTAAGTCCTTCTTGACAGGTAGCGTGTGTCTGAGCATCCAATAATGTGTCTTGAAATAGTCTCCAGGACACCAGTAAAGGCTTTACTTTTAATGGTCCCTTTTAGTTTCTTATTACCAAAATTAATTTTTATGAATTTTGAAGTCCCTGTGTTTTAAACTGAGCACAATGGTAGTTGATTTATTAGCTTCCATTGCTTCGGCAAGATTATGACCCTAGCTATAGTGGGGTCACTGTTAAATAATGACTCTTAATTAATAAGATTATGAGCTACCGCATGCTCACTGGTCAGTGCGAGGTCAGGAATGCATTTTCCTGCGGTTGATTCCCTGCCTGGCTGCTCCACTGGCCATGCCTAAAAATTTAATCTTGCCATCGTACCCCAACGTGGTGCTTGCTCAGTTTGTGCAGAATTAACTCACTCGCGTATCTTGTTCCCCTGGCATTCGCTGACCTCCCTGGTCTCTGGCAGATCACATTTAGCATCACCGTGCTGCCTGGGTGGCTGGGAGTGTCGTCCTAACCACCTACGTCTCCTGCGGGAGCATCAACCCATGGCAAGTCTATGTTCCTCGTTGGCACAGTTAACTCGTTAATCTGATTGAGCTCTAAGCTGTCTTTGCAATGCCGCACCTCCTCCCCTGCCAGTGCTCGCTCTGCCTTTCCCGAATGCTTTGTGTTATGCTTCCCTACTGTGTCTTTCTTCCACTGAGTTTCCAGTGCATCCATTGTATCAATATTTTTATTAGAACTAGGTATTCTGGTTC
The DNA here is from genome assembly GCF_034638445.1 of Ciconia boyciana. Lineage (NCBI taxonomy): Eukaryota > Metazoa > Chordata > Aves > Ciconiiformes > Ciconiidae > Ciconia > Ciconia boyciana. The sequence goes on from NC_132934.1 coordinate 557,365, forward strand.
TCCTGTCTTATTTCTTAGACTTCCAGCTTCTGTACAGAGGAACATATGCATTAGTTTGGGGTTTCTGTTTTTTCATTCTGTTTGTGCAACTGCTCTTCACGGTTTTGTATCTGACTTTTGCCAGCTCCTGTCCTGTCTCTTTGTGGCTTCACCCCTACAGCATGAGTCATCCCAAAGCAGGTGCTTTTCTGCATATGCTGGCTTTCCTATCCCTTAAGCTAAAAGCTCTCCTATAACCTTGTTCATGTTAAATCCCAGCAGCTTGCTTCCACCCTGGTTTAGAAGTAGTATGCCTCTCCTGCATGAGTATCCTATTTTCAGAGTTTTCCCCAGTTTCTAATCAGTACACATCCTTCTTTTTTACACCATTTTCTCAGTCATGCAGTGGGTTTTTATCTCCCTGCTCCTCTATCTGGCTTCTGCATGGTGCTGAGGGTGTTTCAGAAGACATTAACATTCAGATCTTGATCTTCAGCTCCCTAAATGTTGCCTCCAGCTGCTCTCTCCTACCCCTCCCCATTTCACAGACCCAGGGACCTCAAACACGGGATCCTCCCCAGCATGTCCAGACATCCCATGAGGTCTGCGATCTTACCAGGCGGGACATTAGTCACCGTGAAGTCTAATTGTTTCACAAACCTGGCCATCTCTGTGCTTGGTAACCAGATCGACCACTCTATAATTTGCCTTGTCGGGCAGCATTTCCCCCTTCTCGAGCTTTATTCTTTTTTACCATGAGACTTGCCCCCCTTTTCAGCAGCACCAAGACTGAGGTCAGAGGGGAGATGGCTCCATGCAGTGGGACTTCAGCTCTTCTCTCCTAACTTTGTAGCTGTGGCTGGGCTTCCACCTTAGCCAGATCTGCTTACTGATTCAGTGATTGGCCTTAACTGCTTGCTCAGCATCTCAGATCTCTGCAGGGTTTCACTTTTTTCAGCTGTCATGTTGTCTTTGCTTTTGCAAACTTGCATGTTCATATCCTGTGCCTTTCACACCTCCATGCAAAGCTACAAATCATGTGCACAGCTTGTCGTCAGTCATCCTTATGGCATAAGTTTTAGGGTTAGCCTTTCTGGACTCAGAGATATTAAGAGCAGTTGTACAGCGCTCCATAATAGACTCACCCTGTGTGACTTCAACAGCTCTAATCAAGCAGCTCGTCTGCAAGACGAAGTTAGTGCTAAGCAAGCTGAGGAGTGACTTTGCAGCACAGAAGCCAGTTTGCACCTGGTGCGGATGCTCCTCCTTGGGATCTGCATAGGGCTCCTGACACCCCATCTGCGTGGGGAGAGAGTGCTCGTGGCCTGGTGCACCGCAGTTCGTATTTACACTTACTGTAATTCTACGCAGATGAAACCCTTGGAGTGCTCTTTGGCTGTTGCTCAGTTGGAAACAGCTACAATTATTTTAGTAAATAAAGCAGTGTCAGAGCACAGGCTGACCGGTGTGGCTGTGGTCGTGTTCCCAGGCAGGGCCAGCATCATGTGGGTTGGTGGGGCTGGGGACTGGCTGCGCCCGGTCACTCTGCGGTGAGGGGAGACGCGTGGCGTGAGCCAGCGTCAGCCGCTTGGCTGCAGGGCCAGGGAACAGCTCTCGCCTGTTTTATTAGTACCGTGGGTCCAGCTGGTGGTGTTTGTGCTCGTGGCATTGTTCTGCACCACCATCCCTCCTCCCTCAAATGTGAAACCTCAAGGTGCAATCATTTTTATTTTGAAAAGGCAGTCTCTCCATCTGCAGCTACAGATGCCATAAGATCCACTTGGCTGTGGGAATCCTTGTCCTGGGCGCGCTTTGCCCTGCTGTGGAGACGTTTGTCATCCACTGCTTATGGGGTGAGGTGAGGTGGCCTAAGGGTGAGGTGGTGTTAGGACTCTGTGTAAGAGACACGGTATGAGAATTGCTCTGTTGTTCACATATCACATTTTCCATAATTACGTTGAGAGATAATTGTCTTCAATTTGTGCACGATACCTGGCTCCTAAGGGTCCCGGCCCCTGACCGGAGAGCTGATGTCGAAACAAGCTACAGAGAGTGACTTGGGAGACCGCGTGGTAGCGGGTGCCTGGGAGCCCCACCGGTCCCTCACAGGAGCCACGCAGCCGCCAGCGTGGCCGGAGGCCCTGAGTGCCAGGGCAGGGCTGATCCGTGGGGTGGGCAGAGTCTGTCGCACCCTCTGCGATCTCGCCAGGAACTCCCTGGCTGTCCGGGCGCAGGGGAGTCAGGGTATGCCCGCAGAGAGCACCTCCTCTCGCTGCTCTGAAAGCAGAGGAAAACAGCACAAGGCATTCACAGAAATCATGTATGTGTCTGGGAAGTGGATTAACACGTTAGCCCAAACACATGGTTTCTGAGAGTTGTGAGTCTAACCCCTGTCTGGAGAAACGTACCCCGCTTTAGGTACGGCACTGCTCAAGCAGAGCTGTAGCAACAGCCCCACTCCTCTTTGGCTGCCTTCATCTCCGTGGCACCAGCTAAGGTGCTGGCACATCTCCCGGGCAAAGAGGGGCACGTACTTGGGACACCTCAGTTACAGATGGAGCCATGCAGGAGAAGGTCATGGAGATGAAGGAAAGGATCATGCCTCCACCGAGGGCTGTCGTGGATGTGTCTTTCTGAAGCATATTATCAGTTTTGTGAATCCTCACATGTTGAAGTGGTGGCTGCTAGACCTTTTGACACTTTGTGGCAAGGCAAACCCATTCAGAATTCAGTTTCGGTCTTCCTTGAATATGTTCTTCCATCTTCTCTTGGCTTGTGCCCTTGAGATGTCCTCTGAAACTGACCTGAGTGTGTCTAGTCCATGACATCTGCCTCGTAGGAAAGAACTTGGTCTCCCACCTCGGTGCTGTGTGCCGTTTCTCAAGCTGTGAGTCCAGAGTCCTCTGAGGGGAGAAGTGCGTCAGACGGTCTTTATTCTGCCATTTAACTCTCAGCCTGTGTCTCAGCACCTTCTCCAAGCGGGACCTTGTGCCTTGGCTTCTTGAAGCATCCCATCCTTCTCTCCTGAGCTCACTCGCAAGTCATCTCAAGTGTGCTAACAGTTGTCCCGTGGAGTTTCAGGCCGTTGACAAAATGTAGTAACTGCAATGCTGAAGGCTTGATTTTAGCTTGCTGGAACTGTTTTTGCTGCTATTTTAATGAATGTACAATGTTTAAGTAGTGTATTTCCCGGGCACTGTCAGCGGGCTCTGCCAGAAGGACACTGAGGTGTGATCTCAGCCCTGTGGCACTCAGCTAGTGCGGGGCTCCCAGATGGTCCCGCTGGTGCCGGTGCTGCCCAGCACGGCCCCAAGCAGTGCGGCAGGGCTGACAGCAATGGCCTCTACCACCCCCACCCCGCCCTCGGCGTTATACTGTGTGAACGTGGCTTCAGCATCCCCCTGCAACTATTTGGGGATACCTGGCTTAGTTAATCCTCCAGGCTTTAGTGGAATATTTTAAAGTTATGGGACAAACCTGCCGGCCTGCTTAAAGAGTAGTTTCTATTCAAAGGAGCAGCCCCTGTAAGGACGGTGAAATTACTTCGATGAGTAAGTGCAGTAGAGTCAGGCTCAAGTAAATGCTTGGGATGTGCCATACCTGCTCTTTGCTGTGCAAGAGCTAAAGATAGTCACCTGTACTGCATGCTTTATGCAAAGTTGGTCCAACTTTGAGTAGAATTAAAGCATCGATAACATAAAATAAAGCAGATCTGGCTTTACTATTCCCCCAAACTGATGTATTAGAGAGATTAAATATCAAAGAAACAGATTTTCTACAAGTACGAGAAGTTATTAGCAAAAGGATCACGATGTTTTGTAGATAGAAGGACCATTGCAGAGTGAAAAAGCTACCCTTCAAGGATTCTATCGTGTCATTTATCCTGCAGGTTTGTTGTCCTAGATCCATGCTGTACCATTTTAAACAGAAGGGGTCATTGCTGTGTTTGCTATGTATTCCCAAGCAGTCATTCCCCTGTTTTTTCTGGGGTGACACTTGCAAACTTGCAGTCCAGTCCCGAGTTGTGATGCTTCATTATCCTGGGGGTGACATGTGTTGTACGGTCTGCGTTGACACCCCGAGTACTTCTGCTGTTCAGGCATGTGCTTGCTGAGCAGGGGCAGTAAGAAATGGGCCACACCACCCCCTGTCCTACAGGGGACCTGTTCACGGTGATCCCTCTCAGGTGTTTCTTGTCAGTACCTTTGGTAGATCTCAGCTGGTCAGGGTTAGTGGTGGAAACCTCAATGTTATTTTCTGCACAGTCACTGCCGCTCTGAGCACTGAGAGATGAGGGACAACCCAGTGGGTCCAGTGGGTCCATTTCCGATGCCGTTGGGTCCCATTTCCACCTGCTGCAGCCATCTTTGTCGGCAAGCCTTGTCTTTGCATCATTTTGCCAGAAGCTGAGGCTTCTGATCCTGAAAATTTTTGGAGCAGCAGCCAAACGCCGTGGCTGGGGCTGTGTGACGGATGCACTCAGGTCCTGTGTGAAGGTCACCCTGCTGCCGCGGTGAGCTCTGGATGCCTCCTGCCTGATGCCACCACATCTGCAAGAACTGTGTCACTGCTTGGATCCTGAATCAGACTTGGTGGTGGCAAAATATTTCTGGCGGCGGGGTAGACTATATGCCCCTTCCCAGGTGCCTGTCTGCTAGAGGCGTCACAACAAGCCGCTCTGCCCAGGCGTATGACTCACACATGCTCCCTTTTTTAAGAAATACAGATGCGGCGTAAATGGGAATCAATTACACTTCCTACACAAAGAATCCCCTTGATTTGGCATCTGACACAGACGCATCCTTCCTTCCAAGGGAACAAAATTGAAAATTAATTTGAGTTCCAGGGAAATTTCAGTTATGAATACTCTTTCTCAGCAGTGATTCTCCTTGGCCCTGTCACACACGTGAGAGTCCCCACAGCAGCAGCTACTGGGCGTCTGCCGGTGCCAGAGGGTCCCTTCCCGAGCGGACACCCCCAGGACAGCACCGGTGCGGCTGGGGGGCCGATCCCCACGGATGGAGCTGCTGCTGCTGCTTCCCCTTTCCACCACGGGGCAAGGACCCGCTTCGCCCTGGCACCTTGCAGCCACTGTGATGAAATAAGCTGCTGACCTGAGCAGCAGCCCTGAGAGCATGGCTTTCCTTCATTAGTGCTTGGAAACGCCAAGAAGGTGTGTCCAGGCATGTACAAGAAGGCATCTGTGTTTGCATGTCTGGAAACGAAGAAGGGCTGATTTACCTGCTGAGTACCAAGGACCTGTGACTCGAGGGGCTGGGACATTCATCGCAACCTTTACCCTGTTGCTGTGTCTCTCAGGCAGAGGCAGTGACCGGGGACGGGGCGAGGTGCATGAGTGGTCTCCAGGACGTCAGTGACACACTAGCTCCCTGCCATCTGGGGGTGTCTGAAAACATCTGTTTGCGACACGGCATAGGGCAAAATGCCTGAATTCCTGCTTTGGGGCTCAAACAGACAGAAAGTTGTATTCGTGTCCAGCTGAGGAGTACGTCTCCTCTATGTTCTTCCTTATTTTGCTTTATCCAAACGATAATATGGAAAATAAGGAAAAGGAAAAAAAAAAATATTTCCATCTATCATGCAGGGCCACAGTTGTTTCCAGATCTCTCTGACCTTTCTGGAGATGCATACTGGCAGCTCCCAGCAGCCGCAGATGTGGTCTCAGTGGGCCTGGCATGTTCATGGTGCTTCCTCATCACCTCTGCTGGCTTGGGCTGTGTTGCCAGCAGATCCAGCCCCCCTCGCTGAAGGTGCAGCACATCATGGAGAAACATCCATGGCACCATTGAATTCAGGTAAAAAATTCTTCAGGACTGAGTGTCTTACAATGTTATGGAAGAGAAAACGTCAGTATTCCCAAACTGCCAGTCCTTTGAGAAGAAATCTCTTCTTTTGTGCCACGCAGGTCAGCAGTTGTCTTTGATCAGTCTTTGGGCAATGACAGTTTTAGTGAAAGAGCAATTACTAACAGAAGATCTGGCTCTGAGTGACATGCAAACCACAAGGAGATGGCTGCAGCCACCCTGGCAGTCCTCTGGAGGCCATGTCCCAGGCTGGAGCTGGTTTTCATGTCTCAAAACCAGGACGGTTTGGCCCCAGCTTTCTTGGTAAAGTGCTTTACAGTCCAAGTTTTGAAGCTGCTCTTTTCTGAACAGAGCCAATGCCTGAGCAGGGACTTTGCTGTCAGGGGCTGTGACATTTCTGGGATGCCCTCAGCCAGGCCCTGCTCAGCTTGGTACCTCTGCTGTCTTCTCTGGTGCCACAGCCCCGCTCGCTGCCACAGATGCTCCCTCCAGCACCTCCTGCTCTCCCGGTGTCGCAGCAATGGCAGTGGCTCCTCTCTCAGCTGTACAAGGAGGGGAAAACGAGTGCTACAGACCTGCCGAGAGACAATACTCTGCACACGCTGCCAGTGCAGTGGGAATTTTGTGCAAAGTTGCTGTCTTCTCTGGATCTGAGATGTGTCCCCCACACCAAGGGCTTCTTCTGAAGTTTGGGTCAGGAGATGGTGCAGTTGCTGTTTGCCTGACCTTGCACACTGCACCGAGTGACAGCTGCCTTTCCTCCCTCTGGGGATATTCTGAACTGCATTTTGGCAGTGTGAGATATGCTTCTGTGCAAGTCCCCATTCTTTGGCCTTATTTTAATCCTTTAGCAGTTCCAAGCAGTTCCAGTAACTTCTGGACTCAACCATGGCTGTCTCCCAGCCACTGTTCCTGTGATTAAGGAACTATGCGGGCAGAATGAGTGAATAGCATTTGGTCAAATTATTTAAATTCACCATTGAGAGAGAGTTGGAAAGTAACTTACAGCTACCGTCACAAAGACAGAAAATGACTGCTAGAGTCCACGGGATCTATGAAGGAGGGATCCATTAGGAAACTCTGGATTTCCAAAGGCAAGGACAAAGAGGGTAATGATCTATGGGCATTAGTCCAGGCAAGCCATGGCGTCAGCCTAACAGAGCTCAGGGTAATGATGGTCGTGTTTGGAATAGAAATACTGGTATCTTTGTGCTGACTCTTGAAACAAACCTACAAGAGTTGGGATATTTAGCTTGACAAAGGCAGTTTCAGGATCATCTTTGCTGGTTTCTCAGAGGTGTAGTGAGCTATATGTCTCTGGCTGAAGGATGTGCAAGAAGGGTACCTTAGGTTGAAGAATCTGGTAAATGCACAAAGGAGAACTTAAAAGCGGGCCAAGAAGGCTGTTCTTGGGTGAGCTGGCCAAGAGATGCCATCATTTTCCTAAGGGGGGAAAAGCTAATGTAATTCAAGGAGTTAGCTGCAGGCTTCTGATTAATAAAATAATAAAAATGGTCATGAGTTAAGCAAATAAAGAATCTGCAAAATAAGTTCCTCTGCATTGCTAAGTTGTAAATCTGTAGATCTCTGCTGGTGTGTGCACACGCTTATCCTGGTGTTCTGGATGCACTGGGATGGGTTTGGGAAAGCTCTCTGTGTGCAGCCTGTTCATTGTGTCCATAACGTATGGCATGTTCAAAGAGGTAGCAGTACAGAAGTATGAAAGCACTGCAACAACCGGCACTGTGGTACCAAATTTGAAGGGCATGGCAAAACAAATGGGATCTAGTTGCCCACTGAGGTGTCCAGGCTCCTGACGCAGTGCATGAGGTGTCTGAGAGTCTATGAAGGTGGGAGCAGAGGGCTGCACTATGCCACTGCAAGAGGGAACATCCTAATTACTTCAGCTTCCCTGCAACTGCCTTGCTGCAAACTGGTTACTCCTCCCATGGCCTGGCAGTCTGGGCCCTGGCCTCTTCCTGGGCTGATGTGCTGGTCCTTACTGGTAAGGAGAGTAAGAGGATGGGGGTGCCGTGTCCCCCCATTTTATCCAGGAGCTCTGTGGCTTTGATGGAGAATATGGATGGTTTAGTAAACTCTTGGTAAAAAGCATAGTGTGCAAATCTTATCGTATCTGTTGTGTTTGGTGGGAGTTGCCAGGGCTCACTAAGGGTTTGGATGTGCTAGCAAGTCAGGGGAAGGAGCAGTAGCTGATGACACCAGAGCAGCTCAGATGCTGTGCACGCAGTCAAGGCTGAGATATCCTGAGCAGCATTTCAGGAGTCTGGGGACGTTACTGACGACGCTGGAGAAATGCTGCAGGTGTCAGTCTCTGAAGATGGGACAATAGCAATAATTTTGAGGACCAATGTTTCGGACTACAGTGTTAAAGTCTCAACTCATTCTCCTCGTGGGTCTTGCTCCAGATGCCTGTACCATCTAAACAGTTTTCCCAAGGTAATTTTAGTGAAGGCAGAAGGTGTCTACCTGTGGGTTGTGGAGTCACAAGTTGTTTACCAGTTGTGCTGGAGTAACCAGATCTATCTCAGTCTTTGTCATGGTGCTCTGTGGAGCTGCGTGGGCACCTGGGGAGGACCTTCTACAAAAGGCCCTTCTAGACCTCTAGGTCTGCTCAGTGTCTGGCCACGTACAGGGAGGTGGTGATGTGAATATTTGTTTATGAGGAATGGAATGTGTACCCCAAAACCAGTTGCACACAGCAGATGCTGAATGCATGTGTAGGGCACGGGGTTTTGACTGAGACACACATAAGGACTTAGCAACCAAACTGTTAAAGGTTTGGTAGTCATAGGCTTTGCAAATTATTTCCTACTTTACAAAGCAGCTCCTGCCTTCTGCATGGCATGGGTTTCTCCACCTCTAGGAGCTGCAAAGCCACAGACCTGGGATTGGAAGGTTCGTGGTGCCTAAAGTAGGGAGGGACTGATTAATCATCTCCTGTCACTCCTGGGTAACACTGACCAGGAGATACTGATGAAATGATTCTTCTTTTTCGTTTTTTTCATAGAGCAAAATTTTTGAAATAGCTCGTCTTGATCAGCAGCAGCTTGCAAGGATCCACCTGGACCTTTGCCTCCACCTTACAGTGAGGTGTGGGGTTTGGCAATCCTCTTGCAGCTCCCTTCAGTTACTATCTACCGTAAACTCGTCATGTGCCTTTAGCAGAACTAGGCTTTCTCTCACCTTTGTGAAGAGCATCTGCCAGAGAGTGAGGTGCATGTTAATTCACGGTAGTTGCCTGTTCTTGCATTTGCTAGGCTTATCAGTCAGGTTGTCCAAATTCCTAAGGACTGTGATCTTGCAGGACAGGCAGGATTAGAGACATAATTTTCAGAAATCCTGTTATCCTCTTTGTCAACTGGTAAAACTGTATTTTGTCTTTTCAGTAGGACTCTCTAAGATCTCATGGAACTACCCAGTGATATAAAACACTTTCAGCTGTCAGGGTGGAGAGGCACAAATCCAGCTACCACTGGGGATGTTTCACTGGCTGGGATGCACACAGAGTGCTTTAAAGAGTGAATCAATATCTGTGATGATGTAAAGGGAGACAAAACCTTTTAATTCATTGTCTCTCTCGGGTTTCCAGTTCTGCTCCATCTTCTCCAGACGCGTTTGTAAGGCTGTAGCCACAGCCAGGCAGAGGTGTTTATACTTCAGGGGAAGTAGTTCTACATCCAGACTAATCGTTGCAGTAAAGCATAGGTCACTGCCCAGAGAGGAGGGTGCCTGCAGGACCTCTCCTAGCTGCTGCTTTGGCCAGCTCTCGCAGCCACTGTCAGTGCATCCTTGGCGGCAGACTCTCACGCCAGCTTTCTGAAGCATCTTGTGGGTCACGATTGCCGGTGCTGCTTGGCCGAATGCTCTTCTTCTGAGGATTTTCGCGTCCGGTTGCTGGCCGCGTGGCTAATGTCATCCCACGCTGTGTTTCCCTTGCACGGTGCAGCGCTGTACTCCATCCTCACGGCGCTGCGGAGGAAGGAGCAGCCCCGCTGAGCTCCCGCTGCTCCCGGCGGATGTCGGGATCTGACCGAGGGCTCCTGCTTTACATTTTTGTTCAGGCCCCCCCCCCCCCCCCCCCCCCCCGTGCTAGCTAATTAGCTGGAGCACTGGTCTGGCGGCTGTCTGAGAAGGAGCATGGAAGGCAAGTGATTCCCGTTGTCCCATTGTCTCCCTTTTCCCGAACAGTGTGAATCTGCCACTAATTGGCTCCCGTTAGCAGGTGACTGTGCTATTCTCTTTTAGTTGTGCAGAGATGATCTGAGACCAGAAGTTTCTCAGCAGACTGAACAGCAACCTAATTGAGCCATGCTCTAGGAACAGAAAGGAATAAAATAATTTTGTGCAAGAGCACTAGCGGTTGGCCCCAGAATATCAGCCCAGGTCTGCCTCATTACCCAGCTCGGGGGGCGTGTGGGGGGAGAGGGTGGGGGACCTGCTCTGCTTCTGTGGCTGGAGGGAGCCCCAGCAGTGAGGCGTAAAGCTCACAATGTCAGAAACTACCTCCTGAATTTTGGACAGAACCTGTGTCTTTTGGTTATTATAGAATCATAGAATCATAGAATTGTTTAGGTTGGAAAAGACATTTAAGATCGTTGAGTCCAACCATTAACCTGGCACTCCCAAGCCCACCACTACACCATGTCCCTAAGCCCCATGTCCACACGGCTTTTAAATACCTCCGGGCATGGTGACTCCACCACTTCTCTGGGCAGCCTGTTCCAACGCTGGACAACCCTTTCGGTGAAGACATTTTTCCTAATATCCAGTCTAAACCTCCCCTGGCACAACTTGAGGCCATTTCCTCTCATCCTATCGCTTGTTACTTGGGAGAAGAGACCAACCCCACCTCTCTACACCCTCCTGTCAGGCAGTTGTAGAGAGCGATAAGGTCTCCCCTCAGCCTCCTTTTCTCCAGGCTGAACAACCCCAGGTCCCTCAGCCACTCCCCATCAGCCTTGTGCTCCAGACCCTTCCCCAGCTCCGTTGCCCTTCTCTGGACACGCTCCAGCCCCTCAATGTCTCTCTTGGAGTGAGGGGCCCAACACTGAACACAGCATTCGAGGTGCGGCCTCACCAGTGCCCAGTACAGGGGCACGATCACTGCCCTACTCCTGCTGGCCACACTGTTCCTGATACAAGCCAGGATGCCATTGGCTTTCTTGGCCACCTGGGCACACTGCTGGCTCATATTCAGCTGGCTGTCGACCAGCACCCCCAGGTCCTTCTCTGCCGGGCAGCTTTCCAGCCACTCTTCCCCAAGCCTGTAGCATTGCATGGGGTTGTTGTGACCCAAGTGCAGGACCCAGCACTGAACCTTCTTGAATCTCATACAATTGGCCTCAGCCCATGGATCCAGCCTGTCCAGATCCCTCTGTAGAGCCTTCCTCCCCTCAAGCAGATCAACACTCCCGCACAACTTGGTGTCATCTGCAAACTTAACTGAGGGTGCATTTGATCGCCTCGTCCAGATCATTGATAAAGATATTTAACAGAACTGGCCCCAATATTGAGCCATGGGGAACACCACTTGTGACAGGCCACCACTGGATTTAACTCCATTCACCACAACTCTTTGGGCCCGGCCATCCAGCCAGTTCTTTACCCAGCGAAGCGTATGCCCGTCCAAGCCATGAGCAGCCAGTTTCTCCAGGAGAATACTGTGCGAAATGGTGACAAAGGCTTTACTGAAGTCTAGGTAGACAACATCCACAGCCTTTCCCTGGTCCACTAAGCAGGTCACCTTGTCATAGCAAGAGACCAGGTTGGTCAAGCAGGACCCGCCTTTCCTAAACCCATGCTGACTGGGCCTGATCACCTGCTTGTCCTGGACGTGCTGCATGATGGCACTCAAGATGATCTGCTCCGTAACCTTCCCCGGCACCGAGGTCAGGCTGACAGGCCTGTAGTTCCCTGGATCCTCCTTCTGGCCCTTCTTGTAGATGGGCATCACGTTTGCCAACCTGCAGTCAACTGGGACCTCCCCGGTTAGGCAGGGCTGCTGATAAAGGATTGAAAGTGGCTTGGTGAGCACTTCCGCCAGCTCCCTCAGTACTCGGGTGGATCCCATCCGGCTCCATAGACTTGTGTGTGTCTAAGTGTTGTAGCAGGTCACTAACCGTTTCCCCTTGGATTATGGGGGCTTCATTCTGCTCCCCATCTCTGTCTTCCAGCTCAGGGGGCTGGGTACCTGGAGGACAACCGGTCTTACTATTAAAGACTGAGGCAAAGAGAGCATTAAGTACCTCAGCCTTTTCCTCATCCTTTGTCACTATGTTCCCCCCCGTGTCCAATAGATGATGGAGATTCTCCTTAGCCCTCCTTTTGTTGCTAGTGTATTTCTAGAAACATATTTTATTGTCTTTTACAGCAGTAGCCAGATTAAGTTCTAGTTGGGCTTTGGCCCTTCTAATTTTCTCCCTGCATAACCTCACGACATCTTTGTAGTCCTCCTGCGTTGCCTGCCCCTTCTTTCAAAGGTCATAAACTCTCCTTTTTTTCCTGAGTTCCAGCCAAAGCTCTCTGTTCAGCTAGGCTGGTCTTCTTCCCCACCAGCTTGTCTTTCAGCACATGGGGGCGGCCTGCTCCTGCGCCTTTAAGATTTCCTTCTTGAAGAACGTCCAGCCTTCCTGGACTCCTTTGCCCTTCAGGACTGCTTCCCAAGGGACTCTGTCAACCAGTCTCCTAAACAGGCCAAAGGTAGTCCAAGGTAGCAGTTCTGCTGACCCCCCTCCTTACTTCTCCAAGAATCAAAAACGCTATCATTTTGTGATCGCTGTGCCCAAGATGGCCTCCAACCGTCACATCACAAGTCCTTCTCTGTTCACAAACAAGAGGTCCAGCGGGCGCCTTCCCTAGTTGGCTCCCTCACCAGCTGCATCAGGAAGGTCTCTTCCACACACCCCAGGAACCTCCCAGACTGTTTCCTCTCTGCTGTATTTTATTTCCAGCAGACGCCTGGTAAGGTGAAGTCTGCCACGAGAACAAGGGCTAGCGATTGTGAGACTTCTCCCAGCTGCTTATAGAATATTTTGTCTGCCTCTTCATCCTGGTTGGGTGGTCTGTAACAGACTCCCTCTGTGATATCTGCCTTGCTGGCCTTCCCTCTGATTCTTACCCATAAACACTCAACCCTACCGTCACTGTCATTAATCTCTGGACAATCCAAACACTCCCTAACATACAGGGCTACCCCACCGCCTCTCCTTCCTTGCCTGTCCCTTCTGAAGAGTTTATAGCCATCCATTGCAGCACTCCAGTTGTGTGAGTCATCTCACCGTGTTTCCACGATGGCAACTATATCACAGTTTTCTTGCTGCACAGTGGCTTCCAGCTCCTCCTGTTTGTTGCCCACGCTGCGTGTACTGGTGTAGATGCACTTCAGTTGGGCTATTGATCCTGTCACCTTTTCAGGGGGAGAAGCCCTAATTCCTACCTGACCATTCTCAGGTGCTTCCGTGGTTTCTAACACATCCATAACCCTTTTGTCTTTGCTGCCGCATGGATCTCCATCCCCTACCTCCACTGAGACGGCAGACCGAAGGACCTCACTAGCCACACCATTCCTCAGACATTGGCCTGCCATCCTCAGGCTTATCTCTAGCGAGCCTGGTTTTATCCCTTCCCCCCTTCAAATCTAGTTTAAAGCTCTTTCAGTGAGCCCTGCTAACTCCTGTGCAAAGATCCTTTTCCCCCTTTGAGACAGGCGTACCCCATCGGTCGCCAGCAGGCCTGGTGTCATGTAGACTGACCCACGATCATTATATGAGGTCTGACCCAGGTGATACCCTAGGCAGAGTGTCTCTGAAGATTTCTGCCATTTCTGAATTCAAGATCACTCCCAAAATAGCTAATTGACAGCCAAGGGAAATTCCCATTGACCCCAAATATATGCTGGGGGGCACCCAGCTGGAAAGGAGCTTTGCAGAGAAGGCCCCAGGGGTCCTGGCTGACACCAAGTTCAACATGAGCCAGCAACGTGCCCTTGCCGCAAAGGCGGTGAATGGTATCCTGGGCTGCATTGGGCAAAGCATCTCCAGCAGGTTGAGGGGGGTGATCTTTCCCCTCTGCTCAGCACTGGTGAGGCCACACCTGGAGTACTGGGTCCAGTGCTGGGCTCCCCAGGACAAGAGAGAGGTGGACATACTGGAGAGAGTCCAGTGAAGGGTCACGAAGATGATGAAGGGACACGAGCATCTCTCCTATGAGGAAAGGCTGAGAGAGCTGGGACTGTTCAGCCTAGAGAAGACTCAGGGGGATCTCATCAATGTGTATAAATACCTGCAGGGAGGGTGCCAAGAGAGCACGGAGCCAGGCTCTTTCCAGTGGTGCCCAGTGACAGGACCAGAGGCCATGGGCACAAACTGAAACACAGGAGGTTGGTTCCCTCTGAACAGCAGGAAACACTTTTTCACTGTGAGATTGACTGAGCAGTGGCACAGGCTGCCCAGAGAGGTTGTGGAGTCTCCTCCTTGGAGATGTTCAAAAGCCATCTGGGCATGGTCCTGGGCAACCGGCTGTAGGTGTCCCTGCTTGAGCAGGGGGTTGGACAGGATGACCTCCGGAGGTCCGTGCCAGCCTCAACCATTCTGTTTGATTCTGTGAATCTGGGAAAGTTGTAGAAGCGACGAAGCTGCTATTTTCTTGCTGGAGCTGAAATCGCTTCCATCCAACCCAGTCTATTTCTGTATCTGTCAGCCACGCTTGTAGTAACAATTTGAAACTCCAGAACAGCAAAAGCATTTCTTCCAAAGGACACATAGTAAGTGCCATAATCGAGAAGCAGTGTTTGGTTGTCAGTCAAATTCTGTCTAACGGTACCAGGTTATAAGGACCTGGTGGACTTTATAATAGTGCTTATGTGATGGCAAAATCTCTTGTACCTAAAGACCAAAGAGTGCAACTCGCAAAGGAGATCGCTACAGGTCTTACTACTGGACAAAGCTGAAAGACCTGTGGCCGGGCATGTGTTGTGTGCTTCTTCCCACCAAGCTTTGGGTACAGATGTCTCCAGAAAGGTTCATAACAGAGAAATTGTCTCCAGGTACTGTGTGGGTGCAGAGCTGTATGTGTAAGAGCACGTAAATGTTCTCAGAGCAAGAGGAATAGTTTACAAATCCTTCCTTCCATGGCTGAAGTGAAAGGCAACTCCAGCACCAGAGGCAACTCGTTTAAAAAACAAAAAAGAAAAAGTGTGCTTTGGGGATTGGTGCCTTGTGGACAAGAACAATTTCACAGTCGTGCAGTTACTAGAAAAGGCTAACAGCTTAACTGCAAAGCTGCCAAATACATTTCATTCCTGAAGGGTTCAGTTTATAGCACATTTTGAAACAGTAGGAAGTTCCTCCATGCAAAAACTTTTCTGTATCCTAAAGCAACAAAAAAAATCCGATATTCATCTCTCAAGGGGGAAAAAAATCACGATCTGTAATAGATACTTTCATGATAATGGGCAAGACACCTTAGTATGTTCACTGCCTTCCAGACATTTGCAGAAATGTGGCAAGACAAAGCTTGAGTTATTCCCAGAGCACCAGCACAGCCTCGATGGCTTGGATCTGCCACATCCCCTGGTCCTACCTTCATGGCCCGTGCTGTGGCAGCGAATGCTGCAGCACCCATGGATCATCGTCTGGGCTCCCTGAAAACCGGCGTGCCTTCACCTCGCACCGTGGGTGCTCCGCTGGGATGGTGGTGGGCAGGAATTCCCCAAAGAAGGGAGGAGGAGGAGGGTTGTTTAAACCTAAAACAAGAATCCTTCAGCCAGCACTCACCTGTCAAAAAGTGACTCTCTTCTGATCAGCCCCTTGAGAGCTGCTAATAAAAATTAAAGCAGCTGTCCTGGGTATTTGGGATTGCTTGATGTGTTTGAAGTAATTGTGGGGACTATTACGGTCTGTTAATTCACTTGCAGTGATTTGAACCTAGCACCAGCCTGAGGAAGGGAAGTCTGTCTTCCCTCAGAAATGTCTGTGGCCTGTTGAAGGGATTATTGTAAGTGTCCGCTCTTGTGAGGAAGCTCTTCCGTACTGGGACCCAACACTGTTTCTGATGGAAGCACCCTGTCAGACGGTCAGGTCTCCATCACCGTCTCCAGGCACTATCAAGTCTGGATGCTTCTGGGGGCTAAAATATCTGTAAGAAGCATGAGACGTGGAGTCACACATCAAATCCATCTCAAATAGTTATTTTCAATAGGCAGAGCAAGTGTGAGACCTCAGAAATTTTATACCAAGGCGTGCCATCAGGTTTTCATACTGATGCATAGGCTTACAATAGTGTTTCTTGAGCGCTCATTTATCTGCAGGAGAACCAAACCTGAGCACCTGGACTGCGAGCAGCCCCCGTGCAGGACCTGGCCAGGAAGAACGCCGTATGCAGGCTGCTCAGGCTCCTCCTCGCTCCAGGTGGAGTGTCCAAAGAAATCTGATTTGATCGCCGGCTTCCAGAGCAGGTTGCTGGTTGCAGAGGCAGCAGGTGACATTAGGAGGACAAGTCCTCCATCTGCTATTGAGGCTCATTCAAACCAGACATGCCCCTCTTGCTGGCATGCTTTAGTTGAACGATACCTACTGCTGGGCTGATTTACCCAACATCGTTCTCCGGTCGCTGCGGTGAAATCTGATGTGTAGTTCAGATGGACGAGTTCCAGGTAAACGGCCGCCATGAAGAGAAGAGCCCTGTGATCACCAAGGGCAGGATCTCTGTGCAGAAAAAGAAAGGGCTGCAGCTCTTTCGCAGTGGCTATGTTTTAATTGAGCTGCCCCCACTTCGCACCCCCGTGGGGAGCGGTCTCCTCTGGCACCCAGGCATCTTGGCCACGGCGTCCTGTGTTTCTCGGAGAGGAGGAGGATGTGGGCATTGTGCGTGGCAAAATCACTATTATACACTGGGGACATTGAGAAGCTCCTTAGCTGCTTAATAAACGCTGCCGCGGTAGTGTTTGTTTTATTCATAATATACAAGGCGTCCTGGCTGCTGTTCAGAAACAAGTTATGGATCCAGCAGCGATTAGCTACAGCTTAACTAGGCGATACAAAGGATGAAACCCGCTCCTTCAGGCCTCAAGGTGCCTTATGGCACAGGGTGATAAAGTAGGTGAAGAAACACATTGTCAGTTCACGTGGAAACGTGCCAAGAGATACGCCGCTCCTGACTGATAGAAAACATAAAACCCATTCCAGGCAGTTTTTCTCACATTTTCCAGTTGGGAATGTAGGTAGAAGTGTTCCCAGAGTAGAGCCTGAACCTGGAACAGCTGCACGACTGACACAGGTCTCTATCAAGCAGGCATTAACATGAAATACGATTAAACTAACGAACATCCTTTAATTGAAATTGAGCCTGCCAGAAGAGCCCAAACAAAAATGGTGGTATTCTTTGAAATTATTACAAAACTTGTTATAAATGTACCTCTGATGTAATAGATATAGGCTTCTGAGACATTTTGACTTAATAACTCCTTAACAATTAAAAAATGAGTGTGCTACAAAATCAACATGGCAGATACAAACTGGATTGCAAGCCACATCATTAATGCTTACCCAGTGCAACTGCTGAAGAGGAGCCATGGAGCCTTCACAGAATCACGGCATGGTTTGGGTCGGAAAGGACCTTAGAGATCATCTAGTTCCAACCCCCGCCGTGGGCAAGGACACCTTCCGCTAGACCAGGTTGCTCAAAGCCCCGTCCAGCCTGGCCTTGAACACTTCAGGGATGGGGCAAGAAAGAGAATTTGGGCTGTTGTTTTGATCTTCCTGTCACTTGTGCAAGGACCGGCTCTTGGTGTGGCAGCAGTATTTCCAAATATCACGTGAGAGACGGTGCAAGGTTGTTGCTGAGAAAATGTGCGGGCGATGGTGCATAAAACTGCCACAGTCCTCCTGGAGGGTGCCAAGGTGCAGGGTCAGCGGTGGAGCTGTGGGCTCCTCGGTAGCTGAGGCAGCTGCAACATAGGCAGCAGGGTTGTTTGAGAACAGCATTGGTGCCACAGCAAGGGGAGGGCAGACTCATAGTCAGTAGCTTGGTGGAGCAAAATGGCTGGAGTGGGATCCCGCTTGCTGACATGAAGGTCTGTGTGGGCACCCATTGCAGTCAGCGGAGCTGGAGGGGGTTCACGGCCCCAGCGCTGCAGTGAGCCCACCGCACACCGGCAGCCTGGCCGTCCCGCTTGCGTACCCACACCTGCGCGCAAAGCCCGAAGCACAAGTGCCCGGCCCCGTGGGCTGGGCGTCCCCAGGCCAGCGTGAGCTCGCAGCAGGGTGCAGAGCTGCAGTGTCGGCGAAGCGCGCTGCACTGAGCAGGTATTTCTGTGAGCTGCCTGCAATACCTACATTTTCTGCATGCTTCTCGTGACTGTTTCTAAAAACATAAAGGAGCCTTTTAGAGATCTGAGCTGGTCTTTAATATCTCTGCACTGACTAAAAATGATACTGGAGTGACATTTAGAAGTATTATAAGGAAACGGTAGCTATTTATTTCTTATTAAGTGTTTTTTCCCTAGAGGGAGTGTAACTTAGTGCAGTACTGAAGCAGCAGCCTTCTGGGCTGAGGCTGGCAGGTTACCCGGCGCCCATCCCCGGTGTGACAGTGCCTTCTACTGAAGCCTTGTGCCTGCGGATGGGAAGTTTGACGAGAGGGTTTGGGCAGCCCGCTGATGGGCAAGACGGGAAGCCGTGCCCCTTGTGCCGGGCTGTTGGTTTCGGCATTGGGTCACCGTTGGAGCGCTGCTCTGTGACGGCGGCGGGGCTCCTGGGGGAAGATCAGACTGTCCCAGGCAGAGGGACCCGTCCTCTCTCCTGGCCGCTCCCCGCTTTCCGAGGAGCGGTGTCCTCCTTTGGGTTACAGCCGTTTCTGGGGGTGCGCGGACGGGACGGCTTTTCCTGCCGCAGCGGCCGTTCCCCTCCCGGTGCACCGTCACCGGGCAGCGCCTCCGGCAGCAGGAGGGTCTGCGGGAGGAGACCCCGCTGCCCCGCCGTGCCCCTTCGCCTCCGGCCCGCGGGAGGAGACCTCGCCGCACAGCCGTGCCCCTGCCCCTCCCGAGGGCCCGGGGGGCAGCAGGGGGGTGGTTGGGGGCAGCCCCATAGCGGCTGTGGATGCGCAGCCCCACGAAGCTGGGGGACGTGGGGGCTGCGGGCTGAGGATGTACGCACCCAACAGGGGCTGCAAGCGCAGATCGGGGGGGGGTGCAGCTGCGGGGCAAGGGGGCCCCGCAGCCCACGGCTCCGGCGCAAGCACGGAGCTGGGGGGCTGTAAACCGGGCGCTGCAGGGGCAGCAGGAGGCAGCAGGAGGCACCAGCCCGCTGGAGCGGCGGCGGGAGCGGGGCGCTGCCAGCGAGGCTGCGGCCAGCCCCGGGCCCCCCCCCCCCCCCCGGTGTGCGGGGGGACTGCGGTGCGCGGCGGTGGCAGGTCGGGGGGCAGAGGGACCCCCCCCGGCACCGCCCCCGTGCAGAGGGCACTGCTGTCACCCCCTCGGGGCACTGCTCCCCGCCCCGGGAGCGGGAGCTGGGCACCCCCACATCCCCCGCCCCCGAACTACGGCACTGCCCCCGTCTCTCCCGCGCACACTCCCCCACCTGCCCCCGGGCACCGCTCCCCGGGAACTCCCCCCACCCCCAGCTGCCCGCCCGCCGGCACTGCCCAACCCGCCCCCGGAGCCGCCCCCCGGCGCTGCCCCCCCCCCCGCTCCCCCGGCCCGGGGCAGCGCGGCGGCGGTGGCCGCCAGGGGGCGGCTCGGTGCGCGGCCCCGGCCCCGGCCCCGGCCCCGCGGCGGCGGCGGCGGCGGCAGCGGGTCGGTCGGCGGCGGCGCGGCGCGGCGGGGGCGGCGGCCGGGGGCGGGAGGCGGCGGGGCCGGCGCCGCCCCCGCCCGCAGGGGGAGGAGCCGCCGGCGGCGGCACCTGCCCCGGGCCATGGTGCGCGCGGCGGCGGCGCGGCGCCGGAGGGAGCGGAGCGCCGCGCGGGGCGGGCGGCGCCGCGCCATGGAGCCGGCGGCGGGCGGCGGCCCCCCAGCCGCAGCCGGTGCCCGCGCCCGGGCGGCGCCGCGGCGGCCGGGGCTGCGCTGAGCCCCGCGCGCCCCGCCGGCCCCGCCATGGCGCAGCCCGCGGGCCGCGGCGGGCCGAGCCGCGAGCTGCCGGGCATCAGCACCGTAACCTACGTCTTCGTTTACAGCCCCGGCGGCCCGGCGGGGCCCCCCGGGCCCGGCCCCGGCGCCGAGCCCGCGCCGCACGCCGCGCCCGCCCCGCTGCGCGGGCCCAAGCGGAAGCTGTACAGCGCCGTGCCCGGCCGCAAGTTCATCGTGGTGAAGAGCTACGCGCCGCAGGGCGAGGGCGAGATCCAGCTCAACCGGGGCGAAGCCGTCAAGGGTGAGTGCGGGCGGGCGGCGGCCGGGGCGCGGGGTCGGGCGGGCGGGGGGCCCGGGGACGGTACCCACCAGCCACCGGCTCCTGCCCAGGGGTGCCGCTCCAGCCAGGGCGTCCCGCTCTGGCCGCGGGCTGGGGGCCGGCAGCACTGGTTGCCCCGTCTGTGGCCATGGGGTCCCGAGTCCGTCTGCGGGGCTGCAGGGCCCTAGCCCAGCTGTGGGGTCGCAGAGCTGTGGGGTCCTCAGTCAGCTCCAGCCACGGGTCCCTCGGTCAGGTCCCAGGGGCGCAGGGCCATGGGGTGCTGGTCAGGCCCTGGGGCTGCCCAGTCCTGCCCAGGCCCCAGATGTGGGGCCACAGCTCCTCGGTGTGGCCCTGGGGCTCTGGTCCTGCAGTCAGGCACTGGGTCATCGGTCCCACCCTGTGACACAGGGCCATGGGTGCCACGCTGTGCTGGGACCCTCAGGAGAAGCGGGCACCTCTCTGAACCCTCTTCTCCCCAGCCCGGCATTGACTGTGTGCCCCGAGAGCCGCTTCTGCCTCGCGCTGTGCCGTGGGCCATCTGCAAAGCTCCCGCTCGCCAGCCCACCTCTTGCTGGGCGCGGGCTGAGAGCAGCAAGGGGGAGGTGGGCAAGAAAGCGCTTCCTAAACAAAACTCCCAACCGCACGCGCTGAGGAGCCACGCCGATGCAGAGCTCACGGGGAGATGAGAGGCTTAGAGGGATGATGGCATTGCCCATTATATTGGGCAGACTTCTTGAAAGACGTGTAAACCCTGCGGTAGGTCATAAGTCCGCTTCCAGCAGACAGGGATAAGAAAAGGCTTCCTCTGCAAGCAGGCTAATTCCATAGTTTTTCACAGAAAGTTTAAGGATCTTCTTTTCATCTTCCTGCCTCCACTTTTTTTGCTGATGCCTCTTACAATGCAGGCTGGAGCAGTCTCTAATCTAACTAGTTGCATTAGCTGTAATGTGGATCTGAGCTTGGGAGTGGGAGACAGGGCTTGCTGTTCCATGCTCTGAATTGCTGCTTCAAAGGCACATGAGACCTCTAAGTCCTGTGCTGTGGATGCCGAAAACCTCCCCTCAGAGGTGGCAGTCCAAGCAGACTTGCTGTTGCCCCCACCGATGTGTTTTTGTCCCCTCAATGGAGGAGGAGATAGACGCGAAGTGCCTGTGACTTGGCTGATGTGCCAGGTGGGGAGGCTTTCTGCAGCGGGGTAGTTGGAGTTAATGGTCGTTTGGTGTGTGGAGCTACACATTGTGTGGTCGCGGGATAAAGGTGTTTGTTTCCAGGAGGCTGGGAGGAATCAACAGATGGACAGGGCTTTTGGGTCAGAAGTGCTTTTCCCATCTCTTGTCTTCACCCACTTACCCAGTGTTTTCTATCACACCCTTCTGTATCTCCTCATGCATTTGCATTAAGTAGGTGGTCCTGATGCCATTTCGTAGTAACTGCAACAGAATCCTTAATTCATGTATTCACCTGTAATTGCATATCTTCTTCATGTGATCTCCTGAGAGAAAGCAAGTTGTAGGAAGTACTGTGGGGAGGAAGAGCAGACTGTGATGGGCAATGGCTCCTCGGAGCTGGAGGCACTCTCAGCTGGCTTTTGTAATGCGTGGCTGAGAAGGCTTAATAAGAGTTAAAAGAGAATCACTTCAGTGACTCGCTTATGAAAGATCTCCAGGCAGTGTAGATGGGCAGCGCTCAGTTATTTACTGCTTTTGAGATGCTGATTAATTTTTGCAAGGATAGGAATATTGGCAGTTATTGGATAGGGTGCCCTGGCGTGGCAGACAGGTAGAATGATGGGGATAAATGGAACCTAGCAGTCTGAGCGGAACTGCTGCGGCTGGTGCTTTGTCATGTTTGGTGGACTCGTGACTCCTTTTGGAGACGGGGTGATCTTCAGTTGGTGGGAAGAACTCTCTCGCACCTGGCTTGTGGGAAATAGAAGTTGGTATAAGTGAAGGTCCCTGACTGAGGTGGTGCTGGACTTCTGCTTTGAGCTAACAGGGGTGCCAGGGTGTCCGCAAACGGGTGGCAGCGGTGAGAGGCGTTGGGAGAGTGTGGTTTGAGAGGATGCCTTGCCATGGGCAGCTGGTTCGTCAGCCTGGGGGACTTCAGATCGGGATCCTGAAAAGGATGTACCAGCTGGGTAGGGACTAACTGAGCTGCCCAGGAATCGAAGTGTTGGGGTGTTGGGGGTGGAGGGTCCTGGAGGGAGAAGGTGGCAGTTGGAGGAAGTGTTGAAGTGTGGTGGGTATGAGCAGAAGAGCTGTTTGGGGAAGGGTGGGAGCAGATTTGGGGAGTGTTGTCAAAGAATTGCTGGAGGCAGTTGCCTGATAAGATGAGCTGCATTTGGGGAGATGTGCAAGGGTGAGAGCCCTGCATGGAGGGAGTTCTCTGAGAGTGTGATGCTGAGGGAGAAACCTGTCCGAAGATGCAAGTCTGAGTGAGGAGCTGCCTACAGGCAGGAGTGTGCTGCCAGAAGGGACCTCCACAGGGAGGGCAGCGCTGAGCAGGCGGAGGCTGGGGAAAGGAGATCGCTGGCGTGGAAGCTGTGATAGGGCCCGTGTCTCATCTTAAGATGTGTTAGTGAGGGGACTTGACAGCCATCCCGTCGATGCAATGAAACGCAGCGATTTCAGATGGCTAGGTCTGCAAGCAGTTAGTATAAGAGAGGAGGAGAACAGCAAAACATCTGGCAGTTTTTGTCTTGAGAATTGCAGAGAAGACGGAGAAGAGTTTGAGGTGGAATAACATGAGTACCTCTGTACTCGTGTGTAAGCCATGCAAAGGTTTGTGTATGGCCCTGTTTGAAGCGTGACTGTGTTACAAAGCAAATGCTGCTTGTTGGTGTGCTGTCTTGAGAGAAAGCTGAGGATCCTTGAACAGTCACCCAGGGTTACATTCGGAGGTTGCGTTCCTTGTTGAAAGCAAATGTTACTCCTGCGAAGGTTCTGCTGAACGCTGATGTTAAGCAAGGGTCTTGTGTACTGGATTTGGTGGAGCGAGAGAGGCACTGAACCTTGCACTGTGTGATGGATTTCCTCGGGGCTTTTCAGTAGGAGTTGGTTTGGTTTCAAGAGCACGGTGAAAGTTAGGGTGTCTATCTTGACTGTATACTGTAACTATCCTGGTAGCTGTTGGATGACAAAAGGCAATAATCAATACGGTTATTTCGGTTGTAAGATAGCTAAAGAATTCAACCAGAGGAGAGTCTGTCCTTGATCTGCTCGTTACTGATAATGAGAAATGAAATGAGATGTGAGTGCCCCAAGCAAAGGGAGAACCAGGAGTCACCAGCACTGAAATCCCAAGGTCAGAGGGAGAAATGGTTCCTAGGCAAGGCACAATGAGGACTGAATCTCCAGCCTGGAAACTAGGGAGAAATTAGGAACACTGTGAACGTGCTGGTTTTGGAGTCTCATTTCTTTGCACTTTGTGATTAGGAGGAGTTATTCTCAAGCAACTGTTACCATGTGCATCCAACAGTAGGTTTTCCTCTCTAGTGTGGTTCCTTATTGCAGTTCCCTACTGCAGTATCTAAGCTAACTCTCTGTGAAATAAATGGCAAACTGAATTTCTGTTGGTTTTGTTGAATTATTGTTGTAGCAGTTCTCAGTTGTGCTGGAGGTTGTTTAGATAGAGGGGATTGTTTTACTTGTGAATAAAGTTGTTATTGCACAGAGAAGATAGTTTTGTTAGTGGAAGGTTTTGCAGTTTCTGTTTGATGATCAGCCAGCTAGTTTCCTCTGGACTTTCTTTACCCAGCCAGAAACATTTAGAGAGACTGCTCATGCACAGTTCACCCCGGGCTGTAGGATCCCTGCTGCCCTGCGGGAAGGCAGCTGTTCTGGCGGTTAGTGACGGAGCCATTAATAACTTGGAAGGTTAAGCCAAAGCTTTAAACTTCACCCTCAAACTGTCTGTGCCCATGGTGATCTAGAGCAAAGGGGTGACAAACAGCTGCCTCCTCACCAGACCGCCACTCCTGCCTTATTCCCAGCGATGGAAGAACAGAGGTGGTGACCCGTGTGGTCAGTGAGTCGAGACCTTGCCCCTGCACGGCTTTACAATCACCTGTGAACTGATCACGCTCCACCACTGACACTTTCCTCCTCCTATTCTGGTGGGGAGGCTGCTCTAGAACCTTCCAGACTTCAGGCTTCATCTCTTCCAAGTTCTGAAATAAGTGTTTGTGGCTGGTTTAATAATTTTTTGGTGTGCCTTTAGACACAACAGACTGCTGTGATCTGGCTGTGAGACATTAAAGGCACTGTGACCAGGTCCTCGTTTGGGAAAAGATGACTAATTTTTTTCCTTTCCTAACAAATGAAATGACTTAGTCATGAGTGCTACCTGCTAGCCTCATTTTAGTGATCCACCGAGCAGGGATCCCAGGGTTTACTGGCTCTGGTGAGGGCTGGGTGCGTGAGAGCAGTATCCCACCTGACGCTGCAGAGCATCTCCTCGTGCTCGTTGTCTCCACGGTCTCTTCAGCTCAAGCTGCCCTGTCCTGTGGGTGCTGACTCCAGAGTGTTCTCCACAGCACCAGACAAAGCTGGGAGTCATCGAGAGCCTGTTGCCTTCTGAGCTTGTGGTGCTCCACTCTCTCAGTTCTGTTGTAGCCCTTGGATGCTGACTGTTCTTGCTTTCCCTCTGAGGAACTCTTTAACTCTTCTGGGGACTGAAATGCATTAAAGAACTGTATTTGACCCCAACATCGTGAGTTTGCTGAGAGCCGGACTGTGAGAGTGGATGAATGCTGTTCCAGTTCTCTACAGCCCTAAGTTCCTCGGAAGTGATTAAGCACGCGTGTGGATCCTACCAGGACTTTGGAGAAGAGGAGTCATTGTCTCTCATCGTGTGCTGGAGGGGGAGCGATGGCAGACAGCAGTGCAGAGCTGTCCCCATCCACTGTGGTACATTCCCATGCATCTCCTGCGCCATGGCTTTACCAAAGGTGCTCTGCCGTGAGCATGGCGGTCTTGGACACGCACCCTGGAGTGATTTGAACGATACCTTGTTTGGGAACCAAGCGCAAGGCACCCTAATTGGGTGGCTGAGGTTGTTAGGTGTTGTGGGAGCCTGAGAGCTATGCTTCTGTGCTGTTTGTCTGGCAGTCAGTGTTTGGAAGTTAAAAGATTCTTCAGGAATAATGAGAGCTTCTTGAGACATGGATGAATTATTTCCTCTTGTTGTTGGAAACTTTGAAAAATGAGTCATGGAAGAAGAAAAAGAGAAGAATTGCTCATGAAAGACAAAAGAAAACGAACGGAATAAAACTAAAATATCTCAGGGACGTGAACAAGTTTGTTTGGAAGAAGTGTTTTGGAAGATATGTACAACTCTATGGCCAAACCTGCAGTGACCAGGTGACAGGATACAATCCCGTTCCCTTTCAGGTCAGCGGGACGTACAGTTTTCCAGCGTAGGCTTGTGTAACTTCTCTCCTAGATCTAAGCAAGGTCCTGTCCCTGTGTGGTAATTAGTCTCTGACTAGCTAATGCCAGGGGCTCCTGGAAGGGGTATGGTAGCACACTGACCTGCAGAAGGACTGGCCCTTGAGAGAGCCCGATGGTCCTTGTCTGGCTCCTGCCCCTGCGCAAGAAGATCCATGGTCCCTACTTTGCGACTGTTCTCCTGAGGCAGCTGGACATCAGCAATTGTTGTTTCTCTTCTCTTCTGATAGTTTCATACTCACTTTCAAGCCACTTCAACATTTTCAACCAAATTTGTCCCATGTGTGGAGGTTTCAAGGCCAAGTTGCTCGAGACATGGCAGCTGAGGGTGGGGAGAGCAGCCAGTTGATGGCTCATCAGGCCCGGTGGTCCTGGCCGCCGAGCCTATGCAAGCTCCACAACAGCCACGGCGTGATCTGCTACATTCCGGCCCAGCAGGAGCAAGGGAGTGGCTGGGAATATTGCGGTGGGAAGAGGCAGCGGGGCTGTGTGGGGAGCAGGTGGGGTGTGCTCGGGAGGGAGAGCCGCTGTGGGTGCGCAGGGAGCCGGGGACATGGGGGGATGATGGGTCTGTAGGACATGGGCTTCCCAACTGCAGCTCAGCAGTGGGCTGCCGAGTCAGGGGGCTTTGTTGCATCTTGCCTAGTGTATCTCTGGCTGTTCTTGTGTTCTGTGTAAGTATCTGACCTCTTTCTGATCCCTGCTGTGCTCTTTATGCCAGTTGTGTCATAAGACAGCTAATTATGCCTCATGTAGAGAAGCGTCTAATCTTACTGGTTTATAAATATGTTACTCTTCAGTTCAAGTGTTCTCTTGTTCAGATGCTCCGTGGAAGTTTTGGTTTTTTGAAATCCTGCTTGCCATTTCATATGCCTGTTTTGTATCTGCTTAAATATACATTGCTTTGCCATTAACGTGCTCCACTCTTTAAATCTTGTCCTGCGATTAATTTTTTTTTTGTACCTCTGATCAACCCTTCTGCTCTTCTCTAACCCAGTTTGGTTTCTATTACAAATAAATAGGTCTTTGTGATTGCAGTCTTGGGTGGTATCCAAAGCGATGTAAGATCCACCTGGACAAGTGATTTAAGATAAAGAGAACATAGAATTTATGTTTTACTTACTTACTGTTTTACTTTTTTTAAGCAAATAAACTTTACAAAGTTTAGGAATATTAAATACATATTTAGCTTAAGCTGTGAACCATACCTCCCTTTCCTCTCCGTTTGCATGTTTATTCACTTGTTAAATGTTGATAACAGCCCATGTAAGTCACAAATAAAGGTGACTGTACTTTATTTGGTGTTTCTTCAGGGGCGTTACAGCTTGGATTGCAGTTTATACAGTTGTTCTATGACTGTACCCTCCCGTTTATTGAGGAGGGGGCTGATGAGCTGGGTTATGTTGGGAAGTCACGGCATTGCACTCCCCAGTGCTCACTGTCATGGGGCTGTGTAGCACCAGCAGCTCCAGGGACTGCGTTGGGTTTCTCCAGGATTGCACAGGAGACCAGTTCTTGGTAGCTAGCGTTGAGCTGGGCCCTGACACCTGAAATGTCACTTGCTGGTTGGTTGGTGGTTGGAACAGACCTGGACCACAGGGAGGAATGTGCTTTTCCGAGGGAAGTGCTATTTAGTAGGCAGTCTCTTCCATTCAGAGTTGGCTGCAGGTTTGTGGTGATTTTGAATTATACCCACCGCAACAGCATAACCTGGAAAGAAAGAGACCAAAAGCCTGGATAGGAGTGTAAGGGTTTCAGCTCTGAGGTCCCTGCCTTCCTGATGAATGCAGGGGATCAGAAGCCTGCTAGATATGTGCATCTACCTGGACAGCCCCTAGCACCAGGCTCTGGATGTTGGGGCTCTGAGCGTTTGCAAGAAACGGCCACCAGATCCCATGAGTCTGTGAGGTACGTTAGGACACTGGGGAGGAGAGGGAGGTAGCTTGTTAGAGTCTTACAAGCTTTTTGGAATGCTGTTTATGGTCTAATATCAATCAAGGATTAAGAAGGTCGGGTGGGATCTGATGAGGACAGTGCAATGGGAAGAAGTGTCAAAATCTACTTCAGTGCAAAGAAGAGATGGAGATTCCCTGAGGACACTATAAACTCTATTTTTAGGAATCCTAAACTATGACTAGAAAAATGGGTCTGGCCTAAAATTTTCTCACTCTGTTTAAAGTTTAATTTTTGCCACAGATCAGGCTGTGCACCTTCAGGCTTCCTCGTGTCATCTGAAGGGATAAGCATGCTTGCTTGCTGAGGGGAGTGCTTCTGTGCTTCATGCTCACGCCCTGGGCTCAGAGCACTGAACTGACCTAGGACAGGCAATCCCGGTCCCTTCCCTGAATAAGCAGGTAATGTGTACGCACAAATATAGATAAACCGCATCCTGGCATCAGGGGTTAATCTCCAGAGTTGTTGTATTTGAAGGCAGGGTTGGCCACCATCACCTGTATTGCTGCTGAGGGCTCTTCAGGTGGTTGGTTGGGCCGGGCTCCGCTGGCTGTATGTTGTGTGTAGAAGAGAGTCTCTTAGCACGTGCTTAATCTGAGTGGGTTTTATGATCACTAGCAACAAAAGTTAACAAAAACCCCTTGATCTTGTGTTTCCTTTTCTAGCTTTATTTCCATGAATGAGTTTATTACAGTGTCTCTGTGTCTACTTGAAGGCTGGGAGGGACTCGGAATTACTGGTGAAGCTTTTCCTTCGTACCAGGGTCAGGAAATTCTCCTTCTGTTCCTTCTTGTTTTGTCTACTGGGAAGGTCACTTTGAAAGACATGGGAAGAAGCCAAGATGCGGCTAGTTGCTGTAGCCTGGTATGAGAATTATACAACCTCTTGGGACTGCTGTCTGTCATAAGTCCTGCTTTCTGCTGTGCTAAATTTCTTTACTTGAGGTTAGGACAGGATTTTTCCACTGAGCTCTTACGTGTTGCAGGTCAACAGCATGGTTTCTGGATTGTTGGAGCTACTAAACTGAAAACAGCTTGCTAAGGCCAAATAACCTTTCTGGAAGTCAAGGTGTCATTGACAAGAAAATTCTCTGCTTCAGAATTTGGAGAAAAAAAATCACAAAACAAAGGGAGGATTTAGAGACCATGTCAGGCAGAACAGAATTAGGATCTCAGTTTCTCTGCCGCGCATAGGAAGGACAAAACTGGCCTGAACTGTTGTGGTCCACTTGCCTCCAACCTTGCTTTCCATTCAGGTACACTGGTGGAGAGATTTTGCTCACTTACGATAAAACAAATCTCTGAAACTTTTTTCTATTTTCTTTTTTCTTCAGCATGAATTCCTCTGCCAGGGAATATTAGTCTTCAAAACTTATGGGAACTTCCTTCAGATGTCAGCTTTTTTCAGTACCAGCTTTCTACAAAGATGCTCATTATCCATGTAACACCATACTGGTGAGATAATTACATGCTGGAAGAACAACTGTATAAGATACAGAGTTTGTATTAATGGGTATCGCACAGGTATGCAGTCTGTCCTATTGTGCCCGTTTCCCACGCAGGACTCAGCTCTGCTGCCTTTGAGTGTTCACACTGAAGCTTTAAAGTGTTTGAAAGCCTTTAGGTCAAGATGACTATTTTCTGTGATGTTCTGGATTTTTCATTCTTTCTTCATCTGCGTGTTTTTAATGGAATTTCTTCTCTCCTTTTATTAAGAGAGGGGTAATAAGCGTTTCCTATGTCAACAACTTTGTGTTAGCATGTTCAGCAATGAGTAACGTTGCTCCAGTGTCTCTCTGAAATACACCAAAATGAGATTCTTTAGTGTGTGCATCCAATACCATTTGAAAGTCAGATAGGTACCCAGTGTGAGGTTGGATTATTGCATATTGCCATAAAAATGATAGCATTTGTACTTAGCATCTGCAATGATACGTTGAGAATTCTTATCAGCTTGTCACTGGAGGAGCGGAAACCTTGTTGGCAAGTCAAAAGAACAAGATACCATCAAAATTCTTAACTTCCATAGCGGAAATCCTCTGTCTCCTGCTTTCTTCTCCTTGGGTACTGGGTATCTACGGCTGCGTCCTGAGCCCAGCTGCACAGCAGGGAAACAGAAGGTTCCTAGCAGACTTTATTGGGGTGGTTGTACTTGGCTTGTGTGCATCGTTTCAGTAGCTGGACCCAAGTACAGAGAAAACATATGTGCTTGAGATTGACTAGTACAGAAATTGTCCTTTATTTTTAGTCTTATTTCCAACAGGTGGTTCAGAATGCCTGTGTTTTTCTTGCACCTTGCTTTTGGATGGACTTTCTCCTTTGAAGAAATGTTGGGTTTTCTCCTGAAGATACCCCCTTTTAATTTAATTTTTTTAACCAAACCTATGATCCAATTTGTTCTTCATCCACTGGATGCTCTTCTAGCGTTGCAGTACTTACAGATGCAAGTTCTTGGGGAAAAATGTAAAATCAATCATCTTAATTTAACATGGAGAGTGTTTTTCAGAAGGTGTGTTTGGAGGGGTGGGTTTATGCTCCTGAACTCTTTCTGAAGGTCTTTCTCCATTTCCTATGCTTTGCCTACATCTTAATTCTACAGCAGAGAGAAATTTGTCTAAATTGTGCACTGCTGAACAGTATTTTTGAAAGCATAAAGAATTTAAAAAGCATCCTTGTTGAGTGGCTGCTGAACCAAGTACTTGCCAAAATAATAGCCAAGGTTATTCCCTCCTCAGGTTTCTTCCAGCAAGGTAGAGTTCTTAACGCGGTGACGTTTTCTGCTTGTTGACACAGGAAGAGCAGGACAAATACAAATGTCTCATCTCATCTACCACATGCTCCTCTACTTCCCGCATCTGTCAGATGTGCTTTCAGGACAATCAGGTACTGACAGCTAGCATTGCCTCTCTGTCTTAAATCAAATTACAGCGAGGTTTGCTCTAGCTGCCGAGTGTCTTCAGTCAAATTCCTGGCAGATGCTGTTTGGTGCTACCAAGCCATCTTCTTGTGAGCACAACCCATCCCATTCCCGGACCACAGCTGATCAATTAAATAGTTATTCCTTTCAGTCCAGTCCCGTCTTCAGCCTGTACCAGTTGTGAACCTGACGCTGGCTCCAGCTACCTTAACCAAGCCGCGTGCCCCTGGCAATCCCTGACCTGCTGTCACTCCATAGCTGAATAGGCCTGCTCTTTTCTGCTATAACTTGCTTGTGGGTTTGTTTTTTTTTTTTTTTAAAACATTGAATAGCTTGAAATTTGTGTTAGGTTATAACAGAAAATTTGCCTGTTCATGTTCTCAGAATTTTATTTATATATATGTGTACGTGTGTGTCTCTCTCTCTCTGATTTTACATAATCCCACAGCCCCTTTCTGACATCCCATGATAAGTTTCACACGGTCCTGCAAGCCCCCTGCATACCCCAAAATGTTCCTGCTTGTCACATTTCCCCATTCTTGTCGGTGACGAAGTCTGGGTCGCCCTCTCCAGCGCTGTGCTGCCCGGTTCCCTCGCTGCCCGTCAGTGCAGACCCACAGCGTTTTGGTCTTCGCTGTTGTCTCCAGTACAACCCGCTGTGAATGCTTGTGTGTCTGCGTTTAATGTACGGCTTCCTCTGGTATTTGTGGTTTCTGTTATACTTGAGCACTAGCTACTGTACCGAATCGGGTGCTTTCCCGTTCCACGTACCCTCGCAGCAAAAGCTGGCTGTCTCGGATGGATGGGTAGTCTCCAGGATCTCTCTTTGCACAGCAGTTTTCTGCTATGAAGTGACTATTTTTTTCCTCCCAAACTGTTTTCCCAGCTCTGGAAGTTTTTCTTCTGAAGTTTCTTGTCTGTCGCACTTGAGCTGTTTCTGTAAAGGGCAGAAAGTCTGATTATCCCCCCCCCCATCAGCTTTCTGTAGGGTTTCTCAGGCTGATCTGGCAGCCTTGGAAAGGAGAGGCTTAGGTGGAAGATGCATTCTCCCAAAGTCTGGGTTCTTGGAAAGCTCCTCCCGAGGCGGTCATGGCTCCCGCAGGGCAAAGGCACCTCTGACCCAGCACGTCCTTAGGGGCAGCAAGCACAAACCAGAAGCAGTCGGGGTTTGCGGATGTGGCTGTTGCTAGAGAGTCTCTGCCGAGGTCCTTGGCTGCAGCGGCCCTCGTGCAGACCAGCCGTGGGGTTAGGGTCACCCCTAGGGTTACTGGCAGAGCTGCCGTCCTCCTCGAATGAGTCCCCTCTCTGCTCCAGAGGGAAGTTTAAAGGCTGTCGGAGAGGAGAGGGGGTGATTCATCTGTCTGTGTGTGGCTGGCTTAGGTACACAGCTACACCTGAGGTAGTTGTCTAGACTCCCTGTAGTCAGTGGTAAGAAA
The DNA here is from genome assembly GCF_034638445.1 of Ciconia boyciana. Taxonomy (NCBI): domain Eukaryota; kingdom Metazoa; phylum Chordata; class Aves; order Ciconiiformes; family Ciconiidae; genus Ciconia; species Ciconia boyciana. The sequence continues at coordinate 589,320 of NC_132934.1, forward strand.
TAGCTCTTCCAAAGTGCAATTTATCTCATCCCAAGTTAGGCATTTAAAATAAGTCTGATGAATCACACTCTGAAATAGCCTATTTCTCTGTTGACTAGCTCAGATATAGATAGCCTTTTAGCTGTTTCTTTCATCTGTCTTGGCCATTAGCAGTGGCTCTTGCAAGCCATAGCAAGGGTTGGTTTGACTTTAGCATCCGCTTGCTGTCCAGAAAGTGTGCTCTGCTGTTGTCTTTACCATCCTGCTATGGAAGTTAATGAAATGGGCAGTCATCAATCTGACACTCCTCACCTACCCCAGGTGGGTATTAACCAAAGTTACGGGTCTTCTCTTGGAACCACCAAAATGTTCCCTAATGAATCATCGTGCTTTCCCAGCGTAAAGGCTGCTTTCTGTGTGGCCGAAGCATCGCTTTGCAAAGGGAGCCAGAGACGGATGTTCATGGCTGCCTCGGCGTACGCTGCTTCATTTGAATAGTGAATTCATATCTTTAATCTTTTAAGGGTGAAGTTAATTAACGACTGAACAAACCTACCGGTGGGTGTCTTTTGCATAAAGATCAGATGTGTTTCTATTCAAGGCTTTCCAGCTCAGGAGAGGTGAGACTGGCACTTTAGCAGTTTGCTCCCAAGGTGGAACTCTGTTGTTTGACTGTCTGGGACTCTGCTGGCACAGAGGCTTGCTAGATAATCTGAATCTTCAGCTTTGGGAAGAAGCGTGCCAGCAGAAATCTCTGTGCCTGACAGTAACAGCTTGCTTCGAATCCAGCCACATGTTTGTGGATTAAATATGGACCCAGGGTCTAACACCTGTAAGACGCACCAGGGGCTGCCTCTCTTGGGCTCTCCAAATGATGTGTCACAGTCTCTTAAAACTAGAGGCATTGCTGTCACAGCAGCTGGGAATAGCTGGTGGGCATGAGGGGTCATCCTTGGTGTGTTTGTTTCCTGTCTTGACTGAGAATTAGTAATGATCCACATACTCTGCTCCTCGTTTAAAGCTTGCTGTCAAATCATGTCTGTGTATTACCATTTTCCTTTGATCCCCTGCTGCCTGTCAGAAGCAGCATTTCCTTCTCAGTGGGCTCATGATTGATATAGTCGAGTACAATGTTGGGACAGTTGTTAATATAGTCTGCCTACAGACTGGGCAAGAGATGCTGCTGCCTCCTTGCACCCCAGTGCCAGCACGCTGGTTGCTATCTCGTAGGGAGCCTTCGGGAAGGAAGGTTTGAGTCTGAGCTGGGTCTTGGGAAGAGCTCAGCTCTGATGTAATGTAAAAGCTAAACCCAGGACGCCGATCTTGAATCCCATCCATGGGAGGCATGGAGGAATGTCCCAGCAGATTTTTAGGAGGTTGACGAGGTAAAGCTATGTTATCTATTTCTAAAATACAAGTAATGAAAAGAATGATTTTCTGTAACTTCTGTATGTTACCTCTAAATACTGTTTGGTTAATTTTTAATTGTAAGAATAATGGCAGTTTCTTGGGAGCGCAAGAGTTGCAGTTCAAGGCGGTTGCTCTAGGCTGCTGGAGCAGGTAACTCCAGAGATGCTCAGTGCTCCGACCGAGTTCATACAGCTAAAGGACAAGGGGGACCTCCTCCACCGAACTGCAGGTGGTCATCAGCAGGCCAATTGGGCCAGGAAGAGGCATCTTCGGAGCAGCTTTTGGCCAGTGTACCGCAGATCTATGGGGAGAGGTTTTAGCTTGGCGTGGATCCACAAGACATGTACCTAGTCAGGTAAAGATTTTGGTAGAAGGCTTTTGGTTGACAGCCCAGGGTCCAGCCCTGTTCTGATCCGCCCAGGGTTACTTCTTCAGTGCAGAAGTTGCCGGGTGAGGCTGTGTGCTGGCAGAAATCAGACCAGCTGTAATTTGGCTTCTGGTCTCCCCCAGAGTGCTGCTGGCCTTTAACTTGATGAGAGTTTTCTTTGCACTTCTCCTCAGCTCTGTTCTGTGGCCCAGACACCTAGATCTGCTGCTGGGATTTTGGTGACTTTTTTAGCGAAAACTTTTGATCATCATCATTTTTGAACCCAGGGATTTCTTGTTAATTGGCTGCCTGTAATGAGCATCAGCACAGGCAGTACTGAGTGGTGAATGTCTCCTTATCAACAGCGTGGTCCTTTGAGACTTCTATTTGTTAGATCCCACAATTCTTTTTTTTTCCTTTATGGCCTGGCTAGATAGGGTAACCAGAAGAGCTGATCCATGCTGCCCTTTGTAATAGACCAGTTTACCCACTTAAAGCAGTTGTGGCCTCTGACTTGGAATAAAATAGTTCATTTGATTTAGTTCAATTCACTCCCAAAGCTATAATTAGGATAAAAGAAATTATATTCACTTTAATTCTGCATAAGAGCATCCACTCATAAATATGATTTGCTGTGACTAATACATTTCAGTTCAGATCACTGATATAAATTAACTAATCTTCTTGCACGTCAGAGCCTTGGCATTGTAATAGATTCTTGAACGGTGACAGATAAAGGGGATGCGCCTGGTGGTATAACCTTGCTGATCTGTACAAAGTGGTCAGGATGCACACACATCTTTCACCAAAGTTGCTATTTACAAACTTTTGGACATACAAACAGTAAACGTAGTAGCAAACTTACTGCAGTTTAAAAAAATAAACAAACCTCCCCCTCTTTCTTTTAAGGTTTAATCAGGATATTTCTACAAGTCCTGGCACTTAGTTCTTACTGCATATATAATCCTGTGGTTTGGTCCTTGAGCATTGCTTTTCTCTGTCCTCTGGGAAAAGGAGTTTCCTTTTACACCCCCTTCCTCACTGAGATTTCTGTAGGCTGTATATCAGTTATTAGTCAGACTTAGGGGGCATTCCTACAAATGCAGGTAAACAAGATGGTACCTGTATTCTCTTGGTAATGGAATGCTCTCTGGGACTTGGGGGTGGGATTGGTAACTGTTGGCTAGACCACCCTGGGAGTGCAAGATAGGCTTGCCTCTTGCCTTGGCTGCAGACAAACCCAGTAACGTGGCAGAGATGTGTCTTCCTGCCAGACATATCGGCAAACAAATTTCGGGCAGAAATGTGTTTTGTAGATGACCTCTAAACATGACCTGTTGGAATTTGGGGATGCCATTTTAGCAACACATAATCTGTCTTTCCTTGGAAACTACTTAAATTACTAAGACATTCAAGTCAAATGCATTTAGGTGTGCACTGGGCTGGCAGCTGTCCCTATTTACCTTCCAGAATTAGAAAACGCTTCATTAATTCAAGTCAGCATCTTCTGTATGCCTCAGCTTGACCTTAGTAGTGTCCCAGTTTTCGACTATGGGGGCACACAGACCTATTATTAGAGGGAAAACTCAGGTGTGAGCTTGCCAGGCTTTAGTTGCCGTAGGATTGATGTGCACTAGGGAAATGTGGCTTTCTGCTCGCTGAAAGAGTGCATGGACCGTATTCACAGCTAGGTAAGGCTGTGCATATGGACAACTGTGCAGAGCAGCTGAAGCACTGACTGTATGTTTGCATGCTTCTATGTTCTTCAAGAGCCTGCTGATGTAGTCAAGTTCTTAGACATCCAGAGAACTGCCTCGTGAACCCTGGCTTCTCTCTTTATGGGTGTATGTTCTTTGCACCTGTTGATTATTTAATGGTAGAAACAGGTTTGAAAGGGCTGTGTAACAGTCTGATTTGGATATTCAACCTGATCTGGGGATCTGTGTTGAGGATGCTGACCATTCGTGTGCAGCATGGTGTTTGTTTGAGCAGATTTCAGTGTCCTTCATTCAACCGAGTCCAAGAGCTCGGAGCTGAACCTGGGAGCAGGCGGGTGTGAAAGCACCTTGAGGGCAGGGGCTGCTGGGACAGTCAGGTGGGTGCAGTCTTGGTGGACTTTGGTCTGGTGCTTCCAAATCTCTCTCGAGATTAATGCATGTTTAGCATCCTTGTGGTTTACACAAGCACTGTGCTGAGGATTGTATTAGTTGAATGTATAGGACTGTTCACATCTCCTCTGCGCAGCACCAAGAAGTAGCAAGGCATGCAAGGCCATCTTCTGCCATTGCAGGGCTGTTATACACTGATGGTTTCTTCAGGCCCTTTGGTTTAAGAAGCTGCTAGAAAACACACCAACTCCTTTCCTCTTGCTTACTTCTGTGCTTCTAGAGTGACGCTCCCTGACTGTTTTTGCATCATGGTAGGATGTTTCCCCATAGGTGCAGTGGGAACCATCTCTGACAGGACCATAAGCCCAAGACCCAGCAAAGAATCTGGGCAGGGAGAGGCACACGGTGGAATGTGGAGCCAGCTTTACATTAGGATGCTCTGACCTGTAGCACCAGTCACCTCCTCCTTTGTGCAGTGTGGCATGGGTGCCCTACCGGACTGTGGGCGCTGGAAGGGACTGTGCCCTCCCCACACAGCTCCTCACCACGTCCCGGGTTGGGTGATGCAGGAGCTGGCACTGTAGCACAAAGTGGGAAAGGTTCATGCCTGTTGTAAAGGAGTAAGGTTGGTCTTGATTCAGCAGTGCCTGAGGGTTCAGCATCTTTTGTGAGGTGCTGCTGACTCTCTTGAGGGACAAGAGGCCTTGCAGAGGGATCTAGATAGATTGGAGCATTGGGCAATCATTAATGGCATGAAATTTAACAAGTCCAAATGCCAGATTCTGCACCTAGGACAGAGTAATGCTGGGCACAAGTATAAGTTGGGAGAGGAGTGGCTGGAGAGCAGCCCTGCAGAAAGGGATCTGGGGGTGCTGGTTGGCAGCAGGCTCAATAGGAGTCAGCAGTGTGCCCTGGCAGCCAGGAGGGCAAACCGCATCCTGGGGTGCCTCAAACACAGAATAACCAGCCGGTCAAGAGAGGGGATTGTCCCGCTGTATTTAGCGTTGGTGCAACCTCACCTTGAATACTGTGTGCAGTTCTGGGCCCCACTATTTGAGGAGGATGTGAAGGTCCTTGAATGCGTCCAGAGGAGGGCAACAAAGCTGGTGAAGGGCTGGAAGGTATGTCCTATGAGGAGTGGCTGAGGACTCTGGGTTTGTCTCGTTGGGAGAAAAGGAGGCTGAGGAGCGACCTCATCGCACTCTACAGCTTCCCGAGGAGGGGATGTGGGGAGGGAGGTGCTGATCTCTTCTCCCTAGGATCCAGGGACAGGACGCCTGGGAATGGTTCAAAGCTGCATCAGGAGAGGTTCAGACTTGACATTAGGAAGCATTTTTTTACCAAGAGAGTGGCCAAACCCTGGAAGAGGCTTCCTGGAGAGGTGGTTGATGTCCCAAGCCTGTCAGTGTTTAAGAGGCATTTGGACAATGCCCTTAGTAACATGCTCTAACTTTTGGTCAGCCCTGAAGTGGTCAGGCAGTTGGACTTAGATGATCATTGTAGATCCCTTCCAGCTGAAAACATTCTATTCTATTTTATCTGAATGTAGGCCAGAGGAAGGGCAAGAATTCTGTGGAGACAGCCAGCAAAGAAAGGTAATTTAGAAAGCAGTGGTTGGAAGAACAGGTGTTGGTATGTTTCTTGATGATGAGATTAGTTGTTCAGATCTGGAATCACTTGGAGCTTCTTGAGGACTTTAGTGGACAAACCAGATATTCATCTGTCTGGATTCAGTTTTCAGGAACACCAGAATCTCGTGGACAGCCAGCTCAGCTTAAACAGGCCATATGTTGTGTGGCTTAGGGCTTCTGGCCATGTCAGCAGCATGCTGGTTTATGCAGAACTGCTGTTGTACACCGTGCATCGGGTATGAGAGGGGGGACCAGTAGGTGAGCAGGCTGTCTAGGGGAGGAATATAGTGGGCTGTCCAGAGTGGAGCAGGAGGTGGTGCAGGGAGGAAAATGAAAATGCTTTCTATTTCCCTCCTGGGCAGAAGGGACAGAGGAGAGTTCTTTTTATTTTTATCTTTAGTTTATGGACTATTTTATAAATTGAATTTCCTTTTCTGTTTTGGACCGACAGGGCCTTGCAGAATGGGTTTGTCTTTTGGATGCGAGGCCATGGGGTAGAGGAGTCAAGAAGTGTTGTCCTCTAAAGGCTGTATCGTTGGACAGCGTGTGGGCCTCTGGGTTTTCGTAAACCAGACGCTGTGGGGCCAGCGTCAGTGGGCTGTAGGATGCCAGGCTGTCAGTGCCCTCTTGCTCCCTGTGGTCTGGATGTGTCCCAGTGACTGAGCTGGAGACAGCTCTTGTGCTTAACTTCTGTGTTTTTCTGCTTTGCTCTCAGTGCATGTGTCCCATGTTTTTTCTCTTTCATTTTCATTCATGCTTCGCAGTAGACGAGCAGCTTCGTGAACTAGGTAACTATGATTTTTTTCTTTTTTTTTCTCCACTCTGCTGCATCCTTTTCCACTTTTCTCCTTGCTGTGTCCTCTGTGTGTGGGAGTTTACAAGGGCGTTTGGAGACCAGCCTTTCCTCTTCTTTCCTTGATTCCTGCTGTCTAGCCTGGATGGGGTTGGGGGGCAGAGTACAAGAAGGGACCTTCCTTTCCCATCCTGCTGGTTCTCCCACAGTCCTCTGTTCTTGTATGTCTCTGGTGACATACGCAGGAAGACCAGCTGAGGAGATGCACATGCCTCCGAAGAAGATACTCCTATGGTGTCTGGTGAGAGCTGTGGAAAGGAATGAGCTGATCACAGGAGAGTCTCTGCAGAAGTGCTAGCTGTCTGCCTGCTGCTTGCTGCCGAGGTGGTGCGGGACAGCAGGGCAGAGGCAGTACCAGACCCTACTGCTTCCCCCGTTGCTTATGAACGAGGTGGCGAAGTTCGCACCCAGGTCATGTGGTCTTGGTGTAGGTTATTTGGATTTTTCAATGCCAGGATGTAAGTATTTGAGCTTTATTTGTCAAGAGGGACAGATACCATACTCTTCTTTGTGATACCAGTCCCCCCAGGCCGGAGATCCAATCCCCTGATCTGTGAGGATGTGACTGGGGAGCATCGGGTCAAGCAGAACTGACCCCCGCACGTGCTGTGCACCAGCAACGTCCCCGTCTGCTCCCGTTGCCCTCTTCTGTGGGGAGCCCTGAGCCGAGTCCCACTGAAAACGCCGTCTCCTTCCTGTGTCTGCAGAGGAAGCCCCGCTCACTCCAGACAGATGCCCGCTCACTGCCAAACAGGTCTCGCCTCTTGTTGCAGCGCAGGCGAGGCCAGGCAGCTTTAAATCTGGGCTCTGCCTCCTCCAGGCTGCTGTTCTGGATAATAAAGCTAGCTGCTAGTCGATGCAGGACGGGTAGAGGAAACTCTGCATGAAAATGAAATTATCTTCCTAATTCACATTGAATAATAGTTGGTTTCTGCCTGTAAACATTGTTGTAGTTTACAATTACAGGCAGAGCTGGCAGCTGAGATTGCCATGCACCTTCTGGGCTTTCCCAGGCTTGCTTCCCCCATCGTGGTACCTGTTGTGGCCTCGGCACGGGAGGGCAGCCGTCCGCACTGGAGGGCAGGAAGAGGAGGCACAGCTTCACGGGAACGCTGTGGACAGCTAGGGACTAGCTTCAAGGTAGGATGCGGCAGAGACAGCAGAGAAAAGGAGAGAGGCAGAAGACCAGGAACAGGTTTGGAAGCGTTTTTCCTCCCTAGGATGAAGCAGGACCTCTTGGCCTGTCAGAGCAATGGACACTATGTGTTCTCAGTGTGAATGGGCTTCAGAAAGTTATCTGCAGACTTGGGAAAGTGATACCAAGCATGTGTTCAGCTGTGAATTTTTCTTTTTTTTTTTTTTATAAGCTTAAGCTGTTCCCAGATGGGGTTGTTTTTGTGTGTTGGTGGCAGTAAGCACCTTGCAGAGACCTTTTCTGCCATATTTAAGTCCATCATCCGGAGTGTCCAAGTGTCACGGCTGCCTGTTCAGGATATTTGTAAGAGGTTTTTTGTTTGTTTTAGACCCTGTGAAAATGTTTCCTTTCAGCTGTAGTTCTGAACCACAACTGGGCTCCAGTTCAGTTCCAGGCTCAGCTGGAACTTGTTGTTTAAAAGATCATTGAGGCAAATACTTGGTATAGGAAAAGTCATACTAAGCAGTTAACATTAAAGGTTGCTGAAAACAGAATGTTTTGGTGAAAAAATGTGAGACGACATAACGCACTGGCAGCTCCACCATGATGATTTATCCTGTTGTAAACCGTTGCCAGTGTTTCCCTGAAATGCGATTAGATTTGCAAATGCTGATTCTGCTCGGGAGTGTTTCCTGGGGCTCTGCTGACTCACAAGACCAGCTCTGTGCAACAGCACCGTCTGCTTGGCTTGCTTGGCCCCGATGGGAGGAGGAACCCCGCTCTCCCGTGGGTGCCACCATGCCAGCCAGCACAGGGTGGATGCGAATGTGTGACGGGAGAAAGCTGATCTCACCAGTCTGCGGCTGGAGCCTGGCAGGCTGGTCAGTGAAGCGTATGCCCATTCCTCGGTATCCCAAACCTTGTCTTGTATGTGAAGTGCAATCGTGAATTTGAGCATTGCTGTAAAGGGATTCACTGTTCTTTAAGGAACAGCGGTGCTTGCCAGTTTACCGTGAAGTGCTCTCATTGCCGAGCACAATGAAGTGCAGAATGAGGTGCTCTAGCAGAGAGTGGAAATGCTGCTTCAAAAGGAGAGGGGAAAAAAAGGTGTTACCAATATCTGCTTGAAATCTAGCAGTATTTCCGCTGCTGCTGGGGCCTCTCTCCTGCCATTTTTACTGGGACCTTCCTGATGACACTCCATGCTGTCAGTATCAATTTTGGATCCAGTACTTTCAGTAGCCCTTGGCTCTTAATTAGGAAATGGAGTACCTCCTCTGCCTATATACTGGCTACTTGCTCTTCATCCTTGGCTTCCTTGGGCTACTTCAGAACCACCCCTTTAAGAACTTTTATGAAAGTGGAATATTTTTCTCTTCCTCCCTTGTAATTTTCTTTGAGTTTTTCTTCCCTCCCCATTGGTTTGTGTCAGGGATGCTGCTCTAGGTCTTACATGAAGCGTGGTGGTGAAGGACTCGTAACTCCTTCCTATCTCTCTTTTCTAGACAGGAGTTTCTCTTGCTTTCCTAGGCAGCTTCATTAATTAGCACATTTCTTTCCCCCGAAAGGTTTTCCTTCACTTTGCAACACTTGCAACGTGGATAGCATATGTTGTCAGCCATACGCCATATGAAGTGTTTACTGCACATACGTCTTACTGGGTCGCTAACTTCTAGTCTCTGCTGAGAACCCGCGTGACATCGGGATCGCTGATGAGACTTCGTGCTAAACGCCTCTTTCTTAATATCAAAACTGACAAGCATGTGCAGGACAGTACCTAGGTTTCATTATTATATTTCTTCATCATTCCGCCCTTATTTTCCCTTCTTTAAAAGTTCCCAGGACTTTCAGTCTTTTACCATAAAAAGCCCTTTCGTGGCTCTGGTCACATCACTTGTTGGTCTCTAACTTTTCTGTAGCTGTGAAGTACTCTTGAAATGAAGCAGTCAGTGTTGCACTTGATGCACAGATGCGGTGGCCCATTTATTGTGTCATGTGTTTTGTTCTCCTGACTTTTTAAAATGTTTTTTTTGTAGTTATGGCAGCTATCCAGAACTCTCAGCACCTGCTTGTCATGCTTCTGGGGTCTCCTTGCTCTGGGGATATATTTAGTTTGAATGCAATGAAGTGTGAGCTTCTCAGATTTTTCTTCGCTGCATGGTGCACATCATACAAACTGCTGTCCATGATCGTATGACACAATTGCCCTCTGAGGCTATGATTTTTCATATTCCTTGCATAATCGCCTTGTCCCAGATAGCAACAGTAGTTTTGTGTGATGACTGCTCAGTGCAAGGGCATCTTCTCTTCTCCACGTTGTTGTCCTTTAATATAAGAATGTAAAAACGGTTGTGTTTGATCAGGACAAAGGACCACCCGGTTCCACTTTTTGTTGGTGAGAGTGGCCCAAAGCAGTGGCCTGCAGAAGACTATGAAGGGAGGAAGGTGCATAGTGATGCTTGGCTGGCGGCTGGGAGGTTACGCTTACAATGACTCAAGGTTTAATTTATAGCTCTTGGTGATTTTTCTTCATTAATTTCTCCAGTGGCATATTGAACCCATGATAATTTCTACTGTCAGTAATGTCCTGTGGCAAAGTGTTCCTCAGCTTAGTAAGCATTGTATGAAGGGCTACCTCCCTGGTTTTGTTCTAGACCTGCTGACCGGTGTTTCGGTTGGCACACCCCAACTCTTGTGTTAGGAGAAGCAGTGAACGGCTGATGCGTGTCCATCCTTTCCTGGGCATGTGCGATTCCACTGACCTCCCACTCCACTGGTTTCGTACAAGCTGAAGGGTCCTGGTCTATGTATTTGTGTGCAGATGCTATTCCAGACCTTTGTTCTCATTGCCCTCCTCTGGAACTTCTCCCAGTTCTCTTTTGTCGCTTCTGAAATGGGGAGACTGGAGCTCTGCGTGCTCTTAAATAGGTGGGCACGCTCAGGATTATGAGGTGGCTCAGTGACAGCTTTGCTCATGCTTGATCTTACTGAACCTGCAGCAGCAAGAGAACAAAATGTTTATGTCCCCTCCTAACCTGAAGAGAAGTAGCGCTAGGGAATGATCTTGAGCCCAGCAAGTAGGAAGATACTGATGAAGCTGGTCATCGTATAAGAGTGTGCTAAAGGATGGCTATTACCAGCTTATTCTTTTTACAGAAACTGGCTTTAAAAGCCCTTTTAACCCTCCATTAACTGTGGAAATTAAAGAAAAAATAACTTTAAAAAATACAAAGTAGTTACTAAGACTTTCAATTTAACATTTGCTCTCCATGTCCCAGGAGGGAGCACTATTTGAAACCCCCATGCTTGATCATTTTTTTTTGTTGGTACCTGCCATTTTGGTGAGGTAAAGTGAAAGTTAGCTGTGATGATGTAGAGCAGCAGGGTGGGATCTAGTCCTTTTAAGACATGATAAAATAAAGTTTCTGCTCCTGATGCAGCTTTGGGTATCTGTGCACTGAACTACCTTGTGCGGCATAAACACATCCTTATTTTCAGACCTGCTGCTTGGAAAGCATGGCAAGAATGCAAAATAAGGTCAGCCCTTCAGAGACCTGATAAACTCATCTCATGTCAAGTCTCTCCAAGGCTCTGTTGCTTTCAGCTGCTTTTGGTCATATGTTCAAAGTGACATTATATTCCTCATAAGCTAACCCAGGCTTTTCACAAAAAATGAGAAGGATAAGAAATAAAGCAGTAGTAGAGGGATGAAGTGGGAATGCAGGGAGGAGAAGGCAGGGAAGGAAGGGTGTGGGGATAAGCAGAACAACACGCATAGTTCGCTCCAGATGGAAGAGGTGGGAAGCCACGGATGTCTGGCCGCGGTCTCCGAGAGCTGTGGGCAAGCCCTCGGTGTTGTAGGGCTGGTTGGAAATGCCAGTGCACCGATGTGAGTCACAAGCTGCTTTTGCTGCGCTGTCTGCAGGACTGGCTAAGGCCGTGCCTGCCTTCGCTCGGTGGTGCAGGAGGATGGCTGCCGCACAGAAGTGCCTTTCTCCCTGCCCAGGCTGGGGTCTGCGTGTCCCTCTGTGGTCTCCGCAGGAATGGGCTGCGGGGGCGGCTGCTAATCAGAAATGAAAGCTTCCTTTCATCTGCTCCCTTCACGTCTGTGTGGGCGTTTCTGTCTCAAGCAAATTGGATTGCGGGTTGCTGAAGCAGCGCCTATGGGAAAAGCGGCGAGCACAGCTCCAGCACTTGGGCTGGCGGCTAGAAGCAGCAGCCACATTCAGCGAGGAGCGCCGGAGCAGTGGCAGCAGTGATCTCCAGCTCCCCGTGTGGGAAGCGGGGTGGCTGTGCGCCCAGTGACCTGCAGGGAGGCTGGCACAAGCCCTGGGGCCCTGGTGGCCCCTGAGCCGGTGAGCGGGAGGCAGCACAGCATGGGGACTAGTGTAGTGGCCGTGCCTTGCAGGCGGCCGATGGCCTCGGGGGGTATTCCAGCATCTGGTGCCCTGCTACTTGATCAAATCCAGCCCCTGGAGCGCCCCTGGCAAAGTTGTTCGCTCGCCTGTCCATAATGAACTTTGGAAGAGAAAATTAAATACAGTATTAATGAATTCAGGAGTTTCCACAAGGACTGAGCAGTTTTTCATAGAATCATAATCATAGAATCATTTAGGTTGGAAAAGACGTTTAAGATTACAGGGTCCAACCATTAACCCAGCACTGCCAAGCCCACCACTACACCATGTCCCTAAGCCCCATGTCCACATGGCTTTTAAATACCCCCAGGGATGGTGACTCCACCACTTCCCTGGGCAGCCTGTTCCAATGCTGGACAGCCCTTTCAGTTAAGACATTTTTCCTAATATCCAGTCTAAACCTCCCCTGGCACAACTTGAGGCCATTTCCTCTCGTCCTATCACTCGTTACCTGGGAGAAGAGACCGACCCCACCTCTCTACACCCTCCTGTCAGGCAGTTGTAGAGAGCAGTAAGGTCTCCCCTCAGCCACTGGATTTAACTCCATTCACCACAACTCTTTGGGCCCGGCCATCCAGCCAGTTTTTTACCCAGCGAAGCGTATGCCCGTCCAAGCCATGAGCAGCCAGTTTCTCCAGGAGAATACTGTGCGAAACGGTGACAAAGGCTTTACTGAAGTCTAGGTAGACAACATCCACAGCCTTTCCCTGGTCCACTAAGCGGGTCACCTTGTCATAGCAAGAGACCAGGTTGGTCAAGCAGGACCCGCCTTTCCTAAACCCATGCTGACTGGGCCTGATCACCTGCTTGTCCTGGACGTGCTGCATGATGGCACTCAAGATGATCTGCTCCGTAACCTTCCCCGGCACCGAGGTCAGGCTGACAGGCCTGTAGTTCCCTGGATCCTCCTTCTGGCCCTTCTTGTAGATGGGCATCACGTTTGCCAACCTGCAGTCAACTGGGACCTCCCCGGTTAGGCAGGGCTGCTGATAAAGGATTGAAAGTGGCTTGGTGAGCACTTCCGCCAGCTCCCTCAGTACTCGGGTGGATCCCATCCGGCTCCATAGACTTGTGTGTGTCTAAGTGTTGTAGCAGGTCACTAACCGTTTCCCCTTGGATTATGGGGGCTTCATTCTGCTCCCCATCTCTGTCTTCCAGCTCAGGGGGCTGGGTACCTGGAGGACAACCGGTCTTACTATTAAAGACTGAGGCAAAGAGAGCATTAAGTACCTCAGCCTTTTCCTCATCCTTTGTCACTATGTTCCCCCCCGTGTCCAATAGATGATGGAGATTCTCCTTAGCCCTCCTTTTGTTGCTAGTGTATTTCTAGAAACATATTTTATTGTCTTTTACAGCAGTAGCCAGATTAAGTTCTAGTTGGGCTTTGGCCCTTCTAATTTTCTCCCTGCATAACCTCACGACATCTTTGTAGTCCTCCTGCGTTGCCTGCTGTTTTCAGTGCCTGCTGTTTGTTTCACAAGGAACTTTAATGCTGACTCAGTAATCTCTCTGGTGTCCACTGTGATTTGGACCTCAGCCCGAGAGCACGTGATCCCTTCCCCCCCGTGCTGGCTCCAAGTAGAGAACTTCCCACCTTCCCTTCTGCCCCCCCGGCTGTAGTTATTTCCCACCTGGCTTTAAGGTTTTCATGTCAGCTGTGAAGTCTTTTGATTGTACTTCCATCGGTGATCATGCCAAATGTTTCCTCTGGTTGGAGTGTAGCAGCGGAGTGGCGCAAGGCGTGAACTTGAGGAAGCACGGTAGCTCTCCCTAGCCCTTTCCCAGTATCTTGCTGGTGGTGGGGCTCCATGAGGCCCTGCACCGCCGTATCCCGGTAACGTGCCAGGATAAGTTGCCCTTTTGGTCACTTGTACTCTGCCATCATGGGAGACAAAAGCCAGAGCCGTATCCCTCTGGAAGCTGAAGTGATGAGCTGAGCGGCCCTAACAGTGCTCTAGTTCTGTGCTTTGTACGTTTGTGTCAAATTCGGTCCATTTAATATCACAGAAGATGTTTAATTTTCAAAGTGCTTCACTTCTGCTTCAGAGAAGTGCAGTGTCATGCTGCAAAGCACCTTGGACAGGAGGAGAGGTCTGTGCTGCTAATTACAGAGCAGCAAGCTCTTGGCATTTGAAATTGCAAAGGTGTCAGTGGGCTGCTCAGAAGTATATGATCTGGTAATTTTTTAAAAAAAAAAAAAAGCAAGCAGTAGTGAAATGGCTACGAGTGTTAAAGGAAAAGGTGACGTGCTACTACGCGCAGTGCTGCGAGTTGTTTGCGGAGTCAGGCAGAGAACAGCCCCTCTCGTTCTCTCTCTCCGAGCAGTCTGCAGACACCACAGCATCCATGCTCACCCAGGGCTGATAGCTTGAAAGCTGACTACCGAGAGCTGTGGAGGGATAACATGGTGCAGAGAGAGCGAGCAAGAAAATGTCTGTTGAAGTTCAGAGCTAACAAATGCAAATCGTGCCTATAGTGAAGAATAGCCCAAATGATACGTACGCAGCAATGGGAGTCAATTAGCTATTGGCATTCAGATAGTAGATCTTGGAGTAGCAGTTTCTCTGTAGCATTGTCAATTATAATTATAAATAAAGAGATAACCAGCAATACTCCCTGTAAAATCAGTGCAGTGCTCCAGAACTGGTCAACCCCACCCCAGCTGACGGAAAGTTAGGAATTACTAGGGAAGCCCTTAAGACCAGAACAAAACCCATCAACGTGCGTAGTGTAAATCCATGACGTGCCTCATCTGACAGCTTAAGCCCCCCTCTCCCTGCGGCATACAGCTGCGCTGGCGGAGTGCAGGGAGGGTATCGGGGGTGATCAGAAGCCTTCAGTAGCATCTGCAGAAGGAGATACCCTTGTGCAGTTTAAGACTTACCCGTTTGGGAAATAAATGGTGTGACAGCAGTCTGTAATTTCGTGAATAGTTTGGAGAAAGGCTGCTTACTAATCCTCTAATATGGGAACCTGGAGGTGCTCAAAGAAATATTGGCTCCAGCCTTACGACAGAGGAGAGCACTTTTTTGTGCAGTGTGGTGTTAAACTGCAGAATTTATTGCTGCAGGACACTGTGGAGGCCAAGAATGTGAACGGATTTTAAAAAAGGAGTAGGTTCACTTATGGAAGACAGGCTTGTCAGAGTCTGTTAGGCAGTACAACCGCTGCAGTCTCCGGCTCCGGAAAACCCCCTGGACTGTCAGCAGCTGGAAGCCGAGTGTGCTGTTCCTCGCAGCCCTTCTCAGGCAGCTGCCGTCACCTATGGGTCCTGGGGACGGGGTGGTGGGTGCCTAAGCCTTTGGCTGGGTTCAGGAGGGCTAAGCTGGCGTTGCCCATGGCTCCTCCTTTGGATCTGGAACCGGGTTCTCTGTTTCAGCCAGCCAGCAAGCCCCCAAAAGAATTTGCCTGATTTCCATGTCTGTTGTTTTCAGTCCAAGACAGGAATATGAGAAACGAGAACGATTTGGTCCTTTGTGCTGCACTTCATGTGCAAAAGGAGGAGGGAGAGAGAGAGAGAGTGTCGCGCAGGGCAAGGTGAGGCAGCGCGTGGTGAGCTCTTTGGTTTGCCTGGGCTCTAACTCCTGAGTTTGGCTTAGCTTCGGTCTCGCAGAGAGCGTTTTGGACGGCAGCCTTTGCTCCGAGCTCTCGCAGCTGATGGATGGCTATTGACGCCTCCGCAGCGAGCCTGTGCTAGTCACTCTGCTTTCCTGCAGGCTTCTTGAGAGTGATGTGTCAGGGTGGGGATTCCTTCCCAAGAGGCCACCGAGTGCTTTACAGTTCAGGCTTTCTTCTCTATATGGCTCTTGAGTGGATCTAGGGAATTCTTAATCCTTCTGCCTTTAAGGACAAGCTTTCTCAGCTGCAGCAGTAAATTAGAATTGCAGTTGCCAGTCCCTGTATAAGTATCTGATCCTGAAATGTTCCTCGGAGTGGGGCTCATTCAGTGAGGGTTTAGAAAAATCACATCAGCCTGTAATAACCTCCCAGACGCTTTCTTGCCTTTCTGTGACAAGGCATTTTAGCTGTTTGAGTGGTGTTAATACAGCAAAGCGCGTCACAGCACTTCAATGGAAAGAGGATTCAGGCAGCAGACAAAGGGATTTCCTGAACTCCAGGACTCTGACGGGACTCCTCCTCCAGGAAAACAGCTTGTCGGCGAGGAGCAGGGGGGAGATGAGCAAGCAGCGTGATGCAGCTTGGCAAGGTGGTTGCGTTTCTCCTGGATCTCTTCTTCCTGGCAACCCGGTGCTAGTGCGTGGCTGCGAGTTTGTTCTGTGGGCAGCACGCTGAGCTCTGGGTGCGAGCCGGCTGAGAGAGCTCTCTGGCTGCTTTTCCATGTTCAAGAGCTAGGGAAGCACGTGCTGCTGCTGCTTCCTTCACACCAGCAACACCACTGATGCCACTGAAAGCCTGTGACCCCTGCAAACCAATGGCGCGCGTCCTGCTCTGCAGCACTAATGAACATGCCCGGCGTGGCGGGGCATCGGTATGCACAGCAGGACGGTGGCACTGCCGGGCTCTGCAGTTAAGTGCTCTAACGGCCCTGCTCTTCTCTCCGATTGCCCACCAGAGGGTTGGAAATGAGATGGGCAAGGGCATGTGAGATGGTAATGAGGCAAAAGAAGCAAAAAGTCTTGTGCTGAGGAGAAAACCGAGACAGGCGACAGCTGGCGCGTGGGGGGGTGCTGTGTCTGTGTCATCCCTTTGTGCAGAAGACAGGGGTGGTGTAAAGGGCCCCCCACTCAAGGACTGCTGAGCTGTGGGCTCTGAATCCAGAAAGTCCTCCCGTAGTGGAGCTGCCAGGAGTGAACCTGCAGCACGGGAGCGGGCGGCAGGGCAGAGCACCCTCCCCAAGGGCGTGCTCTGGTCCTGGGGGATGCCTTAATCAGTGTAACCTGGCCAGGAGGGCAGTAAATGGGCACTGTGAGTGCTCTGTGCTGGGCAGCTGCTGCTTTTCCCTCTGCTGTCCTTGCTAGAGAAGGAAGAGGCTGGCTGCTCTTCTGCCTTTTCTTCAGACCCTTGTCACCAGCGTGTCTGCTCACCTCGTGTGCTGCGTGCAGCACTACCTTCCTTCCCTGTGCTGGGAAATCAAGCAGGGATTATGTATCACTTTTAATGAATATAGTACACTTGTTCTGTGCTCTGTGTATATATTAGCAATGGAACTCCCCCACACACACACCCTAGGAGAGAGGGAAAAAAAAAAGGCTTTACTGTGGCCTCTCCTGCAGCAAGAAATGCCCCAATGTCTAAGGAGCAGACAGTGCCTTCTCTTGGGGTCTTCCTCCCAGGCCTTTTGGTCCTTTCAGGTGCCCTGCGAGAAAGCAATGCAGAAGTCGTCGTGCAGGAGCCTGGCTCCTGTGTGGCTGGGGAGGCACGTGTGCTCTGGGTGACCAGGGTCCCCAAGGCTTCGGGGGTTTGTTGTTTCTTGTATCTAGTAGTACAGTGTGTGTGAAAACAAGACCAGGCTATTGTCCTTCAGGATGATATTGAGCCTGCAGGTGACCAGATGTCGTGGAGGTGGTTTTCATACATACTGCTCTGCAGTGCTCAAGATGGTGAGGAATTCAGGAGCCTCCTAAATTTTATCGGTGTAATTATATATTAAAAAAACCCCACAACACCATGTCTGCAAAGGCATGTCTATCTCATAGTTAACTTCTCCCAGCTTTCTCTGTGAGTGTTTTGCCAAATAGCAGGTCCTCTTGCTGCTGGTGGCATGGATGGACACGGTGGAAGGTGGGTAGGGCTGTTAGGTGCACATAGTTCTTACTTCCATTTCTGTCATCCAGCCGTTTCATCCCGTTGCCTGCAGGTGTCAATTGTACTAGAGAGATGTGATCCTTCCAAAATCTTGACATGTGAGAGATCCAGCAGCAGGAATACAATTGCCTGCAACTCTTTTTGGGTACACCTTCTGAAGAGTTTCTTATGTTCATGTCCTCCTGTCTCCTCCAGGCAGCACAGGAGCATTTCATGAGCACTGCCTCTGCACAGACGGGAGGAGTTCTGGTCCTTCCCAGGCTCTGTGCCCTCTGCATGCCCTTCCCTTGGCAGGAGATGTCTGAGGACCAGGAGATCTGCAGGGTGCAGATGGACTAGAATTACGTGGTCATCCAGCGATGTCTGTGTTGGCTGTTAAAACTTTTATGTGCTGACAAGAGATTTCAGTGACCTTTAGTCCTTCTCATCTGAGCAACCCCTTGGTAATTCTGTGTCTGCCGATCGTACGTCCGTCGCTGTCTCCTGAGTCTATCTGAAGTCTGTACTTTGGGGGAGATGTTAGCGAATTAGAAGAAGTGTAGAGGAGATCTTAGGAAAGGGATCTGACTCTGGAAAGCTTACATGACAGCTTTACGGAAGGAGGCAGCTTATAGAAGGGACTCTAATGTAGCGCAGAAGGAAACAGGATGGTAGAAGCTGAAATAAAAACTTCAGACTACAAGATCCGAGTGTTGTGGGGTGGTTTGTTTTTTGGGGGGTTTTTTGGGGTTTTTTCTTTGTGGTGTTTTTTTTATTATTATTTTTATTTTTAAATCTTGGGGCTATTTAACCACTGGAGTAACTTACCAAGGGCTGAAGTGGGTTCCCTGCCTTAGGCATCAGACGCTCTGGCCCTAGAGTCAGTGAATTGTTGGGGCACTGAAGGCAGGATATGGTGGATTTACCATCCCCTGAAGTTAAAGATTTGGTGTTTCTTTCTAAAACACTTGTTCTAATACAGACAGAGTAATGGCAGGACGCAGAGATTCTGATATTTGGCAAAGCAAGATTAATACAGCAGTTTCCTCCATCCTCAAAAACCACCAACTCACAAAGCCCCGTATCCTTGAGCGTGCTGGATTTGGCTTGCTACGTGACCTGCCTGAGCAGAGTGCCCATGGCTGTGGGAGCTTCCTGGGGATGAGGGGAACTGACTGGATGAAACACAGGGCTCTTCCAGGCAGTAGCTGTTTGTGAAGTCCCTACTGGGACCTGCAGCCTGAAGACCCAGGCCCACGTGTGTCCTGAAACTGTCAGTGGGCAGTGGAGGGAGATGGAGGAAGAGACAAGCATTTGGATTTTGCAGCTGAAACTTTGAGACCCCAGTGGTGAAGTCGAGGACAGTGACCCTGGTGTGCCCACCAGCTGAGAGCTGTCACTGGGAGCTTCTCTCCAACCCTCTCTGAGCAGTGGAAGCTGGGGTCAGCACAAAATCCTGTCCAAGCTTGGCTCTGATTTCCTGCTGACTGGTGGTTAATTTCCAGTGGCTCGTCTTATTTGGATTGAGCTTAGTGTAGATGTTGAAATCCTTTACCTGTGTTTCTTCCTACTTATGGGTCGGTGAGAGGTTGTGTAGCAGGGAGAGCAAAGGCAGCCAGGATGGGATTGCTGGAGTTGTGCTGCTAGTCCCTGTTCAGAAGCTGTCAGAAACTTTATATGTAGTGAAGCCCACAGACTCAATGCTGTTTGTCATCTGTTTATCTCACTGTAAACAGCATTGGCTATTGAGGCTTGGTTTCTGGT
Organism: Ciconia boyciana; assembly: GCF_034638445.1. Classification (NCBI taxonomy): domain Eukaryota; kingdom Metazoa; phylum Chordata; class Aves; order Ciconiiformes; family Ciconiidae; genus Ciconia; species Ciconia boyciana. The sequence continues at coordinate 608,730 of NC_132934.1, forward strand.
TTGTGCAGATAGGATGGTTTCAAAACGGAGAGGCACCCACAGCCATTATTGTGCCACCTTTTCTGGCCTCGGTTCTCTCTGAATGAGCGGTCAGCGGCAGTGGGTACATGCCTGCCCTCCTGGAGGCGAACTGTCCCTGTTACCAAATGCCATAGATAGGACATCTGCCTGGTCCCTGGCGGAGCTGACACGCGTGCTGCGCTGAGACCTTGAGCCAGCTCCTGGACATGTGTCAGTGAGGACGTTCCTGCAGCTGCCTGCACGAGACAGAAGTCACGAGCATATAAAAACTTCGGCTTCAGGTACAAACCAGCTCTTCTGACAGATTTGGGAAGAGACTCCCCCCAACCCCCATCCCCCTCCCCAAGGCAAGTGATTCTCTTCCAGTCTGTTAGAAGGAACCTTGCTCCTTCCCCTAAACATCTGCCTCTTTCTCCTCTCACAGACAGGAGAGCAGCTTAGATGAAGTCCTGCTCAGGCAGCTGCATGATGCCCGTGTTCCTCCTCGCTTGCCAGCATCCTGTGCAGCGTGTTGTGGTGCTGTCGACTGCAAGCAGTGATCTCCGCTTCCAACGGCGCTGCCTCTGCAGAGAGGATCAGCCCGTGGAAGCTTTGGCTCGTGCCTGGGATGCTTCACCTGCTCCTCCCGCCCGTTCCCAGCCTGCCAGCACTCCTGCTGTCGGCGCGTGTGGTTGCACGGCAGGCTGTCGGGGTGCACACGGGCACTGTGCAGACTGTCCACAGGTGGGGTTGATGTTCAGTGGCTGGGGCCCAGCTGCTCCTCCCGTTACTTTAGGTACCAAGCTGAATCACCTGGCTCTGACTGTGCCCCCAAGCTGGGGGGAGAGGGGAGGTGCCGGAGCATACGATGGTGTGTGGGCTCGGCTGCCCTTTGTCTCTCTCCATGCGCTGCACTGGCACCGCAGCTCCTCGCTACAGCTCATCACCTAACGCTTGCTCCGGTGGGTGCTTCAGTTAGGTAACCGCATTAGCCAAGATAAACGCAGGCTTTAGAGGGGCTGAGCTGGCCTTTTTGGGACCGACGTGATGGGTGGACAAGTGAGAGTTTGGGCCAGTGTGAATCGGAGCATACCACGTTGGGTCGAGGCTGCCCTGTGGTCCCGGTGGGGTGTGTTCACAGCAGCGGGAATTTCTGAGATTTAGGAATTGCAGATTGTCATATTGGTACCTCACCACTAGCAGAGGTGGAAATGGGCTATTTTCTGGATTTCCTGTTTGCTGCTTTTAGTACTGTTTCTGGCCAGGGATTGTTGACTAGTTTCCACTTTATCCTTTTGAGGCAGATGCTTCTGTAGCCTTCAGCTCATCCTTGGACATGAACTTTTTGATTGGTCTGCCCAGATCCAAAGACCATCAGATATGACTGCTGTTGCGTTATCGTCTGTTGCTGGCAGGTTGGAGGAAGAGGGAATGAGTGTGGGGTGTGTGCGTATTGTATATTATGCAAGATGCACAGCACTTTGCCCTTTTCTTTTCCTTCTTTTTATTTACCTGGAATGCCTTCATAGTCATTCCTCTGTAATGGAAAAAAGAAAAAGCAAGGAGGGGAAGCATTACAACCAGCCGTCTCTGCACTGCTGCGTCACTCCCAGTGTTGTTCTCGCTGTGCCTCTGAGGCTCAGGCAATCCCCAGCTGCTGCTTTTTATCGTGGGTGATCTCTGAGCCCACCTGCTCGCAGGTACCACCGTACCTCACCGTCTGTCCAGCACATTAACAGCTCGTTATTATGGGAGTGGATCTTTTGCTATCTGATTACCAACTTTGTGTCCTAATGAGGGCTCCTTAAAATCAACCTGTTCTGTGCTTTGCACACATATTGACATCTTGGGTACAGAAAGTGCTAGATACGCCTGCTGTCTATTCCCTTTTTTGCACACACATGTGAATCCTCCACCTGCGCTCCTCTTGGCACGTGTTGAACAACTGCTGTGCCAGAGCTGCCTGGGGTGCTTGCTGCTCAGATCTGTGCTTGCTGACACAGGATACCCCAGCGGTGCCTGTGACCTGCAGCTGGATCTAGATGTGTCTGAGGAGCCCACCCATACTTTCCTAAAAGCCTTTCCATGTTGTGAGGCAGATGCTGATGAGCACAGGGGAAGAAGAGATGGAGTGGAAGTGTTGCAGGCTGAACTGTGCATACTTCTGGCATGAGAAGTGAAGAGCATCAATGGGACCGGTTTTCAGTTCAAACTAGCTTTCTTTGGGGCACTTTCAGAATGCCAGAGGAGTGGAGTCTGGGCTTCTTCCTCCCTTTCTCTGTCTCGATGCGGTCGGCCATGCAGGGAATGGGTGAGGAGCTGTGAAGAATCCGATTGAAGTATGCAGCACCAGGAGAACTCCCAAAGGTTTGCCCAGGTCTGTTATGCCACCTTGAAACAAAAGGGGGCTGAACACATACAAACAAGAAGATTTAGAGCCAGGACAGGAAACCGAGCTTGTGGCGAGGTGCCAGTTGCACCCAGGAACAGGGAGAAGTGTCTCTGTGGGAGCCTTAGGTCAGTCCTGGTGGGATCTCTTTGGGGGGTGAAGGAGTTTCTCTGCAGACCAAGGAAAGGGATGGATGGATGTGAGCAGGCTGGAAAGGCTGGGTGTGTTGGTGCTCTGTGGAGGGAGGGGAGGGAGTGAGTTGGTACTAGCTGCAGTGGAGATTGCGATGGCGGTTGCTGTTACTGGTGGTGCTTCCTCGGACCGGTTCTCTCCGACCTGCTTTCATCCAAAGTTTGCCCTTTCAGCTGGAGGCTCTGTTCTCCTGTGAGCACGCGTATCAGGGAGCCTTGGAGAAGCACAGGAGGGGGAGTGTGTGTTGCCTGTCTGTGCCCGTAAGGCACCACATGCCCAGGGCTCTTCCTCCCAGGCATGCAGGGGAGAACGGCCACATCAAGAGCAGGCTCCTCCGGCAGTGCTGTATGCTCCTCCTTTGCTGGAAACTTGGAATACTTCCTAAAAAGTCTCCTCCAGCGGGTTCCTGTTTGTGGCTTTTGGAGGGACAGCCAGCCCATGGTCGGTTTGGCCCGTGCAGGGGTCCAGCAGCAGGAACGCAGCTGCCTGCAATCCTCCTTCCATTCACCAGCGCTCATGGTCAGCGCTTCCGGCACCGGGGCAGCGCCTGCTTGAACTCGTGCGTGATGTGCTGCAGCTACAAGCCACCCGTTCATGAGGGACCAGAAGCTGCAGAACATCTTTACCAGAAGCCTGTTAGTCCTTGGCGTGATCCTGCCTGCTGGGAATGGGAATAGGAGCAGCCCCGTCAGCCTGTCCTCAGCAGTGGCCAGCACCAGGTGCCTGGGGAAGAGAATGAGATTGGGAAGCGTATGAGGCTCAGAGCTCTTCATCTGTGTTCACAGTCCCTAACAGTGCTTGTTGGGGTTCTTGTAGGAATCTTGTCTCTTTGCTCTTTTAGCCCGTACAAATTTATTGCAGCTACAGCAGCTTAACTGTGCATTGTATGAAAGCCATTTCTTCTGAGGCTCTTTTGCCTGCTATCTGCTGGTTTTGTTTGATAGCCCCTAAATTTTTGGTGAAAGAAGCAGCAGGCAGGGGATCCCTGTTCATGCAGTGCTGCTCTTGACTTTGTACACTTCTGTCATAGCCCTTTGCTTCCAGGCTACATTCCTTGTCCGGGAGACATTATTTCATTGCCCTGGTCACCCTTTTCCATACCTTTCCCAGTTGTATTGTGACCTCTCCGAGCTGAGGGAGCTGACCTGCACATGGTATTTAAGATACGCTCCCTTTTCCGATCATCCCTAACACTTTAGTTAGGTTTCTGCTGCTGTCGGTCACTGGGCTGTTCTCACACAAAGATCTAAATCAAAACCTCATTCCTGAGGGGCAACAGGTCAGAGCCCAGCATCATACATGCAGTATTAGTTACTTCTGCTCACACACAGCCAGGGCACATTTCCCTGTATTCGATTTGACCCGTCGCTTTCTCGCCCCTTTGCTCGGTGTCACACACTGTAAGCGTTGGGAGCGATGTCGTGGTCCGGCTCCTCTCCCCTGGAGCGCTTCCAGCCAGGCACCTTCCCGGGCGGGCTGGTGAGCGCAGGCGCCTTCAGGCCTTCCTGAGCAGCTGAACCCCGGCCTGTCCTGAGCGGACGGGATCCTCCCCGTGCTCCCAGCCGTTGGCAGCAGCCAGCGTCCTGCAAGGGGCCGCCCGCGTCGCGGAGGGGTTGTGGGCCCAGACAGGTCTTCATGGCAGGTTTTTGTGTAAGCTCTTGCTTTTCCCCAGCAGCACGGTGTTACCATGCACTACCAGACTCCCGTAGGGAAGCTCTGAGCCTGAGGGTGAAATCGAAGGTGCAAGGGGCTCTGCCGCACGTCTCCCCGAGTGCCAGCCTGCAGGGGTGGTACCCCCGACTGGCTGCAGGGCTGCATGAATATTCACGGCATGAGCGTGCATGTGGGAGGGATGTCTGGGAGAACGCCTGCTACGGCTCCCGTCATCGCTGAAGACTGGGTGTACTCTGTCTTCATGCTGCTCTGTTGTTCCCATGCGCGCTTTTGCAAGGCCCGAGAAGGAAGAGCATGGTCACATGTGTTGCCTCAGGTTTCCCTATACCATGGCTGCGGCAGGAGCTGGAATTGGGGGAACCTCCCCTTTATCCTGGTGCGTGCAAATGGCAGATTTTGACAGTGAGCCATGCCGGTTTGTCTGGTGCAGCAGAGCAGCCTGAGCCCTTCCAGTGGCCCACACGTGCTGGCTGGCAGGAACATGCCCTCGGGACAGGTCTTTGGCTGCCAGTCCTGCGGCCCCTGCCTTGCTGGGGCTGACCCCAGGAAGTTGGGATACCTCAGGGGTAAAGAGATCTCAGCCCCCTGCGACAGAAAACTGTTGTAACAGAAGTTGCTGAGGGTGCGTGCACTGGGATGCTGGGCACAGTGACTTGTGCAGTGGTTCATCTGAGTTTTTGAGGGCAGACTTGGCTTTAGGGAAGACTTGACAGGCCCAGTGTCCTGAGACGTCTCCCTGAAGACTGCTTGTCAGACCGGCTGCTAATGCTGGGGGAGCTGCTGGGGCCGGGGCTCTGCAGCGCTGGGCTGTCTGAAATCCCGAGCAGCGGATGTGTGCTCCAGTTGGTCTGCGACGGCCGTGGAAGGGACACGGGGCCTGGGTCCCTGGGGAATCCACTCACGGTGTGGAAATACTGCTGCTGTGAGCAGCCTAGGTGGGACTGATGTCCCCAGCAGGTAGGGAAGGGGAAGGGGAGAGGAGGGGAGTAAGCGTGGACAGCGGAAGAGAACCACGGCAGTCGCCTTTCAGCTCTGGCCATCTGCGTCAGGGCCACCCTGCTCAAGCTTCGCGTATGACGTTTTGAATCTGCTTACTGGGTACCAGATCCTGAAGCTCTGCTTAGGCTGAAAAGTCCTCATTAACATTTTGGGAATACGTTAATTCCCTTCCTTTCCTATTCCAACCTGCTGACTTTGATTGGCACTATTTTTTACAATAAATGCTTAATTAAAGGCATAATGACTGTATAATGATTGTATTAAAAGCAAGATGATTATAAAAATCAGCTTAGCAGCTGGAGGCTGCAGGGCTGGAATAGCTCAGAGCAGAAATAAGCGTGGCGGTGCTGTGGAGGCTGTGCTCACAAGTTGATTATATGCAGCATCTCTGTTGCCGTTGCACTCACGGACCCCCAGCCCGCAGCCCCCTCGTTCTGAGTGCTGTACAGGGATTCACTGCAGAAATACCTTCTGCCTTAAGGAATTTCAGCCTAAACCAGCAGTAGGTGGGGGAAAGGCAGATGTGCCGTTGCTGCCTACTACCAGGATGACTGCAGATGAGGGGCAGAGCTGTGGCATGAAGGAAGCTACAAAATGTAATGCATTTTTGCATCGGCACCGGCTACAGCCTCAGGTCTCTGCTGGGCGCCGAGTCCCACAGAGGCGAGCCAAGGTCAAGGTCTGGGTCCTTATCTGCAGGGTGCACAGCAGTCCGGTCCAGCACAAGGAGCCTGAAGCTCTGGGCTAAGGCCATGACTGACGCATTGCTCCTCGGGCACAGCGGCACCATCCCCAGCCAGGGTGAGACATGCTGGTTTAGGGCCAGCTTGCTGAGAGCTTGCCACGTTCCCCTCCTAGCCTCCCTGCCTCCTGCTCCAAGCACCGCCACTCCTCACTGGGCCACCTCTGCTAGCGTGCACACACGGTCGGTGTGCGACCAAACCAGGTCCTTCTCTACCCAGTCACCAGCTCACTCCCTGCTCACGCAGATCTCGTCCCTGAGGAGTGGTGGGCATGAAACGTGACAGTTGGGTGCATTGGCCAGCCTTTGTTGTGTGTCCTTAAAGCACTGATGAGCATGACATGAAACTTGAATAGAGCAGAAATGACCCAGGAGAGGGAGCATGACAAACCCCTGCAGAGCCTGTGGCTTGTCCTCTGTTGGACCATGTGCTGTGCTGCAGGACTCTGCGGGGCCAAGGGCGGTGTGTTCTGGTCTTAGAGCTTCTGTATGGGCTCCTGCCCTTCCCTTCTAATGGCACTCAGGTGGATCCCATCTGCTCCTGGAGACTTTTCAGGTCCCCAGGCCTTGAGCTTAATTGCTTTTACCTGCCTGCATCTGAAGGTGCCAGGAAAGTTGCAATGTAGTCGGTGACAGATGGCGCAGGCAAAGGTGGTCTGAGCTTTCTCTCTGCCATGCCAGTTCCCTCTTTGTGCCCATTCTTCAGGTCGTGTCCCCATTCATCCATAATGATCTCATTTCCTCCACTGCTATATTTGAGCTCTGTGCCACCTCAGATCTCACTTGGACCCAGCTGTGCCTCTGTTCCTCTGCGGTAGCTGGAGCCCCAAACTTAACAAGATACAGAAGAGGTAATTTAGAAAGTGCCCCTCACCCCAGACTGTTACTTGTGCCGTGCCTGGGTCAGGGTAGTCTGTGTGCAGAGCTGAAGGTTGCAAGTTTAATAAAGCATAAACACTTAATATGATGTTCAAGGGCGTTTTTAAAAAAAGTTGCAAGCTATTTAAGTGTGCACTGATGAAGCAATGGTAGGAACAGCTGTTGAGAGAAGTCCTTTTTGTCTAGAGCTGTGTGCCTGTAAAATAGGCTACATCCATCAAAATGCAGGTTACGTGTTTGTAGCAGATGTTCTGGTGGTCCTAGGTGGGAAGCACTGTGTCTCTGGCTGGAAGCGTTCAAGCACAGGCTGTGCCTGTGGGCAGGAGCTGCGAGGAGGGACTGGACACTGTTGCTCAGTCGTTATCAGCACTGCTGTGCTTCGCCGCTGCACAGGGGACACTGCAAGTCTGCAGGGCTGCTCTGCTTGGAGGGTGCCCCTTTCATGGCCTCCTAGACCGAGGGAGGTGCAGAGCTGCCAACACGAACCTGTGCCTGGACTGCCCGTTGTGAAAGGCTGTGGGGAACCCGTATGTGCAAACCTCTGCCAGACCCATCAAGGCTTGTTTGGTTTGTGTTCTTCTGAACGGGGCTTAACAGTGTGCTGGTCCCCTGCCTGCACTGGTGGGCCTGAGCTCCTGGGAACAGGAAGAGTGGTGATTTCTGCTCCTCAGGCAGACAGCGTAGTCCCCAGCAAAGGTAGCACTTCTCTTTTTATGGACAGAGTTGGTCCAAGCTTGCAGAAGAAACTCGTGCAGCAAGAACCCAGCGCAACCTTACGGTCCTCAGCCTCAAGCCCAGCTGCATGTACCGCCAGGGCAGGCGGCTGCTGCAGTGTTACTCAGCTGATTCTTTGGACCACTGTAAAATTGAATTCTCCCCAAGATTTCTTCAGGAACAATGAGAAAACACTCCCCCTCCCCCCCCCTTCTTTTGTTTCTAATACAGCAATGAAGGTTTTCCTTCCTTTTCATCCTTCTCAGTTTTAAAAATTGTTTAGACGTAAGATACCATGAGTGCAAAATAGTAGGATACCAAAAAAGTCACGTCCATCATCTTGGCCTCTTCTTGTATAGGAAGCAGATAAAAGCGCCCTGTCCTCAGAGTTAGCTTTAGTTTGGGGGTCTTTTTTATCCCTTCCTCTTGGGATGATTTGCATTTTCTGCCTGACTTGGAAGTCTATGATCTGGCATGCTGAATTGCTGCCAAAGTTGCTTGGCTTTAACACCAGTTCTGCTGGCTTTGCTATTTTGAAGATGCTTCAAGAGCAGCCTTTCCTCAGGAGCCACGCACTTGACCAGGTAGTCGTCTCTGCTTGTTCAGTTCAACATGGCAGACTGCAGCCTGGACTCATGCCAGCACATGCAGCTGCAGTATTCACTTTATTCATCCACTGATAACTATAAATCATACCAACAATTTCATGGGATCACTGGCGGCTGCAGTTTGAGCAAGCCAAGGTAAAGGCTGTAAGTTGTCAGGCATTTGATACACTACACGGAGACTTTCTGTGCCCAGGACTAAAAGCATCTTACAACCTGCCCTGGTGCGATGGTAGTTTTCAACTCTTAAAATTCTTAGTGAGAAAATTCAAAAGGGGATTTTGGGTCTCTTCTGTATGGTCTGAATATTTGTACTCTCACTTGCTATCTTAGCCCCTACTGTGATTCAAGGAAAGAGAAGTTTGAAGAGACAGGAATTCTTCAGTCTTTATTAATTTGTCTTCTGTATTTGAGGGGGAACCATTATTCTGCTGCAAGAGTAAACTTGCATGGTAGATTTTGAAGCTCTCCTTTAACTGATCATTTTCACTGATGGGTTTTTGGTCAAGATCTCCACTAGCCACCAAGATTAATCTGCCCTGGTCATAGAGATCACTTGCAAACTCAACAGAGGTGAATAAGTGACTAGAGAGCCCACCAGTTTCCTTTCTACCTATGTGGAGAGCCGACGTTCTCATGGCAGGACGTCTGAAGACTCTTCCCTTCTGAGCTAACACTTCGTGTGTTGGATTTCTTTCTGGAGTAATTTGTTTTAATATTGTAAAGAAAACATGTAACCTTTGAGTGAGAGAAATCCACTTACTTTGCTTTGAGGCTATTTTTTATCACCATGAAGTAATATAGGTAGGGGAGGTAGCTGTAGCTGAAGAATGCCAAATGGCCCTCGCAGAGGAGCAGTCACACGAAGCCTGTTTGGATGGGAATGACTGGAGGCTGTTGTAGGAAGCTTCACGTGCACTTACGTCCTGGTGTAACCTAGCATTGGCCCAGCTAACCAGGTGCAGGTGCTCCTGCATTGGAGCTGCTGAATTGTTGGTGTGGTAAACTGCTCTGAACACCAAGTGTAGGACACCCCGAGGGGAGGTGGCGAGGAAGAGTCTGGCTGTGGAAAGCGGGTTAGGTCGAGGCAAGACTTGGGTAGAAGTTCTCGCCCCAGTGGTGTACAGCCTCTAAGGCAGGTAACTCGTCTGCAGCAGACTTGCTAGGGTCTGTAGCAGGGAGAAGTGTGGAGTGCCTCCATTGGGGAGAATTATGCACATACGAAGGGCTGGGAGAGGGTCCAGCCTTAGGATATATGTAGAACTTCCCATTGGAGAGCAAAATGCTTTCCTTGGCGAACCAAAATTGCACTTGGGTGTGCTTCTGTTTTTGCACTGGGGTGTGCTTCTGCTCATGGGCAATGTGGGAATGGATCATTGCCCACGCATAGTTCTGTAGTGTGTTTTGAGGTCTGTGTCAATGCAGGTGTATTCAGTGGGATGGTGGATGCGTCTTTGGAGTGGAAGACGTCTGTATCCATGCCTGACTGACAGGAGGACTCCATTTCCATGTTGCATGCAGGCTCCATTTCCATGTTGCATGCAGACCCTGACTTCTCATCTGTTGTCAACAAAGGAGCAAGTGGCGTCTAATGAAGGCTTCTTCAGTGTAGCCAGCATCAAAAGCCTCCCCAGGGCATTTCACTGGAAGGTTATGAGGCTGGTTGACAATCATTTTTTCTGTTCATCTGGGGGCCCCATATGAGTCTTTCCTATTTTCCCTAATTTCTTTAACTGCCAACTTGTCTCTCCCTTGGTTTTTTATTAATAAACCCAAGTGAAATCTGTTGTTGCGATGAAAGGACCCTGCAACATCTGCCAGACAGATTGTATGCAGTCAGTTTATTAATTTGATGGGGCATTTAAAATCAGCTTTTATAATTGCATTTTAATTTCATAACAAATAAAGCAGCTGGGCAGAGTAAAAAGTTGGGCTACTGTGGCATATACTGGGGGCTCACTGACTCTAGAAATGCCTTGTGTTTTACAGCTTGACCCATCAAGGATCTGTGAACTTCATCAGATAATGGGGTTTGAGAGTCTCCCAGTTCTGGGAGTTAGGAAGACTGTAGCCTCGTTGTGCTGATACTAGAGACTGTACCTTCCCAGGTCTAATGTCCCCAAGACCTGCGTGGCACAATAGGTGGGCTTCTTCTGGAACGAGGATACTGCTAACATTGGTTCACAAACACTCCTGGGATTTGGGTATCGAGAGTGTGAGTAATTGTGCACTTGAGGAGATGTAGCCTGTGCGTGTGGTATGTGTTCAGGCTTACCAGACTATGTGCATACCCTTGGGCAGTGTGCTCGGGTGTTGAAGTTGAGCTTGGACTTAGCAGGGCTCAGAGCAAAGGATTTAAAGCCATATGAAACTTTACAGTGCTTGGCTTACTTCCAGTTTTGATTATGTCTCAGTATAGACACAGGCAAATTAAATGGAAAGGAGGAGAAACCTTTCCTAGTGTGGGAAGACAATAATAGGAAGAAACTCAGAGCCTGATAAGTTCTGGAGCTAAGTGAAAGTCACAGCACAATGCTGCTGCTCAGAAGAGGAACTTGACCAAAAAATGGGTCAGTTGCTGATGACTTTTCAGAGCTCAGCAACAGTAATTTACAGCTGACATTGAGCAAAACTGTGCTGTCGACACGGTTCTGGCAGCTTCCCTTTTTCTAGTACGGCAGTGGCTCAGAACTGAAAAACATGAAGGTGAAGAGTGTGGTTGAGAGGCCATGTCATCTCCGTGTTACCCTCTCAGACAGATTTGGGTGCTTTGTATAATACACAGGTTACATGAGAGATTGTCCGGGACATGGAGTTGTTGTGCAAGTTGAGGCAATGTTTGCTTGTTTGCTGGGAAATTATTTTGGAATAAAAGTGCCTAGAGAGTTGTGTACGACAGAAGTACCCATTTCCTCTTGACCTGATCTTGGATTACAAGTGTGTAGTGGTGTTGTTTCCATGATGTGATGTACATCTAGTCTTGGAGTGAGGTCAAGGTACCTGTTCAACTTTTTTTCATTTTGTAGCCTTCTGGAGTTTGTCTTTGCTTGTAACACGTCTTCCAGGGACCAACTCTGCTGGGGTCGGGCTGGATATAGACTGGAACAAGATCTTAGCAATGCAGGCAAGTTTACGGCTTCAGCCACGCTTGGCAGCTGCGTATTGTAGCTAATCTGGAACTGCAAGTAATCCTGCGTGCCTGGGGATTTAGGAAGCCCTGAAGCCCTGTGGCCTATGGACAGCAGCAGTGCTATGAGCATGAGGGTCCCAGGTGATCATCTTCATGGATTACCAAGCGCTGCAGATATGCCGCTTGGAGTCATGTATGAGGTTTGAGAGAAACACGAACACTGCGTCAGCCTTTCTACCTCACCATTGAGGGCATCTTACATGGTCGGGGTGGCTTCAGGATGTCCTTTCTGTCAGAGTGGTCAGTGGAAGGTCTCTGAAACCCGAGTCTGATACCCCTCTCTGGGCATCAGCACACGTCTCAGTGCTGCTTGTTGCAAAGGTGCAGTATGATGCCTCTGGGCTTCCGAGGTGTGCCTTATCGCAAGGTTTGGAAGTCTCTGGATTCAGATTCTGTATCTGTCTCCCAAATGGCTTCCTGATAGTCATTTAATAGATAAAACAAGCAGAATGGCTTTGTCCCTTGTTTGTAGCTCGATACATAAGATGCGAATTATGATGTTTTTCTGCCCCTCAGGGGGCTGAAACGAAATTAACTTGTTATCTAGCAACTTGGCCACGACAGCTCCCAAGGACACAGAAATCCCACAAACAGGGCAGTGGGTGCGATCCAGGTGCAGTGCCTGAGCGAGGCTGACGGGGAGCTGCAGGGGGTCGGAATCGAAGGGAACGCACCGGGGTCCCGTGTCTTGCAGTCCCCGGGTCAGCGAAGGAAAGGGCAAGTCTGAACGGCGCCGGAGCGGCCTAGAGAGCGTGGTGATAAGCAGGTTTGTGTTGGAGTGTTAGGGAAGGTCACAGGGAGTAGCAGGACTGTCCTCAAACACTGCCTCTGCCACTTTGCAGAGGAATGCTGGAAAGAGCAAGGTCCCTCTTGGCACTGCTGAGGAGTCAGGATTTGACGACATCGTTAGAGCAAGCGGGAAACCTTGGCGGTGAGTTAAGTGTGAGGGACCCCAGCAGAGTTCAGTGTGGGAGTCTGAAGGGAAGATGAGCAGAGCTATGGGTAAGGATTGATATGAGGAAGCCTGTGAAAAATGAAATTAAGGGTGTTACACACTGGGAAGCAGGGCCTGCAGAGTTTTCCTTGTTGCCCTCTAGGTTGCTCTCTGTCTTCATGCATTAACTTGTCCCCAGCACAGCAGAATCTGAACTGGAAGTCACGTTCGCATACTGCAATAGCTGTGTTGGAATATCCGGGGTCCTTTCAGCTTCTCCCCTCGTCAGGGACTCCACAGTGCTGTGAGTGAGGACAGCGGTCACGCGTGCTTGGCTGTGAAATCGCTTGTTTGTTTGATTTTAATACCCTGGAATAGATGATGGGTTCAGTATATTATGACCTTCTGAGTCTGTGTCATTAGCTCAGGGGTGACAAATGGGAAGAGTTCAAATAGGACCTCCCGACGCAAGAGCTGGCCGGTACGTGGGATTAGTCAGCAACTCTGTTACACACCTATCTTGCATCTTCATCTGGGAACAGAGGTAATAAATTGAGGGATGTGTTGGAGAAAACTACTGTGGCACCGGTGTTGTAAGTGTAGAGGCCCCCAGGGTGTGCTTGTGTCTCCACCAGCTGCCACTTTACACTGCCTGCCCGGAGGAGACCTTCGCATATGGCTCATGGTGACTCCATGCCCTTGGGGGAAACCTTTCTAGGGCATATTCCCTGCAGCATGGGTCGATCCTAGTCTTCCGGCTCTCACCTCTCCTTGCAGTAATGGCTCTAGGCAGGAATAACAACCAAAACATTTTTTAAAATATACCACCGACTGCGAAGACTGAAGGGGTCTGTAGGCAGCCCAGGCTCAAGCCGAGTCTGTGCAGATGCAGGTGGCTGGGTCATGCAGCTTCTCACGAGGAAGCAAGGCTTGGGGCTGGAGCGCTCTGCGGGCTGCGCTGTGCTCCAAGCACGGTGCCGTCCTCGGGACTCGCCTCGGAGAAGCTACGAGGAAGAATATCGCAGTGCACCCCCTTTATGGGAAAACGGCTGATGCTGAAGAGAGAGCCTGGCTTCCTCAGAGCAAGATGGGGACCGTGCCTCCTGAGCAACCGCTATGGGAACTGGGCCGGTGGCTGCTGCCAGAGGGATCGCCAGCACATGCCAGAGGGATCCCTGCACTAATAGAGCAGGAGAGGGAAATTGTCTTGCGAGACAGAACAGAGGAGGAAGATTCTGCTTGAGCAGTGAATGAGATGAGGGTTGGCCTGAGCCCAGCCTCGTGAATAAATGAGCAGCTTGGTGCTAGGAGTGACATTTCTAACAGGGAGGAAACGATAACAAAGCAAAGCGGGGCAAGTCTGTATCTGAGAGACTGTGTAAGAAGGCAACTTCTGGGATTATTCCGGAAAGGAGCAGTCACAGATCAGTGAGTAGGGGACTCAAGAAAGGGAAAACCTGTGGTCGCTGTGGATTGGTTTTTGTCTTTTTCTTTTTTTTTTTCTTTTCTTTTGGTCTTGGAACCTGTGAAGCAGAGGAAAATGGGAGCTTGAAGAGGAACAGTGGTAGGAACAAACTAAAGAGTTTTGCAGTCCAGCCACCTGTGATGTCCCTAGCCCATGTGAAAGGCATGTCTTGGTAGCGTCTAGAGTCCTGTCAGGTTGGAGACCCGCATTGTGCTGTGCAACACACAGGACCAGATCCTGGACCTGCAGGTTGTAGAGTCAAACAGTAGAACAGCTGGCAGTGCAAATACGGGGTGCAAAGAGGTGGTATTAAAGAGCTGACGCTGCTGAGCTGGTTCTATACGTAGGCTTTAAGGGTTAAATGGGGTTGAAATGAGTGGGAGGAACACAGGAAAAAATGTAGTCTTTGGTCAAGACAGCTGCCTTGTCATTTGCACCTGCCTGGGGTCCATAAGCATCACTTCAGTAGGGAATTTTCCACGAGACCTGAAGGGTGCTACAGTGGATCTAGGGAGAAGTTTGCAGGGGTACAGTGGAGTGTGTAGGAGGCAGCATAAAATGGTCTGAACGACATGTTTGGAGGTGAGTAAGGGCTGCGAATGGGGTGGGGGGAAAGTAGGGTCAGGTCCATGGTAGAACAGCGGTGGAAGGTGGATCTGTGCCTCCAAGGGCAAGGTAGGAATGTCTGCATTTGGTATGAGAGTGGAGAGGGAGCCAGCGAGAGAACCCTCAGGAGTGGTTGAGAGAAAGCCAAGATGTTTTCAGCAGCTGCTGCAGGCTTTTCCTCCAGCATCCTGCAGCAGCAGGTTAAAGGATCCTTGCAGGCAAACCCAACTCGAGAATGTGGCAGTCACTTGGGCTTCTTTGTTCAGGCCATGGAGCAAACAGCAGTATAGCACGACCCTAGGAAACAGCAGTGGGACTTGACTGGCCGGGGCTGGCATCCGGAGCTGATTAGCTATGACTTCCTTCATTAAAGAAGTTTTGTCCCAGTATATCTTGTTTGTTAATCTCTTCAAAGCATATTTAAGCATTTCATGTGCGCATCCCCACATGACTTGGTATATGCCTCATTACCATGTTTATAGCTATTCAAATTACCAGTGACCTTCAGAGCTGATGGTTGTGTGTATGAGTTGCCCAGCTTGCATCAATGATTTCTAGGCCTCGGTAGACCATTTGTTTCTCTTCTCCTGTCAGCGCCAGCTTTTTCTTGACCGCTGTGGTATTGCCCACTGGCTCCAGGGCCCCTGCGGGAGAGGAGGGCTGTCACAGGCGAGTTGGGCTCACAGGGAGTTCTGAGCCTGGCGCCGAAGGAGAAGGGCCTGACTTTGCAGAAGAAAATGAAACAGGCTTTTGGAGTGACTTGTCAGGAGAGACTGCTGAGAGATGGCATCCGCATGTCAAGTCAGGCCCTGCTGAAGTCCAGCTGAATCTAAGCTGCTGCTTTGAGTGCTGTCCTTTCGGTGTGCCAGGCATGAACTGTTGTAGCTCCAGAGCTCCTTGGCACCCATCTGCTCCTCTCCCTGCCAGCCCAAAGCCCGTGCTCTCTGTACCTCATTTCAGAAGAAGTTGCGCGCTTATACAGCAAGAAAAGTTTGAATGAGCTGACTGAGGCTGAGGTACCTACCTTCCTCACCTCAGCCTTCACTGGTAAGACCAGGCTTCAGCAATCCCAGATCTCTGAGACCAGCGGGATAGTCCATGGCAAGGTAGGCATACCCTCAGTGGAGGAGGATCAGGTTAGGGAACATTTGAACAAACTGGACATGGACGAGTCCATGGGCCTGATGAGATGCACCCATGAGTGCTGAGGGAGCTGGCCGATGGCTTTGCCAGGCCACTCTCCATCATCTTTGAAAGGTCGTGGTGGTCAGGAGAGGTTTCTGATGACTGGAAAAAAGCAAATGCCACTCCTGTCTTCAGGAAGGGCAAGGAGGAGAGCGTGGGGAACCCCAGGCTGGTCAGTCTCACCTTGACCCCTGGGAAGGTGATGGAGCAACTAACCCTGGAAACCATTTCCAAACACATGAAGGGGAAGGTGGTGATGGGGAGTAGCCAGCCTGGATTTGTGAAGGGGAAATCCTGCTTAAGCATGCTGATCGCCGTCTGCAGTGAGGTGACTAGCTTGTTGGGTGAGGGGAGAGCAGTGGATGTTGTTTGTCTTGACTTGAGCAAGGTTTTAATGTTGTCTCATGTAACATCCTCAGAGACAAACTGGTGAAATACGGACAACTTTAAATTTTTCCTTTCATTAGAATAGACTCAGTTTGCTGTTACCTTAAAATCTGTGTTCAGCTTGATGAACTCAGGCTGAAACTTTAGTCCTTCCAATCCTCAAGAAGTAGCAAATCTTAAAAAGGAGTACTATGATTGAAGAGCCAAGCATAACAATACAAGAACAGAAGGCTCTGGAGAGCTGGATGAGCTCTCCTCCACGAAGGGCTGGTTTGGAAGTTGGAAATACAAAGTACTAGAAAAGGGAAATTTTCCACTGGGAAGTGTTAGCAGAGCTTCTAAAGCATGGATGAGAGCAGCGGGAAATAAGGTACGGGATTTGGGTCTATTCCAAATTGTGACAACATCATAACCTTTGGAGAGCAGGAGCATTTGCATCTCAAGAAAAGATCTAGAGAAAAGACTGAAATGAGTCTCCTGTTTGGCTTGTAAATCAGGCTTGCTTGTTTGTTTTTCCCTTGCTTCCTGTAGGACTAATGCCTAGATACAGGCAATCATGAAGTTCCTCTTCTTTGGGGAATTTGCTTTGGCTGGCATGGAGCAGTGCTTAATTTATTAATAGCTCTGGTGTTTGGATTTAGCTATGAATGACACATGGGCACTATGGTGATGGGTGCAGGGATAAATCTGATAGTGCTGTCTGCGAAGTGTTAGGAGGGAGCTGGATTGGAAAGGTAGCAGCACATGGTAGAGTGTGGATGTGTCTGTGCCTTCTGCCAGTTGGGATATCAAATACCATAGTAATTCAGGTGTTTATTTGTTAACTAATTAAAAAAAAAAAAGTCCACTCAGTTACCAGCAACAGGAATCCCAGCCTGGCAGTACGACCATGGTCCATGTGTGCTGCTGTGTGCGTAATCGCACACTTTTTTTTTCCTGAGATCAAAGTCCTGTAAATCCGCCAACTGGGAATTAAGCCTTATGTTGTATTCCCACCACTGGCACTTGTCTGCCTTACCTGGGAAGGACAGCTTTCCCTTCCAGCCCTGCGTGTTGCTTGGGGCAGGTGGTGAACACCCAGGGGCGGCAGGAGCGAGTTCCCCGGAGGTGTTGGCCCGGACGGACGTACCAAGAGCAGAAGGACTCCTGCATGGTCGGGGCTGCTGATATTTTGGACCAAGACAGGAAAAGAGGAAAAAAAACCCACATTTCCTCAGAGGTCTTTGACTTGGAAGGCACCACTGCACTAATGAAGAGAGCTAATTACACAGTGATTTGTGTAGAGATTATCAGCTGGGGCAGAAAGCAGTGCAGCTAACACGCATGAAGCCTGAACGCTGAAGGAGGTGCAGGCAGGGGCCCCGGGGGTGGTGGAGGAGAGCAGGATGACGCAGCGGTGACAGGCAGCAGTGCCATCATTTGGGCACAGCGCTCCTGCCTCCCCCCTGCCTCCCCCCTGCCTCCCCGTGCTACCATGAAGCGGAGACATCCAGGAGAGAGGAGGTGACCGTGCTGGCCTCCACGGCCCCTTATGGCCTTCAGGACAGATGCCTCACCGTGTTTCAGCTGTAGGTGGAAGTGTCTTCATGGGGAGGAAATCTGAGAGGACGGCTTTTTGGGAGTGGGCGCTCACGCTTTCAAACTGGGCATTTTTGTGCGTTCTGCAGAGTGCCCAGCCTGTTCTGAGGTGATAGGTAAAAAAGTGAGGAGCGACGGGATACCAGGAATTGTGCAGAATCCTTGTGCTATGGAGAAGACGAGCAGTAACTGCTGTTCGTGGGGCTCTGACACCACGCACAGCCATAGGATACTTGCATAGCCTTGTGATACAAATTTTATTATTATCAAAGAGTTTATCTCGAGAGCTATTCCCACCGAGGATCGAAGGTCCGGTTGCTGGGGCTCGTGTCGTACCATTGGTCCCATTTGCTTGGTGGTTTCTTGCATCTGGAGCTGAATAACTGCTCATCAGCTCTGTTCATTCTGCGTGGTTGCAGTGCAGCCTTAGGAGACAGTAAGGTTTCCCTGTGCTTGCTGGTTGCCTCGTCACTGTCATCTCGTTGCCAAAGGGCCTTTTCGGTAATCGGTCACAGGAGGTTCCTCGTCTTGTATGGGCGCCTGCTTGATGGTTGGAGGGAGCATCCAGCAGCCTCCAAGGTCGCTGCCTTTGTGCTGGGTCAGGTCCCGAGGCTTGTCCGCAAACCTGCGGTCTCTACCTCTGGGAGGAGCAGCTCTCTTTAACTGCCAAATTCACTTGAGTATGTTTCAGATCGTAGGCAAGCTCAAAGTGAAGATGAAGTTTCTGCTGTCAAAGCCACAAGGATAAGTTATGATTACAAAGTTGAAGAAACAGCCATAGGAAAAAAAGCATAAGATAAGATGATGCAAGTTTAAAATAGACCCAACGTCAGCCTTTTACTTCACCTGTTGCCCAGGGATTTGTTGAGGAGGTTAAGAATCCAGTTTAGTGTCCCTTCTTTGTATGAGGGGGTTTTATAACGGCTCCTGAAGTTTCAAAGCAAGTCCCAAGAAACCCCGCATCTCTGTGCTAATCGAGGGGATCTCTCGATGTGGCGGGCTTGTTTTTAAGAACTTGTTATCCAGATAATGCTGAGGGAATACTTTTCAGATGGTTTGAGATTTCACTCTGACAGCAGGGACCCCAGGATGCTGACTCTTCTGTTTATTTCTCATCTGGATGTCAAATGAATTGCCGTTATGAATGTTTTCCAAAGGATGTATCAAAAGCTTATCACTTTCGGGTGATGTGCAGCAGTTTCTCTTGATCTATAGCATTTTTAGACTACATCTAACACATTAATTCACAATCTGTTCCAGAGACCACTGTGTTACAAAGAGTTAGGAAAGCGTGGTGAGCCACGGTAACCTGAAAACGTATGTAAGTGCTCTCTTTCTCCACTTTCTTGCATCAGGGTGGTGCAATTAATTGGCCTTGTAAGTGCTTGAATTCAATTGAGAGGTGCACATCAGCCATTTTCTGGGTAAAATAGGGGTAATATCTGGGCACTCTGGATATAATATATAAATAGGGAACATCCAGACAGATCGGTAACTATTCTCACCTCCCTTTTATCTCTCTTGCATTGTGCACATTTTTGCTCTCTTGGGTGCTCCAGGAATAACAGTCATTTTCTCTGTGGCCATAGGAAATGTAGTGGTCACATAATGTAGTGGTCACATCTGACACATTTTTAAATGTCCCAAAACAATCCAGATCTTTCTTGCAGAGCCTGCTAGCATAAGGTGTGGGGGATCCAGTCGCAGGGAACTAGGAGATGACAGGTGACATCAAACACACATTTGCTGGCAATGGTTTTCATAGCAGAAACCTCAGACTGTTTTGTAACCTCAAAGTGTGCTGCTTAGTCTGCTTTGGACCCCAGTTCATTCTTCAGGTGTAATAAGAAGTACTGATTTTGTCTGTAGCTCTTCAGTAGTTTGTATCCTGGCTACCTGAAAGCCATCCTTTTCAGCTGGCAATTGGTGAGGAGTTCAAGCTGATAGTTCCCTGGTTTAATGAGGATGCTCCTGATGTGATTCTCCGTTAAAATCTCCTTGACTCTGAATTCATTTAATCTTCAGAGCACATTTCAAGACTTTCTTTCTGTTCTCTAAGCTTTGAGCAAGTAAAAACAAGGCTTAATGGGTTGGGAGAATTTTGCTGTGGCAGCGAAGTACCTTCCTGTTTTCTGCTCCGTTTACAGTGAAACGGCTCGTGGTTTTTGAGCACGGGCCAGTCAGGACACCCCAGTTCTCGGAGTGACTTGTATTGTTGCCTTGGCCAATTTCTTTCCTTCTTCCCGTCTCATTTTCCTTATGGGGCTGTGATTTCTCTGTTGCTCTGAGGATGTCAGAAGTTACAGTAGGTAGCATGTTTCCAGGAAATGGTTTTATCAAAGCCCATGTTATGTCTGGGTCCCCCATCAACAATTCTTCTTACAAAGACAGATGCTACCAGTTCGCTGTGTAATTTTTGCAGCACATGGCTGCATGAAGGCCACTGTCTACACTGTCTCTCTTCTGGACATGGGTGAAAGAAGCTTTTGAAGGCTTCTTGAGGTGCTTTCTTCCTCCAGACCACTCCTGACCCCAGACAAATTTTCTGTGCTCTGCCCTTTTGTGTTTCTGCTGCGTTAACACGATACGATGGTCATTCTGGCCTTCCCTTTTTCTGAGCGTCCTGCTCATCCTCATGTACCTGTTTCTTTCTTCCCACAGTGCTGAGTATTGGCGAAGGTGGCTTTTGGGAAGGAACTGTGAAAGGAAGGACTGGCTGGTTCCCGGCAGAATGTGTGGAAGAGGTGCAGATGCGACAGTATGATCCACGGCAAGGTAAGCTGTTTTCTTAGGCTGAGTGTCTCTCAGCAGACACACTGAACAACCCCGGAAATTCAGAAGTATTCATTTTAAATTTCTAGCAGCCTCTGAGTTCGCCCATTCTGTGCAATGGGTGATGGATGCATCTGAAGAATTGTATTGCTCAAGGTGTTAGTTTATGATAGTGAGTGCATTAGCATCCAGTGGTAGACACGCTGATCCACGGTAAGTGTGTGGTGCTGTCGTGAGGAGAGCGATCTCCGGTCCCTTTCGCAGAGATCGCTGCAGTCGCAGGGTGTTCTGCAGCGATGGAGCAAGAGAGTGTGACTGTTGATCTGAACCTCCAACCCCACATTACGTTGTAGGAGACTTCAAAAGAAAGCAGTAGGCGGATCCTGAGTAATTTACATGTGTTTGTTCTAGTCCAACAGAAAATATTAAAAATGGCTGTGACTTGGCCCTGGCACTCCTGACCCTCCATCTCCAGCACCAGCCACCACCTAACAGGTATTTGCTGTTCCTGGAGGACAGCGGTGTCAGGAGGAGCTGCAGATTGCATGTCCCAAACAGTATGGTGTTCTTGGAGGTCACCGTGACTTAACGGGTTTCCTGCTGTTGTGGGGTGTATCACCGCAGCTTACCCCTCGTCACTGGCAGCGGCCCGGGCAGCGTTCCTCCAGCCTGAGGACTGAGTGGGAAACACTTCTGGCAAGCCTGAACTTGTCCCGCTGTAAAGCAACTGAAGAGAACATCTGGATTATTATTTTTTTTTCAATGTAGCACTTAGGAGAGGGGAGAAGTGGTCCTGATTTGGCAGATTCAGTGAAGTTCACTTTGCATATTAAATGAGCTTTAAAATTCACACAGCTGGATTCTGGTAAGTGAGGGTTAAACCTTGATTGTGAAGTTGGAAACAAAGTTGCAGAGAAGAGAAAGGCAAATCAATAAAATATGGTTCTCTGTTTTGCACAACAACTAGTTTTAATTAGTTTCTGGAAGCCCAAACCCACTTATACAGTCTTTTCTTTGCTCTAATCCCATTCCTTCCTGAGAGTTTTAAATGTGTATGTTTGCACCCTCAGGCATCTCCGTACCAGGATGCTTGGATTCCATAAGTGAGCCACTAACTCTGTGTGTGCTGTGACGAGTATGTGGCAGGTTGCGTGTCCTCTGGGACACTTGTACGTTAGCCCCTGTGGCTAAAGTATTAGGTGCCTTTGGGACCTGGTCTGGTGGCCATGGAGGGCGTAGTGGGAGTGGATCTCCACCGGTCGCACTGCCAACCTGCACACTGCGGGGTCTCGTCAGCAAAGCTTTTCTCCCCCCGCCTCTGATTTGGTTCAGCTGTTAGCTCACCAGTCTGCAGTTCCAGCTTGGGTTCCCAGTGCTCATGCATATTCTTTCTTAAAATTATCTTCATATGTGCTTCATCTCACTGCACTGGTGACCTCTGCCTTTGCACTCTCCTGGCCAGAGAAGGCTCCTGTCTGAGCGCGGTGTGGTGAACTCAGCTGTGCTCTGGGCCCATTAGAAGTGAGGCAGATGTGTTTCAGTTGTGCTGATGGGAAATGCTTGATGACAGTGAAGGCTTGAATGGGATATTCCTCCTTTTTCAGGGGTGATTAGGGCTGATGAGTTGAGACTTCCACTGATGAGGTTCCACCCTCTGCCCTCTCATGCTGCTTTGGAGCTCTACTCTGGAGCCATTCCAGTGTACAGGGGCTGTTTGCCCTGTCCTTTTGTGATGGTAAATAAAAAAGAGAGCAGACTAATCAATGTGGCTTATAAACCCTTCCTGTATCTAGGAGTTCATGTTTGCTGGGTGCTTTCTTGGAGAATGTTACGTGTTTGTATTAAATTGAAATTGTGTAGTGAAATGTGAAAAACAGATGGTATTTAGACACTGAAGCTGGAGCAGAGGTATGAGTATTTTCCTCCAGTTGTCCATACTGTTTAGTTGTTGGCATATCTGCCAGCGTGGTTTTGGCTTTTGCCGACCTCTACTTTTCCAGACAAAGTTTGGGCACAGTTTTCAGGTACAGATTGTTTGCAGAAGGTAGTTTGGATAAGACCATCATGTTTGTGCACAGAAGAAAGGTTAGCTGCATAGACATGATGTTGCTCTGCTATTTCTCATCAAGATCACAGAAAGAGAAATGTCTGTCTTATGAGTTTAAGTATAGCCCAACAGCTGATCAGGCTGTGCACTTGTGGAAAGGTTTTGGCCTGACTATACTTTGCTGGGGAACAAAGCCACATCAGGCTTGCGGACATCTCCGACTGTGTTTATTGGTTGAGGAGAGTAGCAGGGTTGCATGGCAGATACCTGACTAGACTCTTGTTGGAACAGATTGAAGATGACTGTGACAAGGATGAGAGCAGCTCAGGAAATTCATTGTGATCTTCATTGAAATTCAGAGCGCGCAACTTTCAGGGTTGACATTTTGGAGATGGTATTAGGATGTTCCTTTAACCTGCATGTATTTTCATGCTTTGAGGGAAAAGGCCATGAGCTGCATATTGATCTACCTAAATGAGCCAGGTTCTTCTCTAAGGGTGCCTCTGGGTCAGCACTTCTCTCCTAGGTCCCAGTTCGTAGATGCCACAGTGATTGTTGACTATGAAGGAAGATGTCCTGTTGCCCACCTCTGTTACAGGCCCCAAGGCAGAAACTGAAGTTTCTCACTTCCCAGTGAGGATCTCCTTAGATATCTCCTGTCTGTGGAACTGAAGTCCTTTGGGGCCTAAACAGAGTTTCTTTGGTAAATAACTCAAACTTTCTGTACGCTCTAAATGTATTTCTTCTGGCCCTACTGAGTTGGAGATCTCTGCTTTTGCCCGTCTTCCCATAGAGATGATCCTTCTTGTATCATCCTGACATCCTGAGAGGAGATCCAAGTTCTAATTATCAATCCCATCACTTCATTACACACTTTTATTCCTGTCTGCACCTCCTATAATACCATACCCTGTATTCTACTTAAAGTGGTGTGACATTTCTGTTGGATTCAGGGAATTAATCTTTTTGTGCCTTCCATGTGGTTGAAACAGGCCTTGTCTTTCTGCCAATATAGGATCAAGCTCTTCAGGTGGTCCTCGCAGCTGTTGGTAGTCTGAGATCTGTGGGTGTAAGAACCTGCATGCGAACACCAGCTAGTCAAATCTCCCTGTCTCTGGATCCATTATGAGACTATGGCGTGCAGACCTGCCTTTGGGCAGTGGGAGTGCCTCCCCTCAGATCTCACGCTGCATCATGTGATTCTGCACAGGAATGTCTTTGCCTCCCTGAGTGGAGGCACTGGTGGAGCTTGGGACTGGAGGGACTGTGCTCCCGCTCCCGCTTGTCGAGCAGCCACTTGGAGCTTCATTCACGCTTGCAGAGATGCTGTGGAGTGTCACTAGGGGACATGACAGGTACCATGGCTGGGCAGCACTTGTACAAGTACCTGAGAGACTGCAGATCTATCTCCAAGTGATGTAGGAAGATGATCTTTCATGGTGTGAATGCATGTAGGGCTCTGACTAAAACGGAACAGAAAAAGAGGTTGTTTGTCAGTGACGGTTTTTCAGCATGTCCAGCCCATATGTATATCTACCTCCTACTCTCCTTCCTTTCCTCCTCAGCATGTCCCCAAGGACCACGTAGCTCAGGGTTGAGAGAGCACCAGGTCACTAAGCATGAGTTGCCTGATGTGCATCATCAACGAGGGAAGGAGGCACGTGCCCCTGGGGCTGGTGCTAGAGGAAAGCCCTTTGCCTGGCGTGGCGATGCCCCAGGCCCACGCGAGTGGTGGTTCCCAGTGCTGGTAAGTCACCTGCTACTCAGCCCCTGAAAGCATTGAGAGGAGCAGCGCTCAGTGAAGGGACTCTACCCAAACGTCTGGTCCCTCAGAAATCAAAGTGGCTTTAAACCGAGAAATGAGGGGGCGTGATTTGGATAGGCTGCTATCTGCATTGCTAGTTTTAGTACAAGAAGAGAAAAATCAGGTAGACGTTGACATATCTTTGCCCAAAGGAGCACAAAAGCGGAGGCAAGTGGACAGGTGAAAGCAACAGCAAAGCAGGCAGACTGCTCTGAGAAGAAGCTGTCTTCTCTGCCGATGAAATTGATGGTGGCCAGTAAGATAAGGCTGAGGTATTTGGAATACAAATGCCAGCTCATGAGCGCAGAGGGGAAGAAGCTGAGCCAAGTGGTTTGGTCAGTACAGCAGCTGTTAGGGGTGAGAACAGGCCAGAGCAGCTTGTCTGTGCTCTAAGGAAAGGTGGAGGTGATGTTAAAGCTGTGAGTGTCGAAAGTGCGTGTGATGCATGGACTGTGCAGAAACAAAGACGGGCAAAAACATACCTTTACGTTGCTTTAGAAAATGATGGTGGAAGGTATCCTGGTAATAAGGATAAAGTCTAGATTTTTGTATTTGATAAAGAAGAAAAATGTAGCGAAGTAAATGGAATTTACTATCTTCAGTGAGTTAAAATAGAGGTGGAATTTTGAATGAATATTTTAAGTCAGAGCTACAAAAACCTGCTCTAAAGTGTATTCCTGGCAAAAGAGAAATCTTGCAGGTAGGGAATCCAAATGCCATTGTCCCTAGGCCTGTATGAATAAGCAGAGCTCTCAAAGGACAAAGACTAAGATTCATCTGCAAAAAAATCTGTGTCAGGGGATCTGAAATCAGAAATGTAAGATGCAGCTTGCCAAAAACTCGGCTGAGATAGACCTTGAGAATGTTAAGAGGAGTAATAGTAGATTCTTCAGCTGTACAAATAAAAGAGTAAGGAAAGAGGATGTAGACCTATTAAGCAAAAAGAATGAGAGAAGATCAAAGCTAATGAGATAAAGGTCCAAATCTACCAGAACAGCTCCCTGTCAAAACAGGCATGATGTTGGATGGATGGGCTATGGTGGGACTGAGACTGCCAGCTGGGGAGAACTATGTCAGAGCCCTGAGGGCACTAATATGTCTTAATGTCCCTGACCAGCTTCACCTGGGGTCTCCTCCCACACCACTGGTCCCAGGAGCTCTATTTAAGCTCAGACTGTGGCTTTCGGTCCCTGCCTGAGCTATGTTGGAGGAGTCCTGGTCTCCAGCTCAGTCATAGTCATGCCCATGGCTGGCCATGGACCCTCTCGGTCCAGACCCCAACCCATGGACTGATTTCCCAGCTTGACCTCAGACCTGCCTCATGATCACTGGGCAGGTCCACAGTCATTAGACCTGGCCTTAACACCGACCCGCAGACTGGCTTCCTGGCTTGTCTTGAGACCTGCCCCTTCGCTGTGCTACTGCCTTATGAGCTGGACTCCTGGTGGGACCTGGCCACCATCTCTGGGTCTGTACTGCTGGCCTTGCTTGAGTCGTGGCCAGCGAGGCCCCTGCCACGGCGGCTGTGGGGTCTTCTGTGTTCCTGGCCCCCCTCCCTTTGGGGGCAGCCCTGCCCTTGCAGCCCCCAACAAACCAATGACACCAGCGTTCTGAAAAAATAATAAGAAAAATTACTGGCACGTTAGCAAAGATTTCAGTGAGGTAACGGTGAACCTTGTGCGTGGGAGCACTCTGGGCAGCCCCAGTCAAGGTGCTCCGCATTCACTGGTACAAAAGTGTTTAAAGCAGATTTTGAAGGAAGAGAGAGATGGAGGAAGATGGGAAAAGGGGTAGGACAGAACGGTGTTTAAACAGGAACGTTTTTGTGCTAAAGGAGATTGATTGGCTGTGTTGGCTATGGAAATGCCGTTGTTCCAGCTTGCTTAGATTTCAGGACAGTGTCATGTGGGAAATTATGAGTAAAGCTGGAGGAAATTTGTCATCTGTCACTAGCTGATTAACGATTTCACCTATTACATGCTTTCACTAATAGCTGTGGCCAAAAGAAAACCAAAACGTGCTGCTAATGTTTCCTTGTGACGTTTTATGAGGTGAGAACATTTTACTTTCATTGCTGCATGAGTTGGTGTAACAGAAATAGGATGAAATTCGGTAGGATAAAATGCAGGATCTTGCACTTAACGGAAAATCTTCTCGGTAGTTGCAAGCTAACATTTTACTTCTTGAAGCAACAGGAGGAGGCATATTAGTGGTTCAGGAGATGACTGTAGTGTTATGTGTCTGCGAACGAGGCAGACGTGAACCTGGGATGTCTTGTACAAGGCATTTCCAGTATGTGGGAGGTGTTAGTGCTACGGCACGGGGAGCTGTTAACATCTGATCTGGAGTTGATTGCCATTCTGATCACTGTCTGTGGGAAACGGGGTTCACATCGCTCTTGTTCTCCTTGTGTGCACACGCTTGCTGTTGGGAGCTGTGCTGCTCTCATAAGAGAAATCCAAAGTGTGGGCAGCCTCCGTATGCTCGGCAAGGAACCGAAGCCTCAAGGGTGGGATCCCATCTTGGACAGGAATTGAGTAACGGCTCGTAGGGCTGGGACTCTCTACATGCTAAGCTTGCACACACAAATCTCAGTAATATCATTAGGGAGTATTTGCAATATATGAAATTAAATATGAGTATTAATTTTTCAGGACCTAGTTTGTCAAGTGTTGGACAACTTTCTGCTGCAGTTGGCACTGGAATGGCTGCACCTCTGCTTTGAACACATTCTTGCTTTGGGTTAATTACAGAGTAGTCCTGAGTCTGCGGTCCAGGGAAGTGTTGGGAGAAGGACCTGCAACTTTGGTTAAAATTGCAGAGGAACATTTGGTAGCTGTAGTTAAGACAAAATAGCTGTTTGGGATAGGTTGCAGGCACTGTAAAATGTGCATTTACTTATTCTACCTTGAAATGTGGCAGTACTGTGGTAGTGTCAGCACCCAATTTGGGCTCATTTCACCCTCAGCTATCGTCTCTCTCTCCCCTGACCCTCACTCCCTTGCGTTTTTCAAAATCGCCTTTTGCGGCAGATCCTGACTGTCTCTCCCACCTGATTTCAGTGGTGGAACAGACCTTACCTGCCATACAGACCTCGCCGATCTCTCAGGAAGAGACACCCAGAAATTAAAGGACATGTTTGAGGCTGTGAAGCCGAATGCGCCAAATGCTTCAGCGCATATGTGCGAGCAGCCTGTTGTCGCAGTAACTCGTCCGTGGACTGAGAGAAGGTGTGAGAACGGAGCATAAGCTCCCCCGTGCACTGCAAGCCTGGAAGCTGGCCTTGGTAGAAATCCAAGACTGTTGGGTATCACCTTGCTACTATTTGCCTCGCTCAAGTTGTGTTTGTTTGGAGAGATGCTTTACCGTCTCCTCTAGGAAACATTCTGTGCTGTTTATCTGCTTCCACGTACAAATCTGCCTTTGTGGAGAGAAATGTAGGGAAGCTCTTTGCAAGCTTAATTAGGCTACAGTCTGAACTGGTGGGCTGAAGAGCACTTGCAGACATATGGGGTCTGGGTTTTCCTGCGGCTGCTTCCCCACCGTTCAGGGATGTACAGCTGTCTCCTCCCTCTGAAGCAGCTGAGACCTGGGATGCTCTGGCAGTGCCCTGGTTCAGACAGTTACAGGACCCGGAGGTGGGTGCGCTGCAGATACGCCTGCTTTCCGGGGTAGGGCTTCTTGAAGGATGGGCACGTCTTCGGCACCAGGAGACGCAGGGGTGCAGCCACACAGACTGGGAAGGCGCTGACACCGGCTGTGGCCGGCTGGGGCTGTGGAGAGCGTGTTGTGGGGGGCTGGGACCGACTAAGAGCTACGGCTGATCCTGGGTGTGCCATCGCCCTGGCACGAGTATCTTCTTCATCAGAGCTTTCCCTTTGTATCTCACTTCAATTCCTTTGGAAGGATTTGGGAGTCAGTGGTGTCCCGGGAACCGTCTGTTTTGCATGGCAGAGACCTCTCTCCTTACTGCTCCTTGACGGCCCATCTGTTTGTGGCAAGATTTCCAGTTGTTTTCCATCATCATAGCATCTAAATTACTATTACATGAAACCAGGTTAACCGAGTTCCTAGTGGACTTAGTCTTTGACATTGCTGCTTTTTCTGAGAAAAGAAAAACAATTTTAAGGGTGGAATACACCCCCCTCGTATGACGGGGCTGCATTTGGTTACTTCCTGGGTACCTGCGGGTAGCAGTGGAGGTGGTGGAAGTGTTACCACTTCTTCCTGTTGTGGAAAGGCTTTTTGAAGAACGAATTAGGAGTTTGAACGACCTTTTGATCAAGAAATGAGTTTCTTATGTAAGAGATGTTTTGAAATTGAAATAACAATTATTGGGTACTTCAAATTATTTACAAGTCTAATAGTGAGAGCACCTTGCTGGTTGGGCCTGTCCCCTCACTGCCTCTCCTGGTGGCCAGCGTAGATACTCGAAGAGCAGATGGTATAACAACGGGATTTAAAAAAAAAAGGTTAGTATCGCTGTTCCTGAATCATCCATTCCTGTGTTGCGTAAGAGAGGTCAGAAGTATTTTCCAACCTGGTACACCAGAGGCACCGGAGCACATCACCGCTGAAGAAGATGAAGTGTTGGTGCACGTGCTTGGCCCCAAGTGGTCTGAACATGGACCACGTCATCCAGAGTCCAACCTGAGCTTGCCTTCCGTTGGAGAGCAGGGCTGTTTCTGTCCCGGCTGTTTGGGCTCGGGACGGGAGGTTGCAGAAGTCGTTGGCTGTTTCTTTTGGTAGAGGGCACTGTTGTTCTTCACTCGTCTCTGATGCCAACCTCAGGTGATGCAAATGCGGAGGTTGCAGAGGAGGGGGAGGATTGTGGAGGATTTTGGTACCTTAATGAAATACAGCTCCCTAATTTCCTGCAGTGAATTGATCGTCTCCCTCCTGGAGGTCTGCACCAGCCTTTGGGGAGGTTGGCTTGTTTTGTTATGGCACCCATTTCATAACTTTACCTCTGTGTGTCCTGCATGTGAAGGAACAAGTTATCTCTTTGGCCTTCTCTTTTGTTTTCTTGGTACGTTATGGAGTCTGCCTCGACTGACGGTGATCCTCCTCTGGAGAACTTTATCCCAAAGCGAGACTGGGGGGGTATTGAACTAATGGGGGATATAGCCTCATCCACAGGGAGACTGGATGGTGTGTGGAGCAATGGCACGGAGTTGTGGCCCTGCAGCTGAGATGCTGTTGGTGTCCCCTGTGGCCATTTGTGTGAGTTGGGTGTTGTTGGTTGTAGGTGTTTGCATGTAGCACCCACATCCCTTGTTGTAACTTAGTGGTCATTGCTTTTGACAAATACCTTGCTTTTTGAAGAAAGACTGCAGTAGGAGAGGAAGTACGGACAACAGGAAATGAAAAAATTCAGTCAGCTAAACTTCCCAGGGCTGGAAAGGAGAAGCCCTGGCTGAGCAGCAAGCACCAAGTCTGCACACGGTGGCTTTTCTGAGCAGGTTTTTTGAGCTCCTTAGGAGCTCCTAAGGAGACATCTGCCTCAGAGCAGCAGGTTGGGAGTCAAAGCGGTGCAAGCCCAGCCTCAGGAGCTGGAGCACCATCCCGAGAGCCCCTGCGGGAAGGAACGTCTCTCTTACTTTTCCAGCTCTTCGATGTGACGTTGCAGAACGATCAGCGAGAAGATGGACGTGCAAACGCTCCACTGCAGCTGCGCTGGGGAGCAGATCGGCACCTCGGCACTGCGTGACGAGCGCGTGCGCTTGGTGACAAGCTCAGAGGCAGCTTTCTCGGAGGATACCGAGTGACAGCTCGCGTGCTGGGCGCAGCTGGGGAGCACCGCAAGTGCTGCAAGCTGCCCTGCTGTGACTCTGCTTTGCACCTTCTGACCTTAAGTTCAGTCCCCTCCTTTAGTCTGTACGCTTAATGGTCCTGGGGAAAGACTTCAGCATGAACTGAGCTGGAACCCTGCTTGGCCTGCTGGCCACCAAGTCATCGTACGTAACCCAGCCAGCGAGCCCTCAGTGCTCAGACTTCACCCAGGTAGACAGGCAACCTGAAGAAATCTCTGAGCTTGGGACAGGAGGAGCGAGGGAAGCGGGGGAGCAAAAGCATGGAGTGACCAGCATGGATTTACCATGCACGAATCGTGCCTGGCATGCCTGATGGCCTTCTGTGTTGCGATGGCTGGCTCTGTGCACGAGGAGAGGCCCATGGTTGTTGTACGCCTTGGCTTTTTTCAAAGCCTTTGACGCAATCTCCTGTACTATCCTTATAGCCGTTTACTTCCACACTAAGAGTGGTGGTAAGAGTAGATCTGCAGCCTAAAGTAGCTTCCTTGTTAACAGTCAAAGAAATGTGTCTGCTTTTACCACAGTCTCTTGGCTGAAGAGAGATGACTGTTCCCATTTGGCCACTCGTAAGGTGACAATTCCCTGTCAGAACGGGAAATCAGAATTTCCTCATCTGCAGTGAGGAAGCGTGTGTTGAGCTTTCTGCAGCTGACTGCTGTCCCGGCTGGAGTTATGCATGCAGCACATGAACACACGGGAGCATGTGCAGAAAGGGCTGAAGACCTGATGACAATAGAGCTGTAGATTATGGAGCATTGATCGACACGGCCAGCCAGCTGCTGCTGGAAAAGCATGCAAATTCAATCCATCTTCCAAGAGCTCAGATAACCTCTCATCCCCCCTGGGCCTGGTGCACCGTCCAGCCTTCCAAGCAGAGCTGCGCTCCCCTCCGACGTGCATCACTTGTCATGCACGAGGTGGGAACGAGCCCTCTGGCTACTTCTATACCAGCATTGTAAAAATCCTCTTAATTTCTCTTTCACTTTTCTGACTTCCTTCCAAGCCTGATCCTGTCTCCATTGTATTGCTGCCTATGTGAGGCTTCCTCTCTGGCTGTGCTGCCTTTAACCTTGATCCTCTTTGTTTCTCTGAACTTTCCTCCTGTCTTAATTAATCTGCTACTCTGCTGCCAGCTTCCTCCTGCGGTCAGGAATAAAGGTCAATGTTATGAATATCCCAAGGTGCTGCTTAGGTTTTAAAACTAACATCTATTAGATTTGCTGATTTTTCCCCTTCTCAAAGTGGGAATGTAAAACTTTTGACACTAGATTCTTTCCAGATTCGCTTTTCCTTAACATTTCTGATAACAGAACACTTCATACTGTTTTGACCACTCAGCAACAAAACCCATATGTGTATCATGAGTAGGTTAGTGGTCAGGTTTAGGTACTACAAATGTTCTGGGCATGAACTGAACACCCATGTTCCTTAAAGTGATGGGTGTAAGAGTACTGAGGTCAAGCAGGTGTATCAAGGAGCAGTACAAAGTACCAAGGTTTCCCGTGCCAGTTACGTATGAAGCTCTTATCAATGCCTTGGCGCTCTTAGCCCCTTTATCTCACTTGCACCGTGTCTCCAAGGAGTAAGGATGTGGTTGTCCTAAAGCATTCTTAGGCTGACATTTGAGCTGTTCAGAATGCAAGGGAATTTGAAATACAAAAACAAGCAGTTGCTTAAAGTGGTTTCTCCTGGGCTGATTTGTTTAGGTCTGTAAAAGAAAAAAAAAAGTCTGTAGCATGACTTAGTTTAAAAAACAAAAACCACGTCATTGCTATTTGGCCTCCTGCAGAAAGAATTTAGACTCAGCAGAATAGTTTTATTGACGCTACAGAGCATAAAGAACAAGAGACTCCCTGGAGCAAAGATTTGCACTGCTGCTCCTTGTAGCCTGGGAGGAGAGGAGATTCTGGCCCTAGGCTCTAAATGGAGTAATTCTGAATTCTGCATCTCTCTTGTTTCAGCAAAGCACTAGTCTGCACAGGGTGGACTCAGGCTTATGTGTACCTTACTCCAGAATTCTTGAAAGGAGTTAGTCCTTTTTGTTGTCATCTGGACGCTTGACCGCTGGCTGGTTGGTGTTTCAGCTCTGGTATTTCTGCTGGTCTGTTGATGCTATGCAAGTTGCTGTAGTTAGCGTCTTCTGGTCATTTTTGTTTCAGGCCGATTTGTGTTTTAGTAATTTCCGGCACTGTTTGATATTAGCTCACACAATGAGTTAGTATTTCTGTCTTTTTTTTAAGCAACTGTATCATTATTAGTTGCTAATATCTTCTGGTACTCTTCTTTTGTACTGTGCACTTCCCATTGTTTCAGTAGCTCAACAGTCTTAAAAGAAATGGATACAAATCCTTTCTATATCTAGTTCCCTGCTTTTCTCAGTTAACTTTTTCATTTCTTATCTTCTGGAGCTTGCAAGAAGCGTTTGTCCAGCTTCAGGCTGCTGGGCAGCTGGTGAATGGTAGAGGCCTTGCTCTTAATTAGGCGCCCGTCCTCAGAGCTGGCTGCACAGTCTGAATCCCATCGTCTGCGTATGTGAAAAGTGATTCATTGCCCTTGAAGTTTGCTGCAGGAAGCTTTTTGGTTCAGGCAGCTCAAGTTCAAATTAGAGGGGTCCAAGCCTTCAGTAGTGCTTGCCTTGCCATTAGCCACGGGGGGAACCCGGGTAGCAAGGGTGGTCCTGCTGGGGCCGGGTGTCTCACTGTTAAGCGTGGAGCATTGGTTAAGGTCAATTTTCTCTTGGGCAACCTGGGTCTGCTCTGTAACTTTGTAATTGGTTTGTGATACGTGCTCCGAAGGTAAAACACGATCCAGCATTGCTGTTACGTTCCAGGTGACCCATTTGAGTAGCATCAAAATGAGTGACCAAATCAAATTGTTAAATAATCAAGTTCTTACTGGCTTTTACATGTACCTCAAGATCAGTGTCAGCTTTCATGCTGTAACTACAAGAGCCGTCCGCACTCATCCTTTGAACACTTGCCGCTGACTCGGCTTTCTTCTGCTCCTCAGTTACTTGCTCTGTGTTCCAGGACTTACTGAAAATGTTACTCCAGGGACATCATCAGTGAGATCCTTAAAAGATCCTGGCTAAGAACTCTTACCTAGAACTGCTAATTTTAAGGTACTCACCTCTCATAGTTGTTGTTCAGCATCTCCTGTAGTTACCACTGGAATAAGAACTACATAGACAGTAGGCATCATCTTTTCTATGTATGAGGGAAAAAAAGAAGTCTTGCTTAAAGAGTTTAGCCTTAACTGCATTATTTTTCGTTACTGTAATAGATGAGCAACACTGCCGGGATATAAAGACAAGTAAGTCTGATTTCTTTTTCTTTTTTTTAATCTTGCAAATCAGTGAAAACTAGAATAAAGCAATATTTTATTGACTCTTCCTCGTTTTAAAACCTTTTTAGGGGGAAGTCCACTAGATGTCCTACAAGTCTTTGAAGTAGTCAATGACCACTGGGACGAGGATTGATATAGTATACCAGCACTTTCAAAAAGCTGTTAAGTAGGCTTTCTCAAACTCTGCTTTAAAAAAAAAAACTGGTTGAAACATAAGAAGCAAAGGCTAGAAATAAGCAGGCAGGTTCTACAGCAGATGGAGATTGCCAGTGGTGGGCCACAAGACTGTTTCCAGATGAGGAGAGACTGAATTAAAGAGGCAAGTGTGGGGAGATTGTCAGGAGAATACAATGGGAGTCTGAGAAGGTATGGAGAAGTTCGGTGATTTATTGTTCGTCTAAACGTGAGAATTAAGGGACGGTCAATGAAATTAAGCAGCAAGCTTAACTCCACCAAACGAACTATTTCCACACAGCGCACAGTTGTGGATCTCATTGCCACAGTTAGTGCAGATTGAAGGCTCCAAAAGGAGGTGAGGCAAATCCGTGGAGGTTGTGTTCCTTAGGTTTAGTAGAATAATGATTCTGATACTCGTGCTGCTGAGGGGAAAAAATGAAGCCTTTGCTAGCACACTCTTTGTTCAGAGCATCTGCACTGACAACTGCTGTTTGCCAGCATGCAAAGCCTCCCCGAAACCATACTGCTGAAAGGTCTTCCTCCAGAGCCTTCCCATCTGGGAAGTCTTTTAAGTCACTGTGGAGAATGAGAACACCCCAATCTTTGGTGCCAGTCCCAAAGACAGCAGGTCTGGTGCCAAGGACTAAGCCAAAGAACAAGGATCATAACTGTTACAGATCTTTATCAGCACCCTGAGTGAGGAGACCTGATGAAACCTTTCCACTGACTTCCCTCTGCACCATGTTCTTGGCACACAATGGATCAGCAACATGTTATTGATCCTCATCAGGCTTAAGGTTCCCTCTGCACACACTTTTCATATTACTACTCAAGTTGGAGGATGCCATATCATCAGTGCTTTTGTTTCTTGTTGCTGAATCCTAGAGTAATGGCCAATCTTTTGCTAAGCCAGATCTAGAAGAGGTCATTAATGATACCTTTTTGGCCCCTCGGCTGTCATGCTTACAACTGAAGGACCTCTCTCTGTCCATTGCTCTCCTGCTCCTTCTGCAGCAGGAGTGTAATGTTTGAGGATCAGCAGACAGAAACGTGAATGATCCTCCCCAGACTTGCTCTGGTTGTAATGCCTGCACTACTTGCAGTGTCACCATCCCCAGTGGCCACCCATATCTCCAGAATCTCCATTCTCTGTAGCTGGCACCAAGTTCCAAGTTGGTTGTGCTGTCAGTGGGTTTCCTAGCTTGGCAATGAGCTTGTGCAGGGGGACAAATCTCACTTGCCAGCTTCCCCTCTTTACTCTTTGTGATCCCCTCTCTTGGCTGGGTGTTGGGACAGTACTCTTCAAAGAGCAGCTTGTCACAGAGGCGTGATTCCCTCATGGGAAGAGTGCTCTCCATTCTCTGTGGGGTCTACCGAATATCATTTCAAGGCCTCTTCAGCAGGATGTCAGATTTCTTGCATCTTTGCACACTCTGAGCAGTGTGAACATATGTGCTCTTGGATGTCTGTCACCATATAGCTCCTGTTAAAGTGACCCTGTCCATCAGTGAGGTCATAACAGATCTGCTACGGCCATCTGGCACTTCCCTACCCCTGCTAAAGCCTGCACCTCTAAAAATAGACCTAGTACCAGAATCCAAGAAAGAACTTGGATTCCCTTTATGTCCCTTACTTTGACTCTGATGGTTCTGACTACCACTTGAAGGTCTAGTTAAGCGAAGTCTTTAGGCCAGGACTCAAGAAAATTAGATACTGTGGGCAAAAGAGCATACTCCAGAGGCATTCCTATTTTTCCATTTTGCCGGATGACCAGACACACTTCATTTGCAAGGTATGCTACCCTTGGATAGCTTGGCTATGTTGGCATCCACTTACTCTGTGAACTCCAGAAAGGACATGACAGGCTTTGGTTAAAATCCAGCTCATAGCCAGAACTTCAGTGCAGGCTGCCCTGAGTGTTGTGGGCACTAAAATGGCCACAGGCCTGGCCATCATTGTATCTTCAGTGTGATCCTTTTGACTCTGGAGACCTTACTCTCCTAGAAACACCCGATTTTTGGTGTGACTGTTCCTCTCTGTGGTGTCATCTTTCTGTTGAGGACAGATGCAATGCTACATTCATAGGAGGGCTGCAGTTCTGCCCATGTGCACAGGGACAAAGAATTCAGCCTGTTGGCGTGGGTCAACACCGGGCGTGCTTTGGTGAGCTGAATCGTCCGCATGAAAGGTTTCTGCAGGCAGCTTTCCCTGGCAGACGTGGGGACATTGGTTCTGTTTGCAGAGGGCAAGGATGAGAAGCATACATATGACTGAAGTGCTTTTCTCCCGTTAGAGTGCCGCAGCTGGCAGGTGTGGAGATGGTTGTGCATTTGGCATAAAAGGTTTCTGTGTAGTGTACAATGGTGTAAAAGGCAGATGTTGCATCCCCTGGAGGGTAGCTCCTGCCGTACACCTTGGTGAAGAGCTTTGCTCTGTCTTCTCAGTAACCTTCTCATGTGTCCAGGGAGACAGCTGTTATGTCCTCCCGAAGCTGTCTCCTCGGCGCTAGGCAAAGCCCAACGGCCAGCAGGGCCGCCTCGGTCTTACGGCAGGTGGCTCCTCAGTGCTGCAACGGATGAACACCTCTCTCCTCTGCTTCACCGGGCCCAGGTTTACTGGTCTCGGTGAGGATGCTTTTATTCTAGCTTGGTGTTGTTCAAACACGGGAGAAGGAAGCCCCTCTCTGTCGCAGTGCTGTCACATGCAGAACTTCAGGGCTTGTGCGACCCTTGAGCCATGTCACCCTGTTGTGCAGAGTGCTGAAGGCCGAGATGGTAAAAGGATAAAGCAGTGTCAAGCACTGTCATGCCACTTGCTGAACCCTAAAGATCTGGGAAGGTGAGAAAAACACGTGAACGTGTAAACAGAGTGCTGCTCGGTGGCACCTCTGCGTGGTCCCATAGAGACGCTGCAGCTGTGTTACTGGTGGAGTTGCCCTGCTTTCAGAGTGCTCGTCAGTGGGAGGGTAGCCCTCACTGGGAAGCTCTCCACTGAAAATTGGTTCGTATTTCACCTGTGTCGTGAACCATGGAGAAGGAGCGTACCAAGTGCGTGCCGTGCCTGTCCGCTGCTGCCTCTGAGCAGCTTTGCCCAGTTTCTGTTGCTTACAACAGCGGCGTCCCTAGTGATGCCTCTCTACATTCTGCACATAACGTTTCCATCAAAACCAGGTGATATTAATGTTCTTGATAAAGGGCAGCTTCTCTTTGTACTTGTGGATCAAGAGTTGCTGCTGGGAAGCGATAGCGTCCTGTAAAGCTGGGCTGTTTCACGGGCTGGTTCTGTCCTGACATGATAGCAGCTATCACGGGTCCGGACAGGGCATTCACCTTGTCTGTCTGGGTGCACGTGCTGTCATGTCTTAGTTGTCTGATGGGAAGGAAGGCTTTCTACTGCCTCTCGTTATGTGGAGAAGCTGATACGGTCCGTGGTGGGGACGTGGGTATCAGCTTCCCTTGCATTCGACTGGCACCTCACATAACTTGGACTTTGCTAAAGGTGCTTGAAAACAGCTTACATGAAATCAGCAATGAGGTGTGGAGTGAGAAGCAGGAGGGAGAGAGAAATAAGAGGAAAGATTGAAGTTGTGAGGGAGTATGGACAGAGGAGTCACTGAGAACGGGAGGGGGACCTGCACTAGGTTGTCTCAATAAGCATTCTGTCATATATACATATACATATGCGTGTGTGTAAGCCTATATGTACATATGTGTGTGTGTGTATATGTATATCTCCATGGGGATTTGGGGTAAGGGGTGTCTTTTTACGTGCAGACCTTGGATGATACAAGCAGAAATACAGCCAGCTCCAGAGTGGGTGACTATTTCCTGCCTCTTGGCCATAAATTCTCTTCACCGCATACCCCAGATGCATGTGACAGAGTTACCCTAGGAAAATTTATAGCCTGGAAAACTTCACAGACCTAAGGAGATCTGTGAGTGGTTTTTCTGTCAGAGAAGGGTGGTATTTAGCACCTCTCCAGTCAGTCAGAAGTCCTCCTGTCAGCTGTTAGGACTTCTTCTGGGACTTATGTATGCCAGAGACTCATGGGTTGGGTCTATGCAAGGGAACAGCTGTAGGATTTCTTAATGAAGACTTTCAGAAAAAACCTGGAGGTGGGACAGACAGTCTGGGTAAAAGGTACTGGTTTGGGGAGTGTTGGGTGTGGGTGCTGGTCTGTGCACCCCGAGATACGGGTCTGCTGCTGAAGTGACAGAGACTGGGGAAACTGGCCTGAAGAACTTTGGGTCTGGGAGATAAGCAGTGTACTGCCGCTGTCCCTGCTAAGGAGCACTGCGCTGCTTTGGCCGTTCTTTCTTCATCCCTGTGCCCGGAGCCTCATGTCTCATCCGTGAGCAGGTCCTTGCTGTCTGTCCTGCTCCTCTTTGGGCCTCCTGAGGCTCAGGACAGTTGCTCACTGGAAAGCACTAGTATCCTGTGCTGGACCGTAGCTGGTGGCAATGGCAGAGGCTGAGGTGGGCGATCAGGTTGTGACTATCTTCTTGCTGCCTCACGCTTCTGCCTGCTCTTTCCCACGCTCTCCACCCTGTGTCCTTCCCGTGAGGACCCTGAAGCACCGTGGGCAACAGGCCCCCCAAGTTCAGGGTGAAGAGCGGCAGAGGAATCACAAAAGGTGCGTGCTACGTGTGACGGGAGCAAGCGCCAAAGGGACCCAGTGTTCAGGGAAGGGGCTGGGAGGGACGGGAGGGAAACTGTGGGGGACCTCTGCTCTTTCTGGTGCCCTTCTGCATCTCTTTTTTGAGACCTGCAATGCATCCACCTTATTTTTGGGTGCCCAAACTGCATTTGAAACAGTACTTTGGAGCCCATATTACAAAATGGAAACTACTGATCCATTGGTGTCTCACCAGAATGCTACAGCTGGAGTCTGGTGAGTTTGTCTGTGACCCATCTCCACTTCTGAAAAGCTTGGTATGAAGAGCGAAGGCTTCCTGTGTTCCCTGCTGCCCATATGTCCCCAAGACACAGATCTGTTAGTGCAAATCGAGGATGTTATAGAAGCAGAGGGAGATTTTTTTTCCCCAAAAAAGAAAGAAATGGAAAGTGAGGAACTGGAGAAGCCCGACATAAAGGGTTCTGGTTAAGGTTTAGGTAACCTCAATTCTGGCCTTTCTTAACTGTGTTCAAAGCAGGCACCATCTGCTTTGGAGAAATACGCTTGACCTGGAGACTTTGGAGAAATACCACATACCTCACAGGCAGACAGGCAAAACTCTGACCCATTTCTCCCTCGCCGTGCCCGGTGCCGGTCGGTGCTCTCCCCTGCTGCCTCCATCCCTCTGGTTGGCACCACGCTGCCCGACGTGTCTCCGACCTGCCTTTTCCCTGGAGCTGCAAGAGCAGCTCTGGCTTACCCTGCGTGTTCTCAGCACTTGGTTGCAGGGTTGGGGTTCCCTGTAACGGTGGGACAGTAACGTGTTGTGCAGGTGTTCAGAGCAAAAACGCCTGTCCCGTGCTGTGCTGAGGAATTCGGTCCTCTGCGACGTCAACAGAGCCCTGGTCCCCATAACAGGGGGGTGGCCCCCGGGGCTTCGTGTGCCACACGGATGGCTCTGGCTCCTGTCCCTGGAGGGCAGAGCGGTCTGGAGGGGGGTGATGTGTGCCAGGCAGCAGGTGGAGATGTGGCAAAGTAACCCAGGCTGTCAGTACCGACGGTGTTTGCGTGGGTCTTCACGCTTGGGTAGGGTCCCTGTGCTTCCGAGTCCCCCGTTTGCTGTGCGTGGTCTGGGGTCAGGAACCCAAACCGACCTGCGCTGGGTCATGGCTCTGAGGCCTCCTGCTGCCGGCCTTCTGGACAGCAGGGAGATGGTGTTGCTCAGGTCCCCGTCTGTC
This sequence comes from Ciconia boyciana, assembly GCF_034638445.1. Lineage (NCBI taxonomy): Eukaryota > Metazoa > Chordata > Aves > Ciconiiformes > Ciconiidae > Ciconia > Ciconia boyciana. The sequence goes on from NC_132934.1 coordinate 648,080, forward strand.
CTAGCATGGAGGTGTTGGTGCAGGACTGGCAGGCTTTACCCTAGGATTTGGCTGTGGAAACCATTGGCACAAATGATCTTCCCTGGAGGTAACGAGCAACTTGTGGGAGTTCATGATCCTCATAGACTTGTTGTATTTCTATTTAAAAAAAAAACCCAAACAAAACAACAAACCAGAATAAAAAAAATCCATACTGGGATTGTGGTGGTGTCCCCCCTCCCCTGGTGCTCCAGAGGAGGCGTGGGCCTCTCCCGAGGGACGTGTCCTGCTGATGAGTTCATTGAGGTGGCATCTCCAGCATGAGCAGTTTGCTCCAGGAGTTGCATCTGGTGCTTCCCCCGGTGCGTTGTGGCCTCCGAGGAGGCTGCGGGCAAGGACTGCCCGCCCCGAGCACCTCGCTGCTGCACTGGAGGAAGGCGAAGTCCGACAGAGCCGTCCCCGAGGGCTTAGGGCTCAGTCAGAAAGACTACAGCTGCCTGGATGGCACTTCTAGAAGTACCTTTGTTGCAGAAATGTGGATAAATCCACATGGAATAGCTGTGGAGACCTTCTGCTGAACATAACCTCCTAGGTCCTGCTCTGCTACGTTTGGCAGTTCAGCGCTGTGGCTTGAACTGATCTCCTCATTCCTCTCAGGCTGACGGCCCGGCCGTTAAGTCCCCGTGAGAGGTAATGCACAGATGCTGCTCTCTGACTCATAGTTATTTGAGAGTAGACTTTCATTTTATTTGCATTTTTTCAGTTACAGAGAAGCTAAAAACTCTAACAAGCATAACTGTATTGCAAATATAACTCATAAAGGGCAAGAGGGACTAATACAATTATCTCCTCTGCGCATTCGTGTAACGCAGGCCAACGTTTCACCAGATGGATCACACCTTGTGTGTAAATTGTTGTATGAAACTAAGAATGATACAGCAAAGCTTCTAAAAGCATTCACTCAGAGAAAAGTTGTATTTGAACTTCATAGGATAAAGATCAGTCATGGGGAAAGCATAAATTAGTTAACCATTCTGCATAAAATACAGTAATACCACAAATCACTAAGCAAATACATTCTTGGGCTTTTCTCTGTTTTCAGTTAGCGGATCCAGGTGCCGCAGGGACATGAATCAGTTCATTCTCCTGGCAGCCCTGTGAGAAGGGGAAGAGTCATACTTCAAGGGTTTCCTTGCTTTCTTGCATTTGAAATAAGGCTCCTGGCTGCGGCAGGCAGACCCCTGCCGAAACGGGACCCGCTGCTGCCCCGGGAGCACCGGCCGGTGGTCGCCGCAGCTGGCGACAGAGGCGATGCACTCCAGCGTCTTACCTGCTCCGGCTCCTTCTCTGTGCGGGGGAGCATTGGGCTCCTCCCTGGTCTCGGGCACTGCGTGTCCTTTCCCCCCTCAGCATGGTTCAGCATCTCTTCTTCTGAAATAATTCCCTTTTTCTTCATCACCAGCGCTCTGAGGCTGCCCCAGCCAGATTGGCTGCCTGGCACAGAGCCTGGAAGAGGCTTTAATTGTGGTGGCATCTGCTCATCAGCCTACTCCGAGTCAGGTGCTCGAGAGCACGGTTTGGGACACGTGGGTGAAATCCACCATGGGCAGCAGCGCTCCGTCTGCCCGCGGCAGGGTGGGGAGCCAGGGGGCTGCAGCGTCTCACTGGCTCCGGGGCTGAGACGCTGCTTCTTGGACGTGCTGTGGCACCGCAGCTCTCCCACCAAAGCCCTCCCGGCTTTGGAGGGTTCTGCTCCCTTGGTCCTGGCGCTGGCTGTACCCGCAGAGCAGCACAGCTCTCCCTCGGCACTGAGAACAGCGTCAGCCAGGCTGGTGGTCCAGCTGCTGCAAGATGAGACTGCCCACCACTTCTCCTCACTGAGAGCCTCAGCTGAATATGGTGTCTCTTCCAGGGCGATGAGACAGTTCAAAAAGCAATGAATCAGTACTCCCGTAAGGGATTGCTGAAACCGAGACAGGGCGTCTGCGCGCCGCCTCCGTGGGTGTGTTGGCACAAGAAGTGTCCATGTTCTTGAGAAGGCAAAATACAGACCCCAGCCTTCCCTGTCACTGAGACCGCATCTCTGACTTGCATGTTACTGCTTTTAGTTGGCATTTCAACTTAGAAGGTAGTATCTATTTTAAACCCTCTTTCTCGACTAGCACAGAGCCTAACGGGTATCTCTCTTCCTCGATTCCTTATCCCTGATGGCTCCATGGTTTGCTGTGTCCTTGACCTCTCAGGTGGTCTGATGTACCTCTTGGGTGATAACCGTAACGTCCCTGCTGCTGTATCAAATGACTGAAGAGATCAGTTTCCAGAAACTGACTTGTCATTCCTCACCCAGTGCTGCGGTGCAGGCGTCTGCGTTGCGCTGGCCCGAAGGGCGTGCAGCCGGTGACCATCGGGGAAGGTGCTTGTTGGGGCGTGCTGGCTGCAAGGTCCAGTCCTTTGTTTGGCTGCTGTGGGGTGCTTCTGCCTGTTAACCTCTGAGAATGCCTGCTGATTAGGTGCTGCTTATGATGCAGGAGCAGTTGGTCCAAAATAGATGATGAAAGAGAAATTGCTGCCAGTAATTAGAGGTGCATAAATCGTGCATTTAATAAGATTAAATTGAATTAAATTAAATTCTAAATAGTGTTTAGAAATATAATTCCAACATTCTGTAGAAACAAAAAGGTATATTTTCACATTCCAAAAGAGTTACTTTTTCTGTTTGCAACCCAGTGTTGGTGCCTGAGAGGAGGGAGGATGGGGACAACCCAGGTGCTGGAGGATGCACGGGAACGGCACCCAAGCTTCTTGTCAGTCTGCCCTGGCGCAGCAAGGCTCTCTGTCCGGTCAGTTTGCGTGAGTGCTGCTTCTCTCCCAGAACCTTTTCTCTGGCATGTCCAGTCTGCTCTTGGCCTGCCATGGGGTGCTAATATTCCTGTATTTTTATCTAATGTGTTAGGCAGACTTACCGAGAAGGAATCGCCTTTTAAAAACTTCACAGAAGCGCTTTACAGGCGGTGTACAGAGCAGCTTGAGCACAGCCTGCACCCATCCACGTGCTCCCCCTGGTTTCCAGGCCGCAGTTTTCCAGTGTTTTGTATTCCCTGCTTCCCTGCTTGTGCCTGTCCTTTGTGGGCTGCCTGTGCTGCTGCGTGTGTCTGGATGAGCCCCTGCCACCCCGTGGGCACAGCCCGTCGCACTGGGCTGCCCTGGCGTCCTCTTGCTCCCTCTTCTCTAAATATAGAGCCTCCCTCTCCACACCTATCTGCAAGTGATTTGCTCTTCTCCATCCATCAGCCTCAGTGCCTGGTGCCTCCGTGATGGCTCCATTAAACACGCGCTCGGCAGCAGCTATATTTAGGAGTCAGGAAGAGAATGAGCCTTTGGGCTGCGGACAGCCCATAAATCCAGCTCCCATCACCAAATCACCATTCTTTTATCTGGAATGAGATCGATAGAGGTGTTTGCAGATGAGGTACAAGTGTCCATGCATGTGTGGAGGGAGGCAGGGGATGAAGAGGAGGAGGCAGAGCAGGGTGGAGAAGAGGCAGGAGAAGGGACTGAAGCATGGGCGCATGGGGCCGGGAGAAGCGGGACGTCCTAAAGGCAGAGGCGAGGCAGGAGGAGGGGGTGCCTGTCTGAGCAGGGTTTGCTGTGCCGCAGCAGCAGCATGCTCCCTCCCTTGCAGTGGTCTAAGGGGACTGTGGCTAGTCTCTCCCTGAAGAGAGTCTTCGCGTGCCTTGAGGCGGAGAGGGTGGATGTGCTCACCATCGCTGCCGTGACCTGCTCGGGCTATGCCGTGCAGCGCCTCCACGGGAGTCCGCCTTCCTTCCCTCTCCCACCGCCCCCCTCCCATTTTTCGTACATCTGTGTCAAGTTGTAAAGAGTTGTGGGTGCCAACTTGTTCACAGGCACAACACACAAGACTTATCCTGATGTTTTAGGTATATTTTAGGCCTCTGCTGTCTTGCCTCGTTCCTCAGTGGAAAGCGTTGCGGGATCCCAGCTGTGCGCATGGCGTGCAGGCAAAACCGGAGCCGGAGGTTGCTCCCTGCTGCCGTTGTCTGGGCGCTCCCGCAGCAGCGGGGAAGGAGCCGGTGTGCGGTGCGGGGAGGTCCCCGAGAGCACATCAGCGCCTCTTGAGAGCACGTGGTGCCCGCTCTTCCTTATGGCCGCAGCGTGCGTTGGTTGTGCTGCGGGGGGTAGAGTCCGGTATCCCTGCCTGACGGAGCTGGGAACGCTCTGCCTCTGTGGAGGATGGGGAGCAAGGTGAGAAGCTGCCTCAGATGATCCAGGTGAAAGGGTTATCTCCTTTAACTCTTTACAGCGTGTTGCTGTGCTGATCAGTCCTTAACATCTCCATTTCTTGGTGTAGCGTGTCTTTTTGCCAGTAAGATTAATTCCTTGGTTCTTTGAGACAGTTTTTCCCAGGACCGCAGGGACGGGGCTCGGTGGACGACCACCTAATCGGAAGATTCACGGGGAGCCATCAGCCCCCCTTGTATCATCAGGCTCCAAGAAATCTTCTTCCAGATTAGGTAAACACATTAGGCGATGGACGGTGGCGAGGCTGGAATAGCACGTTGGATCACCAGGGGCTGCTCCCTGCACAGTGATGTCCCTTAAATGCTCCGAAGCCGTGGCACTGCGAGGGCTGGGCTGCACCTCACCTAGCACGCGGCATCCTCCTCCTCGCTGTCTGCGTGGCCTTGCTGGGGGGTTGCTGTGCACTTGCTTCTTTTTGGGGGGGACTGCCAGAGCACCTGCGTTGATCTCGGTGATGCTGCATGTCCCGTGCCTTGGGGTCTCACCATTTTGATCACGTGCCCCTTAGTAAAAAAAAAAAAGTTTGAGCACACATCCCTGTACGCATACATTTACTTATGAATTATATACCTGCACTACTCTGCTAAGATACTATGTGCACTGTAAAGCGCATGCAAAAATAGAAACTAAAAAATAGTGAGATAGAGGTAGAATAAACACCATTTAAAAAATATTTTAAAATTTTATTAACAGTACCAAAAAAAGTTTTCTTCCTGCGCCCCAGTGGATTGTCTGCACGCCCCACTTCAGAGACCACTGCCGTAGGAGGCTGTCTGACGTGGCAGGAAGGAGAGCCAGAACCACGTGGCATGGGGCATTGCCACGTGGCATGGGGGGACCAAGGGCCAGGAGGCTAGGGCTGTTCTTCAGCTCTTCTGAGAAAGAAAGGAAAAAGCTAAATAAATTAAAAAAAACCTAAAACCCACAAACCAAACAAAAACAAACATGCAAGAGGAGCAGAAAAACAGGAATTGGAGCCGGGGGGGAAGCAAAGCTGTGTTTTCAATAGTATAAACAAGTACCATTTTTGGTGATTTTATTTCTAAACTTTGGTAAAGTTAATTGTTCTTTCAACCTTGCCAACAGCAAGCATGTTTTGCATGTGAAATGGAGGTGCATGCTGAGCGTGAGGTTCCCCAAGAGCAGGACATCGGTGCTGAAGTACGTACCTTGTGCCCCGTGCAGAGGCCCCTTTGGGATCGGAGAGGCTACAGCCCAGTCTCTGGAAACGGTGTCCGGCAGTGGAGGGACACGTGAGAGGCAGGACAGCGTGTTGGTGGGGTGACAGGGCTGCTGCTGCTGCCTCGAGGGCTGTCGTCTGTCCCCAGGGTGGGAAACCGGTGGTGTGGCTGCTGTGGCAGCACTTCCCTCTGCGAGCAGCAATGGTTTCACGTGACCGTGAGACCAGGATGAAAGGTTTGAAAGTGCATCCTGTCCTGAGTGTAAAACAAAGTTTGTTGGATCGACAGTAAAAACTGCCCCTCTGCTTTTGCAGCCCCTTCCCACCGGCTGCTGCCATTCTGAATTCCAACGCAGGTAAAAACAAATATTTATTTTGCGTTGTTACTGCTTTGGGTGCAACCAGTTTGTATCCCTACTGGAGAAAAAAGGCGAGTCTCATCTATACTTTGCTCTTTATTTCCCCTCTTGCTCATCCCCTTTATTCATTCCTTCTATCTGACTGCCCTAGTTAGCGTGCTTAAAGACCTGCTGAATTTAAATCAGACCAACAGCCTACCTGGTGGTGTAGCCAGGAGCGCAGTGAGCAGCACCGAGGGCTTCATGAGAAAGTGCTGACAAAGTAGAGGAGTGGAGTTACCTGGTTGTTTGGAATCCCTTCACCCTGGGATGGATGAGTAGCCATGGATGAGTTGGTTTGGTGGAACGTATTCAGTTGGGTTTGTGCAAGGACCCAGTTGCTTTCTGAAGGATGAGTCTTACGGACTAATCCTGGGTCGTGCAATAAATTCCTTTTTCGGTAGTGTGATGCAAATTCCTTCTGTGTTAGGAGAATGGTAGCTTAAATTCTTTTCCATCTCCCTGTCGTGTCTCCTCTTAAGCCATTAGCTGCAGATCGCGTTTTGGATGTCTGCAGTGGCACCTCTGTACGCTTAGTCATGAGTCAGGCTGCCTTCCTTCAGCATCCACCAGCCTGGAGGTCCTGGCATCTGTTTTGTTGTTGCACAGATCAGGCTGGCAGGTTCTCTGGCTTTTTCACACTTCTGAGGCAGGCGAGTAGACTCCTGAGCTGTTACACCCTAAAGGGGAGATCTGGTCCAACAAGTATGGCCCAAAAAGCCTGCTGCCCTGACTTTGGCCAAAGGGCTGTTGAGGACGGTGCCAGGGTTAGTAGAAGAGCAGTAACAGAAGTCTCTCTGGGTTCCCGGCTTTCCTTCCTCGTAGCTCCCGTGACCACCAGGTGAGGAGGAAGGCTAACCAGGACTATTACCATCTCTTCTGTGGGAACTGCATCGCTCTGCCTTGAGACATGGCCAGACACAAGGGGAAGGAATCTGGCTGCTGCCCTGGGACGTGGAGTGTGCGTTTGCCTTCCTGGCGCTGATTCTCCTCTCTGGCTCTGCTTCGGAGTCTTTGTGAAATTTGATGACTTGATGTGGTTTAGAAGTTCTAGTGAAGAGATCTTACCGTCACAGAAGCTGTTTGTGTGCGTATGGGATTGTACACAAGCATGCATGGGACTGATCACATTGACATATGTCTGCACACAGATTATTACTTGTTTATTAATAAATGCTTGCATGAAAGCAGGATTCACTCTGTTTGTTTACATGTAGGGGAAGCAGAGACAACGGAGAAGTGTTCCTCTAACTCTCAGGTTTGTGATGTGTCTTTTTTTCTTGTAGAAACCAGAGAAGACAGGACAAAGCGTCTCTTCCGACATTATACTGTGGGCTCTTACGACAATTTCACCTCTCACAGGTAAGCATCAGCATCTTTGCTTTGTGATTACGAGGAGATTCATTGCCATGGAAAAAGTATCTCCTTTTCCTGACAGAGCAGTATACATTGTTTTAATTTCATGGGAAGGAAACTTTTCTGGTGGTTTTGGTCAATTCAGTTGTAGTCTAAATTGTTAGTCTAAATTATAGTTGAATAAAAGGTTGAAGCTGCCGGGCAGTCTGACTCATGTCTCAGTTGAGGAACAAACGTTCTGGAGACCTTTTGGTGCGCTCCAGGAACTGAAGAACATGTGTTGGATGCAGATGCAGAGTTATAGGTTTGTTCTGGAGGGAAGAAGGGGCAGATGCTGTTGTGCAGGGGGTGGCATGGAGACAGCTGTCGCTCTGGCCTGTCGGCAGTGCTGAGCGCGCTGCCTGGACGACAGAGCGAACACCACCAGCGCTGTCCCGGTACCTGGCGACCGAGCAGACTCGCCTCGGCATGGAGACTGACCTTTGAGAGGGTGGTCAAACTCGACAGGGAAGCAGTCGTGAAAGCAGGGGTGTGTTGCTGGTTTGTGGCCTTGAGCGCGTGTGGCTGGTGGACCTGTTCGTGGAGGCTGGGCTGTTGGAGTGGGTCCGCTGGTTGGATTCAGGAATATGCTTTTGGCACTGGGTTTCTGTGTTTGAGAGATGAATGTAGGGTTACTCTGTGGAATACAATCTCTGCTCGCAGTCAGGCTTTAGTGCTCTTAAAAACTCTTGGTCATTAAAGTAATTGGATGGGCATTATTGCTTCTGACGTGACAGGAGCAAATTGTGAGAATTCATTACACAAAAACTAACTTATCCTGATGGAGCTTGCCAACAAAGCAGTGAATGTGTTCTGGTTTACTGAGCTTCTTGTCCCAAATCTGTCTCCGTGGGTCTGAGCACTTTTTACTCAAAGTTATATGTGTAACTTGTTTTGATTTTCAAAAATCCTGTGACATGCTTCTTCAGGGCTGTTTATATTCTTAACTGATCATGGGGCAAAAGAGAAAATGCTGCTATGACTCAGAAAACAGTAAAGAAATAAAACAGAGGAGGAAGACGGTCCGTTTCCACCATGGCCAAATGCTACAGGGAACCCCCAGAAGGTCTGTGCTGGGGTCACTGGTTGCTCTTGGTCTTAAAGGGCAGGAAATCGGTCAAAATTTGCAGATGAGTCAAAATTACATTCCTTAAGCAAAAGAAGAGTAGGTGGATGGGATTGCATCAAGCTGCGTTGATAAACAGTGTGATATTAAAATAAATTTATTTTGGCACATGCAAGATAACACGCACCAGAAGAAACCCTGTGAGGTACTCTTGCCCAGTAAAGATTGTTCAGCTCTTCGTAATTGCTTAGGAATAAAGATCTGACATCACTGTGGCATCACAGTGAAAATATCGTGTTTAGCACTGAGGCATTCAAAAAAACAGACAAAAGAGTAGGTCACAAAATACAACTAAAGCAGTTGTGAAGGAGGGTCACTGGTGACACTGGGTACTGGGTGGTCAAACAGCAGCTGAACACCAACACAGAAAAACAAGAAGTAATGCATATGGGGAAAAAAAACAGTAATAGTATTTCATATTCAGTGAAGGTGTTAGACTGACTTCTGCTCAGGAACAAGATTTGGGGCTTACTTTGATTCCAGTCCAAACCTGGAAAAAAAACCTGAATTTTTGGAATTGTTAGGAAAGGAAAAAACAACAAAACGGAAAACCTAATTATTAATATCTTTGTATAAATCTGTACTATACCAACATCTTGAAACCTGCATGCAGTTTTGGTCTTTCAGACTTAAAAAGTAATACTTTAAAAGTTGGCAAAGAAAACTAACAGGTGCTCAAAACTGTGAAACATCTTCCATAAGAGGTGAGACTAAATAGACTGAAACTCTCAAGCTTGGAAAATGATGCTGACGGAGAAGGGTCCATAAATGAGTGATATGGAAAAGGTGAACCAGAGGTAGTTGATCTTTGTCTCTTCCTGTGCAAGAACATGAGGTACTGAATGAAACAAGTTTGTGGTTCTTCATCAAACGTACAATTAACCTGTGTGACTCCTTGTTAAGTGACACTCTGAGGGCTAAAAACTGACAGGGGTTCAGAAAGCAGCGGGACAAATCTGAGGAAGAAAAATCATTTGCAGGCTTCTGAGTATGAAGAGACCAGCTCCGACTCAGGGACTCGCTTGTCATCCAGCAGCAGAGGTCAGGAGCGCGTGGTGGGGAGCATTGCTGTCTTCTCACTCTGCTCTTCTTTCCTCGTCGTGTTCCCGTTATCAGCCGATGCTGGGAAGTCAGGAGGATGGCTGGCCTGACCCAGTATGGCTCCTGCTGTGAGCTGTGGGTGAGGTGGGCTTTTCTCTGAAGCCCAAAGCAAGGTTTCCAGCCCTACAGGGAGCAGATTTCAAGGCATGGCCTTCTCCCTGATATCTTCTGTAGCTGCTGAAATGGCTCTGTGGTCAGGCACCTGGTCAACAGTGGTCCTGTTCCTGGGCTCTGAACTCTTCCCTCCATGATGGAGAAAGCCTGGGCGTCTGACCTGAATGTCTCAAGAGCAGACTTCAGCCTCTTCAGAGATCATGGCAGAAGCCCATGGGGTACCATCCTGGAGAGAAGAAGCGTCCAAGAGAGCTAGTTGATATTCCAGGACAAGGTCCTCCAAGCTCAGGAATGGCCCGTCCTGACAAGTAGGAAGTTGGGCAGTGGCAGCAGGAGGCCTGCGGGGCTGCACAGGGCTAAACTCAGACACAAGAAGGAAGTGTACAAGGGGTGGAAGCAGGGAGAAGTGACCTGGGAGGCACATGGAGACACTGCCCAGTCCTGTGGGGATGGGGTTAGGAAAGCCAAAGCCCACCTGCGGTTGAATCTGGTGAGGGATGCGAAGGGAAATGGGAAAGGATTCTGCAAGTGACATCAGCAGCAAAGGGAAGATGAGAGAAACCATGGGTCCACTGCTGAATGGGGCAGGGACCCTAATGACAAAGGTCAAGGAGAAGGCTGAGATACTAAATGCCTTCTTTGCCTCAGTCTTTGCTGGTAAGACCAGCCTTCAGCAATCCCTGGCCCCTCAGACCAGAGGGGAAGTCTGGAGCAAGGAGGACTTGCCCCAGGTAGAGGAGGATCAGGTTAGGGAACATTTGAACAAACTGGACATGGACGAGTCCATGGGCCTGATGAGATGCACCCATGAGTGCTGAGGGAGCTGGCCGATGGCTTTGCCAGGCCACTCTCCATCATCTTTGAAAGGTCGTGGTGGTCAGGAGAGGTTTTTGATGACTGGAAAAAAGCAAATGCCACTCCTGTCTTCAGGAAGGGCAAGGAGGAGAGTGTGGGGAACCCCAGGCTGGTCAGTCTCACCTTGACCCCTGGGAAGGTGATGGAGCAACTAACCCTGGAAACCATTTCCAAACACATGAAGGGGAAGGTGGTGATGGGGAGTAGCCAGCCTGGATTTGTGAAGGGGAAATCCTGCTTAAGCATGCTGATCGCCGTCTGCAGTGAGGTGACTAGCTTGTTGGGTGAGGGGAGAGCAGTGGATGTTGTTTGTCTTGGCTTCAGTAAGGCTTTTGACAGTTTCTCGTGTAAGGCCCTCATAGATGAACTGACAAAGTATGGTTACATAGGTGGAGAGTGAGGTGGATTGAAAACTGTCCGAATGACTGGGCCCAGAGGGTTGTGACCAGTGGTACAAAGTCTGGTTGGAGGCCAGTCATTAGTGGGGTACCCCAGGAGTCAATACTGGGGCCAGTACTGTTCGACATCTTCATTAGTGACCTGGACACTGGGGCAGAGCGCACCCTCAGCAAGTTTGCAGGCAGTACAAAACTGGGAGGAGTGGCTGATACACCAGATGGATGTGCTGCCACCCAGAGGGACCTGGGCAGGCTGGAGAAACAGGCAGAGAGGAACCTCATGAAGTTCAGCCAAGGGAAATGGAAAGTCCTGCATCTGGGGAGCCTCCAACTGTGGAGATACTGGAAACCTGACTGGCCATGTTCCTGGGCATGCTGCTCGAGCGAGTAGGTTGGACTATCTGATCTCAAGAGTCCCCTTCCAACCTCACCAGTTCTGTGAGTTTCCCGACCAGCAGATGTAGACTGATGCAGCTTTTAAGCCCTCGTGTCGAGCTGCATCTCCACAGGCATTTGGATAGTTATTTCCAGAATCGCACATTATGTGGTGCATGCTCCCAGAATCCCTTGCCAGCTCGGCCCCCTTGTTCAGACCCTTTCCTTCAAGCCAGTTTATTTTCCATGTAAGGCAAAACAAAAACCCTACTTAGAGAAAGGTGCTTGCCCTATGGTCTGTGGGTCATGTGTTGCTGCAGAGGAGCCAGTCTTGGCTCTGGCTTGTTCCTGTTTTCCCTCTAATCTGAGGGAAATCCCCTCCACTGCCATATGCGTGCCTCAGAAGTTTGTGTCTGTATAAAGAGCCTGTGTCGTGGAGGAGGGTGCTGGGAAGGACGGCAGAATGGAGCCGTCTCCCACAGGTGAATAAGCCGCTGTCCCATCTGTCTTACAACGTGGTCTCCAGGGACCCTCATGAAAAAGGGCAGCTGGGAGCAAAGTGCATGGATCGTTCTGGTGGCGGCAGTTTTGCTCGCAGTGGCCCAGTTTCCCCAGAATCAACTGGCAGAGGAAGGGGAGGAGGTCGTGTGTACGCGCATGCGTTTAGCTGCACCCTTAGCCAAGAGGAAGACCACATCTTTCCACCCTGAAGTCCCCCAGGGCTCCGTGTCAGGAGGATGTAAGCCTCTTCTGGACCCAGTCATGTATGGCTTCTTGCAGATCATAGTCCAGTTGGTCTAGGCAGCCGATGCATGCAAATTACTGATAAACTAGACTGCTCTGCTAAAGTACGACTGGGGTCTGCTGGGATCACAGTAACAATGCTGACACTGGCTGTGAAAACTTGGCATTTTGACAGATTTTGGTGGGTCGAATTGGAAAAGATTGGAGGATTTTAGCTGCATCCTTGTAGCATGGTGCGTAGTCATGCAACATAAAAGCATGAGGACGGCCACTCTGGAGCACGCTGCAGGTCCTCCAGGCCAGTATTGTGTGTTGCACGGTGGCCAATGGCAGATGCTTTGTGCCGTTATGAGAACAGAATAAGCAACCCAAAATGTTATTCCTGCCTGCAGCAATTTTCTGTTCAGAGTCTTCCTGAGCCAGAGGCAATGTCTTTGTATTTAATAGCCTTTAATGGATCGTTATTCCATTAATTTGCCCAATGACATGCAACTCGAGTTCTTTTGCTCTCTCCTGAAATGGAGAAGGAAACTAGGGTTGGCTTTGGTGGAGACGGTGAGACAGCGGTGGTGCTGAACAGCGGGGTACCTGTGTCTTCTGCTCCTGCTGTGTCAAAATACTTACAGTGTGGTGACAGGAAATGAGAAAGACGTTTCTTAAAGCATATATATATATATATGTATACATACACGCTTGTCACTCATTCATAGGTTGCTCTGAGTGCAAAAGTGAAACGTAGCCTCACCGTTCAGTTAGGGAAATCCGGTGCGAGGTCAAACAAGCGGCCACCTTTGTTACCTTCCTTGAGACCGCGCTGGCCCTTCCCGAGCCTGTGCAGCACCCACCACCCTGTCTGCAGAGGTGGGTGATGGGAGCAGCGCAGCTGGAGCCGTCAGCCATCTGACCAGCAAAAGACATCCCACGACAGAGGCACCAGCCGGTTGCGGAAGCACCATTTCAGTGGAAGCTTCTCTGCTCTGTTTGCTGGAGTTCAAAATGTGGCTATTGCCAAAGCACGGAGACAGCGTTGGTGACCGGGCTTGCAGCGTGGGGCTTGCAGCGTGGGACTGAGCACAGGGGAGCGGAGCGGTCAGCGGTGCGAGGGTGCGTTTTGTCAGCACTACGGGATGGAATTGGGGTTTGGACTCGGTAGCAGGCAGCTTGTGGACATGGGGTGGCGGTCAGGAGTGTGGTATGAGGATTCACGTGGTGGTTTTGGGATCGCCTTAATAAACAGGATAAACAAAATGGATTTTTTCCCATTTTTAAAAATATTAAATGTTTGGGCCAATAGATTCCTTGAGAGCAGAAATTAAGAACTAACTAAGGTGCTGTAAGATCACTGCAGCAGATGGATTAACACGATTTGCAGGAGAGTGCTTTATTCCATCACCTCTGACTTCACTGGAGGTCTCAAACGTGGGAGAAGATTAACATAATGACAATGTTTGAGGAACAACTTAAAAGTACTTGAGAAAATTACACACAAGTGACTTTAGATTTCAGGAAAAGCCTTTGAAATAGTTGCAGGTTTGAATGGATGCCCTGTGCAGTAGAGCAGGGAACAGCATTCACACGACTGAATTGCAGATTTGGGTAGGGTATGTAATTTACTCTTTTTTGGCTTAATAAGAAAAGAAAGCTATGAATATATGGAGGGTTATACATGAGAACATGAGAAGATAGTAGGCTGAATACTGAATAAAAATATTTTCTTTTGTGGAGTCAGCCTCTGGGAAGGCAATGTTTCCAAGTTGTAATTTCATTAGCACGTTGCCAGTAGCAGGCGGTAGGGATGAGGTCAGCTTTGGTGGAGGGCGAGAGACTGGGGCAGGTTCCTCACCGCTCGTTGATACCACTTTGAAGCATAACTGTAGTTAAAGAAAGAAGAAAGCACGAGGCTGCTCTGGAGTCGAGGTGTGCTGGGGTGCAGCCAAGGTCACCAGAGGGCAATGAGAGCCTTCCCCAGACCTCTGAGGATGAGGAGCATGGGACAGGGCTCAGCAAACCTAATCTGGTCTGAAATAGGAATAAGGCAAACAGGAAGAGAAGTCTGAGCTTGTTCTTATCAGAAGGAGGCAATCACAAGGGGAATTGACTTCTCTAATGAACTATGTTAAGGGAAGTGATTAAAGTGATTAAGATTAAAGCGATTCAGAATTAACTCTATAAAATTAAGAGCCCACATTCTACATGGTACAGCTGGAAAGGAAAAGAATTGGGAGCAATAGACAATTTAGGGTTTTGTTTTTTGGTTTTTGAGGGTTTTATTATTATTATTCAATCACAGGGATTAGTTGACCAGGGAGAGAGATTACAACCGTGAGTATTCACAAGCCATCTGGATGAGCCTCCCTTTAGAAGAGATGAAAAACATGAAGAAGTCTCTAAGCAGGCATTTCTGTGCCCTTAGATGCTGAGACTGGCCAAATACGTCGATACACAGAATTACAGAATAATTTAGGTTGGAAGGGATGTCTGGAGGTTTCTAGCACAACCGGTTGCTCAGAGCAGGGCCAGCTAGATTAGGTTTCTTGGCACGTCTCCAAGGCTGGGGGTCCCACAGCCCCCTAGGACCCACGTCCCAGTCTTTGTTTCCAGGGTGAAGAATTTTTCTGTATATCTCATTATAATTTCTTGTGCTTCAGCCTGTGTCCATTGCCTCTTGTCCCATCCCTGTGCGCCTCCAAGGGTCTCCTTCTCTCTTCCGTACAGCCTCCCATGAGGTGGTTGCAGGTGGCAGGGAGGTGTCCACCATCTCTCCTCCAAGCTGAGAAAGCCCAGCGCTCTCAGCCTCCCTTGTACGCTTTAACCCCCATCTACTCAGGTGGACTCAGTGAGCAAATCAGTAATACAAGCGATGGGTCAAATCACCTAGAAATCGTTGGGACTGCACCGATAACTTGCTATTTCTCCTTTCCCCCGACATGCAAGAGAGCGGTACCCGTGTTTGCCCCGCACAGATGGAGTTCAGTGGCTGCCGTTTCCTTCTCTTCTCTAGGCCCTGTTCCGCGCTCATCCTTCTTGGCAGTGTGATCCTATCTCGTACTCCGCCATCGATACCGGCATCTTTGCCTGCCTCAGGCACTGGGATCTCCCATCCCCCGAGCACCTCCTCTGCACATGGGTTTCCTAAGGCTGTACGTGCCTCCGGGGAGGCCAGGGTCGTGCAGGCAGTGGGGACGTACGAGCAAAGAGCTGGTTCCCTTTCTTCCAGATAGGACCGAGTAAAAGGAGTCGCTCTGGATTTCCTTGAGCTATTTCATGGCTGTGTGTGGCTCTGAGACAACTTCCTTTAGTCTTTTCCATTCTGCGGCTTATTTATTGGCTGTTCCTGCCTCATCAGTCCCCAGTGCGCTGTTAGTTTCGGATTGGTATTAAAGCGTGCTGAGCGGGCGGAACCCGCCCTGATTTCTGCTCCTGTGAGTTATCGTCTGGGAGGCAAGCAGCAGGCAGGGTGTTGGAAACTGCATCGGCTTTTTCTGTCGTTCTGTCTAGTTGTGACTAATTAGCAAGCCCGGAGAGAAGCTGTGTTACAGGCAGGGCTCAGCAAGGAGCGTGGAAGAGGCCTAGGTAATGGCCTTGCAGGGCATCGAAAATACCCCTGCAAAAGGAGTTTCATGCTTAGAAAGGGAGAGGGGGAATGAATCTTTGACAAATATATTGTGCAACTCGAGCTGCTGGTCCGATGGCAGCAGCTGATCTGGAGAGGTCCCTGCTTTTGGTGTATTGCAGGAAATGGGGTTTTATAGCAGCAAGCCCATCTAGTTGGAAAAAGGTAATTTGTGCTGGCCTAGTGCAGCCTTCATTTCTATAGCAACAAAAGTGTAGAGGGAGAAAATTAAATCCCTTCTTGAAAAGGCTTCTGTATAATCCCACTTGTCAAATTAACGTGCCTTCAAAATAGTCTTTTAAGATCTTTTGGTGAACAGTATCTTTTGGGACCACTTACCTCTTTCACAGAGAGTTTCAAGAACGTGAAACAGAAGAAAGTGAACTCCCCCCAAGCCCGTGCTTTCCTTCAGCAGTCCTTGTGCTTGGGTCCTGCAGCAGACGGCTCAGCTTTTGCTGAGATTTAGAATTTCAGAACTGGTGGGTAATACCAGGCTTTGTTTTATGCAAGAACTAGGACTAGGTAATGATACAGTGAAGTGATTGAAGCAGAGTGCAGCCAGCCAGCATGAGCTCTTAAGAAAGATGCCCAAGGAGAACAGCTCCAGCCTCCAGAGCTGCTTATTAATGATGAAAGGAGCGTTGGAAAGGGGAACTGTTTACTAAACCCCATTCATTCTCTTCTTTAAAAAAATATTCAGGAAAACTGGTTAGCAGCTTGAGAAGCGGGTCCTGGGAAACTGTACGAACAATCTGTCCAAAATTATTTGCCAGGTGCAGAAAAGTAAGTGGGGTTTTCCTTTAGTTTTTTTCTTTCTTTTTGCAGCTAAGCACAGGATGCCATGCCCAATGTCACTGCCGTGAATGTCGCTGTAGGTGAAATGCTGGAGCGAAGGGCTAATGGTGGGGTGGTGGGAGGGACAGTGCGCGCCATCCTCGGTATTTGTCAGGAGACTTGGTCAAAGGAGTCCTGTTTTCTGCAGTATATTTGCAATAAGTTTTGGTCAGGTAATAAATGGAATACAACTGGAACTTGAGAGGTGACGACTGGTAGAGCTGTTGGTCACTAAACAGCTCGTGTGAGACAAGTCTTTCTGGCTCCTGCTGTGTCTCAGGTTGGAAGTCTTTGAAGCACATACCTGCTTAGCGATGGATTCCTGTAAGGCATTTTACTCCGAGAGGTTTTGGATCATGTGGGTAGTTCTCGGCAAGCATCAGCTGGGCAGCAGCTGATGACACATATAGGATGTTAGGAAAGAAATAGAAAGTCTACTAAAAATAGCGTTATACTTCTATGTAAATCCACGGTTTGACAGTCTCTTACTTGCAGTTGTAGTTTACCCATCTGAACAAGAAGAATTAGAAAAGGTTCAGAGGCAACCAACAAGGGTGACCCAAAGCACAGACCACTTTTCATTTGAGGGAAGGTTAAATAGACTGGAACTCTTCAGCTCGGGGAAGAGACGCCTGAGGAAGATTTGACAGAGTTTTATGAAATCATGAGTAGGCAAGAAGAAGGTGAATATGGAACAATAGTGATTTCTCAGTACAAAGGAATGAGGTGGCACTCTGTGGAATTAGCAAGCAGCAAGATTAAAATAAAGTACTTTGTCACACTGCAGGTGATTAAATTGTAGAATTTATTCCTACTGCATCTTGTGGAGGCCAAAAATATAAATGGGTTCACAATGAGAGTACGAAATTACTGAAGAGTAAATTTGTGACCAAGAAACATTGTGACCTGTTCAGGGGCTTGAGATGAGGAATGCGGTTATGGCTTTCAGAAGCGGGGAAGGTATCACATGGGTGGATCACTGGTCTTTTATTCTGTTTCTTATACTCTTTCCTTTGCTGGTTGTTACTGACCATTACTCACGAAAGGTTGGTGGCACTGAACCCCTAGTCTTCTGCAGCACCCGTCCTTGTATTCTGGTTTACAAAAGGACATCAGGTGGAAGGAATCAGCCTCCCTCTGTACTTCAACATTCAGTGCAATTGAACACTCAAGACTAGCTTTAAAAAAAACCAACAAACCACCAACCTCAAAAAGTCACAAATTCCGTAGAGGATATTTTCTTGTTCCTTCATGCTAAGTGGAAGAATAAAACAAGTTAGACCATGCTGAAGGCTTTTCATTTCTTCCCAGCTACCTTTAGAGATGAACAACTGACTTGGTTCTTTGAACGTTTTACAACCATTAAACTTAGTTGTTTTTCTTCCATAGTGCAGTTCTTTGGTTGGTCTCTGAAAACTTTATTTTCCTACCACCCATTTGGTGTCCTTGAGCAAGGCGTAGATGTTTTCTCTGATGCTGCACTTCGTGTAATGGTTTTCTCCCATCTGCTGAATGGCAGAGAGGAGAGGCTTTTGTCGTCTGTCATTAGTGGAGAAATTCATCTTGTGTAACTTCAGACAGTTCAGTACCTGTCTACCTGACCGTATCGTCAAGGTCCTCTTTGTGGTATGCAGGAGCAAAAGGGGACTTGCAGGGTGCAGTTAGTTTCCATCTAAAACAATCATTTAAGTCGGATGAATCATGACCTCGTTGTGCATCTTTCGCTCCATAGGTTATGAGGGAACCATGGGAGTACTAGCGCACATGGAGACGTGTACACCATCACTGTCAAAACTTAGGCAAGATGCATCCTACTCTGGGTGTTGGCAACAAAAGGTCTTCATTTAACTACCCAGTTAAACCTGGTGGTTTGATGCAGAAAAATAGGGTCTTCCACAGCAAAGTTTATCTGACTTCAGATACGTTCCCTAACACGACATGGCTCATCCCCTGCAATCAGTACCTTTCCCCTCGTTGCACCAAGACTTACTACTGCTGTGGTCCCTTCCCCGTGTTGTGCCCCAGTACTGTGAATGTCTTCAGCATCGTTATTGTTGTTTATGGACTTGGAGACCTGAAGGAGCAAAAGAGAAACCCACAGCCCCTCTGTTAACTTCAGCTGCCCAAAGTGTTTAAGCATTGGGGCAGGCATCATCCTCCCCTTTTCTGGACTTGCTTGATGAGGGACAGAAGACATTGCAAATGCCCTCAGTGAGTCACTGCAAATACTGCAGATTTGCAGGCAGGATGAGAATTCAGAATCATCTTGACAGATATAAACTATTGTTTGAAAACGCTTCGATGCAATTCAGTAAGGAGAAATGCAAATTACCACAGTTGCAGAAAAGTAATCAGCTGCACAAATGCAGGAAAGAGGAGAATGGAGAAAAGGTTCAGAAGTTCTAGTGAATCCTAAG
This sequence comes from Ciconia boyciana, assembly GCF_034638445.1. Classification (NCBI taxonomy): domain Eukaryota; kingdom Metazoa; phylum Chordata; class Aves; order Ciconiiformes; family Ciconiidae; genus Ciconia; species Ciconia boyciana. The sequence continues at coordinate 666,929 of NC_132934.1, forward strand.
CTGAACATCAATTAGCAATATTAAAATGTTGTAAAAACCAAAGATAATGGGATATTCAAACAGAAGTCCAGCAAACATTCTCCTTAGCTTAGCACTGGTACAGTATAAATTGAGGTGCTGTGCTGGGTGAGTGCATGGTAACAGTCTTCAAATGCATAATTTAAATTGCAGAGGTGGAAATAAACTCTGCGCCATGCCTTTTTGAATAGGACAAGAGATAATCAGCAACAATCACAGCAAACAAAATTTTAGCTAGGCAGTAGGAGAAAATTCCTAATTAGAAGGGTAGCATAGCATTAGAAAAGATTGTCTAGGTAGTTATTTAAAGGTCTCTCATTGGAAAATAAAGAGCATTTTAGACAAACATCTGTTAGGAATGTTTTGGTATAATTGATTCTGCACTGGGACAAGCCTTCTTCAAATCACTTGCAGACCGGGGTTTTGGTGATTTTTATTATCATTCCTTTGCTAAATGTCGACGGTCCTTCATCAGGTGTTCCCCTCCTGATGGATGGGGCTTCAGGCTGCATGTGTCGCAGCAAGCCTTGGTAGCTATTCTTTGGGTGTCACGAGGAAAGGGAAACAAAAGTATTTCTTCAACATAACCAATTGTAAGTCATTTGTACTTATTTCCAGAAAGCAATTAAAAGCAGGTATTACAGGAGATTATCGTATTTCTCTGAGCTGTATCGTTATCTGCAGAAACTAGAATTATGAAAAATACTGCAGATTCTTACAATATCTTCTTAGTGAATTTAGGTGGATTCTTCTTTTGATTAGAGTCTGCTGGTTCTTGTTCTTCCAGGCAGAAGAGAACCAGATCATTACAAACAAATGAAATTTAAAAAATGGTGTCAAATGTTCTTTCCTCTAGCACTTCTTCAACTCACAGTAGTTCAATTAAATAGGTAAGAATTACCAAAAATGTTTTCTGTTTTGATAAAATATGAGTGAGAAGGGGCAATTACATTTAATTTGACTTCCTGTGTATAACAGCCCATTAAATTTTACCTAGATACTGTATTTGATTACAAAGACTTTTGGTAGACTAAAACATTAGTATATTCACAAGACTAAACTGTTCTTTGTCTCAGAAGCCCTTCCACAGTTAGGGGATTTAACAGATGCAGTTTTCCAGCAGAGGACTAGCATCACAGGATGCAAAGGAAGTGAAAACTCCTGGATTTTTTTACCAGTCTAATTTGGGAGATTATTTGTTCCCCTCTTCAAATACGGTAATTGACTCGGAGCATGCAAGCATCCTTGCACAGCCTCAGAGAACTGGCTCACCCCATCCGTTGTCCTTTATCCTGTTCTGACCAGTTTTTGTGCTTCACTTTTTCCTGAAGCAGCATCCGCAAAGAGAGGGAGTGGAAGGGAGAGGGTGGGAGGGGTGAGCATGACAGATTTCAAGATCAGAAGCAATCGCAGCTTCCGAACAGCCTAGTCCTCTCCCATACGTAATCTGGAGAAGCAAGAGTCCACCACTTTCTTGACGCAGGGTTCAATGTTTAGTTGCCCTCTCTGATGGGAATTCTGCTTTATTTCAAGGCTCTTGAGTCACATCTTGAAATCTGATCTTTTTTCTCAGCATTGTTTGAAAATTCTAAAATATTGAAAGTGTTTTTCTTTCCGTATGTACCTTTGTGTAGTGATCTGGATGCCTCTTGACCTCCTCTTTGATAGGAATAAACCAAGCTGAATTTCACATTGTAAGACTTCCTTTCCTACTCCTGGGATTCGTTTTTCATTGCCTTGTGGCATCAAATGTTTTTGCGTCATGCTTGAAGACACCAGCTGGACTATTCTGGTAAAGTCATGTGTACAGAGGGAAGAGGGTTTTGTTTCCACAGTATCATTTAGCGATATCATTTAGTATCATTATAAGTCCAGAGATTGCCTTTCTTCACTCGATTGCAGTGAGAGCTAATGTTGTGGCAGTATATCCTTTTTGAATTGTTGCTTTCCAAGAATGTCTCTTATCTTGAAAACAGAGCTTGTATTTTTGATACTTTGCATTTACCTATATTAAAAACTTTTTTTGTCCTGAGTATTTAATGACACAGTCCAGATTGCTCTGACAATCACTTCTCTGCTATGGCAGTGTTCTTTGTATCCTCTTCAAACTTCAAACACAAAGATCTTGAGTTTCTAAATCAGGGGCTTACATTGTTATTCACAAACTGGATATGGCTTATTTAAAGAGTCTGTCCAATCTCTAAAATTATTTGGGATGTTTCCTGATACCTGTGTGGTCAGCCTTGGGACTGCTGCCACACTCGTGTGACCGCAATGAAGTGGGACACAACTCTGATGGTGCAAAGGTTGCACAGCTCTGGTTCTATCTAAAACTGATGGTTTTACCCAGAAAAAAATTGACTTCAGGCACAGAGGAGACTTGGAGAGACAGGGAATTAGGTATAATTAAAAAAAAAAGACTCAATTCCTCCCTCAGTTCTCCAAACCATCCATGGAATTAGTAGAAACATTTTTGGGGAGGTTAAAAACAACACCTCTTGTTAGTTGGATGCGAGAGCCTCACCCCTGAGTAAAGCTTTCTGCTATGTAAATCAATTCTTCCAACTGAATGGGAAGATGGGTTAGCATTTAAACCATCGAGACCATCGATTGCAGTATGGATTAGGACTGGTCCTTATGGGGCTACCTGGAGACAACTGCCCATGCAGTGTCTGCATGCTTTTGATTACTTTTTTTGGCCTTTTGGTGAGTGCACTTTCAGTATACTAATATGTGCTGTGAGAAGGCTGCAGTGTATGGAGTTAATTCCTGTGCAGTGGTACCAAACCCTTAAGCCAGAGTACATGATCTGTGGTTGCCATCATCAATTATACTGGGATCTTGACAAGGTGCTTGGCAGGATCGACCTCACATTAACCACACCGATGAGATTTCCTACTCGATCTTCTAAATAAAGCATTCTGTTAATTTACTTAGGATTGGAGTCAGGCTGATAGTTTATAGTTCTTATGTCATTCCTGGCAGTCCTTCCGGGGTCTGGAATTTCCCAAGTTTCCAGAATTTCTTAAATACTGACATTTGTTACTGAGATAGTACCTTAGCTGATTTCTCTAAAGCTCTTCAGTGTAAAGCATTCTGGCTTCTGTATTTGAAAATGCTTTATTTTAACAGACGCTGCCTCATGCTCTCCGTAGAGGTGACACGTTTTCTATTCCACCCACATCGTTCGAGTAGATGACGACAGTGCCCTTCTCTGTTCCAAATGCAGCACCAGAGTACCTACGGGACATTTCTGTCTTTCCTACGTTACAGTTCACATCTCCTCACCCACCTCAGTGCTGGTCTTATACTTGAGCCACGTCTAACTTGTAGGCAATCTCTTCTCGCAATGGCAATGCTGTAGGAGCTATGAAGAATGCATGTTGAAATGGTAGTTGGTGTGTACTACAGATTGTACATGCTCTTGAAGGAGTAAGATGCTTCAAGAGAAATCATGAATCTTGACACTCAGCAAGTGAACAAAATGTGTTTTGCCCCATGTAATCCATGCAGATTCACCTCCCTAGAGAGCTTTGTGAGACCAGATTATTTCAACCAGACTCATGTTAATTTTCCAGCTGAAGCAGGATCTGCAGCATCCCTTGTACTCTGTTAAAATAAGAGAGGTTTCTAATACAGGTTTGTTAGCTTGTGTGGTTTTTAACTGTCCTTGGGCGAATGTTTGCCAAGATCTTTATGCCAGTGATGTCCTGAAGATCAAATGCCGCACGTGCTCTTGGTTTGTGGTGGCATTTTCTCTTGGATTGCGAGCCTGGAGTTCAGCTGCCTGTAACTCTTCCAGCGAAGTAACTCGTGACTTGTGCTAAGATTACAGAGAAGGGTAATTCAAACCCTTGTGATACATCTGCTAGAAACACGCTTTGTAAGAACAAGGACTAAAAATATGATGCAAATCATCTAGTCAGAACAGAAATGCTGCGATCGCTGGTTTACTGCTCGCTTACCCATGTGAGCTTGGGCTGATCACGACACGGGGTCCGTGCGGGGCCGGGGAGATGCCCCTCGCGCCCACGGGTCACGCCAGGCTCCTGCAGCCGGCAGACGCAGAGAGGCTGGAGTCTGCTGGCTGGGGGCCGAACACCGTCACTTTGTCAATAATGTGAACGCTTTTAACAGTGAGGGTAATTTATTGTTAAGCAGCTGAAGCATACGGTGGACCCCCCTCCGTGGGGTAACCCATCAGCGCTGGGCAGGCGTGCATCTGAGCAGGACTGGCACAGCGAAAGTCGGCAGCCTGTTCTTTACGGGAAGCTGTCCTCGGTGAAGACGCTTTGATGGAAAGCCACCTTCCTCGAGGGAAGGGCTTGGGACCGACTAGCGAACGGGACTGTCATAGCAAGTGCCCGATGCCGGTCTCTGGACCTCGTGCCACCGTTGGCCGTGGGTGCCAGAGGCGAGTGCTGCTGTGCCCCGCTGGAGAGCGCGGGGTGAGCGCGAGCAGGGCCAGGACGTGTCGGGGCAGAGGTCTGTAGCCACCGGGCCAGGAGCAGACCCCGCCAGTACCGAGTCCTCCAGTGCACGGGTGGTTGTTTCAGCACAAGCTGGCGGGGCCAGGGGTGTCTGTGGTTGTCCGGCACCTGCTATGCTGGCTGCACCCTCAGGGCTGGACAGACCTGGAACGGGGCGGCGGGGGCAACCGGGTGGGGCTGGAGGGGCCGTGCTCTGCGGGAGGCTGCTGTGGCAGCGCGTGCTGAGCAGACCTGGGTTCCTGCCCCCGTGCCCGAGCTCCGCCATCACCTCCCGAGCGCGAGGGGCGCCGGGGGCAGAGCAGGCCCCCGGTCGCCACCTGCCTGCAGGCAGCCCACCCCCGGCCCCTTGGCTGCCATGTCCGTCCCTCCCTGCAGAGCCCGCTGGCGAGATGCCGGTGAGACGTGCCCTGCCTGGGGAGGGGCCAGGCCAGGGAGCTCGGGACCGGTGCGTGGCTGGCGGAGCTGCCCACGGAGGCTGCCGGCTGGGCTGGAGCTGGGCGCTGCCGTGTCCTGGCTCCCAGGCGTGCCCCAGCCTCCTCACCCTGCTGCTGGTCATGGGTGCCCTGGCCAGGTGGGGGGCTGCTGCCAAAGGCCATGACCCGCTCGGGGTGTAGGTACCCCTGGAGTTCAAGCAACAGTAATAATGGGTCCTTGTTTTGTGATTTGAATTTAATCCAGTTAGTACAACTTTTAATATGCTGACATCAGTTATGGGGATTTGAAAGTAACTTCTTGGCCCGTCTTCTGTAGGAGATGCTGAGGAAGAGAAGATTCATTCCAGGGGAATGATTATAGCTGGTTCTGGCACTTCACGTAAAGGCCAAGTAGGGTTTCGGTAGGGTGAGAGAAAATTCAATCACCAAATGGGAAACTGGATGTTTCAGTCAGAGATGTCATTTAATAATGGGTCCTGCTGGTGTTCTGGAAGAGCTGTTTTCATCCTCATGAAATTAAGTATCTTGCTTTCTCCAGTGGGTTTCATAGATCTTGTGGCAAGAGAAGGTTGAACCGCAGATCTTGGAGGCAGCTGACTTGGGGAATCATAGAATTGTTTAGGTTGGAAAAGACCTTTAAGATGATCGAGTCCGACCATTAACCTAGCGCTGCTAAGTCCACCGCTACACCATGTCCCTAAGCCCCATGTCCACACGGCTTTTAAATACCCCCAGGGATGGGGACTCCACCACTTCCCTGGGCAGCCTGTTCCAGTGCTGGACAACCCTTTCAGTGAAGTAAAATTTCCTAATATCCAGTCTAAACCTCCCCTGGCGCAACTTGAGGCCATTTCCTCTCGTCCTATCACTTGTGACCTGGGAGAAGAGACCGACCCCACCTCTCTACACCCTCCTGTCAGGCAGCTGTAGAGAGCGATGAGGTCTCCCCTCAGCCTCCTTTTCTCCAGGCTGAACAACCCCAGGTCCCTCAGCCGCTCCCCATCAGCCTTGTGCTCCAGACCCTTCCCCAGCTCCGTTGCCCTTCTCTGGACACGCTCCAGCCCCTCCATGTCTCTCTTGGAGTGAGGGGCCCAACGCTGAACACAGCATTCGAGGTGCGGCCTCACCAGTGCCAAGTACAAATGAGGTGTTGCTGCTTTCCTAGCTGTGCGTGAGTGTTGAACTGCTGAAATGACCCCAATGGTGGACAAAGCTTCACGTTCTAGATGAAGGCAGAAGAAATAAGCGTGTGACAGCAACCTGCAGTGCTTAGCAGTCTAAAGAAAAGTGTTTTGGTTGCGCATGAATCAGATTAGCTCTAGGCACGTGAGTGACACCAACCAACTGCCTGTTTGAGGCATTTTTCAGAACGGCTGTGAGCAGCGGCATGCACAACTGACAGCGCTTCCCTGGGAAGGGCGCTTGGGAAAAGGCACAGAAACACTGCTGAGTGCAAGCCATAGGTAACAGCAGGGAGCAGCAGAAGCCGTGGTGTGTCGTACTGGTACAACATCAGCAGGGTTTGAGCAAGCAAAATCGACGGTCTTAAAACTTCCTCTCCACCCATCTTTCCATCTCCAGGACTGCGCTCATCATACGTTCCCGTCTATAAATAATGAGTTAAGTCTGTCAGTAGCAGGCCTGAATGTTAATTATCTCCCAGTATAATTATCAGCTTCAGCTTCATAACTGATGCTATGGGGGATAAAAGCCTTTACTTTGCCCTGCAGTCCCTTCTGCCATGCTTGTGAAGGGCATCTTTAAATGGCATTATTAAGGCATGCAGAAGATGAGTCTGTCCCCACTGCTTTCTGGCCAGACACAAGTTACCTCCAGCTGTCATTTGTGCGGCACGGAGCCCGAGCAGGACCTTCTCAGCTTGCTAGAAGCTTGCAGCCACTCGCCCTCCTGCCGAGCGCGGGATCTCAGCATCCTCGGACAAGGAATGCTCGCGTCAGCCCAGAGAAGAGTGTGTGGAGCTACCCATATGTTAGCTGCATATATTTGCATGTATGAATACTAACAGTCATGTGCACAGCAGGAATCACATACTAACAAATCACAATAGGTTTTATAATTATTTTGCGTGGGCGTAAATTACTACTTGAGCTGCACTGGAGCTGCAGGGCAGAAGAGAATCAAACCATAAATCTGTCCCTCTTCCTCCACACGCTGACTGCAGTGCTGGCTTCAAAGCAATCGAGGGTGCTGGTACGCTGCTGCTGCTTGTGAAAGTATTGTGAGAGTGATTTTCTTGTAATGTTTGTGTTGTTAGGAATGCTAATTAACTTTCAGGCCGGTGATTACTTGGATCACTTACCTTTTTTAAAGAAAATAGTGTTCTGTTTGTTTTGCTTAAGTTTCTGCTACATTTTTCTTCTTTTCTGTCTTTTCAGGAACAGTTGTCAGGGTTGCTATACGTGTTCCCATGGTACAAGTATTATTATCAAAGTATTTCCATTCCTGTTCCTGTCTTGGGGTTTTTCATGATTGTCATGGTTTAACCCCAACCGGCAGCTCAGCCCCCCCAGCCGCTCGCTCACTCCCCCCCCTGTGGGATGGGGGAGAGAATCGCAAGAGTAAAAGTGAGAAAACTCGTGGGCTGAGACAAAGGCAGTTTAATAGGTAAAGCAAAAGCCGCGCACGCAAGCAAAGCAAACCAAGGCATTCCTTCACTCCTTCCCATGGGCAGGCAGGGGTTCAGCCATCTCCAGGACAGCAGGGCTCCATCACACACAGCGGTGACTTGGGAAGGCAAACGCCATCGCTCTGGACGTCCCCCCTTCCTTCTTCTTCCCCAGCTTCACATGCTGAGCATGACGCCATATGGTGTGGGATGTCCCTTTGGGCAGTTGGGGTCAGCTGTCCTGGCCGTGTCCCCTCCTGGCTCCTTGTGCCCCCCAAGCCCCCTCGCTGGTGGGGTGGGGTGAGGAGCAGAACAGGCCTTGGCTGTGTGTCAGCGCTGCTCAGCAGGAACGAAAACATCCCTGTGGTATCAACTCTGTTTCCAGCACAAATCCAAAACACAGCCCCATACCAGCTACTATGAAGAAAATTAACTCTATCCCAGCCAAAACCAGCACAATGATGTGCTCTTCGTATACAAATACTTTTTCATTTCCTCATTGTTTAAACTGAAGTGGACTAATAAAGACATAGTATAAGAAGTCAAGAAGTCAAACACATTACATCACTAATAAATGTGATCTTTTTTCTACTTCACCATCCCCTGGCGTTAAGAGAAGCCTCTGGCGTATCACTCCTGTGCTGTGAGTTCTGACTTGTAAAGAGTTTGAGAGTAAGAGGAAACTTGGAGCCACCAAGGCCGAGGTGATGGTTGGTGTCTGCAGAGCTGCTGGTGCAGTCGGTATCGTGGTGTCTGCTGCCTCGGTAGGTGATCTGATCGGCTTTCATTTTTTTTAGACAGCCACAGAAATGCACGGTTTTGGATCCACATGTTCTTCTGCTTCCTTGAGTAGCAGCCATGCCTGAAAGCTGTTTTCCACATTTGGTTTTTCAGCAGATCATTACTTTCTCCCATACAATCCTTACCACGACATTACATGCCTATGTCATGGTCATATTGGCCTTTTCATTTTTTGAAGGCTGCTTGTAAGCTTAATGCTGTGACAAACAGCTTACTTAGCAGCAAGGAAAGCTGGGCTAAGCACATTATGTATGCGCTGCATTGATTTCCAATTCAGACCATCGGTGGTGAACAAGGCTCTCTAAAAAATTAGCGTGAATGCTTCCATAGTAAAACTCAGGCAAGGGTTTTGGCTGAGAGGCTTTGGGATGTGGTGGTGGAGCGTGGGGAGTGCCCCGAGGAGCGAGCCCTTGGCTGGGGAGGTGACCCCGCTGGCTTTCAGAGGGGCTGCCTTTTGCTGTGGTCACGTTCCTGTTCAGAGACAGGTCTAGGGTGGTCGTTCATAGCCACGCGTGTCGTTTCTAGGTGCTTTTTTATGGGTGGGAGAACACTCGGGGCTCTGGACAACCAGCGTGTAGTATTATCGGTACAAAATTAAAAGGAATAAATATGTTTCTGGAACAGGTTCCTGACAGAGAGATTTGGGGTTTGCCTGCAGTCCGGTTTATGTGTATGTGACAGTAAGTAAGGGAGGACGGGGAAGAAAGGGAAGTGACTGATTTTTAACTAAAATTCAGTAATGTACAGAGAAGTGGCTCATGCCAGACGGTGACAGGCTCTTGATGATTCACATCTACGTCGCTCTGTTTGTAAGTTTGAGAGGTTACTTTGCACATCTAGCTGGACTTGGAGCAAAGGAGCGCTCGTGTTGAATATTAGCAGCATTAGGGTTGTGCAAACAGAATTTCGCTAACACCGCTTCTAGCTGTGTCAGTGGAATAGATGTCTTTGTCACTAGCGTCAGCAGAAGTAGCTGATAAACACAGGAGGCAGCTTAGTGAATTAATTGTTTTTCACATGATTTCTTTGCTGGTTGGACACTCACTACAAGCACTGAATGTTAAATTACCAGCATAGAAGGTATAAAAAAGAGGTTTTGTTTCTGGGTGTTCATGTTCTAAACAGAGATGACAAAATATATTGTGAGAAGCAGAGTGTGTTAACTTAAAGTTATTCTTAATTACAGTAAAAAGTTAATGATAATTATTACAGAGGAAATGTGTCAGACCCAAGGGAAACAGACGTTGTATTAAAATGAGAATTGCGCAAATTATTGGATATCATGAGTACGACATGGAAATGTGAGTCCAGGGAGAAACTATAGTGATGGAGGCTGCTGCGTGGGGATCGCCCAGGAGGATATTCCACCTGGCCTCTTCCTGTCACAGAACACTGCAGCGTGGTTTTGCGAAGCGGACCCATCCAGTATTGTGAGATGAGTTATTTTCACCTGATGAGCGCGTTTGTGAAATGATCTTTGCGTGATGCTGCCCCTTAAAATGAGCCAGGAAGCCGTGCTAGGTCTGTGCGAGCTGTCAGCGGTCTCTCAGCCAAGCCGGTGTGAGAGGTGAAGATTTAATCAGGGCTCTGCGTGCAGCCCTGGCTGGAGCGATGCACCGTCACGCTGCTCCTCGTAGAGGGACCATCACGGGTCGGAGACGCTGCAGCTCCTACCTGGTTTGATTCATGAGAAAGCAGTTCAGCTAGACGACTGAAGACATAAAGCCAAAGAACATCATTCAGGTTTTTTCTCATTCTGAAGGTGCTAAGTCATTTATTATAGAGACAGGAGCTGTCAGTTAAGACCATAAAGGATGTGTTGATCAGTAGTGACTACACTGCTTACGCTGAGTCTGGAGCAGCTGCAGGCGCAGCATGCGCCTGATCTGGACATGCCTACATGCTAAGGGGATGTACTGTCGCAAATGTTGTGGAGAGGATCAGTGTAGGCATGTGTGCAGTCAGGGGAAAAGCCATACCTCAGAGCTAGCAGCTGAGGATGATGGTGGGAGTGCTGTCCAGGGACACGCTCTGAGACATGGGCATTTTATACTCTGACACATCAAAGCTGCTTCAAGGTGGGCACAGCCATTCATGGCATCACCAAGAAATTATAAAGGTCCCGTCTGACTCATCTCGTGAACCAGCCGATGACAAGAGTCTGCTGGCACTAGAAGTCATCCCTGTGGATTGCCAGAACAGCAAGGGAGCAGCTGCGGCATAAGATGCTGCTTAGATGACATCTGTCCTCTTGGAGAAATTAAATAATGACTACTGAGCTCTTAGAGAATTAGGACTAAATTGGTCAAATCTCGAGTTGCAGCAGTACACCTGCTAAACTAAAATAATTTGTAAAACAACAAGGATAAAGCGCTGCCTCACTGAGTACCACCTCCAATGATGAAGACTGTTGAAAATCAGTTCCAACACATGACCCTCAAGCAAGTTACTGCATCAGTTGATGAGGCTGAGGTGTGCACTCGTGGTCCTCAGAACAAGGCCCTCTGAGGTCGTGTGCTTATGCACTGATATTTCAGCAAGAGTGGGAAACTCAAATACCCAGCAGCTGTGTGAAAGCCAGGTGCTCCTTCCGCGGGCTGCGAGGTGTTGAACTGCTCAGCAACTTGGACCCCAGTGCACAGTTTCAGCAAAAACGTCTTCTCATTGTGTTCACTGTTCCATTAAGGGAACACGAGCTTCTTTTCTTACGGTTTTGACTATCCTGTGAGTCTAAGATCTTTCAAAAGACAGTGAGACAGTTTTGGGACCTACCTTTGAGCTTCATGAGGGTGATGTCCGAACCTATTGCAGCTATCACAGGGAGCTGCATTTACCTTTAATGCAAACCGGTGCGACTTGAAGAAACAGTGCCCGTATCTTGGGCCACATAGCCATCAGCACCATTAAATAACTCAAAGAGAAAGGCTGGAGACTATCTGCAGAGCGCAGCAGCTTCCAGTATTACAGGACCAAAGCGTTGCCTGAGGGTGATCAGCTCATTAGGCAAGCGTGTGTCAAGAAAACCTGGCATCTGGTGACCCTGGATGAGTTGCTGCCCTCCAGCACTGAGTATTTCATCAAAGCGAGCATGACCAACTCCACAGATGGAGCTGGTTGGCATAACCAGTACCACAGCCCGTGACAGGTGCCGGCATCACCGCCATGAGGACGGGAATCCCAGACACCGGGTGAGTCCTGGTGTGGAGATTTTGTAAGAGAAATACGAAGGGTGGTATGATTGAAATGTCAGTGGAAATGACCTTTGGGAAGGCACCAAGAGAGACAGTAGATCAGGGATCAAAGGCGTGGCCTGTACTGACAACCCCAGGCACGATCAGCAGTAAAACCAGTCGGCACTGAAGGCTGTTGCTGACCTGGGCTGCCCCCAGTGCAGATGCTGGGTTAGATCAAAGTCCTGTGTGCTGATAATGCTACCGCACAGGTGACTCGTCGGCAGACCACCTGCACTCTGATAACGGGAGGATGGCGACAGCGTCACCGCACACTGCACGTACCATTCCTCATCCTTTCGATCCAGCAGGAAGACAGATTCTAGTCACTACATACCCTAAATGAGGAAAGAAAAGGTAGTTGTCAGCAGCCTTGCTAGGATTGAAAAGGACCAAGCAAGAAAGATTCTGGACAAGGATCATGTCATAATAACTGTTGACTGCTACAGGGTCTGAAAGGTCTGTCCAAAGTATAGTTTGGTTTTGCCAAAGGAGGGAACCAGGAGACACGGTGAGAACTTAACAGCCACTGTCCCTTGTACTGGCACACAAGTGACCTCCATCAGTCACTGAGTAGTTGGTAGCTCACGCTTTGGCAGTTCTGAGTACGTGGTTATGGGAATGTGAGTGGACAGAATCACCTTACAGCAGAAGTTAAATACAGTCCAAATCACCTTCCTCAGGAAGGTCTTGCGCTGAGTTTCCTTGATTTAATTCTTACAATGATGATGCAGCAATGACCAAAACGGACAAAAGCCGGTGGCTGCGGACCGGCTGTCAGTGAAGGACTGTGCTCAAACCATTCTTCAGCTACTGAGGCTCAGGCCTCCTATCAGGTATGATTAAATGCTTGGCGCTTTTTGAGCTTTAATCTTTTGGTTTATGGGTGAAGTTTTTTTCTGGTGTTGCAGGTTAGGGTCTGAACAGAGCTATCAATGTGAATCACTTCAAACGTCCCAGGTGCCAGAGCACGAAGCAGGGCGGCCAGCCTGGTCAGTGATGGTCCTGACGGGCTGAGGACAGCCAGCCATCAGGGCTGTTTGTGGGGTTGTTTCAGACACTGCACGTTCCTGCATTCATTGTCAAAGCAACCAGAGAGTGCGGCGAGTGACTCCGGCTGTACGAGGAGTTCAGATGTGTCTGCTGTGCAGCCTGCTGCTCCTGCGGTTTCTACCAGCAAGCTTTCAGAAGTGACTTAGGTGTGGTGGGTTTGGCTCCTTAGAGCCACATTTCTTTTCAAACACTTAAGTGGGTTTTCTAGAAGAAAAGACTTTGAGCAGCACGATGTGTACATGCTGCAGACGTGCCTCTCTTCAACTTAGGCGTGTAGTTTGTGAGCTGAGAAGGGCTTTTGCTGAGCTTTGTAAGAGTGGTCATACTGGCTTAGGCAAGAAGTCCACCTCTCCTTTCTCGGACAGAGACCGGTCATGGGTGACCAGGGAAGGGTATGGGAACAGGGCATATACACGGTGATGCTTCCCCGGAATGTGCTGTCCCTGTCCAACAGCCTGTGGGTCGGAGATTCTCCATCCCAAAGTGTGTCCTGTATGCAGTAATGCTTAAGAGATTGCTCTTCCAGGAGCTTGTCCAGTCACTCCTTGATTCCATGTAAGTTTTTAGCACAATACCCTGTGGCAAGAAGAAGCTTTATCCCATGTCACGTGAAATTGCAGTTTATTTGAAACATTATCTTCTAGGTTCATTTGATGTGGGCTAGTCCTTGTGCTGGAGGAGGCAATAGGCAGGCCACCACCATCAGCTCCTCCGTAGCGCTCAGGATTTGGTAGAACCATTTCCCCTGGGTTGTGTTTCTTCCAGGTTAAGTGCTACTAAGCAGCACCATTCCTTGTACAGAAAATCTTTCCATACTTTGGACAGTCCATGTCAAAATTTTTTTCCAATTTTCTTTCTTTTTTTCCAATTTTACTGTATTTTTTTCCATAATGGGAGGATCAGAGTTACTGCAAGCATTTAAGATGTGGGGGCACTTTGGCTGTGCCAGTGGTCTAACGTTCCTCTCGCTTTTCTTTGCTCATTGCTCCTGGCCATTGTAGGACATTAGGCTGACACTCTTCATGAAGTCTGTCATATCCCCAAGTTCTTAATCCTGGTAGTAGTGTCAGCTCAGAGCCTGTGATTTTACATATGAGGAGAGAATTATTTTTTCCCATGTGCATCAGTTTTTCTCCGCCTTACATTTCATCTTACATTTTAAGATCTTTCTACAGTTCCTCACAGTTTTCCTCCTCTTTATTATCCCGAATAATTTAGCATCATCAGCAAACCTTGTTACCGCTCTTTCATTCCTCTCTCATAAATGATCTAGGGCTATGTTGAGCAGCGTAAGTCTTGGCACCGATCCCTGTGAGACTCTGCTGCTGACCTTTCTTCTGATGTGAAATCCAATCATTTACTTTTATTTTAAACTTTTTAACAAATTTCACATGTAAAAACCTTCCTTTTTATCCCATGGCTTCTTAGCTTCCTCAAGAGATTTTAATGAGAGGCCTTGTCAAATGCTTTTGGAAATCTAAGTAGACTTCAGTTAAGTTTTTGTTGTCAAATAACTCGGATCTCTGCTTTTTTTCCCATCAGTCATTCCCTCTGGCTGTGTCCCCGTTCAGCCCTTGCTCTGCTCTGGCATTGGCCCATTGCATCTCTGGAACAAAACCTGGTTGTGGTTCTGGGGATGTTTAATTCTAGCGAGCACTTGCTAAAGGTGCTACTGAAGAGGCTGTTGAGTTCAGCTGTCTCCTCCCTGCATGATCTTCCCGTGTAATCCCGGCAGGACCTGTACCCTCAAACACCATTGCCATGCTCGTGTAGTGCTCGTGTAGTGCTTAGCACCAAGTTGTGAAACACTGCTTCATCGGGTGCTGCACAGTCCTCAGGTTGTTTGAGCATTTTGAACCAAAAACACATTAAAAAAAGAGGTGGTGTGTTCGTTCCCAGGGGACCCCTGAGGCAGTGCTAGGCAGCACGGGTGCAGGTGCTGCACTCTAAGGGAGAGTGCCCAAGCGATGTCGACACAAGCCCTTCTGCACTGGTTGGTTTTGGGGACCAAGAGTGCTTCCTGACGTGGCTGACGGTAGCGCTGTAGGTTGTGTTCTTCCCCACTGTCTATAGAATCCCAGAATTGCTGGAGGCGGGGAGGGACCTCCCTTACCTGCATCTGTATGTGCTTTATCATAGAATCACAGGATGGTTTGGGTTGGAGGGACCTTTACAGGTCATCCTGTCCAACCCCCCTGCCATGGCAGGGACACCTTCCACCAGACCAGGTTGCTCAGAGCCCCGTCCAACCTGGCCTTGAACACTGCCAGGGATGGGGCGTCCGCAGCTTCTCCGGGCAACCTGTGCCAGTGCCTCAGCACCCTCAGTGTAAAATATTTCTTCTTTATGTCCAATCTAAACCTACCCTCTTTCAGTTTAAAACTGTTGCCCCTTCTTCTGTCACTGTAGGACTTGGCAAAAAGACTTTCTCCGTCTTTCTTACAAACCTCCTTTAAGTATTGAAAGGCCACAATAAGGCCTCCGTGGAGCCTGCTCTTCTCCAGGCTGAACAACCCCAACTCTCTCAGCCTTTCTTCATGGGAGAGGTGTTCCAGCCTCATGATCATTTCCATGGCCTCCTCTGGACCCGCTCCAACAGGTCCATGTCTGTCTTGTACTGAGGATCCCAGAGATGGACGCAGTACTTCAGGTGGGGTCTCACGAGAGCAGAGTAGAGGGGGAGAAGCACCTCCCTTGACCTGCTGGCCATGCTTCTGTTGATGCAGCCCAGGATACGTTGGCTTTCCGGGCTGCAAGTGCACATTGCTGGCTTGTGTCCAATTTTTCATCCACCAGTATCCCCAAGTCCTCCGCAGGGCTGCTCTCAATCCATTCATCCCCCAGTCTGTATTGATACTGGGGATTGCCCCGACCCAGGTGCAGGACCTTGCACTTGGCCTTGTTGAACTTCACGAGGTTTGCATGGGCCCACTTCTCAGGCCTGTCAAGGTTCCTCTGGATGGCACCCCTTCCCTCGAGTGAATCAACTGCACCACTCAGCTTGGTGTCATCTGCAAGCTTGCTGAGGGTGCACTCAGTCCCACTATGTCGTTAATGAAGATATTAAATAGTATTGTTCCCAGTACGGACCCTTGAGGGACACCACTCGTTACTGGAGTTTATGAGGCAAGACTTTCACTTAAAATGCCATGTTAGCTTTCCCAAGTGTAATATTTATCCCTGTGTTGGCTGGCTCTCTGCTTGTTCCAGTTGCTAGAGCCTTGCCCAGGGAGGCATCAGGATGATGGACCTGCAGCGCCTTCCGTCTCTGCTGGCAACCCTGTAAAAACAGGCGCCGCATGCCCACCGTCCCGGCCCCAGATGCCACAGTGGTTCTCACCGCAGCCTACGCACCATGAGTGGCACAGCTCTGCCACCCGCAAGGTCCTCTGGACGCTTAGCTGTCTACTGTCTGGTCTTGGTGGCTTGTGCCTCTCCTTTTTGTTCCATAACCTCTTGTAGAGATGCTTCCATTTCAGACCTGTCTGCCTACACGTCTCTGCGCTTCTGAAGGGGAAACTTCACCACAACAGGGAAGCAAAAATCGTATTTAGTTTCTCTGTTGTGGCCTTACCTTCTCTGGGTGCTGCTTTGACACCGCGATCATCTGACCCCAAAGATGCCCTGGTAGGCTTCCTGCTCTGTATGCACTTGAAAACTGATTTAGTATTGGTTCTGAAGTCTTTTGCAAATTGTTCCACAGATTCATATTTGGCCTGTCATACTGTGTTTTCACATTTAACCTGCAAGGGATTACGATCCTTTCCATGTTCCTCATTTGGATATGGTTTCAGCTTTATGAAGGATGTTTTCTTGGTTTTAATAACCTCCATTTCCCGTCTGTTTAGCCATGCCAGCTTCTTTCTGTTCTTTCTCAATCTGTGGCATGTATTTGTACTGTGTCTCCAGCACAGTGCCCTTAAATGGTCTCCATCTGTCTCCTTTTCTGAGGATGGAATAAATCCACATTGTAGAATTTGGATTTTCTAGGACTTGTTTTTATTATTTATAGAAATATGCATTGTTCTTTCCCGAGTGTGTATTGGGCAAGAGGCAGACATAATGTTCTTTAATCTCCTTTCGTTCAAGCAAAGGGAGATTTTAGGTGTCATCTGTCCTTTCCCAGTACATGTGATAACTGAAGGCAGCGGTGGGACTAGCTCCTCTAACATCCCTCTGTTTGTGACCATTTTCCTCTTTAAATGTATGCAATATGAATTTCGTGAGCTAGTGAGACATGCTAAGATTTGAGATGCTGCTGCATGTTACCTTATCTGTCTCTCTGTGCATCTGCGCAGCCAAATGGCTCCGACGTCAGCTTTGAACAATGCTGTTTCTGTGGAGCAGAATTCCCACAGGTGACATCAGTAATTTGGCAGCGCTAAGCGTGGATCAGAGGCTGCCTTTGCCTCCTTTTTTAGTAGACACCATTTTGCACCATTTGCTGAAGAAGTGATAACGGGAGGCTGTGACTGATGGACCTGAACTCCGCTCTCTGCAGGCTGAGACCACGTTTGCTGGTCTGCGGTCCGTTGTCACTGTCGGTGCCAGGTTCAGCCTGTCTGGTGGAGAGCATATCCAGGGAGAAGGAGCTGGATAGCATCACCTATTCGGCTGCAGTGCCTCTTCTGGCAAGTGAGGATAGAAATCCAGGACAAATACCTTCCTCCTGCCAGTATCAATATAAGCCTGATTATTCCAGGGGCTTATCTTTTGTGCATCTCTGCGATGGCATCTTTTCCTCGACTTGACTGCTTTTTGGCATTCACAGCAAGGTCCTAACAGCTTCCTCAGTATCACTGCTAGTTTGGAGTCCAGGCAGAACATCTCTCGGACTTTCTTCGACTTCTTGTTCCCTTAATGAGCTGTCTTATTTTAATGTTTTGGTTAGTGCCCTAGAAGGTACCAGCTTGGTATGTTTAAATGAAATTAATCCAGTGCTGAACATTTTCTGTGAGAACCGTCCGTGTTTGAATGGGGAAGATGCTGCTTTTCAGTGCCTTTCACTAACGGTCTTCCTCACCTTCTGCAGTATCTGTTCTTCAGAGTTTCTCTGGCACTCACAGCCCACATTTCATCTGGGGCTGAGCCGCGCTGGCTTTGGGTTTTTAACTGGTGTCTGAAATGCGTTTGACCAGTGCTGGAGGGAACGTGATCTCAAACCACACATCCTTCCTGGGGGCTTGCTGCACTTTCAAATCGTGTGTGTGTGTGTGTGTGTGTGTGTGTGGCTGGAAGATGGTTTCTGCTGGAGTTAGAGTTGCTTTTCATCTGTCAGTTTGCTTTTGACGTAGTTCATAATCAGTGCCTTGATGAGCTGCCTCCTGACTGAATTAAACAGAAAATCTTACTGATGATAATCAGTGCTTCAGGACCAGTGAGGAGCATAAATAGGCTCCTTTCTAGCCCCCTCTCCGTTTCCTGCTGTCCTTTGCTTTCGACATAGAAGCACCACTGTTGCCTGCGTTCCCAGAGATTTCCTCATCTACAGTGGAGATTTAAGTGGTTTATTTTTCCATTCGGGATAGGGCTTTTCCCAGTTTCGCTTCTGATGTTGTTGCTGAGGTCCCCTGGCTGCCAGTCTCTGGGCTGGGAGCTCTTTTGGGACAGCAGTAGTGCACTTCAGACCTGCTCCTTTCCTCTTCTCCAGGCTGCTGCTGTCAGTAGATGCTCGAGACGAGACACCTGATCTGGCCCGCTGTGGTCATTCTTTTTCTCTCGTGTTCAAACAGAGCCAAGAAATACAGCTGTGTTGCGCTTTGGCTAGCATCCGCGCTGCAGAAGAGCAGGGCTGTGTGACAACAGCCTCTGCAGAGTGCGCGGGTCTGGGTCAGTCTCTCCAGGCTCCATCGCTGCGAGGGATGCTGTGCTCAGCAAACCATTCACTTGTGATGTGCCCAGCTGATCCCACACCTTCGGGACATCCCTGTTCCCTCTTGATTTCTGCTAGAAGCTGAACTGTTTGGTATATACATCCAAGGGTGATCCGTGATCTCTCTCCCTAAAGCTTCATCTGCTCTGTGAAATGAGATAGGGGTAGGAAGGAGACGTGCATACCGTCTCGTTATCATCCGTGCTGTTTCATTGCGAGCTTCCTCCATGGGATAAACTTGATCCGGGCCAACTCGCACTCTCCTGGACAAGCCCAGCCATCGCGCAAGGCCAGCCCTAGCCAGAGGCAATTTCTAGAATGCAGTTTGGAAAGAGCTACCCTGTCTTACGGCTTTGATTTTTTGGGGGAGAGAAGAAAGTTCATCCATAAAGACTCAGGCTGTACCGCATGCTCTTGGGGCCAGAGCATGGTCTGTGCCCCACTTATTTACTATTACTATAAATCATCCTTCTGTTGTGGGGGATGCTTTCTGCACGAGGTAGCCGAGCAGAATGAAACTCCTCGCGCTGCCTGGCTGGGGGTGTGGAACACCACAGTACGTGAGTGAGGCTTCTGCTGGAAGAGGCCTGAAATGGTCCATGCCTCCACCAACATCAGCTTCCGCTGAACTTAAACTTTTCTTGAGGGAAATTTATGTAAAAGTTCCCAGTAAGTGGCCTTCCATCACCACCCCGTTCCCATGCTTCAGAAATATTACTACTGAGAAGTTGTGTGTCACCTTTTAAGCATTTTCTCATGGGAATAATCAAGCCAATCAGTCAAACCAGGTCTGTCCTGCTGGGCCTTTTATCTTCCAGGTGTCCTCCTCGGGACTCTCTCCTCTTGACCCGCATCCTTCTGCAAGTGGTGCTAAGAACCGGACAACTCGAGTGTTACCTAACTTTAGCAACGTGATTCATGTCACTTCATTGTAGGTGTCTACCATGTAGGTGTCTGAGCTCATCGCCCTGGCTCACCCTGGGAGTCGATACAGATGTGTGCAGTCAGTGGAGCCAGGGGTGCCATTCATTTGACAAAATGTAGGCGGTCATTTCAGCATGGGATGAATCACAGCTCCATTGACTTCACTGAATAGCTCTCCATTGAGTCTAAAAGGAGCCCAGAGCGACTTGCTCACTGTAGGTGCTTGTTTTATATATGCCCACGTTTAACTAGATGACTCCCAGGGCTACTGCAGCATGGGGTCGGGCAGCAGGATTATTTCAGGTCTTAGACAGCACTCCTGTTTATATATCTCCAGGCAGTCCGTCATCCTTTTTTCACAGAAGTGTGACACTGCTGCTGATGCTTATGAGTCCAGGATGGTAGTCACGGCCTCTCCTGCCAGCTGGCTGCCCAGCCAGTCCTCCTCCATCTTCTGTTTTTCTTTTCATAGCTCCTGACTGTAGTACCTTGCACTTTTCCTTTTCCCTCTGGTATTTTTCTGACCATTTCTCCAGTGATGGTAGCATGTGAATCCAAGTCCTCTCTTCCAACATGCTGCTGTCCTCTCAGATGGGATCTTCTGCAAATTTATTAAGTTCTCTCTGTTACATCCTAGTCATTGGTGAAAACATTGAGCTTGTCCCAAGACAGACCCCTGTGAAATCCCACTTGTACATCCTTCCAGTGCAACAGTGAAAAAGGTGTCAAACCAGCTATTTACTCACCTTGCAGTCATTTATGTTCCCCTTGTTTTTTATGAGAATGCCTTGTGAGAGCATTCAAAATGCTTAACTGACATCAAGACACATATCACCGAACTGCCTTTCCCATGTTCATGAGACCTGTTATGTTCAAACAGAAATTAGGTTCATTTAGCACAATCAGTTCTTTCAAATCCATGCCACCTGGTATTTATCACCCTCTTTTCTTCTAGATGTTTTATTAAACTGTTGTGTTGTTTGTTAGAGGATTTTCCTGGGAATTAAAGATGAGTTGCTTCATTTTATACTTCCTTTGATCTTTCTACTGCCTGTTTTTAAAGATGAGCTTCATCCCTTTTTCAGATCCTCTGGAGCGTCGTGCATCCCATGCAAGCTCTCAGAGACAACCCATCACAGATGTCAGATGCTTTCTGCAGGCTGCCTAGGCACTTTCCGTGAATTTCACAAGGCCCAGGCAGTTGAAAAAAACTCTAATTCTTGGTTTTTCGCTTTAGGGTCAGAGCTAATCTTTGCTGTTATGGTATTACCAGGAGTTAACTGTAGCTATTTAGTACAGCCATAACCATGCTAATTTTTTAATTGTTCATTTGATAGCTCTATTGCGTTTGTCCCTCTAAACAGTCACAGTTACTAAAATAATTTGCCCTAGTCAAGCGTCATGTGCATGAACTGTCTTTAATTTGGTTTCAACAAAAGGCAAACCAGCAGAAGGTCTGACACTCAGCCCTGCAGAAACGAGACGGCCCGGTAGACCTTGTGTCGTCTTGAGGAGCAGCTCTGAAGAGCCGTGCTCTGATGGCTCTGTATCGTTACATTAGCTCGTCTATTTATTCATTTACCAGTTAAATGTAGGGCACAGGAATCTGGCAGTGAACTTGAGGTGCTGTTTTCCATTGGGTGTCATAACTTTATTTAAACGTTTATGTCACAAGAGTATTAAATCATTATTTTGCTTAATCTTTCTCTGACACCTTAAAATAACTCCCTACTACATCTTATTTTTTGAAAGTTCCTATTTTTATTTAGACAAAAATTTTAAAATTACTAATTCAGGTTATTTTTTCGGTATCACACTGTCACAGGTCTTGGATTACACTGCTTCATCTCCTTCCCCAGGCTGTTTTTTATTGCTTTTTCCAGCCCTCGGAACTCCAGCAGTGCCAATCAGTGGCATCTCGGGTGTCTCTCTACTCCCCCACAATTCTAGTTCACAAAAATGTAGGGACTTTTTATTTCGCTTTTTATATAGATCTGTCTGTAGAACTAATTAGTGTGGTTATATCCGAATGTGAAGGTGTCCACTGGATCTTACTGTAGTCAGTTACGAACCTGAGGAGTTTTAGGTGCCTGTAGAGCTAGGTGGCAATGGGCAAAGGGTTTGCAGGTTCTGGGGGGACTTAAACTGGGAGTGCTCTTGCAAGATCCCTCTTGCAAGTCTAACTTCATAAATCCCACTGTGGGCGACACAGTGGAAGAGAGTGAGCTAAAACAAATAAACGTCCGACATTGCTAAAAATCGCACAGGTAGCTCTACATACGTACTTTTGGAGTGTTCAGGGACAGTAAGTAGTGTGTTGGGGAGTTTTCCTATTGTTTCTGACAAGTTTAGGTTTTTGAATTAAGGTACTTCTTGCCAGTTTATTTGTAGGAGGAGGAATAATTCAGAAGTGGCGGAAAGAATCAAATATTCTTTGTGCAGAATAACTTTGGGTAAGAGCAGCAGCAGTTTGAACTTATTTAAAGGCTTACATTATTGCAGGAAATCTTGGCAGATGAGGATTGGTGGGGGAGGCTGGGTGAAATTGTACTTACACAGAGTACAAGCAGTTTTGTCAAGAGTTTCTTCAGTTTATCATGTGGATGAAACAACCACAGAGGTCCTATGGGAAGAATTAGAGGTACAGAATTTTCTTTCATCATGGATTCCTCGCTTTCTCATTGACAAAGCAATCACAGCAGGACTAATTGGGCACTTCAGCCCACCACCAGGTAAACAGAAATCATTATTTTATACATAAACATTTGTTTCCCTTTCCCTCTCTCTCTTTCTCTTGCATATACACATGCACAAACACATTCTTGTAGAGGTGGCAGAATTCGCTCTTGGTATGGGGTTAAGATCTGGCACAGGTCATCTACAAGGGATTGACATGTCATATGGAAAGGGGGGATATTCCTGTGGATGCGAAATGTGTTAGGTCTAGCTCTCCTCCTATGTGGTAAGTCATAGTTCAAACAGAAGATAAAGGCTTATCGCAGAATCACAGAATGGTTTGGGTTGGAAGGAACCTTCAAAGACTATCTAGTCCAAGGCCCCTGCCATGGGCAGGGACACCTTCCACCAGACCAGGTTGCTCAAAGCCCCATCCAACCTGGCCTTGAACACTGCCAGGGATGGGGCATCCACAACTGCTTTGATACAGGAATCACAGTTTGAGGTTGTCTGGCTCTTGTTAGGTGGACAGGAGGATTATGTTACCGTAATGACCTCTTCGGGGCATGGTAGCCATGAATCTGTTTCCAGTAGGACACTCTACACTTGGAAGAGAGGATTTCGTTGTAGCGGGGAGAGTTTTACGCATATTGAGGAGCATATGCATAACCAGCTCTGCTTTTGAAAGACAGGCCAATGTGTTGAAAATGTGACATAAAGGGATGGCTGTATGACAGCAGCTGCCTCCCTTAAAGCGGTTCGCATAGTTTTGTTGAAGTGTATCCATGTGTAGGTACTTTGTTGCATGAAGTCACTGCTTTTATAGATACCCTGTCTTTTCGTGGATAGTGCCTAAGCATGTTCAAAATTATAGTGCAAAGTGAACTCCCAGGGAAGTCCGAGGAACTCGGGCTTGTGTCTCACGTTCGTTTCTGTGGACGATGCCTGCTGCACATCTTACTGGAGTGCCTTGGTACCTGCAGCCGTTGCATGTATTGACTTTTGTGATTGCCTTCCCTTGGTCTGGAAAACAATATTTCTGTCCATCTTGCTAGGAGCTAGATACTACTGTGGTGTTAATGGCAGAATCACAGAACTACCTTCCCAAAAAGGGATTGTGATGCCTGTAAAGCCAGCCCTGGCAGATGAGGCTACAGAGGGACAGGATGCAGCGAGGTGTGTCCTGTCCCGGTGCTTGTCGGTCGCAGTCCATGGCTCCTAGAAAGTACACACGAAAATGTGGGCTCCCAACCCAGTCCACGCGGCAGCACTGTGAGCCCATTGCCTTCCATCCAGAAACACCCACCACCACCCCCCCCCAGACCCTGCTGCGTTCGGCGGGGTCCCGGCGGGTGACGCGGGGTGCAGCCTGAGCCCCGGCAGCGACCCCTTCCCTGCAGCAAGGGGCAGGAGGCGGCAGCCTCGGCGTGGCGTGGTGCGGGACGCGTGTGCCGGTGGGGCGTGTGCCTGCCTGCAGCGGCGGTACCGCGCATGTTGGGGCACCTCATACCGCAGTGTGCAAACCCAGCCTGCTCTGTGCCAGCGCCTGTCTACGGCCGTCTCCTCCCTCCTGCGAGCGCGCCTCCTGCGCGCCCGCCGCCGTACCTGCTCCTTGGCAGCGCGTTTCTGTGCAGCGCGGTGGTGCGCGGTCTTTGTTCCCCGCTGCTGCGCGCTGGGCAGACCCCATCGCTGGCTGCACGTGCCCCGGTCTGGGGCTGGCCTGGGCCATCGCTGCCTCGCTCGCTTTTGGCTTGGTGTGCAAAGCTCCTTCCCGCGCCGCCGAGAAGGACCGAGGTCCCTGATTAATTCCACTCTGATGTCAGACATGCGGCTCTGCTGGGAGGGATTTGCAGGGCTGCATTTAAGCTCCCGTTTGCTGAGAGAATCCCTCTCCCGTCTCCCCTCCCCGCCGCCCCCCGCCCCTCCCGGCGCGCGTAGAGGTGGTTTGTTGGAAGGGTCGCTGGCGGCCGGGGTCCGCGCAGAGCTGCGTGGCCGTTCCTCTCTCTCCTCCGCTGGATTTTTCCCCGTTCTTCTCGTCTGGCCGCGGCGGAGGGCAGGGAGAGCAGCTTTGTTAAACTAGGACAATGCCATGCATCCCCCCTCTGCTAATGACAGACGGTTACTTAGCAACGCGGGGGGGGATTTTAAGAGAAGATCAGAGCACCGGGATGAGGATATAAACTCTGCTGTTCTCCCTCCCGGGGAACTTACCAAAGAGGCACCTCTCCTTTTGTCAAGCGTCTAATTTTTTCATACGAGAGGCAACCGGAAAGTCTCAGAGAGCTGCTTCCCTGATGGATGGCTGCCTGCCTCCCCCCGCACCTCCTCTGCTCAGGCGCTCCACTCTTCAGTTATATGCTAAGGGCATCATTTAAAGGGAAGCCCAAAGTGGGATCAGTAAGCTCCCTGCATGCGTATGCAGGTGACTGAGAAGGGGACCGGTGGGCAGAAGGGTGATCCAGGCAGCCGGGGCTTTCCTCCACCTACACGTTGAGGGAAAGTAGCTTTCGTCTTTTTGTTCTGACTTTGGGCGAGGGAGGGAGGGAAGCAGATTGTGCCCAACTCCTTGCTGAGATGAAACGGTCGATGAGAAGAGGTCTCCTTGTCACAGGCACAAAGGCCACCTCCGCCTGGCAGCATGGTGCTGAAATCTAACCCTAGCATCATTCTCTTGTGCTCTTTCCTGCCCAGTGACTACATCATTGAGGAGAAGACGGCCGTGCTGCAGAAGAGGGAGCATGAGGGATTCGGGTTTGTGTTGCGAGGGGCCAAAGGTAAGGGCTGCTTCTTTCGCTCGGTCCTGGGGCTGGGAGGGAAAGCTCCTTCTCCTGACTGTGGCTGGTGCTCAGGACCCCGTTTCCCTGGCTGCACCGAGCAGCCCGCGAGCCCCTGTGCCTTGGGGTCTCTTAGGGGACTCTTCTCTTTCTCCGACGGCTAGGCAGCGTGAGGGCAGCTTATCTCTGGTTACACGCATTGTACAGAAACGGCCATTCATGGCAAATGTGCATCTCTCGCACATTCTGGGGTGTTGCTCTGGTACAGATGCTGGTATTCGTAGCTTTGCATTTGTAGGAGTTTTCACTTCTGCCTAATTACTGGGCGTATAAAGTGCATGTGCTCTGTTTCAGGTGCAGGTGTAAGACCCGTGGGGCAGGGCCTGTGTCCTCCATGGCTTTTTTTTTTTTTAATGCTTGAAGTATTTCACTATACTTTGGCTGTGTAGAGTTGGGGGTCCTCCTCCTGGAGCCCAGGCTGTGTTGGGGTTCAGCCCCAGCATGAGGGCAAAGCAGTAGATGTCTGTCCTGCGGCTGCCACCATACCTTCGACCCTGTGCTGCCAGACAGCCTCTGCTCGTGCCTGGGGCACGCGTCCCCTGCACAGCCCTGGAGCGCCTGTGCTCGTGCAGCCGATGCCTTGGACCGGGTTGTTACTGTGGCTCCTCTTGCCAGAAACCGATCTTTTTGCTACAAAAAAAGAGTCCCTTGGGGACTGGTAACGAAGCTGCTCGTATTCACATAGGAAACAGGCTTCAGCCCCTGTGCTCGGGAGGCAGGTCCCCCTCCAGCTGGAGCGTCCTCTCTCCAGCAGTGCCAGGCTGAAGGCTGGGGAGAGGCGGGGGGGGTCTCAGAAATGCAGCTGCTGAAAGCAGAGGCACAGCCGTGCATGCTTCCGTCCCTTCCTTGCATGCAGGGTGCAGGATGCAGGAGGGAAAGCTTAAAGCAGTGGTTGCCAGCTCATGTGGTACTGCTGCTCCTCTCCTGGACCTCAGCGTGGGTGAAGATCGTTGTGATTTGGGCTTTGATCTTGGGTGTGATTTTCTGTGGGGATTCCTGAATTGTCTTTGTTCTGTCCGTATCGCGAAAGGGCTCTGTGTGCCAGTGGGTGTGTTTGCGTTCCTGTCGGAATATGGTTGCTGTCTCTTCCTTCCCTCTCTCTCCCCTTCCCTATATATGTGACATACGTGTCTGTCCGTGTGCTGCTCACATCGGTGTGTGTAACGTGAAGTGAAACTTCAGGGCTCAAAATGGCATCCATTTTTTTGCCAGATCAGACTTGCAGCTATTGTGTTAGGAAAAATGGGGTAAATTTTGTCCTGTTTCCTTTTTTCTTTCTTTTTTCTTGTTTGCCCTCCTAACGTTTGTAGGCTCTGTATTTTCCTTTGTCTGCTGAGGCTGAGAGAGAGGACTTGGAGCGGATTAAACAGTGGGCGTGAGGCTGTGTGGGACTTGGGTCTGGCTTACGGATTTGCAGCCTGGCATTGCTGCAGGGGGCACTGAGCCGCGTGTGGCTGCAGAGGGTCGTGGCTTGGGAGCCCTCGCAGGGTGGGCATGGTCTGTCGTGCTGCCATCTGGGACGGGTGCTGGTGAGTCTGCTGGTGCCTCTTGGGGAGCAGCGTCCTCTTGACTGAGAGGTGAATGCGGTGGCTCTGAGTCACCCCCGTATTTCCCAGCCACTCAGCCTGGTGCTTCGTGCTGCCGTGGGGTTTAAGCTGGAAGGAGCGCTGAGACTCTCCGTCAAGGCCCCGTCGGTGTCAGCACCGCTCACGCTTCATTTAGATACTCTGTGCCAAACGCTTCAGGCCTTGTGGGGTGAACCAGAGAAGGGGTCTGAAAACAGCAGGGACCAGAGCATCAGCAAAGTCCCTGCAGAGGGAGGGAGCTGGTTATTAAGCAAGACTAAGCTGGATGATCCTCAGAGGAGACTGCACTTTGCGCTGCAGAGGATGGTGAAAGTCTTGCATGGCTTCTACCAGTCCTGCTGAGGGTTGATTCCTTCCCAAGCCCAAATTTGCCCGTGCATGTGAGCTGCACGCCAGGCAGAGGGCACTGCCCACCACCCTGGAGAGCCAGTCCTTCCCAGCCCATCCCATCTCCACCTCTGGCCAGTACCAGGAGAAGTGATGTCCCAGTCAAGCCAACTGAGCATTTGGACAGAGGTTATTTTATCCTGCTCCCTGCAGGAGACAAGCTGCAGCTTTTGGACACGGGACTTGCCTGCAGCCGTTGCCTTAGAGAATCACGTGGAGCAGGTGGGAAGGGGTGCGGCAGCCCCTTCGCTCAGCACTGTGACAGCAGGTGATGAGCAGGTGGATTCACTTCTTCATTTCTTGGCCCAGAGAGACCATCCCTACCTTGCATGTACATGAATGGTAGACCTGTGCTCAAAATGCTGAAAGATGGTATTTCTTGGCTTGTAATATCCTGAACTCAACCAGTCATCTGTGCCTGGACTAGAGCAACCTCCCTCTTCCTGGCTAACCTGACCACAGATCAGGCACTATCTATTTAGTAATATGGTTCATAAAATATTCATACATACTTCCCTGGGGCCATCCCTGTAAACAGTGGTTGTTGCAGCTGATACAGTGACTGCACCTCACATGGTCTCGGCGCATCCCTGCTACCAGTTCCCTGGGCAGAGGAATATTGTTCCTGGGCAGTTAATGCTCATTGGCATCTGGTTATGGTGGGTTCTGTGGAAGCGGTAGAGGGACACGCAGTCCCTGACTTGCGAATTTACTCTCTAGGAAAGGAGTAGATAATATGAATAGCAAGGATAGTGCCAATAATACAAATAATGTCTTGAAAAAAGAAAAGGAGATGGCTCTAAGTCCTTGCTTCAGGGTGCGAGCTCTCTTTTCTCTGCTTAGTTTGGGGAGAAGCCGCCAGGCAGGGCAGGTTATTCACAAAGTTACCCGAGATTATTGCTTCCCGTCATTTGCGTATCTCCCGAAGCAGCTGATCCTGTATGCTGTTGGGGAGACGATGCTGTGCTGATCCACTGTGGGGCTTGGTTTGCTCCTGCTTCTTTCCAAAATGTTGTCAATTTTTTATTCCCCCCACCCACCCCCTGGTTCTCCAGCCAAGCAAGCTCTTCACCTGCTTTACCACGTGCACCTGCCTTGATGCAGAACGCAGAGCTGCTTTCCAGGTTTCTGCCCGGCTCCCCACACCTCCCAGCTCTCGCTGCTCCCTGGAGCCAGTGCCCTTGTCACTCTGCCTGCCCCGGCACCAGGGCCTCCCCGCAGCCCGGGGCCCTCCTGGTGTTCATCTGCACACCATGGCCCCCCCAGCCCCAAACTCTCCTGCTCTCCTCTGCCTGCCATGGCCTCCCCGCAGCACCGGGCCCTCCTGCTCTCCTCTGCCTGCCATGGCCTCTCTGCCCCTCCATGCCCCTCCTGTGTCCAGTGCATTTGAGCCGGACTGTTAAGGACCGCTTGTAAAACCAGCAGGTCACAGCTCGTGACCGAAGTGCCGATCCGTGGGAGTCACTGACGGGGAGGGTCGGTCTGTACCCCAGCCCCGTCCCTCCCGGCTGGGCTGCAGTGGGGCCCCAGGGGAGCCGTTGCTGTCCCCAGCCCCGCGGTCACTCCAGAGCACTCCCTGGGAGCGTCTTGTTATGTTCAACATCGCAGAAAAATTGGGCACTGTGGCGATGCAGCTTCCAGTCCTGCGCCTGGAAGCCCGTGCAGCCATCGCAACGCCCCTTTGCCTGCGCCTGGCCACGGAGCAGCTCATGCACGGCAGGCTGGGTGTCCCCTCCAGCGGTGCACGCGTGCCGTTCACCAGTGGCTCGGTCCCACGGTCGAGACCGAGTTCTGGCCGCACGGGCTCTGCGGGGGAAAGCGCAGAGAGCTCAGGGCTCAGGTTAGGGAGGATCTCTGCGTGGATATCCTCTGCTCGCTTCACAAACTCCCACTTGTTTTTACTGTGTTTTCTCCGCAGGAAGGTTAAAGTTTGATCTTCAGCATCAGATGTTTGTGTTTGCGTCTCTTTGTGTAAAGACCAGTCAGAGCAGCTGGTATTGCAGTTACTGAAACCAACGTCCTTGGGTGAATTCAGTGACCCAGCCACCCAAGCGCAGAACTTGCCTGGATCTGTAGCGATCAGCAGATCATTTGAGGGAGTTTTAGTTTTGTTTCCTGTCAGCACTTGGTGTGAAGACCTCAGGCTCAGAAGCCTCTGCAGGCTGGGTTTTGGTGCTGTGAAGTGCCCGGTGCTGGGTCTCGTTGGCCCGATGGGGGTCCCTGACAGCCGCAGCTCCTGCCCTGCACAGCCCTGGGGGCACGAGGAGGGCTACGGTGAGGCAAGTAGTCAGAGCTTGAGGATCTTGCTGTTGGTCTGCGGCAGAGGGGAGGTTGCCCTAAAGCCCTCCAACGAGTTTTGGGATGCAGTGCTGGTATCATAAAGTTTCATGGAAATGGAAGAGCTCACTGATGGTTTTCAGAAGTTGGCTCTTCTGCAGAGGAGTGCTGTGACACTTCGTGACCCTCAGGATGGATAGAAATTGGGACGGGAGGTGTTCAGACAGCACGTCAAACACCGTCTGTCATCTGTTGTTAAGGGTGGTGTCTTCATTACGGAGATCTAATGGAAAACTAGAAACAAGGCCCAGTAGAGCCTAGATATGGCAAATGCTACTTATGACGCGTTTTATAGTAGCCTTAGAAATTGTAAAACTCAAAAGCTGATCTTAAATAACGGCCGTAGCACCCCTTCTCTCCCTGCCCCCAAGTGCACGTACTCCATTAGTGCCTGTTATCTGTTGGCCACCCAGCTGCAACAGGTACCTGCTGCTCCAGTGCTCTGTTTGGGTGTCAGAACAGCGGTGTGCGGCTTCCTGCCCGAGCCTTGAGACTGAGACGTGCCTTCAGGGCTTCAGGTGAGAAGTACCAAGGCAGCTACAGTATTCTGCAGTCGATATAATGTAGAATCCCATTTTATGATTTTATTTTTCACTCTGTAAATATGTTTCCGGTGAAGTAACTGGGATCTTAACAATTTGCTCTGCTTGAATTAACTTGTAGTATTTTTCACTGCTAAGCTTGGCTAGTAATAAAAGTAACTTGTCCAAGAAAGGCAGTATTCGCAGAGAGTCCCAGGAAGCCTGCATCTTGAAATGCCATCAACTGTGGTGCTGCAAGGGTCCAAATCGGGGCTGGGGCTTACTGTATCAGGTCCTGGGGAGCAATTCCCCACGAAGATGGGCAGCCCAGGGGAAGAGGCAGCACAGAGGGGCAGGGGAAGAGAGAGCTCCCAGCTCTGGGCACGCTTCTGGCCGTGGCAGGTACCACTGAACCAGCTTCGTGGCACGGGCGTCCCTTCAGGATGCCGCCGTGTGCCAGCAGCGGCGCTGTCTGCCCGGCAGCGGCGGCACGGCAGAGGCAGAGCCAAGGCTTCTTGGGACCCTCCCCTTGGCTTCGGGGGCCGTCGGCACCCCTGTGCCAAAGGGCAGGATTGGGGTGCCGCAGGGCCTTCGCCCTCGGAGCTGTGGTGCTGAGGGGGCTGTCAAAGCCACGCCGGCGCTGCCCGGTGACCTGGCTCTGCCAGGGCTTCTCCTGACTGCTGGGCGCAGCTGAAGCGGGCGTCCCTGGTGCGAGGCAGCCCGGGCAGCGGGCTTTTACGACCAGGAAATAGCCGCAGTGATCAAACGGCACAACCAAAGCTGCAGCGTTAACGTGATAGTTCCTTGAGAGGTACGAGTGTCACGAGCTTCTGCAATGAACAGTAGACCTCCTTGTTAGGAAGTTTTACCTCATTGCCAGCGAGAATTTCTGTAATTTAATTCCAAACCTTTTGATTTAGTTTTGCCTTTGCCAGTTAGATAAGAGAGCCTCTTTAGATTTTACTTCCTTCCTGGGTAGGCACTTACAGATGAATTGTCACCGAATTACAGACTTCTGACCTACAGCTTTCCTGCGAGCTCTGATCTGGAAATGGTATTTTTGGAGGGTCTGGTCCCAAGCTGGCTTTTGTGGTGGCTGGTCTGCTGCGCTCAGCCTTCGCTCGGGCTCCGCGAGAGACAGAGGTCAGGATTCCCAGGTTGTGTAAGGAGTACCGGAGTCCTCCTCCTCCATCGCCGGGGCTACATCCAGCTCTGAACACTGTGGGTAGTTCTGGTTCATAGTTCTTGTTTCATCGGTGTTGGGGCTGTAGGCAGATGGCTGGGCTGCTGACGAGGCTGAGGTTAAGCTGACTGAACAGGAGGCAGAGAACAACGGGACGGGACGGGAGAGGTCGGACGTGACAGCTAGCACTGAGGGAGCTGGTGAAGTCACAGACAGCGCTTTGGCGTAATGGCGGGATTTCATCCGTGTGTGAGGGGAGCGATGCTAGACGTGGCCAAGCTCCAGAGACAACTGACAGGGAATACTGGAGACCTTTGGGGGGAACCGCTCAGTGGTACCAGGTCCGGCCAAGACTGCCGAGGTAATGGCATTGCAAATACCAGATTTGAGGGCAGGTGTAGCAGAACGGGGGCGAGTGGGGTAAAAGTAGCTAGAGGCAGATTGTTCATCTGGGAGGAAACTGGGGCAGCAAAAAGGACTGCTAGGAGCCGGGAAGAGGTTACAAAGGCACGTGGATGATGTGCCTGGGGCTGTTTGGCAGCTCTGTGCTCGATCACCACAGCCCAGATCAAGGCAATAAACCAAATCTCTTCTTCTGACCATCCCCTGCGTGTCCAACCTGCTCCTTGGTCTCTGGCTGTCAGCAGAACAGCCCTACAGGTGGATCGAGCATCTTGGTGCCGGGTTGGTGCCTGCTCCAGTCCTGTCAGCATCGGCGTCTGTCCACCACCTCCGAGCGGCTGGCTTTTAGGGAAGAGCAGGCGGGGAGTGCTCCTGAGGTTTGTTCTGAGCCATCGCTTCGCCGTGGCCAGTACCGACTCATTTCAAAGGGCGTGCGGTCTGCCGGCAGCGCGTGGATGTCTGCGTACGGCCGTGCTCGGGCGGCGCGTGCAGCAGCGCGTCCCACGCAGGGCTCCGTCTCCCGTGACCCCGAGGAGCATGGGTTTTCCGCATCAGGCCTGTGGGCTGGACAGGCTGCCGTGGGGACAGAGGGGTGGCAGTCAGGGCTTCTCCCGTAGCAGTGGGGTTTCTGTCCACCCCCTGCCTTTGCCAGAGCAGTGTTCTCCAGAGGTGCTTCTGCCCTTTCAGCAGGCTCTGGTGGTTCGGAAGGAGATAGCCCCACCACCAAGGTCTCCTGCACGTGGCGTGGTTTGCAGGAGCTCCGTAGGGTTGCTTTCAACGTGTATTTCATTTAGTTCTGTTTTGAGAAAACGATGTGCCCAGTACCCATCAGCTTAAGTAAGGCACCTTGCTCAGGTGGCAAGCTGGTTTTACAACTTTTCTGGCACTTACTCAGGAAGTTTTAATTGCTGTGTAGTGCAGGAGAATTTCCTCCCTTCACAGGTCCTTTGCAGTAAAATAGAGCAGTCTCCGTACTGACCAGGTGTAAGCACGGCACTGATATATGTGACTGAATAATGACTAAAAGCAGCTGTAAGGGAAGGGTCTGAAACAAGGAAGCACAGCTGCAGACTCCAGTAAACAGCAGGCTTCCCCTGTATTGCCTGAGTCTCCGAGTTGATTGAGGCGGATGGGAAATCCAGTGCTGCACCTCCAGATCGCACCTACACCTGGAGGCCACAGCTCCTCCATCCGCTGCCTGACGGGGAGCAGCTAGCCCTGCAGACCTCATTCTCTGCACGGAAAAGGGGTGGGTTAGTTTGTGTTTACTTGCCCATTACTAGAGCTTCTTTCTTGTTCCCTGTGGGCGAGTGCCGGGCCTTCAGGCAGTAGCAAGGGAGAGCTGGTTGCTTCCTCTGTCTACGTTTTTCCCCCTCCTGTATTAAATTATGCTTCTAGTATTTGTTTCATAAGGGTACAGTTCTGACTTCAGGATGCATTTCCTTGTTTACTGAATCTTTAAGGCACTAGTGACACTTTACAAATTGCGTATCATGGCATGCAGTTACTGTAGATATATGGCTTCCAGCCCACGGAAAATGGTGTGCCTGGAGTCCTCATGTAACACATCAATAATGCAGGTGACAAAATTGGCTGTAAGGCTGGGTTTCCTGGGTTAATTTTATCTGTATTCCCTATCAGTTTAGATTTTGATTACCAATAAGAAAAGCGCATCCTTGAACTGTCCTTCAGACGACTCTTCTCTGAGTTGTAATTCAGGATTTCTCCGCCGTCTGCGGGCTGTCGTCAGCCCCATGGTGGGGAAGCGCGGGGCAGCGCTTCTGAACTGTGCAACTGTGGGATCGCTGCGGGCGTAAGCCTGATGGGACGGGCGTACCCGGAGCCACTGTGATACGTGGTTTGCTCATGTCAGGCTCCTTCTCCTGGCTAAGAAACCAATTAAATTGTCATCTGTCCAACTCTATCCTCCCCAGGGGTCAGGACTTCCACTTAACCTTTTCATGACTTTAATTATGATGCATGTATAATGAGAGGGCAGTACTGGTATGTCATGCTGATGCTCCCGTATCGTGAAGTACAGTGCTGATACTCTACAGAGACCTTATGTCTCATTATCATAATATAAATAATTTACTTGACACTCAGAGAGCCTGAGTCTCCCCTTTTCCTGTTTTCAGAGGTTCAGGCAATACACAAGGTCTTTCTCACCTTAAACCTGATATCATTCTGGGCCTGCGCCCAGCGTACGTTAATGGGCACCTAGTTTTGCAGCTACAGGCTGCAGCAAGGTCATGTTTGTGGTTCTTTGAACTTCAGACTATTGAAAGAACTTGCTGGTCAACACTGATCCAAAGAGTTGAATTTAACACTGGGGAAGTCCTGAAGGATTTGGAGAAATCAAATGTCGGATTGGCATTTCTAAAAATCGGTAGGATGACTTGTCAACTGTTTGCCACTTAAGCTAGCTTCCATCAAAGGAAGAAGTCATAGAAGGCTGTTGATAAAAAACATCTAAGCATAATCAGATCATTCAGCACATTAATGTCTTGTCAGGCAAACTTTGTCTTGGCCTGGTGCTAGCCGATGGCTGAGTTAGCAGAAAAAATCTTCCATAAAAATGGTAAATAAAATAATAAAGAAGTAGTATGGTAAATGATGGAAATATTTTTATCTGTATGAAATCAGTGTCTCTACATTTCATGCAAATGAAAGAGAATGTAGGTCACATTTACTGGGGTGACCTGACATCAAAGGAGATGTATGCACAAGATCATCCATGGACTGTTATTAAATCTACTGCTTCATTAGGGTTTTGACACAGCTCTTAAAAAATACATTGTTTTGATAATACACTTAGGGTGATGGATAACTTATCTAGGCCTGTTGATGCAATACATCTTTATATTGCTAACAAAACCCATGCTTTCTGCATACCGCAGCTGAGGTGAGAGGTGGACCTACAGGGACCTTTGCTGAAGGCTCTGGCCCCTGTCATGCATGATATCAGACTAGATAATTGTGGGTTTTTCTGACTTGCTTGTTGCATGTCTCTAAGGCAAATGGTTTGTTCAAGCATCATCAGCCACTAAAGCAGACATTTGGTGTTTGAGTTCTTAGAAAGTTAGCCTGGATCCTTCAGTGCATCCTGCTCAGAGCTGTCCCTACACTAGCAAAGAGTGTCCTTTTACCACTGGCTCTTCTGAATGAAGATGAGACAGTGAATCCTGCATGGACTAAAGATTCACGTGAGGAAAAGACACCTCCATCAGTCTGCTGAAAAGCCCTGAGCGAGAGCCTTCGGTTCACCTGGCCCCAAAATTGCCAGCCTGGCCAGGGTTTGGGGAGCATGTCTCTGTTTTGAATTCCTAGGCCCTGCATATGTTTGAGCCAGCTGCTTCATGCAACTGTGGCCTCGCTGTTGCATTTCTTACCAACCAGCTTTAGCTTCTCTCCTACAGAGGTGAGAATTCCTCTGCTCGAGGGGAGGGCAGTACGAGCCATCGCAGCCAAGCTCTGAGAGTCTCTCGTGCTGGTCTCGGTGCTGGCTTGCATGCCCCTCTTCACACTCCTGAGTTAATGACCCTTCAGAGAAAGTAATGCAAAGTAACTCATTGCAACATCAAATACGCCATCTGCCAGGAATCTGTATGCACCCCAGTCAAGACCACTAGACCTAAACTTACTACTTGTATAGAGCAGTGGACTGAGATAACTGCTTCAACACCACCGGTGCCAGAAGCTGTGCATCACGCTTTTCAGCCGGCGCTGTGCGAGTGGCGGTGCCGTGCTGCTGGCCAGGCACTGATCAGCAGCCAACACGTAGATGTTTCAGGCACTGACATCTTTTGGTGCATGACATACGCTGCATCGTTAGGCAAAACAGTGGCTTGTTAGCCCCATCTCCTCCTGGTGATTTAAGTATGTTCAAGAGCTACTCAGCAGAATGACTGCTATGCTGCTGTTGCAGGAGAGGACTTCTGCCGTACAACTGCGATCCATTATTTGACAACTAGCCTTGAGCAAAGTGGCTGTCGCAGGTAGAGGAGGAATAAAACCCACTCGCTGACCCTCCAGTGTGTATCACACCGTCAGGGGAGTGCAGATCTGTCAGAGCGTGTCTGGGGTTTTCAGCCCCTTATTCCTAATGTGTCAATAATGTTCTTTGTCCGTGACAGTCAGGTGATGTGGAACACCGTCTCCTGTTTCTGCAGGCAGGGAAAACAGAGTAGTTGGCACAGGCGGTTCCAAGATTGCACCTTCACCCCCCACCCCCCACTTGCTGAGCACTCCTGTATCTGGTAGCCCATCTTCAGCTTCATCTTTGAGGCTGCTACTGGCTGAGAACAGCTCCAAAACCAGGGCAGCGCCGTTCACTGGAGGTGGCACAATCCCATCCCTAGTCCTGGGACTACCACTAAGTGGAGGTAGGGCTGGAATGACCGTACAGATACTGCTCCCTTGAAGGATGTGCAAACAAGCGGCCAGGTGTCATAGTGCCGAGAACCAGCACTTTTCTTGGAAAGGTGACTTCTCTCTGTCCTCATCTGTGGCACGGGCTATTAGGAACAGCCGTCTGTCTGGTAACACGTGAAAGCCAGTAATGAGATTCCATGCCATTAGAAGAGGGATGTCTCGAGCTTCTCCTGGATCCGCTTCAGGTGTTCCCAGTCATATAAGGCCTAGTGAAGAAGTCCTCACTGATGGAATGCTATGGTCTTGTGTAGCAAGATAAGAATCCCCTCCGTTCGCAGGTCTGTTTGCAAAAATCTTCTCAGAGAATCATGACCAGTCCCTGAAACAGCCACAGGTGATACACTCTTTGCTGAGGACAGCAACCCATCTGGGTACCACTGGTAGTTTCAGGTGACCAGAGTCTGGCCAGATGGGTAAAGAGCAGCTGTGGCCTTTCTGCTTCATTTCTTTAGTGGATCCTGCAACAGTGTCCTCTTGATAAACAAAGGAAGCTTGTTCCTTGGTCACATCACACAAGGTAGCACAGATCACACAAGCTCCTCTCTGCTGTAACTTGGGCATCCCCCGTGCAAAATTCCTTCAGCCTGGATGGGCAGTGAAGCACGCTGGGCTGGACCTGGATAATGTAAGTGTGCTGCCTGGGCCCGTCTGAGAACGTCCTTTCCCTGGATATGGTGTTCTTTCGCAGGCAGGAGCAGGTTTTTCAACCAGGAATGCGGTTAGAACCTCACTGGTGAAGAATGGAGTTCATTTGACTGATGTAGATGTCCATCAGCAAGTGGCCCTCTGCTCCTGAGCTAACGGTCTCCTGTAGGACCAGTACGCGAGGGGCAGCGCTCCAGGCACTGGGAGCAGCTGTCTGCAATAGCGCAGGTGAATGGGGCGCAGGATTTTTTTCTCTGCCGACTGTGAAAGAGGCCTGGAAGCTGCTAACTCAGACGTAGACACAGGAGCGAGTTCCGTCCCTCCTGGCATCATTCACAGATGTTGTTCTCATTTCGTCTGTGGTACTGGGAGGTGGATGAGGCTTTAGGGACCTTGTGGGAAGGTATGTGACTCTGGGAGTCACACGTGTCCAGCAGGCTCTGGGGCCATGTCAGCGTCTAAGCTGATGAACACTGTAGGCATGTAGCATCAGCTCTGGTTCCTGCATTGAAGTCAAGCTGAGCCTTGCATATGTGCTCTTCTTGAACCAATATGTAGAGATTTTCCTAGGCTCCTGGACATTCTTGTCCACCTTCTGCTTGCTTTTTGCCACAGTCTCAATCTCTCTCTCTTTGTGTTTTGTAGCTGAAACCCCAATTGAGGAGTTCACCCCAACCCCAGCCTTCCCAGCGCTCCAGTACCTGGAATCAGTGGACGTGGAAGGTGTCGCTTGGAGAGCAGGGCTTCGCACGGGAGACTTTCTGATTGAGGTGAGCCCCGACGCGGCAGGGAGAGTGACCGGTGGCTGCCAGCAGCGTCCTCCTCTGCAGGACAAGGGCCTACATCTTGCAAAAAATTCTTTTCCTTTATAAGGTGTTTGGAGAGCTGCGTAATAATTGTTACTGAAATGCCTGCTGCCTGGATGTCTTGATGAAAAAATGTACTTCAGGTACAATAATTCAAGCAGATACACGTTCTCTGTGCTAGAAGATGAGCTGACAGGTTCCCTGACAGCTAAGTGAAATTATGGGGGAAATGGAGGTTGGAGAAAAGACGCTAATGGCCCTCTCTGGAGGCCAGTCGGGATTGTTTTGTACTGATATTTATTACAGCTTTGCCCAGTGTGGTACAAGCATTGGGGTCTATAGAGAGGAATTAGATTGACCAGGTACATGGGGCTCTGCTCTTGTGTGCCCTTGGCCCTTTCCCTTTCTCGAGAAGGTGATGATGGAGGCTGTGGACTGCCTTCGCTGCTCCGAGGCCACAGCCAACTGGATTTTCCTGATTACGTTTAAAACAAAGGAAAGCAAGGATTAGAGTCACTGGCAACTTCACGTTAAGCAAGTGTCTCACGGGCTCGGCCGCAAGGCACAGCGAGGTGAAATAGGGGCGCGGTCTCCCCGGGCACAGGCAGGAGACAGGAGAAAACCAGGGCAGGGCTCTGAAGCTGGCTGGCAGGTCTCCAGCAGTGACAGCACTCGCTTGCTCCCGCAGCTTGGCATTATTATCATTTTGTTATTGTTTGTATTAGTGTATGCCCAGAACCTCAGCGACAGGTCAGGGAAACGTGGTGGTAGGTGCTGCACGGCGCGCGGCATCTGCGCGGTACGGGCGGTGACGGCTGTGTCCCAGCGCCCGGACGACGGGGGTGCTCCCGTGCTGGTGCTCGCCGTCTCTGGACAGTGCGAGGGCACGGCAAGGAGCAGTCTTGGCATATCGGCTGCTTCATCTTGTAGTGAATGCCGCAGAGGATAGTTTTAAGGAGTGATTTAGAAGAGAGTGATAACATTAATTTGTTAATGTTTATAGGGACTCTCCTTGCTATAGGAGGAAAGTGTAGGAGGCATTACTGTGGTACTTGCAAGTGAAAATTATGTTCAGAATCCATGCCAAATGGGTATGGTATGAATAGGCCAAGTCTGCCTTTCTTAAAGCCAGAGAAAATGCTGTTACAATGAGGCAGTTGAGAAATGATTAAAGTGTTTGTGAATCACTCAGTCAAGATGCCCGTTTCTGTACCTTAATTGTAAAGGCCTCCCAGAGAGTTTGTTTCAAACGGAGATGTATACACTGTCAGTGCAGGAAGGGATGAGAGGTGAATCTTTCCCCTTCCAAGGGAGCAACAGTGACAGAAGTTCGGAGTGAGGCCGAATTGACACCGAGTCTGCGTAACGACCGTGCATTAGATGGGATGGGAAGGGGAACCTTGTGCGAAGGTTTGAGGTGGGTGGCACGGCCAGGCTTCGCTGCCGAGTCTGCTCACAGCAAGTGCTGAGCAGCGCACACCGGACAGGCAGTCCGTGCGGTCAGAGGAAGGGCTGGCATCCCCTGGGATTTTGCTTTCTCACATCTTCCCATGCAAAAATCTTAAGGCTTTAAACCCAGTAATGCAGTATATGAAACCTGCATTGGTCCAACATGGTGGTGGTGTGGTGTAGGTTGTGGTTGTGCGTGGGGTAGGGCAAGCAGAGCTGCATGCTGCTGGCAGGTGGACGTGCGAAGTTGTACTGGTTCTGGGAGTGCTGCTGGGACGGGGGCGGCGGGTGGTGAGGCTTTGTTCAGCTCAGCTGCGATTCGCTCTGCAGTCTGAAGTTTACGCTGAAAAATGCTCTCCTTTGCAGGGGTGGTCATCACCTCTGTCCCGGGCAGTTGGTCGATGCACCCTGGAGGTCCTATCAGTGCTCTGTGGGATCTTTCTAGCAATACATTTTCCGGACCGAGTACCTCGGACACAGCGATGGACTTGATGTTGAACGTGTCGTTGATGGAAAGCGTGTGCCCAAAGCAGGGACGGGCCGTGATGAGTCCGTGCCGAGGTGCTGCATGTGCTGTGCCCTTTGTCCAAAACGGGGAGTCCCACCGGTGGTGCCGTGCCCACGCGCGTGGTGCTGCTGCCGGGCAGGCGGGAGGACCGACAGCCCACGTGCGGGGATGTGGAGCCGCGTGCTGCCGGGAGCCCAGGGAATCCCACGGCTGGTGGACCACAGTGGGAAGGGGAGAGGGGAGCCAGGCTTGAGGACCTCTCAGCAGAGGTGCAGGTCGGCGCTTGGCCTTACTCCCTGTGGGAGAGCACACCTCTCCTCTCCTCTCCTTTCTGCTGTTAGCGGGGCCCAGATTTGCCCTCTGTACTTGCACCAAACCTTCTGGAGAGCAGCTCCCGGTGGGGCCGTGTCCTCTGTCTGTCCTGCGCGTGGGCATGGTTCTTGCAGCCAGAAAGTCCCCCAAAAGCTGCAAGCGGGAGGGTGCTGGCAAAGGCTGTATGACCCAAATAGCCTGCTGCCAACAACGTCATCTGCGTTGCTGGTGTGTCTTCTGCAGCCTCTAAAGAACGCCAGCAAAGTACCAATTGTCATAAACCTGACAAATTCGTTACAGAGCTGATACCTTTCTTGATACATCCTATTAGAAACATTACAAAGCAAGGAAGAATTTCAAATGCGTATAAAGCCACGTGGGGTGCGAGGAGGAGGTTAGTGCTGCAGTAGAGCAGCCTCATCCCGGCTGAGACTCGCAGTCCCTCTCCCCTCCCTCCCAGTGTGGATGTTCAGCTGCAGAATAAATGTGTTTAGCTGGTAACCTGCCCTCAGCGAGTTACCATTTCCTTTGGATCAGCTAGCTGAGCTGACTTCCCCTGTGGCTGCGTGATCATTAAATCTATGGCAAGTGGAGCAATAAGCATGTGTGGTTTCCCTGGGAAGGGAAGCTGGAGGTGGGTTTAGAATGAGCACAGCAACTTTGCCGCAATGTGAAGCCACATCCCAAGGGCGATATTCAGAAAGGGAGATGTTGTAATACAGCTTGAAGCCTTGCACAGGTCTCTGGGACCATCTTCATCAACCTGTCCAAGTGTATGGATTAGAGATGTGTTAAATTGAGATGGAAGGTGCATGGGCATTTTAAGTGTGAGACTTCATTTCTAGCCTTGTAACTTGTAGCCTGAGACCATCTCTTGCTGAAATTAATCTCTAGTCTTTTAGCTTTAAAGCTTTCTTAGTATTGAAGATCACTGCTAGACAGCCAGATACATGTAAAGTTCTTTCACATTGGAGCTAGCAAATTCAAATGAAGAAGTGCAGGTGGGAAGTCCTGAGACGTGTTTGCAGGCAGAGAAGTTTTTGGTGGCAGTGACAGTCTCCACGTGAGAGCTGACCTTGCCCAGTGGTGGGGAACAGCTCCTCCGGTACCACAACATGGCTCTTTCATGCAAGGACCAGGTGGCAGGGACACTGCTTACAGCTCCAAGCAGGCCCTGACGTGCCCTAGTCTTCCTCACGCTAATTCAGCAATGAAATCAGCTTCTGACGCTGGGAGAGGGGTGGCTGGCTGTGGATGCTGGAGGCAGTCCGGTGGGGGCTCCAGCAGTTCCCGTTCCTCCGCGAGGCTCCCCTTTGCGGGGAGGAGTGAGATGTGTTTCTGCGGGGCCTCGGCACGAGGAGCCGGCAGAGCTGCCCGACAGGTTATACCTGGGAGCCAGCGGATGGCGGCTTGAGGGAGGCAGCAAAGACCACCCAGAGAAGGAGGTGGGCAGAGGGGAATCTGCCCCAGAAGTGGGAGCAGAGCTTCAGGGAAATTCAACGTTTAGCACTGAGGCTTTTTGATTGATTAATACCAACCTACAACAACTGCAGTACAGGACCTGACTTACTTGTACCGTGTTTAAACTGCAATGTCCTAGCCCTCTGGTCAAGCCTGCTGTGCCACGCTGCTTCCCTGGCCTTTTTAGCCTTTCATTTCCCACCAGCACCTTCCATACCAATGGAGTGCCATGACTGGCCTGGACCAGTGCGACAGGCTGAAGCCTGTTTGGTCGGCAAGTGGGGGTGCGTTGATCCTGGCTTTGTCAGCGAGATCCATGGGATGGCTGTATGGAGTTCAGGGTACTCATTTGACGAGCATTGATGTCCTCACCTGATAATTCCTTCAGCAAGACTGGTCTCTGTTCATACTTAACTAGGAAACCTCTGCCTAATTTTGTGAAGGTGGAAAATTTCACCAGAACCCTCCAGGAGGAGCAGATGATCTTGAACAAGTGAGAGCTCCCCAGTAACTGTCAGGAGCTTTACATCCAGTCACCCAACAGATGCAAGGCTGCTGCAGCTCCACGTTCCCCGGTCCGGTCAGTAGCCAGGCAGAGCGTGCGTTCCCCATGGGGACACATACACACGTGTGCACAATATACACGTAAGCACACAGCCCGCCACGCGGACCGGAAAACACCCAGCATCATGCAAACACAAACAGCACAAATGGCCTGACCCTGGTCCTCCCCGACTGATCAGAATGGAAGCCTGTCAGAAGAGAATATATACATATATGCATATGTGTATACAATATGGATCCCTCTAGTAGCTGGCCTTGGACCTCCAGTCTGCCCAGTAGCTGGCCTCCAGCTCCCCCAGTCTCCCCAGCTACTGGCACCTGAGTGTGTGAACCCCTGAGACCCGCTTGCTGGTACTCAGATCTCGACCCACGTGCACACACACGTGCACACAGATGTGCACTGGATTCCCCAGACCTTAGACCCTTGGTCTATCCAGCCGCTGGTCTCCAGTCCCCTGGTCACCCCGGCTGCCTAATGCACAGGCAGGCAGAAACACAACCCCGTCTCCCTGGCAGCTGCTCCAGACACAGGGCCTTACCAGTAGTCAAACCCACGGGTCAGTCTGGGCCCTCCAGTAGCAAATTCCCAGACCCCCAGTCTCTCCAGTAGCTACCCCAGGTCTATGGCCTCTCTGATCCCTGGCTCCAAGCCTCTTATGCTACTCGCTGGCGAATCCAGCTTGACGATTCCTAGCAAATTAAATGCACCTACACGTGCATCAACATACAATATGCATGCAGTCCGGTCTCTGGAGTTGCTGGCACCCCAGCACCTATGGGCCCTACCGCTCATGGCCCCTTCCCCAGTTGCTGGCAGCTGTACCTCCATGCACACCCGCACCCAGAAAAATGGTTCGAAGTAGTGCAGTGACAAGATGCAGCAGGCTGTGGTGCCCAGGCACAGGGCATGGCCAGGCAAGCGGACTGACCAGCAACCTGGTACATTCAGCTGGCCTCCTCCACACCCTTCTCCCTTTG
This sequence comes from Ciconia boyciana, assembly GCF_034638445.1. Taxonomy (NCBI): domain Eukaryota; kingdom Metazoa; phylum Chordata; class Aves; order Ciconiiformes; family Ciconiidae; genus Ciconia; species Ciconia boyciana. The sequence continues at coordinate 709,460 of NC_132934.1, forward strand.
TTCTCCTGTGCTTGTTCTTGCCTGATCCACCATCATCCCTCCCTTCTCCTGCCTTTGGTCCTTTCACTGAGCATCTTGGTAGGTCTGGTACAATCCCCGAATGCTCTTCCTGGCATCCTATAATGAGTCCCGTATCCCCGCAGGCACTGGTTGCCCTCGGTCCGCAGGGTGACCTGGAGAGAGCCTCTCCCATCGGCTCGTCCCATGGGTCCTGAGCACAGACCGGGGGCTGAGCCTTCCCCTGCGGTGGCCCTGGGGGGAGCTGAGCCGGGGTGCTCCACTGACACCGATCAGGTCATGGGGTTCCTCCCGCAGTCATCGTTCCTCTGCTCCGTTATGGCACTGGTGATTAGCCTTTGATCGCGTAATCCAACAGTAACAGCCCATCATCCTGCCTGCAGCCTGTACATAGTCACGTACGCTGCCTGCTCACCCCTCTCCGGTGGAATTTATCTCGTGCTGATCCCAGTTTCAGCAGAAGCGTCTGCTGCGAGGCTGCCCAGCTCCCTTACGCTTCTCCACCTCGGATTGTCTTCTGGCTCTGAGCTGTGGCAGAGGGAGCCTGGAACTGTGGAGAGATGTAACCTCAATCCTGCAATGCCACCTATCAACAGAAATTCAAGCATCAGAAGAAGCGTGTTTAAAATTTTGCCCTCACAGCTTATGCCGAAGCCCTTACACCAGCCGAGTCCCCAGTCTTCCAAGTATTTGCAGCTTTAAAGTACCATAATAGACTGGAATATCTGGCCCTTGCTCTCCTTCCATAGAGAAATACTGTCTCTTTTTTCCTCGCCTTCTGGGCTTGTTGCTTTTTCTGCTCTCCTTGTCATGCTTCAAATCCTCTCTCTCAGGAGGTCTAGACACTTAAGCCTTCTCTTTGTATTGGAGTGAACAGGTTCATTTTTTAATCCCAGCAAACCGTGTTTATGGTTGGACTCAATGATCTTAAAGATCTTTTCCAACCTCAATGATTCTATGATTCTATGTGGCGTGGTCACTAGTGCTAAATCTCCTGCTTTTTGTGTTGACTCAGCCCCTGCTTGCTGCAGTGTATTTTGGGCGGGAATCTGATCCCAGTTTTATTACTACTTAAGATTTTACCCACCGTCTAGATTGTAAGCTTGTAGGGGAACTGTCAGATGCCTGGACCTGCTTGTCCTGACCCATTCAGTGCCATGCCCACCGGGAGGAAATGCTGCCTTGCGGAGAATAAAGCCTGCAAGACAGGGGGGATGCACCGATCATTTTGCGTATCACACAAGCAGGGCAGAGCGATGCATCCCAGGCTGCCTGCCTCTGCGTGCCTGTCTCCGCTAGGAGCCTGGACAGAGGCTGCCTGCCCAGCTGCTGTGCCTCAGGCTGGCTGAAGGCAGAAAACGGGCAGAACATTGGCAGCCCCTCCGGTCTGCCAGGGCATCCAGCCAAGTCACTTGCATTTGTCTTGCAATCCTTCAGCATTTTCCCATGAGCTGCTGCTCACTCTTGGTCTTAGTTTTTCATTTACTTCATCACCCCTTCGTTTACTTCATAAGCGCTGTCTGTTTCCTTTCCTTGACCCCTCCATGGCTACTCTGTCAGGCTGAAACTGCACCTCTGGTTGGGCTTTCAGAGGACCATGCTCACTGCTTCATGCATTTACCTAGCAAAAGCCCAGAGGCCTCCAAAACGTCCATCTGCCCAGGTTTCAAGAAAAGCAGTCCAGGTGAAACTCCTGCCGTAACTCCTCAGCACCTTTGTTATCTGCTGATCCAGCAACCAAAGGATGCTATTTTGCAGATTCTTACGCTAAAACAAATACATGAACCAAGCTAAGTTATTTTGCATCATCGGGTCTTCTAAAGAAGACCAAGAAGACCATCACCAATAGGAAGGCCGCGCTTTCTTCCTAGTGACTAACCTTCCCCATCTGTGATGACTGTGATTCAGATGGGGCAGGGGCAGACCAGCCTGTTGTGTTGGTTGGCATGGGCTGCACCAGGAATGAGAAGGGACAGAAAATTCCCAGAGCGTCTGCTTGCTTAGGGCAGATGGATCAGAGGCATCAAGCTCTGCCCTTGATCTTCCAGCGCAGAGATCACCACCCCTCACCCCCTCTCCCACAGTATTTCTATGTATAGAAATAGCTAGATAAGTAACTTCAGTGTTTACTCAGCATCTCTTTTAGCTGCACTTCCATCGTACGTGCTCCAAGCAGAGTGAGTGGCGGACAGCTCTCTCACGAAGCCAAGTGGCTGCTTTTCTCTGGTTGGTTTGGCTGATACTGGCTTGTCAGTGTTCGTGTTCATGTTTCAACATCCCAGTGCCAGCTGTCCACGGGGAACTCTAATTTCCTAAGTACCGCTGTGGTCCTACAGCCCACAGGGCTGCTGCGACAACACAGACACAGATGATCTCAGTACATGGCCTTCGGTAGAGATCTATGGTGGGATTCATCTCACCTCACGTTAGGCTTCAGTTACCCGGGTGCCTGCACCTGCCTGCCTCGTCCAGTTTGCCGGTTCTGCCTATGGAGACCAAATAAATGTGGAGATGGAATTCAGGGAGTAATTAACTCATCTGACCTAGCCGTAGGGAGACAAATCATGCTCAGGATCTGGTCGATTCACTGACCAGCTCTCCCCTGACTGGACAGGGGTCCCAGGGCAACTTTTTCCAGGGTAAGTCCCCGTTTTGTGGACAGCACGTTCTGTCAGGGGAATCCCAGCACTGTGGTCTCTTGGCAAGAAGCACATTATTCTGTAGCCCTGCAGGCGGGAAATGCCAAACGTGGAGCAGCTCCTTGGAGCATTCAGGTTGTGTTCTCTGTGCTGTCGGGGGGTTCTCTCAGAGGAGCTGCTAGGCTCTGAGTGCTGCCAGCACTATCGATATAGCTGGATATGCAATTGCCATTGGTACTTCTCAGGTTTAGGGGGGGCAAACCCTTGACAACAAACCAGCGATGCCTCTCCAACGTGAAGTCAGAGGATTTTGTGGTGTCCATATGCTCTGAGGTGCTGACCTCTCTGGAGACTCAGAAGTAACACTGAGACTGATGTGAGTTTGTCCTGTTTGCTGTCCTCCGGCAGCAGACATAGAAGAAGGAAACCCGTCCTGGACACAATGCTTCCATTTGGAGATTCAGTCTTTGAACGTGATTCTGAGCATGATATTTCCCTTGCCTCAAGAAGAGATCTGGTTCATTTCCCCGTCTCCAGGGTGCTCGCTTTCTCATTGCAGTCCATCTGTTTCACAGAAGTCACCTCCAGTTCATGGTGGGCCAAGAACTTCAATAGCACAAGGTTTCATCACAGCTCTAAGGCTTTCCTCAAGTTCATCACTGCAGAGGCATCATGTCTAGGTGTGTTGACCCATATGGAGTAGGCAAGAGTGTTACACCATATCCCAGACCCTGTGCTACATATGTAGGCCTGGGTTTATTTATGTATAGTCCTGAAAGCCATACTGTGGCCGTGTTGCTAGAGATGCCTCCATCAGCTATACCTTCAGTGGTGGCAGGATGTGACCAGTCTCTGCCGAGAATCTGCTTTTTTTTTTTACTTCCCCTGTCACTGCAGCTACCTCTCTTTGGCTGCTGAGTGCACTTGTGCAGCATCTCCAGCCTCCCAGATGTTTTTTCTTAGCTGTCTCTGGAAACTGTACAGCTTTTCACGCAGTGCCCTGGATGTCAGATGGCTCTGAAGACTGTTCATTTCCTGTGAGAAATACTCCTTTTAATAACAGACAGACAATTAGCAGATGCATTTTCATGGCTTGGTGGACCATATTTTCAGCCTGAGATATGGTCAAATCCTTATCCATTGATATGGTCAAATCCTTATCCATTGTAGAAACTTGTGTCCCAGTTACACATGAGTCTTTCTTACATCCTAAAATGGAGGTATTTTTCTCTTAGTTCCCTGAGCATGTGTCTCAGTACAGTTTCCGAATATCTTTTAGTGGGAAAGTGGAGAGAATATTGTCCCATCGCTCCTTGTCAGGGCTCTCTGGGGATCTTTGAGGGTTTTTCCATCAATTAATTACTCTGTTTTACAGTGAAACCATAAGCTTGTACTGATCTTCCTCCTGAGCCAGCTTTTGAACCCACAGCTGTATGTTCTCTCTTCTGTAGAGTCATAGAAGTGCTGCTTGGAAGGGTTCTCTGAGATCCTGCTCTGAGAAGGACTACGTTAGGTCAGCTGTGGATCTGTCCAGCCAAGCCTTAGAAACCTTCTGCAGGAAGCCGTCTGCAGGATGGTGGTGCTGCAGTCTTTCTGGTGACCTGTTCTGGGGCTGTACCGCCCTCCTGGGAGATTTTTTTTTTGCAGAAGTCTGAGTCCAACCTGAAGCTCCCAAACCACCATTTGTGGCTGTTGGCCACATTCATTACATCATCTGCTACTTCCAGTTTGGCTCGGTCATCTTTGTAAGTGCCCTGCAAGCAGTGGTAGGCTGCTTGTTTTTTTTTTGTCATGCGATCTGGGTCTGGACCCTCTTCAGTTTTTCTCTGTCTCTCTTGAACTCAATGACCAACAACTGAGCACAATATTCCAGGTGCAGCCTCACTGGTGCTGAGTAAAAAGGGCAATAACTTCCCTCGATCTGCTGCCCAGGCTGCTTGTTACGTAGCCATGTATGCAGCTTGCCTTATTCTCTGTGAGAGTCCGTTACGGGCTCATACTCAGCTTGGCAATCATTGTAAATCCCTTTTCAGCCTCTTGAACAGAGCTGCTACTCAGGCAGTCTCTCCTGGGCCTGGACCAATGGGGTGGGTTGGTCCACCCCAGGTGCACACCTTTCTTCTTCCCATTGTTGGACTTCATGAGGTTTCTGTAAGCTCGGTCCTCAGATTTCCCAAGGCCCCTCTGGTTTGAAGCTCTGCATTTGACTATGTCAGACGCTCCCCCTAGTTTAATATCATCTGTACTTTTACTGAGGGTGTCCTCTGTGTCATCTGTGTTGTTGATGAGGGTGTTGAACAAGATGGGCCCCTGGCCTGGCCCCTAGATCACTCTGCTCATTGCCAGCTGACCGGTCATTAATCACTACCTTTTCACGCAACAGTCCACTCAATTCTCAGCCCACCTAGCTGTCCATGCATCTGGTCCATAGCTCCTCCATTTCCAAATGAGAATGCTGTGGGAGTCAGTGTCAGAAGCCTTGCTGGAGTCATGGTATGTCACGTCCACCACTCCCCTTGCCCACAGAAAACAGTCGTGTTATACTGGTTAAGCACAATTTGCTGTTGGGAAACCCGTATTGACTGTTCCTGTTTGCCTTCTTGTCCTTCAAATGTTTGTGCGTGAAGAGGACGTGCTCCGTGGCCCTAACAGGGCTGGGGAAGGGCTGACTCTCCTTCCCTTCTCAAAGGCGTCACATTCGGGACCAGTTGCAGGGACCTTCCAAATCACCCTGATTTCCCCTAGGGAATAGACGGCAGCCTCGCGATCGCTTCAGCAGCTCCCTCAGCCCCCTGTGCTGAATCCCACTGGGCCTGTGGACCTGGATGCGCAGCTCTTCTTAGAAGTCCCTAACCTGTTGCTTCCCCACTACTCGCTGCCTGTCTTATATTGTCCACTGCACTCCAAGGCCTGGGAGCACGCTTCGTCCATGAACACTGAGACATAAAGCGAAGTTACGCATTTTGGTCATGTCTGTAGTGTCCATGGCTGATTTTTCATCAGCAGACTCGCATTTTCCCTGAACTTCCTTTTGGTGCCAGTGTACCACTACAAGATGTCCTTGTTCTGCTTAATGTCTTTTGATCGTCTTTGCTCCAGCTGGGCTTTGGCCTTCCTGATATTGTCCCTAGTGCTTGAGCAATGGTTTTATTGTTTTGGTGCCTGTCACTGTTTCTCCTTCTTGCGTGTGCTCTTTGCATTTTAGGTCATTAAGAAGCTTGCTACCTTATCAAGCAAGCCTTCTGCAAAAATACCCAGTCTTCCTAAACAACAGGGTTGGTGGGTTGTTCCTGAGATCTCAAAATTTTGTCTTGGAAAACCACCACCCCCTTCTCTTTGGGCTGCTTCTGAGGAAGCTGAAGTCTGTCCTGAACCTCAGGATCCTAGCTCTGCACTCACCTTTCAAGCCTTCCTCCGGATGCTCAATGCAGCCATCTCGCAGTTGCTGCTGCCCTGTGACCACGTTCACCACCAGTTTTTCCCTATTGGTGAGCAGCAAGTTAAGCAGAAGGTCACCTCTAGCAGCCCTCTCCGGTGTTTGTGTTAGGAAATTGTCACCAGCGGTCTGGGAGCCTCCTGGATTTCCTGGCCAGTGATCCGTTGCCTTCCCAGCAGATGCCTGGACAGTCGAAATCCCAGAGAGGATGAGGGCTTGCGAGACGTCCACTAGCTGTTTATGGACGACCTCACCCACCACCTCCTCTCGGGCAGTGGTAACAGACCCAGCGTCCCTCCTGCTCCTAGCCTAGATCCGGAGGCTCCCAGAAGGCGTCTGTGCTCCCACACTGCAGCTCTGTGCAGTTGGGAGCTCCATCATGTGGAGACACCTCCCTTCCCTGCCTGTCCTTCCTGAACAGCCTGTAGGCACGTCCTGATCAACGCATGCTGTCCCAAGTCTCTGAGTCTGACCACATCATAGCCCTGTGACCGCAGCAGGACATGCAGTTCTTCATGTTTGCTGTCCACGCTCTGTGAACCTGAGGAAAGCCTCCAAACACCCGGTGCTCTGGACAAGAAAATGAGTGTTGCCCTGTGGACCTTTACTGGCATACCTCCTCCATACCTTCCTCTCTTATCTCTGGCTTAGGTCCCCGTTCTCTGATGACCTTAGTTTAAAACCCTTCTCTCCACAGCAACAAGCGTGGTCTCAAAGGTGTTCTTCCCTCTTGTAGTTACACAGGGTCTTTCTCTTCCTAGTAGTCTTCCATCATCTTCCCGTGAGGCACCAGGATGAAGGAAGCTGAATGGTAGCTGGCAGCATCAGCTGCATAGCCAGGCATCAGTCTGGCAGACATGCGCGCTCCACAGTGGGTATCTCCTTCAGCCAGAAGAGTTTTTGGGATCAGACTGTGCTGAGAACATAGCTGGAACACTCTTGCTGTGTCTCCATCGCCCTTAACCCCAAAGCCCTGCAGTCGCCTTTGAGCTGCTCAGTGTTTTTCCTGGATGCATCACTGTCACCCACCTGGATGAGCAACAAGGGGTAGCAGTCAGCGGGGCAGAGGAGTCCCAACATCCTTCCACAACACCACCAATCCAGGCCCTGGGGCAGGCAGCAAACCTGCCAGGGGAGTAGTGCTGGCTGGCACGTGGTGTCTTTGTCCCATGTCTGGTGGCAGCCGTTCCCGTGACAATAACGTGAGCTAGGGTAGAGAGCAAAAGCCCTAATATGGTTCTTCACTTTTTGCCAGCACAAAGTCACCTGTCAGAACCGCTGAAGGTTGTTAGCCAAGGTGGCCTCTGAATTGTATCTGGCTTCTTTCCCGAGTTTTGTTCTTCCAGGGCAGAGCTCTCTCCATTTTAAATGCATTTTGTTCTTCTTTATCCATTTGACAAAATCTGTTAGGAAGACCCCAGCACCTCTAGCATTCTGCAGCAGAGGTGTCTGAGAAGGCAGTACCCGAGTGCAGAGACCGTCTTACTGGAGAGCAGTGCAGGGCAAGATTCTGGTAGCCGAGGTGGAGGTGCCAGCAACGCTCCAGGCACATTTCAGTAGGGCTCAGGTGTCCTCCAGGCTGCCTTTGGGAAGCGTCTCCATTCCTGAATTCGGTGCATACCACCCTTAACGTCATTGCCGGTGCTGCGACCTCCAGGTGAGACACAGGGCTGGGGAGAGCAGTGCTGGCACCTCCCCGGGTAGGGACTGTCTGCTGTTGTCACCTCTTCACTTTGGCGGTGCTGCGTGGCATGAACCGTTGAGTGAGGATGCACATGGGTAAGTGAATTGAAGGAGAAAAGGAGGTAACTGCTCACACGTTCCTAGGAATTTGGCGTCCAGCACACGGTCACGATGTCTTCTGGGCTCTTTCACTCGGAACGGAAAGGTTTGGCAGAACAATAGGAGTAGGTGGGCTCTACCCCTTCCTACCACGTTCAGACAGCCTGGGTCCCAAATCCTGCAGGTACTGCTAAGGCAAAGTGTCTGTGCCTGAGCCCTGGGATGTGCACTCAGCCAGAGTTCGAAAGTGCTTGCGGGCAGTGCATCTCGAAGATGCTCTGCTTATGGTAGGTAATCTGTAGAAGGCAGGGGAAGTGGCTGTGACTGTTACAGTGTCGTGTAGCTGGATGAAATGCAGTAGCACAAATGTGGTTTTTCTTGAGGGGAGGTCTCAAACTGCGCAGATTTAGGCAGTCATGCAGAGTTCAGCAGTGGGCTTCACTGGGATACCTTTGAACGAAGTGGGATTTGAATCTGGTAGCTGCTGCAGAGGGTGTCGGGGGACTGCCCCTCCGTGCCCAGCACCAGAACAAAATACATGCAGACAATCACACCGGGACGCAGTTAGTGCTCGCCCAGCTCGCTGGAGTCAGCGGGACAGCGCCAGGCTGTGAAAGTGCCACAGTTTAGGACTAGATTAGACCTATCGGGGCATGGGGTTTTGAAAATCCTACTTTAACTGACCAGGATTCAAGAGCACGGTCTGTAGTGTCTAGGCTTGTATCTTCCTCTGAGCCTGGCAGGTTTTAGATCCTTGATTTTTTTCCTTGAGGAGCCTGTAACTAGTGATGTAGACAAGAGCCTTTGTACGTGCACTTCCATTTTATACATACATTGTGCATGTGTGTGTATACGCACAGGACTTATGGACAGTAAATACAAATATGGATATAAATTTGTGGATATTTTCATTATTTAGCTCTGCATGATCCAGTCATACAAAAGCATTGTTAGAAGAAAAGAAAATTGCAATTAACTATCGACTTGGGATCTCACTGCCAAAACAGCGGGATGCGTAGGGCAGCGCGAAGGTTCCTGGGGCGGTGTTTGTGCTGGTACTGAAGAGACCCCACCAGTCACCTTCCCTTACGGGTAAGGGGAAAACCTGCTACGGCAGAGGTTAGTTCAAGAGGGGAACATTTGCTGAATGTCTCTTCTGCCTCTAGTGAAATATCGTTGCTGTGAGATAATGTAATCGAGTATTAATTTCATTTGACAGATTAAATAAAAGAATTGATGGCTCCAATAAAAACGTGCAGGTGGAGCAGCAGATCTGGCGGTCGGGCTCTGGCCGTGCTTATCACGTGCAGAGCACGTCAGCAACTGTGCGTGTCTCCTGGGGAGGAAAGAGTGCCATTTTTCTGAACCTCAGATTTTGATATTTGGGAACATAAATTTTACATAATTAACAAAATCTGAGGGTTATTTGAGGACATGCTGCTAAATGCAGTCCAAAAATCAGGGGGGAAAAATCTGCTGGGCAAGACATCACCCACTTCAGTGAGATAATGAAGGAGCAGTTAAATATTACTTACAGACACATGTATCCCCTTCTTACTGGAAAGGTTAGCAAGTAAGGGAGAAGGAAATGTGGTTAATTTGAGCTAAAATGTGTAGGAGGTTGATAAGGGGAGCCAAAGGAAATATCAAAGGCCAATACTTAAAGATAATAAGAAATTTTAGACCATTAGAAGAAAAAAAAGAGTCTGGTAGAGATCCATTTCTATATGTAAATGATAAAATTGTATATTCTGGTGCAAAAAAAAAAAAGGCAGAAATGTTCTGTTCTGAGTTTGGAACAAATCAGGAGGATGTATCTATCCATATGATGTGCTTGGAACAGAAAGTTTCCCAGCTGTAACCAAGGAGAAAGTGAGATAGTATTTGCTAAAAATAAACATACTCAAATTAACAGGCTTGAATAACATATACCCAAGTGTCTAAAAGAGCCTAGCTGAGGAGTTGTCTGAGCCACTGATGGTAATACCTCAAAATCTTGCTAATCTATGAAATTTCGAAGAGTTGGTAGAGGGCTGTTGCTATTCTAATATTCTGAGGGTATAAAATAGGTGATTTGGGAAACTGTAGCTTGTTTAGCTCAGCATCAATGCTGGGTAAAATAATGAAGCAATTAATTTGGAGCACAATCAACAAAGTATTAGAGAATGAAAATGCAATTAATATCATACAGCGTGGTTCCATGGAAGGTGGAAGCAAACGTGCTCTCTTTTCTTGACAGCATCATAGGACTGGTTAAAGCGAGGGCTGTGTTTATGCGGTATGTTTTGACTTCCTTAATAACCATGTGACTTGTGTATAAATAACCTTACAGTAAATGGAATTAACGGGACGAACGTGGCGTAGAAGCATTGCAAAGTCACGCAGGGGCACATTTCAGAAAGCAGCTGCTGAGGGGCAGGTACCAGCGTGTGGGGCCATCACCAGCAAGGCTTCTTTACAATTTTTGATCCCCGCAGCTCAACACTTCTATCAGTGTTTCAAAATAGTGACAAAACCCCATGGTTGTAGGATTGCAGGTATCACAAACACCGGGGAATGGCTGACAGTGAAGGAACTGCTGCGGAACGATCTGGCTTTCCTGATGAAGCAGCCATGTTCCAGCAGCCCGTGCAAGGTGACGTCTCTGCAAGCAAAGAATGTAGGTTACAGGATATGGAATTACCCTGGAAAAATGTAATTCAGCAAAGGGCATGGGTTTCTCCAAGATAATTGTGTTAATGTTAGTTGATTGCGTAGGATGTGGCAGAGAGATTTTGTATATGTAAAGGACAAACTTCCAGAGTTACGTGAACTCGCATATTCTGGTTGCAGCTTTGGAAGACCGCTAAAACATCACTTCGTGCAAGTCAGACATTCGCACCGCAGGGTGAATCTGGCGTTACTGAGTGGAATTCTAAAAGGGCCTCAGAGTGATTCACGAGCTGAAAAAAGGTTTGAGGCTTAAGGAGTCCATCTTGCTCAGCATATTGAAGCAGGGCTGATGAGGGCAATAGCTCTGGTGTGTGGGTATTTAATTCCATCGCCCGGCTTGGAGGGAGACAGCTCATTGCAGATCTCAGTGCATGTACAGAAGATCCCCTGGATAACCACAGTCATGGATTTTAGTGAAATCCCATTTCCAACATTTCTGCACTAGTACGTCCTATGCCCAGAGAATGAGATTGCCTGAGAGAGAGGTGGGAAAGAGAGTTTAGAGCTCAGGTTCTCGGAAGGAGCATCTTGGGATCTGGATAATCTTGCAGCCTTTCTCCAGTTTGAGTGCTTTGAGATGCTGAAAGGGTGAAGTTGGCAATCAGAAATCCAGAGAGCTCCACTCTCTGGAGTGACGTACGGGTTTGCTCCTGTTGGTGAAGATTTACCCCCAAAGCCCCTGAGTTTTGCGTAGTGGTCTGTGCATATCCTGATTGATGGACCCGTCGTTCTTCTGGTAGATGTCCATAACGGAGCTCTGCAGCAGGACAAACTTATTTCAGGCTTCAGAGCTTGCATTCCTCTAAGTAACTTCTTATTCCTGGGAACGTGCGTGATTCAGGTGATTCATTGCCAGGTCAGGCTTCTTGTGTACAGACAGACACCGCATAATGAAGGTATGGACAGATACCACATAATGCCTGGTTCTTTCAGACTTCCCTCAGAACTCAGCCCTTCTAATTTTCTGATAATACTGCGCATTTCTCAAAGCTGCTTCTCACTGGTTAACATCATTTGGGTAATGAAGTGTCCAGAATGGACCACAGCATGCTTGCTGAAGCTGCAGGGATGGTACCTTTATCCTCCTTCAAAGTCAAGCACTGCATTGTCATAGCTTTGGATACCGATCACCATTAAAGGATTCCTTCCTTGCACGGGGACAGAGTTTTCTGTTCTCTTTTTCCCGCAGCCTGACTTTAGCTGGGAACATTTTGTTTGTCCCAGCACTGCTAGCACCATGCTGGGGACTGCACAAATGTACCATTGGTCTCCTCATAGGTGGCATCTCCTCGAGGAGGAAGTTCTCTCATGCTTTAGAATAGCCAGATGTGCTGAACCCAGGTCACAGCCCAGGACTCTGACCAGCTGCTTTTAGATATTCCACACGTGGTGGGTTCAGTGTTTTACACCAAATTCACTTATTTGAAGTTATTTAACATTACACAGTATTTTGATTTAGCAGAGTGGTGCAGCAATGTACTTATATTAAGTGCCAATATAAATCACGCTTGGCAGAGTATAGCAGATGCAGTATACAGCTGAATCTCCATACAGATGTGATTCTTGTTACCAGTCTCTATAATCTGCTCACCATCACGACACTGGCTGTACCCAGTCACCTCAAAGGCATAAGTGGGTTGACACCAGCTCAAGCCCGTTGCTGTCTTTGAGTTCTTTCTGTTTGTTGTTCGGTTTTATATTTTCTGTTGGGCTAATTCGCTTACACAGTCCTTCTCCCCATTCTGGTCTTGCTAACTCAGGAAGACTTCTGCGCTCTTCTCATTAATTCAAGGATGACGTTACAGAGCTGGTTGACCCACTCAGCTGGTACAGCCAGTTGATCCACTCACCTGGCGCAGCTGGATGATCCACTCAGCTGCTGTAGCCGCTTGATCTAAAACAAAGACTGTCCCTGGCCCCCTTGGTGTTGAGATCGGTTCAGCTTTCATTGCAACAGCTCTGGTCAGTCGCTCCCTACGTTCTTCCCTGAGCATCAAGAGCACATAGCCCTTGCCTGTCTCTTCAGAGCTTTCTTCTGCTGTAGGGGTTCGTTGGCCAGTCACAAGGGGGGAAGTATTAGTACTATTACTCAAGTCACATAAGAGCTCATCTGGAGTAATATCCACCGCCGTAGAAATCTGTGTTCAAGATGAATTCAGGCTGGAACAGGAGCATAGAAAAGCTACTGAGATGATCAGGAGAACGGGACATTATCTCCTGTGACGACTACTAAAGCTTCATATCCTTATCAGCTTGCTGGGAGGGATCAGGCAGTGTATGAAATGTCCCACTGGCCCAGACTGATGGTCCATTAGCCCAGTTCCCTGTCCTTGACAGTGGCATTACAAGATGCCAGTCATTTGTGCGTCATTTGGCTACTCAGAAGATAGTTGCAGCAGTTTATAATGCCCAGACTTCGACATATTGTCTTCACATTCCTATATATGTTCTTTTCTGTTTTGTAGACACTTTCTGCATGATTTGACTCTTGATCTATTGTCTCCTTCCAGGCCAAAAGCATATCTCCAAGAGCAGGGCGTCCTCTTCAGGCAGTTGTGTCCAAGAAACTGGAAGTTTTTCTTTCTTGCTGGATCAAAACCAGTCAAGTTTCCACCACTGCCTGCCTGATCTTTCTCATTCCAACACCTCCCCCTTTGAGGGCCAGCAATCGTTTGGAGTGCTTAGTTCAAGGGGCAGGACTCCCAGCCGCTGGTCTTCTTGAAGACTCATCTCTGCACTTCATAGACTGGGACCAAAACCTGATTTTTGTGTGTGTGTCTCAGGCAATTCCCCTGCGTTGCTCTAATGTCGTCAGACAGCCCCAGGCTGTCTGTGTGACAGGGATCCTCCGTGCATGGGTCTGCTCAGAGAGATGAAACAGTTTGCTTTGTTCATTTTGCTGCCTCCTCTTTTCATGTCTAAGTGCTTTTCTTCCTCCTGTGGGAGATGGTATTGTGCTCCTGAGAGCGCAGCTCTGACGTTTCCTTACTGCTGAAGGTGGGGGATGGCGTGGCTGAGATCCTCTCCCCGTTCGGCGGATCAGCAGCATCGTCGAACCGCAGCCGCTGTTCCCTCTCGGGCACCTTACGCCCGGGGTCTCTGGCTGTTGCGGCCTCCCCTGGCAGCCCTTCGGTAGGCTGCAGGTGCTGGTGTTGGGTCTCCCTCCCCGCTGTGGAACAGCATCTCCAGCCACTGGTTTGCTCACCGCTGATGAGAGCTCACCTCCCTGGAGGTTATAAACCCAGCTTCGGTGCCAGGCTCTGGGATCTCGGTACACGCGGTTTATCGTGCCATATTGACTCAGCGCAGCTTTGAAGCTGAAAAAGAGCTGAAAATCTTCACACAATCTTCTCGGTGAGCTAACCTGTTTATCAGATGTGTTCTTCTCTTTGTATTTTTAGTTTTTCAAGAGCAACTGTTAGAGAAACTTTGCTCGGATGAGTGTTCAGCCAAAGCGTGCAGTTGCAGAGTTCTGTAGTTCATTTTCTTGGGTGTCACCAGGAACCAGGGGTGAATCAGGATTTCGTATTTTTCAGAAATTGGGTTTTTTTCCCCAGCATTCTTGCATAGTACAAGCAGCTGTCTGACCAGTCTCCCCTGTGGTCAGCTTTACTGTATAACATCCATTCTTGACCTCCTATGTTATTTTAGCCTCTTGACTGCTTTTTTTATCTGCTTTCTGCAAGACGCCTTTCCTGCTGGTCAGGTGGAGCTGCAGTGTCCTGGGTTTTGAGCACCTGCATGGTTTTACTCCATGTTTCACAGAAAAGGCCTGGCAAAGTGGGACCGATACTGTGAGGTTGTCACTGAAGGACCTTTAATGTGCTGTTCCCTCTGTTTTAAACAGCAGCAGAGATGTTATTTTTTCCTGTAGGCCAAATTACTCACATTCACACTCCAGCGAGTGCAGACTTTGTAACCTAACCCAACCCGCACGTTTCTGGCCAGTTTGGTTGTGGCTTTGGGTTGACGTCCTCCTGGCCAAGGGTGTTTCAGAGAGTCACAGGGTCAAGTCGGCGGCCCCGGGCAAGCGTGGCACTGAGACTCTCTGCACTTACTGGCCAGCGTCATGTTTTTCTTGTCTTTCATGGCTGGCCCTTAGCGTGCTTTGTAAAGCCGGTGTTGCTCTCACCGCTGCTGCTTTGTCACACTCTGGGCAGTCCAGGAGTGCCAGCGGCAGATGAAGTTGCACAAGACAGGCTAAGCTGCCCTCTTACGGCTTTTGTAGGAGTTGTCCATCTATGGGCACGTTTGAAACACGTTGGGCAAAAAGCTGTCCGACCACGTTGGTACCTTTTCCTCATGCTGGATCTCACCAAGTTATAATCAATTGAAAATCAACATTTTCCATCTGTTACTTGACTGTCGGCAAAAACACCAGCAGTCTGCCAGAACACCAACAGGATGCGGTGCTCGGGTCATGCTTCTGCCGGGCAATGCCACAGCAGTCGGTGCTCTCTCCCTGGAGACCACGTACCCCGGCTTGTGCCGCCGGGATGGAGCAGAGGGAGCAGGTCCTGCCTTTCCGGCCCGCAGGGTCAAAACCTCCCACTCCTGCTTCTCTGCATTCGAGTAACCTAAAAAATCTGAACTGCTGCCCATTTGGGTGGACAAGTTCGGGTGATTAAAAATGAAACAGAAAGCACAGGCATGTTCTGTCAGTAGTTCTGTTCTTTATTTGGAAGGGGGCAGGGTGATGGTCATGTGTCACATGCAGATGATGAAATGCTTTGCAAGCCGTTAGTAACTGAAGCTGTAAGCATCCTCCAGGTGGTAATTTTTCAGTATTTGCGTTGTGTAATTGTATGATGCTGGGGCAGTGCCAGGAGAGTGGCAGAGTGCTGGCGTTCGGAAGGGGCAAGGGGATGAGCCAGTTTATTATAAACCTGTGGGTCTGATACCAGTTGCTGGCAAAAAATAAACAATCAGATACTGTAGGCAGTTGATAAAGAGTTAAAGAGTAGAATAAAATTACCAGCAGAAGACCTCACAAAACAAATTTCATTTCATTCTTTGAGGTGTCAGATTTGTTTGTTAAAGGTAACTTAAGATGTAATAGATTTTGTTCACCGCCGTATAACTTCCCCATAACATATGGGGAACAAAATAACATTACAAAAGCCGCGGCGTACAAAACCAGCAGAGCGCCTGGGAAGTGGTTCACAAATTTGCCAGATGACGGGTCTTGGCAGGTACCTGTCAGCGAGGAGCCGTCGCTGGCCGGGGTGCCTAGTGGGTCTCTCCAGGACCTGGCTCAAGACCTGATGCTGCTCGGTGATTTCATACGCGTTCTAGAAATGAGCCCGAAATCACGGCTCATAAATCACAGAAGCGCAGGGGGCCCGCGGGCTGCGGTGCCGGGGATGCGCCGCGCAGCCCTGGGCTCTGCTCTGCGACGGCGCTGGGGAAAACTAAAGGGCTTGCAAAGACAAACTGCTGAAGTGGTTTGGGATCAGGAGGAAACACAGGATAACCGTGCTCCGGGGTTCAATCCATCCCATCCAGTTCGTCCAAAAAAAAGATTAAGAGGTGATTTAACTAGAGTAGGCTGGTAATTTCATCGAAATCAAATTTTCTGAGGAAAACGTGTGTTTTCATGCAAATTGAATAATTATTGAATCAATTATAATCAAAATTGAATCAAATGAGTACTTGAATATTTGAAATAAAATGATGGTTTCAGAAGCTTTGCATCTTAGCAAATGTTGATGTTCCGTTTCAGAATTTAGTTTAACCCCTTTTTTCAGTTTTATATTTTTTACAGTTTTTCATAGAAAACAGCACTATGGCTCACGTATTGCAAATGTTATAACCTACATACTCTTAATTATTTAAACAACAGTTCAGTCTACCCTAAAGATGAAACATCTCCAGCTGGAGTTGAAACACATAAACCCCACACGTTCTTGAAATGCCGAAGTTTCCGGCATCCAGGACAGTTCTGCATTTCAGTGCGTCGTGCTTGTGATCGCTGTGGCGCAGGGCCGGTGCCGGTAGTGAGGGAGGTGGGACTGTGCGTGAGGAAGGGTAGCACTAGAGCCTGTGACGGAAAACGGATTTCTTGATAGTAATATAGGAATGCTTTGGGTTTTTTTAAGCGATGGGAATTACTAAATATTTGGAGCAAACCTGCAGAGGAAGGGCAGAATTCTCCATCTCCTGGTGTCTTTGAGACCTGTAGTCGGTGGCATGCAACAGCTTAGCTGTAATGTTTCTGGTCTTGAACTTAGGTGATGAAATTAATGTTGCATGGACAACCTAAATCCTGTCATTACCCGTCTTTTGAATGCTCCACTCCTGGAAACATAAATAGGGACGTAAGTAGTAACATAAGTGCTTCTATAGTTATTGCCCACAGATAATCACTTGTCTGTTATTTGCCATCAGTTGTTATCTTACACCTAGAGTAGCAGAGTCCTGGAGTACGCAGCACATTTCAAAAGTGAGTGCCAAAGTGTGCAAACACGTCTGGTTCTTTTACAAAGCGGGTAACTGAGCGGCAGAAGTTGAAACCCGTCTTTCCAGCAGTGAAGCATCTGAGCTGCAGCATCCTCATCCCCGTTACACCCCAACCTCAGTTACCCAAAGCGAGGGTCCATCTGTTAATGCCCCGTGGAGACCCTGATGTTCCTTGCTACTTGTTAGATAGCCACGGTTGCATTTTCCAGTTTATTTCTTGGTTTTGTGTCTTAGAGATTGCCTAGACTGCCATCACAGCCCAGTGCTTGTTGTCCAAGAAACTAATAGGTTGTGCTATCGCTAAAAACGATGACAGGAATGAGCTTCAGCACGTGCCCTGTAGACCCCTGGAAGGAGTCGACCAGCGTGTCGATAGCTGGGGGAGCAGATAAGTGTCTCCGTCTGTACAGCACGGGTTGCTGCTGGTGGGGACAGGGCGGCTGAGCTGTTTGGGACAGTCCCTCTGCACGCCGCCCTGCACGGGTGCCTCTGCTCTTCCCGCGCCTCTTGCAGGCCTGCGGCACAGCTCGAGACCTGCAGGTCCAGGAGCCTCCCCTGTGGTTGCCCAGTGCGCAGGCAGAACTGGGAAATGCCCATTTTTAGTGATCTGCCTTGACGGCCCAGGGGGAGGTCCAGCTCTTGCCGCCGGGCTGCAGCCCTGATGTGCACCGCTTTGTGCTGGCCTGTTGCAGGTTCCTCAGCGTCTCCAGAAGGTTGAGGTCGCTGATAGGTGACATCCCACAGGGACAGCTTAAATACGAAATGTGCTAGGCTGTAAAAACGGATGCTGCGATGCAAAATCATCTGGTTTTGTGGCCTGACGTCCATCGGTGTTGCCCTCTGCCCGCTCTCTTTGTGACAGCCAGCCTTTACACTGCTCTCTTCTGTTTGTGTCCTAGGTGAATGGTGTCAACGTGGTGAAGGTGGGGCACAAGCAGGTGGTCTCCTTGATCCGGCAAGGGGGGAACCACCTGGTGATGAAGGTTGTTTCCGTCAGCCGCAAGCCAGAGTCAGAAGAAGTTGTTCGGAAGAAGGGTAGGTGTGGAGTCCCGTGGTTCTCTGAGCAGGGTGTTGCGTCGCATAAATGTGAGCAGACGTGCAGAAGCCCGTGGGTCTGCCGGGAGGAGCCCGATATGGGTGGACGGCCGTGAGGCTGCCGAGCTGCAGCTGGTGAGGAAGGAGGGTACCGCGAGGGGAAGACCTGCCCATCCCGGCACAGAAACCTCCGCGCACGCTGTGCTGCCACAGCGGGACGTGCCGGCGCCCGGCAGCTGCGGCTGGGAGCAGTGCAGGGGGGACAGGAACGGCGGTCGGGTGGAGGGGCTGCGGCAGAGCGCTGCCGCTGACGCTGGGGAAGGCCGGCACAGCCGGCAGCTGCCGGCCAGGCCTCCTGCAGGTCCCGTCCGCGGCCAGGCTGCAGGACACCGGCAGCTCTGTTCTCACACCCGAGCTGTGCGTGCTCAGCGAAGGCTGGAGCCGGCTCCTCCTCGGGAACAGAGCTGCTTCTGGGCCTGCAGCCGTGGTGCCAGCGGCAGGCTGTGCTGGAGAGCAGAGACCGCCGCTGCCGGAGGGGGTCGTGGTGGGGACCTGCCCCTGCTTCGGGGGCGTGGGGGTTGTGGTGGGGAACCGGCCCCGCCGTGTGAGGGGGTGTGATGGGGAGCTGCCCCTGCTAAGCGTGGGGCTGTCAGGGTGGAGAACTGTCCCTGTGGGGACATGGGGGTGTCGGGGTGGAGGACGGTGCCTATAGGAGTGCGGGGGGTGCCAGGGTGGAGGACGGTGCCTGTAGGAGTGCGGGGGGTGCCAGCGTGGAGCCTGTCCTCTCTCGGGAATGCTGTGGCTGGGAACTGCCCCATGGGCTGGGAGCTCCTGGGGGCACGGCCAGTCCTGCGGCTGCCAGCCGTGTGTGGGACTTGCCCTCGCTCAGGGGAGGGCAGGTGGCCGTGGGGCCCCAGAAGGCTCCGGGCCTTCGCCCCGTCGTCCCCAGGCCCCGAGGGCAGAGCCGAGACCCTCGGCCAGAGGTGGGGCTGGGGGGGGAGCTTGGTGGGGGGCTGATGGGGTAGGGCCAGCGGGGCAGGGCAGCCCTCAGGGTGGGGGCATCCGGCTGAGGAGGGCAGGGGCACATCTGGAGGGCAGCTGGATGGGAGGCAGCCAGCTGTGTCCAGGGGGGACGCATCAGGGCATCCAGCTGTGGAGGGCAGGGGCACATCTGAGGCCAGCCAGCTAGGGAGGCTGGAGGCACATCTGGGAGCAGCTGGCTGCGGAGGGTAGGACCTCGCCCAGGGGCAGCCGGAGGTGGAGGGCAGGTGCCGGCGGTGGAAGGCAGGGGCAGGTCTGGGAGCAGCCGGCAGTGGAGGGCAGGGGCGCATCTGGCAGCAGCTGCCTGGAGGATGGGACCTCAGCCGCAGGCAGGCAGCTGTGGAAGGCAGGGGCACCTCTGGCAGCACGGGGCAGGCTGTCCCCGTCGCCCCCGCGCTGGGCCGCGGTGGGGGGACAGGCTGCGGGGCAGGGGCGTGTTCGGGGAGCCCAGGTCGGGGGACGGGAGGCGCGGGGGGACGGGAGCAGGGTGCTCCCGGCACAGCGCGCGGGGCGTGGGGGAGGGAGGCAGCTCTGCGCGCTGACACTCAGAGCTGTAATTATATTGTCACGGCACAAAAGCACGAGTCGTGGGAAAGGCTGAGGCTCGGGAATCGGTGCCAGTGCCGCTCGCCGCTTCTCCTGGTGCTCCCCGCCCTGCGGCCAGTGAGCAGCTGCCCGTCGCTGCCCGTCGCTGCCCGCTGCCCACTGCCCATGCCCTGGGCCCACGGAGCTGGGCGGCCGCTCTTCCAGCACAGGGTGTGGGGACCCGAGACCGGAGCCAAGTCCCCTCTGCGGGAACCCTGGCCGCTGCATGGCCAGGGGGGGGCCAGAGCCCCGTCCCCCCCGGGCTGGGGCTCGCCTCTTCCTGGGGGTGATGGAGGCCTGTGTGGGACCGGCGTTTTCTGGCTGAATCCGCCCCGTTGGGGTCTCTGATGCAGGCAGCGCCAGCAGAGCCCGAAGCTCCGGTTGCCATGGCAATGCCTGAGCGTTGAATCCAGCATTGTCAGCGAGCGAGCGCGAGGAGGAGGAGGCACCCCAAGTGAAGAGGAAGAGCCTTCAACTCGTCCCCGCTCTGGTGGGCTCATGGCATGCAGCGCCTCCGGGGCAGCCCCGCGGGCCGGCCCGGCTAGGCAGCCCCCTGGGGCAGCCCCGCGCCCCGGCACAGCACCGCGCCGCCCCGTGCCGGCCATGTGCCTCCGCTGCCCGGTGCGGAGCCGGCCGCCTCCAGCGCTTCGCTAGGGCCGCGGGAGCCTCGCCCCGTCCTGGACACGGCCGAGCCGGCAGAGGAGGGTGGGTGGGCTGTGTTTCGCTGGGGGATGCGCCGCGCTGAGGCGGGAATGAGAGACTGAGATCAGGCCTGCTGGACTTGTTTCTCCCTCCTACCCTCCACCCATGGCGTGTGCGGAGGGGAAGCAGCCATCAAAGCTGTTTGCTGAGTCCCACAGGCAGGCAGCCAGCTGCCTGAGACAGATTTAATTCGCGAGAGGCTTTCATAGCCGTAGCATCTCCGGTAGCTGCAGGGGGGCAGGCGCAGCCCGGGGACATGACTTGGACTCTCCTCCGCTGAGGGCTGTGGGAGCCTGGGCAGCGTGCACGTGCCTGCGGGAGCCACCAGCCCCTCCGCGCCGGGGCCTGCCCCGTGCCCCGGGACTGTGCTACCGAGACCATGAAGAAGTTTGCTTCCACACGCAGCCTCAATAAGATCCTGCAGCAGTGCGACTCCTCATCCCGCGAGTACGAGGAGATCCAGGCTGTGGAGAAGAAGTGGCATCTGCATCTGGCCACTCCTCGTAAGTTCCTGGACAAGAAATGCAAAATGCCGTCTCTCTTCCTTTCAGCTCCGCCGCCTCCCAAGAGAGCGCCCAGCACCACCCTGACGCTGCGTTCCAAGTCCATGACGGCCGAGCTGGAAGAGCTGGGTAAGCGGCGGCAGGGGCTCGCGCGTGCATGCGGGGATGCATGAGGAGCATGCGGGGCTGTGGCCGGAGCAGGCAGCACACTCGCCCAACGTCCGTTTTCCAGAGGGGTGCATGAGCACGAGGCAACGCGCGCACCTCCTGCGCTGAGGTTTCCGTCGTGCTTAGCGGCGTGTGGGGCACGGGGGGCTGAGGGCCCGCCGCCACCGCCGCAGGGGCACGGGAGCCCCCGGTAGAGCCGGTCCACCCCTTCAGTGCCGCCTCCCCGGAGAGGCGGCCTGGGGGAAGGACGCTGGGTGCCTCCGTGCGCTTGTGGAGAGGCTCGCCGTCCCCATGCCCCGTCCATCAGGCACCCTGCTCCTCCGGCACGCCAAACAGCCCCTTGTTTTTATTTTCCTCTACCTCCAGGCAGATACCACATGCTGTCAGATTAGCTGGCATCCCCATGGGCTGCCCTCCCCCCTTACACACACACATGCATATGCACACACGCTCACACGTTCTGCTGTCACTACAGAGCCTACCCACGTTTCCAGATGCTTTGGCATCCCAGCTTGCATCTACATGTTTTCCTATATCCTCTTAAAGCCTCTCCACCCCCACCCCGTCCTCGCTTCCAGGTACCCTGCGCTGAAGCCCCTCGGTCCTCCCATCTCTTCTGGCGACCTCGTTGAGCCCACACCTTCCCGGTGCGCTGGGCTCCCCGCAGGAGCAGCCTGCCGGCTGAGGGCCGTAGGGGTGCCAGCGTTCACACACCCTCTGAGCGGCAGTCCCTTCCCTCTCCACAGAACGATTTGCCCATTTTGCCGCGCGTCGTCCCCGGTGCGCTACAGAGGCCGCAGGGCAGCTGAGCAGGGTGCTCCGCTGGCGGTGGCAATGCTGGCACAGCCGCCGGCCAGGGAGGCTGGCTGGCAGAACGGCGGCCATGCGGCCGGCCGGGCACGGGAGGTGCAGAGGGACCCCTCCTTCTGGGGGAGCCTTCAGGGCAGCCACGCTCCAACCTGCGGCTCTGGCGCACACGAGGCTGGCTCTGCCGAGACGGGCTGTTCAGGGCTGACACAGGGCGGGAGTCGGATGTGCTGCGAGCCCTCACCGAGGGCATCAGCAGAGCGAGAGGGAGCCGCTCTCAGCACTGCCTACTGCCCTGGCTCGCGCTTCTGCTGTTTGTATTTATGTTTTTGCTGTGCAAAAATGTGGTGATGTGTACAGATGTGCTTGCTGGCCATGGTGCAGAGGCTGAGCGTGGCAGAACCCTGTCCTGCCTGGGAGGAGACCCACCTGGGAGGCAGGAACCCAGGCAGAGACCCCACCACCCCCTCTCTTTTTCAGGGTGTTGAAGGAAGGTCCGCGACCTTTCTCACTCTGCTCTGCTCCCTGTCCTACATGCATGTCCAGGCTTTACAACCTGGCAGAGTTCTCCTGAAAGAAATAGACCTTGAGGGTTCAGGCTGACACTCAAACGTGGGTTTGAAGGGACAAATCTCAGCATTTAGGGGTTTGCATCGGCTGGTCGATGGCCACTGTGATTTATTTTGTGCTGAGCCCACTGCCTTGATTTTCACCCTAGCCTGTTCCTCGCTTCTCCAGACCTTTATTACTAAACCTGAAGGCGCTGTGTTTACTAGCAGCCATTAGGAGAGGATTCCGAATAGCCCATTTCTTCCAGTTTTTGCTCTTCCCTTTGCACAGATACTGCACAGACCCCAGGGTTCATATTTTTACTCTCGGTTGCTGGTCCTGAAAGTTGTCCCTAGCCGGTGTGATGGGTGCCTGCTTGCACGCACAGGCAGCATGTTGCCTCTGTGAGAACATGTTCCCCAGCTGCATGTGCCCGTCTTTGGTGAACATCACGCCCGAGTCGAAGCCTGGCGCGCGTTGTGCAGGCGCCTCTGCAGAGGGACGGGCACCCCGGCCACGGCACTTGGCCTTGCGAGTGCCGAGTGGGGTGTGGGACACGGCCACGGGACGACCTGCACCGTGGAAACCCCGCAGCGCAGCGGTGTGAGGGAAGGGGCCCCATTTGCATGTGTTTTGGCAAGCAGAGCTGCTGGGCTCGAGGGGGAGGGGAGCAAGCTTGTGGAAAGGGAAGTCACGAAAAGCAGAGAAACAGCTCTGCCAGAGAATATATTAAAGATGAGTCCTCTTGGTCTCCCTGAGGGTTTTGCATCTAGACGCTGCCTCTCTTCCACCCGGAGAGGGACTAGGAGCGGCAGCTGCCCGTGTCTCCCGGGAGAGGGATCTGTAGCCAGTGACTGGTCTTAGTCCACGTTTTCCAGGGAATTGTAGTGGTTAGTCCCTGCTTCATGTCCTGTGGCTCAGGGAGCATGCTGTAGCCAGTCCCACCACGCATCCCCAGGGAGCACAGCACAGGGAAAATGGGGGATCGTTCCTCCTCCTGCACTTTGTCTTCTGGTGGTCGATCCTCCAGCTTTGACTGCAAAGGGGAGTTTTCGTGCAGGTCAGCATCCCCACGCCTCGGTGGTGTGCAAGTTTAGAGCCCGATCTCCTTTTCTGAGGGGACGGTGGTGTTAGTGAAAGGGACATTTCTACCTGCAGCTTCTTAAAGGGAGCTTTGTCGGATGGTCCCTGCCCCTTTTTCCTTGAAGCCTGTCCCTGTCCTGCAGCATGCAGAACATCCCATGTGCCCACAGCCATACCTGAACGTTTTCTTGCTGCATATTGTGTCAGTCCCCTTGGAAAGCAGATTCCCAGCAAGCTGCTAACAAAGCACTCCGGTCCTGCAGTCCTGGCGTTCACGGGATGCAGAGGAAACTGGCTTTGGGAGACATGCAGACTGCTGTGGGTCCCCAGTGAGCAGGGAGGGATTAAAAGCTTTTAAAAGAGTTTCTCCATGGCTCGGGCATTAAATGCCATCCAGACCTCCTCCTGGTCTTTCTGCCTTCTGACATCACACCTTCCCTCTGCTTTCCTGGTCTGAGTGAAGAGGAGGAGGGCTCAGCGGAGGGCTGGTCCTGGCGGTGGGGCTGGCGGAGAGCCCGGCCTGCGTCGGTCCCTGCCCGCCCACGGGGCCAGGACGGGTGCTGGCCTCCCCACGGAGGAGCATCGGCACCAAGGAGGATGCACAAGGTGCTGCACCCCTTGCCCTGCCTGAGCCTTCCTCCCGAGAGCCCCCAGTGAGGCAGGCACAAGCTCCACTGTCAGGGCCTGATCCTGCCAGCATGCTGCAAGGCAGGAGAGCGTGCGGGGAAGAGGCAGAGCAGGCAGGCAGCGAGGCTGGAGCTGGGAATGAAAGCAGGAACTGTGCATGCCATTCATTTTGTCTTTTGTTTCTTGATTCCAAGCCTCCATGCGGAGAAGAAAAGGGGGTGAGTGAAACCGCACATCCTGGGGCTCCTCCCTTCCCCGTCAGCCTGCCAGCCCAGTCGCACCGCACAGGCAGCCACGGTGCACCCCAAGGGGCTGGCCCAGGTCACCGTCCCCTAGCTGTCACGGGACGGCTCAGCCCAAAGGGAGCTGGAGCTCTGCGGGTCAGCCTCCCGCCCGGCACTGCCGCCGCGGGGAGCAGCCGCCACGTACAGCTCTGGCAGGGCGGCAGAAGGGCCGAGATTGGCGTGGGCGTGTTGGGCTCCTCTCGGGCACAGGCAGGAATGCCCGTTTGCCAGCCGGGCCCCGTGAATCTCCAGGTCTGACTTCCCCAGGTGTTGTACTTGCTTTGTGTTTGCTCCACGGTGAAAGTGCCTTCCACAGGAAGGTCCCCTGCATGTGGGGGCTGCAGTACCGTCTCCTTCAGCCCCCGGGCCAGGCCTCTGGAGCTCCGTCAGGTGACAGGGCAGCCACACTCTGCCGTGTCCAGCAGTGCGGGTGCTGCCCCGGCTTCTGCCCCCGTGCAGGCTGCCCTGCTCCCGGCGGTCCCGCACCGAGGAGGCACCTGGCGACACACCGGCACTGCAGGCAGGGTCTGGTGGCAGCTCCAAGGCGCACCCGAGTGAGCTGGGGGAGAGCTAGTTTATTAATTGTCTGAGCTCTGGGTGGAGAGAGCCACCCACCATGAAGGCCATATTATCGGTGCCCAAGCTGGCTGGCTGGGGTAAAGCTGGTTGCAGCAGGGCTCCATACATGACAGTTGCACTACGCAGTGTCTGCATGGACATCGCCTGAGGGTCCTACAAAGACAGGAGGTTCTTGCCAGGACTGAGAGCCAGTAATGGACAATCCCAAATGGGGCAAGAAGGCTCGTCCCGTGCCAGCACACGGCTCTGCATTGCTCCAGCACAGGCACAGGGTAGAGGGAGGGAGCATAGAGACCTGACCCCAGTTTTTAGCCATTCGGAAGCAAAACTCTCTCTGTCCTGGTAGTGTGAAGCTAGAGGACTGTTTCCCAAGGAACAGGAAAGGTGAGGGACTAAGTCTTCCACTGTAACAGTGCTGGCGTAGGAAAGAGGCTGAGCAGGGCTTACAAGCGGGAGGTCTCTGAGGGACCTCCCCAGACCTCCTCTATGCCAAGCAGATCTGTCAGTACCCAGAGGTGGAGGCAAGGCAGAGGTCCCATGGATCAGAATGATCAGCTGAAGGTCACCAGGGATGTCCTGACGTTGAAGACGGCTGTCTCCAAGTGTGTGGTGGAGACCTCTTGACGCTTTGGACAGCCAGAGTCGCCGGGTGCACCCATCCCTGGGGGTCCCTCTTCCCAGGGCGGCTCCAGCACTGCCTCATCCCCCGCCCCAGCAGCCTGGAGGCAGCAGGATCCGCTCCAGGATGCTCTTCATCTCCTGCAAAGGCATGGCAGACACCAAGTGCAGTTACTGGTGATTTGTCTCCCTGCGGTCTAATGGCATTACGAGACGGAAAGTGAATAAAGCCAGAAGCAGAGGCAGGTGGAGAGGGCTGAGCATCGCTGTTACTCCTCTCGCAGCACTGGGGTCTCCAGACTAACGTCGCTACAGGGCTGCCCAGAGCAGCTCCCAGAGACACCGATGAGGCAGGTTTCCAGCACGTGGTTGTCTTTAGGATCAGCCCGTGTCCCGTCCCCTCCTCAGACTTGGCTGTTAGAGGTCCACGCAGTCGTTCAGCAGTGTTTGGCTGCAAGGGATGAGCCAGCTCCCCTCTGAGCAGGCTGAACCGCCCCGCGCCTCTTGCGGTGAGCGCAGCGTGCGAGTCACACGGCCGTGAGGAATAGGAACCGTGAAGTCCCCCAGAGACAAGGATGGGTGGCT
This sequence comes from Ciconia boyciana, assembly GCF_034638445.1. Classification (NCBI taxonomy): domain Eukaryota; kingdom Metazoa; phylum Chordata; class Aves; order Ciconiiformes; family Ciconiidae; genus Ciconia; species Ciconia boyciana. The sequence goes on from NC_132934.1 coordinate 735,672, forward strand.
ACTGGAGGTCTTGTGTTCAGGAGTTCAGGAGCTGGCCTGAGCCGTTTCCTTGGAGCAGATGCAGGTCCTTAGTCCCAGGGCCTCGGTGGTTACCTGCCACCAAGAGTACTGGCCTCAGAGGGCACATCAGTCCCCTTGGCAAAGACCATTTGGCATCTGTGTTGGTGTAGGGCTTACTCCTACACGGACTGGGCTTCTGAAATGTCTGGGACTCGTTTTTAGTTTCTGTAACTCAGGAGTGCTGGCTCACAAACTGCCACGCGGACAGCTGCTGTGGCCACCGAGTGCGGAGGTACTGAAGCTGGCCCGTGAGTCATACCAGCCCCAGGCGGGGTTTTGTAGGAATGCAGGCCTGATGGTCAGAGCTCTCCAGGTTGCTTGAGTCACAAGGATCAGCAGCTCCCACACCACAGTGGTGACATTTCGCAGTCCCAAGCTCAACAGCCAGGCTGGAAAGAGCCCAGAAGTTTACAGGCTTTACCTGAACGCAGGCAGAGCTCGTCAGCCTTACGGGATGAACGCCGCACGTGTTCTCCCCTCTCCCTGGGCAATTTACTGGGACGGTGGATTGGTTGGGCCATGGAGATAGAGGCGTCCAGTCTTGATGAATGCCAAGGCAGACCCATCAGCTGCAGCACAGCACCGTGCCAGCGTGATGGCCGCGCTCCGGTGCCAGCTGACACCATTTATGACATGGAGCCGACAGGCTGGACCCTGCCTGGCCCAGGGAGCTGTAGGAGCAGGGGGCAGCCGCACCTGAACGGACCCTGCCGGGGCTGAGCACCAGCCCAGCAGCCTTCGTTAGCTCGGCTCTGCTGGACCCTGCCGGGCTGCACGCGGAGGGAGCTCAGGAGGGGTCAGCGGAGACGGTGGCCAGCGTCTGCCTGCCGCCCCTTCCGATGTCCTGAGTTTCAGGATGTTTTACAGCCCCAGACAAAACCCTAGCGGCAGCCGGGGCCGGTGCTGTATCCGAGCGGGTATGCCCTCCTGGCACGAGCGGGGCTGCTCTGCAGGCTGGGGGAGCAGCGAGGGCTGCCCGTTCCCCGGAGCACAGACACCGTCGCACGGCCGGGGGCCTGCCCAAGGTGCTCAGGGCAGACCAAGGTCTGTCACCGTCAACACGAGTCCAGCCTGTCAGGCAGGTCTGTAGAGACGAGGCAGGGCCAGGAGCCGGGTCAGGACCTGCCCTGGTGCGGCAGCCGGGGCCGGGTGTAGCCCAGAGACCTGCAGGCAGGCCTGCGGTGGCGAGGCAGGGCTGAGGTCAAGCCTGGGAGTCGGTGTGTGGGGCAGGCCCGCGGCAGCACGGGCAGGGCCGCGAGGGCTCTGCAGATCGTGCTGCTGCACCACAGCCCGGGCGGGCGCTGGCACCCCTGGCCTGCGCTTAGGCAGAGCTCCCGGGCCCGCAGACGCGGGGGCGCGTGGGGCTGGTTGGTCCCGTCAGGGCTGTGGGGGCACGTGAGTCCGCTCGGGGAGGAAACGTCCCGGTTTGTCCCAAACAGACCCTGGAGTGACACTGGTTGTGCTGGAGCCGGACTGAGTCCCGTGGAGTCCCGTGGACTTGTGCATTGCTTGTGGTCCCTGCGGCACCTGCGTTCCCCTTACCGGCCGTAGCGCAGCTGCTGCCCGCGCCCCGCTTCGCCCAATTAGAATCACAGAATCACAGAATCGTTTAGGTTGGAAAAGACCTTTAAGACCATCGAGTCCAACCGTAAACCCAGCACTGCCAAGCCCACCACTACACCATGTCCCTAAGCGCCACATCTACACGGCTTTTAAATACCCCCAGGGATGGTGACTCGGGGGGGGACTTGGTCTCATTCTGAAGATCAAAAATATAGCTGGGCAAAAATTTGCTTTTTTAATGTAAGGATTGAGGCTTCCTGAAAGCGCGGCACAGCTAGGAGTGGTCCCCCCGCCTCGGGAGCTGGCAGGTCAGACCCCAGAGCTCCGGCAGGCTGGTCAGGGGTGCCCGGGTGGCACGGATGCGCCGGGTGCAGCCGGGGTGGGAGGGCGGCATGGCGCGGTGCCGCTGCGCCGGGCTGTCGTCTGCGGGTCCCCCAGCTGAGCCAGGCCGGTGCCTGGTTATGCACCGTGGCGGGTGGGCGGCTCCAGAAACACCTCCAAAATCTTTGTTAGCGCTGGCTGGGGAGGCGACGACTGAGCGGCCGCTTCCTCGACTCTGTGCTCAACAGGCCTACGAACCGCTCTCCCTGCGGGGACGCTGGCTCCCTGCTTAGCCGCGCCGCAGGGGATGGGCCTGTCGCAGGGGAGCTGCCTCGGTACGGCGGCCCTCGCTAACCCGTTTGCTTTTATGTTTGGATTTTCAGAGAAACTGGATGAGATTTTGGCAGCAGCCGAGCCCGCGCTGAGAGCAGACATTGTCGAAGCAGATTCTAGGGCAGCCACTGTGAAGCAGCGACCAACAAGCCGGCGCATCACGCCAGCAGAAATCAGTGTGAGAGAGGAGGGCTCGCGGTGGGAGAGGGAAGGGCACATCGTGCTGTGACGGACGCTGACTGCCAGCCCTCAGACTCGCGCTGGGGAGCGGAGGGAGAGAGTCTGGGGGGAGACGGAGACGCAGCGTAGGAGCCCGGGCGGGTGGAGGAGCTGACCCGGGCTGTTTGGCACCCGCTCGCCAGTATGGGATTGCCACAGGGAGGACGTAAGAGTGGATCTGAAGGAGTGCGGAAAGCTGAGCTGGAGAGCTTAGTCTGGCTGCAATTTTCTGGATGTGAAGCTGGAAATTAGGAGGAATCAAAGACGAGAAAAATGCCGTCTCTGAGGGGAAGCATGGATGGAGTAGGAGTGGGGCTGCCAGCTCCAGGCTGTCTGGATTGTGAAAGTGCTGCAGGCGGTGGGAGGCAGCTTCTGGAGCAGGAGGTAAAACGGGACAGGCTGCTTCTGAGCAGAGACCGGCCTGAGCGAAGCCTTCCCACGGGAGGAAGGCTGCTGCGGGAGTCGGCATCACTGTGCCACCCCACCCCGGGCACAAAGCGCCGGAGAGCCGGCGGGGGGGAGCAGGCAGGCAGGGGAGAGAGGGCAGGCAGGGGAGAGCAGGCAGGCAAGGGAGAGAGGGCAGGCAGGGGGAGCAGGCAGGCAAGGGAGAGAGGGCAGGCAAGGGGAGAGGGCAGGCAGGGGAGAGAGGGCAGGCAAGGGGAGCAGGCAGGAAAGGGAGAGAGGGCAGGCAGGGGGAGCAGGCAGGTAGGGGAGAGAGGGCAGGCAGGGGAGAGCAGGCAGGCAAGGGAGAGAAGGCAGGCAGGGGGAGCAGGCAGGCAAGGGAGAGAGGGCAGGCAGGGGAGGGAGGGCAGGCAGGGGGAGCAGGCAGGCAAGGGAGAGAGGGCAGGCAGGGGAGAGCAGGCAGGCAAGGGAGAGAGGGCAGGCAGGGGAGAGAGGGCAGGCAGGGGAGAGCAGGCAGGCAAGGGAGAGAGGGCAGGCAGGGGGGAGAGGGCAGGCAGGGGAGAGAGGGCAGGCAGGGGAGAGCAGGCAGGAAAGGGAGAGAGGGCAGGCAGGGGGAGCAGGCAGGTAGGGGAGAGAGGGCAGGCAGGGGGAGCAGGCAGGGGAGAGAGGGTAGGCAGGGGGGACAGAGCAGGCAGGCAAGGGGAGCAGGCAGGCAAGGGAGAGAGGGCAGGCAGGGGGAGCAGGCAGGCAGGGGAGAGCAGGCAGGCAAGGGAGAGGGCAGGCAGGGAGAGCAGGCAGGGGAGAGAGGGTAGGCAGGGGGGACAGAGCAGGCAGGCAAGGTGAGCAGGCAGGCAGGGGGAGCAGGCAGGCAGGGGAGAGAGGGCAGGCAGGGGAGAGAGGGCAGGCAGGCAAGGGAGAGAGGGCAGGCAAGGGAGAGAAGGCAGGCAGGGGGAGCAGGCAGGCGAGAGAGGGTAGGCAGGGGGGACAGAGCAGGCAGGCAAGGGGAGCAGGCAGGCAGGGGGAGCAGGCAGGCAAGGGAGAGAGGGCAGGCAGGCAAGGGAGAGAGGGCAGGCAGGGGGGAGAGGGCAGGCAGGGGAGAGAGGGCAGGTAAGGAAGAGAGGGCAGGCGGGGGGAGCAGGCAGGCAGGAGAGCGGGAGGGAGGATTACCCCTTCAAAGGGCAATAGCAGGCTTTGGAGACGCGCTGGACGGGGCAGCACGGAAGATGGACTGTTGGAGGTAGAGGGGGGAAGGGGTCCATCCTTGTCCCCAGGGAAGCTTCCCCTCCGGGGGCTGTGGCAGCCCGGCTGCAGGCGCGGGGCGGCAGGGACGGGGTCTGGCGTGCAGGGACGTGGGGGCAGAGCCCCAGCTTCACCCGCAGGCGGAAGGATCAGGTGCGCTGCGATGAAGTGCTGTGTCCTTTCAGCTGGGTCTTGCTGATGTCCAGAATGGAAATTTCCTTTTTTCTCTTCCAGTCACTCTTTGAACGCCAGGGTATGGCAGCACACTCGGGGGTCCTTGCCGGAGCTGAGAAGCCCCATGTTTCACTGCGCAAAGGAATTCCACGGACAAAATCTGTAGGTAAGGCAGACTGGGGGGAAATCCCTTCCTAAAGAGGAAAGGTTGTCCCCATGGAGCGTTCATGCCTGCCCGGGACCCAGGAGGAAAGACTGAGCCCTCTCTACTGGCTTGTAACTAAAGATCTTTGAAGAGGGGGTGTTCAACGTGATTTCTACTTTGAAGGTTGCATGTGTCCTGAGAAACCTGTTCTAGCGCTGGCAGGGGTCCTGCTCTGAGCAGAAGGCCGGACTGGAGACCTCCAGAGGTCCCTTGCTCTCTGTGTCTTTATGGCACTGCCAGGGACAGGGGAGTTTCTCCCACCCTCTGTGCTGGCAGATGAGGGTTGGTGGGTGATTTTCTGTCGGACCATGTGGCGGCGGGGCTGGGCGTGCAGCGTGCTGAACACGTGGGTGGCTGAGGGTAACACCGTGAGCTGTACCAAACTGAGACGATGGAGCAGGTAACTGAATTCCTTCTAAGGAAAAGCGGGACAGGGCCTGGAACCGGCACTCTGTGGGCTGCGTTGGGATCTTTAGACCCTGTCCCAAAAGGTTTGCAGTGCAACTAAAACCAACAATATGCTGGAGGAGGGAGATGGGAGGACGAGGCAAAGTGAACAAGGGCTGGTGGCACAGGATGGGGGTCTCATTTTCGCCTCGTGATTTTGCGTGTCACTGGGTTTCATCCCGGTGGTAACACCGAGCCACGGTGTTAGCAAGGTCTGAGGGCTGCGCAGGTCGGAGCTGGGCAGAGAGCATTCCCACTTACGTAGAGAAGCTGAGGGGAGGGAGGGAAGGAGGCAGAGAGAAAGGTGGTGTGCTTTGTGGCAAGTGCTGATTTTAAGTAACCCCAACGCATCATTTGATAGTAATGGTGATGCCAAAACAGATTGTACGTTTAACACACAAAATAAGTGAATAGAAAGTAAATTCTGCTTCAAGCTACAGCTGAGAGCAGCATAATCCCAGCAAGAATGTAAAAATTAGTTGAAAAAATGCAAGGGGTAGTATTCAAAATGTACTTTTTAGTGTACAGAGCCACAGAATTGCTGTGCCTGCATGCCTCACATTCGTGTTTGTATGAGAGCAGCTGGTACCTGTAGTCCCACGTGAGATTGGTCTGAGAGTAGTCGATAGCTAGAGGTAATCAAATGTGCGTATGATTAATCTGAAAAACAAACCAGGAGAGATAATCTTGAGAAAAAAAGAGTAGGTGTTTAATGGACTGCCCTGGTGTGTACTTACACACCATGTTGGTGACGTTGCTGTCCTGCGTGAAATCCACAGGCAGAAGGCTCCCATAACTCTGAAGAGCTGAACTAGAACCTGGGCTGAGCAGATGATGAGATGCAGTGTTGGAAGCGAATGTGGGCATTAATTAGTTGCTCATACGTTGCCGTACTGTTAATGTACATGGTAGAAAGGGAGCAGAGCTGACTGCCTTGGTGCCTGGGATCACCGCAGCACTGACCCACGGACTTGCTAGAGTAGAAGTAGCCAGTTAATTTTCTCATGAAGGTAAAAATGATCGGTAGCACATGCAGGATGGGATTCATCTCATCCAGCCTTACATATTAACAATGCAGAAATCTCCATCCAAGTAAGGTGCCCAGGAACCCTCTATAGCGACCAGGGGGAAATAGGCACTTTTAACTTAATTTATCTGATGTCTTGATCTTAGAGGTGAATCCTGCACAAGTGCTCATTGACTGTAAGGGGTAGCGAGTGTCTGCTGAGGTGTACGGCTACCTGGCAGACAAGCTTGCAGTGGCCAGTGGTGGCTAAAGTGCATCTTTATTTTGCAAACTGTACGCTAGATGTTCGTTTTATGTGCGAGAATGTTTGTGAAAATGCTTCTAAGCAAAAGTTGTTCAAGGTTCAATCAAGCCACAAACAGCTGGAAATCATATTAAAGGGGATCTATTGTGTAAAATAGCATCTTAACCCAGTAATAGATCATAAACAGGAAAAGTATTCATTAAATATGAAACGCTTGCCCGTAAGGAGCTCCTTCTGCTTGGGCAAGCAGAGTCGATGACTCAGGAATTCCCTCCAAAGCTACACCGCATTGTGTGAGGCTCATTGTGCAGGTCAAGGATCTCTGTGTGCAGAGAACTGTGGGAAGGGGGATTCGAAGTCTGTAGGGTTGATACAACTGTAAGGTTTGTTGGGTTGTGTGTAGGGTTTATATGCTCATGAGCATAGAGCGTAGTGTCCCATGTACGTCTGTGTTGTTCAGCACCTAGAGCACTGAGACCCTGGTCCTTGCACGGGATTCCCAGCCATTACAGCACACGCACCGTGCCACAAGGGGATTAGAAATGCTAGATTTAATCTGCATCAGGGAAGATTAAAAGCAGACCTAGAGGTGCCCCGTTTCTGAGCAGGAATGGCTGCAGCTGTCACGAGCACAGCATCCAAGCACAACCCGACAATAAATACAGGAAAAAATCACACGTAGCTCTTAATTATGCTCGATCCAAGAATGGCATGCGTCTGTCTGCACCGAGAGGGAACAATTCCTGTTGAGGAGGGGACAGCAACTTCTTGTTTCCAGTTTGCCTGCCACAATACACACCAAAAGCAGTGCCTCTTAGAAACCGGCTAATTTTTGTGGAATTCCAAATAAGCTAAAATAGAAAACAGCCAAACAGTAGAAATTGGGTTGCAATTGGCTTGTTTTAGAAGTCCTTCTTGAGCTGTCATTTCACACCCACAATGACAGGCTCATACGCTGTACAGTCAGTTGACTTCATGATAAAAATCACTACTAAAAGCAAGGAACTAGATGAAAAATAAGCAGGGGTTGGTTGGTTGGTTGGTTGGTTTGGGTTTTTGGTGAAGAAATGCTCTGAATTATTTGCATATTACACAGCTGGTTTAGATTCCCAGGGACTTGTGACAAAAGATCAAAGCATTTCATGTTTCCATCTAAAAATGTCTTGAGACAAAGGTAGTTAACCCTCGACTGGCTACAAAGAAAGTAGAACGAAAGAAATATTTCAACAAAAATGTGAAGAAAAGAAATGCATTGCAGTGGGGAGGCTGATAGAAAAGAAAATCTCTGTCAGACTTCCAAGATAGCTACCACGCCATCTGCTCCAGCATCAGAAGTTAAAAACACTTGAAAGTCTGCAGAACCATCATGGCACTCGCTAAGTCTCTCCCCTGAGCAAATTCAAGATGATGTAGACGGTGGTTTTGCATGGATAGAAGTAGAGTGTGTCCCCTTGTCAGTCAGAAACACGATGGGCCGCAGGCGCTGGCCGTAGGCAGATGCACCTTACTGACTAGCCGTTGTCCCTGCTGAGGAAATAAGGGGTGACTTGGTGTTCAGAAAGACGTTGAGGATGCTGGGCTCCTCCTGCTCTGCCAGCTCGGGGGTGAGTGTGCATCCTTGCTTGGCTGCACGAAGGTCTGGCAGGGGGGCAGCCCTGCCACCAGGGCTGGCAGCCCTCCCTCATCCCCTTCCAGGGCCGTCCTTCCCTGGACAGGTCCTGGGTGAACTCCCGGTGCTTTCTTCTCTTCTAAACAGGTTCTCAGGTTCACCCCAGCTGCGATTTAAGCTTTGTGCCATAGCACCCAGCACAATACTGTTATTTCACCGCTCTCTGAAGGGCAGCGGGCTTTCCTCCTCCTGTCAGTTCTGTTGTTGCCTGGAGCGGATGCCAGCCCCGCACACCCAAGGACGGTGATGCTCACCTGCTTTCCGCTTCCGAACGTGAGCGAAGCCACGGCACTTGGCACCTTTCTGCTCTAGCTCAGGGGTGTCTTTGGGAGCTGCTCCGCCATCCCTGCACGGGGGAAGCAAGGTTGGGAGTGGTGGGGTGTGCTCTGGAGAGAGCCACCTCATTAGCTAGCCCAAATTAATGCACAGAGTTAGATTCTCACAGGGATTTAGGCTGTTATGGCAACAGGCCCAAAAGCATTATGGAGAGTTTTTGTGTTTTCCTCGGAGATTAATAATGCATTGAGCATGCTGTGAATTGCAGAGCGGGGTTGCCGTGAGGCTTGTGGCATTGCCAAGCTGCGCTTCGGGCATGGACCCAGGAGCACGATTCTCATTTCAGACCAGTTACTCTGGGTGCTCAGATACAGGGTCCTTTGCTGGTCCTTGCTGGTTGCTGGAGGCTCCATTTTGACTCAAGCTCTTTATTCCTGCATGCACCAGCCTCTGTAGTTTGAGCCTGGTGATGTCTCGTTGCTCTTTGTAGGAAGCATATATGCCCCCCCTACAATGAAGACACAGATTATGCTGTTTGAAAAGAACTGAGAGACAAAATCTCAACGGCAATTAGCAAAGGGACAGGTTTGTTTATTTGTCACTGAAGTTTAATCTTCCAGCTACGCACATGGAAGATGGACCAGGCACAGAGGGAGGTCACGGGCAGCGCACAAAGGGCCGTGCCATTTGCAAAAGACAAATGCTCTCTTTTCTCAGAGGTCAGCCCCACCTCTGCCATCCCTCTGGAGAACCTGGAATAGCTCACAAGGTTTCACGTTCATCTGGCAGCCCATCGGTGTGGTAGAGGGATGAGGTCTGGAGGAGGCGGGAGCGCTCAGTCGCTGGCAGCAGTGTGCTGGGAAACAGCGCAGACGCCGAGCGTGATCCTGCGACGCAGGGGAATAGCAAAAGTCGGTAATTGCTAGGTTGAGATCCGATAGAATGAAAGGACAATCTAGTTCAGGTGCTACAAATTTAAAGGAGCTGCCTTCCCTCGGTGTCGTGCTGCGTGTCAGAGTCTGGCTGAGGCTCGTCACTGGAGGCTTTTTGTGTCGGCTCGTGGCCTGTTCTGCGGGTGCGCACGCTGGTGGAGAGATGCTCTGCTCTTCCTTGGGTACCTCTGAGTTGTGTAGAAGGGCTCCAAATGCTGCAGGAGATGGTCAGGCTCCTTCTCCTGCGGACTGTCCATCCCCTGGGCCAAGGTCTGCCCGTTGCCTGATGCAGCATTTAGCAACAGGCAGGTGTTAAGATAAAAGTGAAAAACAAACATATTTATGACGAGTAATTAACTGTGAACATTTCAGTCAGTAGGAGTGGAGTTGGATAAAAGAGAGCCATGCTTTCAGCCAGCAGTATTTTAGATAAACTCAAATAGATTCTCTCGCCATTTCAAGTTAAAAACTGCCAGGATGGTTTCACCGGCCTTGTAGCCGGTCCCTCACCTTTTAGGAGGACCCTTGTCCTCGGCACTGCTTTCACCAGGGGAATTTCTGTAGGGCCGTATGCTCATTACCTCTGCAGGGGTCTGTGCAGGGTCCAGCCTGCTCTGCAAGGATTGGACGCAATTGATAAATTCAATACTTAAATCAAGACATCAGGTTTCAAGCCTGCTCCCGAGGGATTACCGGTTGCCTTTGTTCAACTTTGGAGACTCCCTGAGCAGAACTATATCCTGCATAGACAGTAAATAAAACTCAGCAATGATTAGTCTCATGCTTAACTATAAAGAGATGCTGCTTTGTGTTAAGGGAGAGGTTTCATTTTGCCCGTGTGATCACATGTAAACATCAGTGAGGAGTTTCTTTCTATCACGAAGGCTGTACTTTACAAAATTCACTATCACGGCAGGAATGGGTAGTGAAAGCTTTGAATAAGAGAACATAATAACACAGCAACACAATTCAAAGAAAGCCTTGTAAAAGGTCTTTACAGACCAGATGGGCGTCAAATTAAACTGATAGGTGGAGTTTCAAAAGAAAGAAAAGGAGGTAATCCTGCACACGGTGCTGCTAAGCCGCAGAGCTCGCTGCTGCAGGATATTGGGAGTGCGAGAATTTTGCGTGAGTTCAAAGAGCACTGCCAAGTGTCTGGGAGAAGAAGGTCCGCCAAGGGTTAAACACAAAGGCAATCTGACTCAGCCAGCTCTTGATCAGCAAATTGCTGGAAGCTGACAGAGTGTTTGGGAGGGGCGAAGCAGCGCTGCATGCTTGCTATGTTCTTCTGTGCTTCCTCAGGCAGTTATTATTGGCCGCTGCCAGGCAGCACACTGGGCTAGGTGTGCCTTTGATCTGCAAGACTGGAGGAGAGATGGAGAAGTGGAGTATCGAGGCAGTGTCGTCAACAGAATGTAGGGAGTGAGCAAGCTGCACGGGGAGGAGGAGAGGCAGATGAGTAAATGGATGTAGTTGTTTATGCAGGACTCGGATGGCAAGCGCGCAGATCCAGTGAGCAGAGGAGCTGTGTCAGAATGGTGAGTTGCAGGTAGTGAAGAAAGAGCCTGCCAAGAATTTGCTTTCCTCCCACCTCTCCCATCAGTGATCTCTCCTGAGTGTTGATTTTCTTGCTGAGGAGCAATAGGAGACGTTCATTTTCACAGGGAACAGACATTATTCCTGCTATTCCAAGGAGCGGGGTTGTAGAGACGGTCAGCTTGGGAACCAGAACTGGAATGAAGCCGCTCTTCTTCTGTTGCAGGATCAAAGGATAATTCAGGTTGGAAGGAGGAGGTCTCTAGTCCAACCTCCAGCTCAAAGCAGGGTCAGCTATGAGATCAGATCATGTTGCTCAGCGTTTTATCCAGTCTGGTCTCGAAAACCTCCAAGGATGGAGACTGCACACCCTTTCTGGGCAGCCTGTTCCGCTGCTTGACTGTCCTCATCATAAAATTTCTCCTTTTATCCAGCCAGAACCTCTCGTTTCAGCTTTGCCCGTTGCCTCTTGTCCTCCCACCATGTACCACTGTGAAAAGCCTGGCTTTATCTTCTTGATAACCTCCGCCTAGGTACCAGAAGGCTGCTGTTAGGTCCCCCCCAAAAGCCATTCCTTCTGCAGGCTGAACAAGCCCAGCTCTCTCAGCCTCTCCAGACAGAGCAAGAGCTCCAGCCCTCACCATCTTGGTGGCTCTCCGCTGAACTCCCTTCAGTTTGTTGATGTATTTCGTGTAGTGGGGACCCCAAAATTGGATGCAGTATTGTAGGTGTTGTCTCATGAGTGGGAGTGAGAGGGATAACCTCTTTGCTCTGTCTGTTGCCTTTGCTCCTGTTCACGCAGCCCAGGACGCTGTTGGCCTTTGCTGCCGAGGCACAGGGCCAGCCCGTGTTCACCTCTCTGCGTACCAAGGCCCCCGGTTCTTTTCCACAGTTGCTTCCCAGCCAGCCAGTCCTCAGCCTGTCCAGTTGCAAGGGGTTCTTCCTTCTCAGGTGTGGGACTTGGCATCTGTCCTTGTTGAAATTCATGGAGTTCCTGCCGGCCCATTCCTCTAGCCTGTCTAGGTCCTTTTGAGATCTCTAGCTGGTCATTGAACTTGGTGGTGCTTCTGATATCATTTTCCATAGTGCTCTCCTCCTCATTTAAGAAAAAAAGTGGAGAGACGCTTTACGGCAGAGAAAAGTAACAAGTGGGGAACAGAGAGAATAAAATGAGTAGTTGTAGAAGCAGGTATGTAAAATAAAACAAAAACTAATACCCATGCCATGAATACGTGTAGTTTATCTAACTGTCCCCTTCACCATTCCTTCACTTGAAATACTTTGCTTTTAACATACCAAAAGATCTTCACAGCAGGGACTGTGAGCTCACAGGTGGAACGGGGGCTACCACACCTACAACTGTTCAGGGTCGGCAGCCGAGAATTTGCAGCAGCCGGTGGCTGTTGGTAGTCAGTGTCTCCTCTGGCCTGGCAGCTGCTTGGCCAGTCTGCTCTTTGCAGATCAGGAAGTTTGAGAAAGATGAACCAGCTTTCCAGTTTTAGTTCCTGAAATAGCTCTGTACGCAGCACAGTAGTACCTGTCTACAGGATGGTCAGCACATCCCAAAGACAAGCTCTGATGGCCCTAGACCGTGTTCTGTAACAGGCTGGGCATGGTAACAGAGCTCAGCGCTGCATAAATTTCCTTGTTTCAACTCTCGGCCATTCCCAGGTGAGAAGTAGAAATAAGCATAAAGGCATGACTTTTTTTTTGGATCTTCATGCTGTTAAGAACATGACGGTGTCTAAACTGAATCAAACCGTGGCTCCATCTAGTGCAGGATCCTGTCTTAAGCATTGCTCTTAAGCAGATGCCCAGGGAAGAGTGAAAACAGGGAAAGTATATGATATTTCTCCTGAATACTCACCCAGGCAGCTACTGTCTTCAGTTCAGAGGTTTCTGTGCACATAATAGCCCACAAAAAGTGCATCCGCCAAGGCTTTGTCCAGTCTCTCTTTGAACTTGTTTTGTGCTTCCAGTTCATTATGCTACCTTGGTATTAAAAATCCCCAAACTGTGTTCAGCAAAAATAGCATGGCTTTGAACACAGTGATATTCCGATCAATGTGATGAGATGTAAAGTTCAATGCTCACTGGCCAAAATACTCCCTTTTTCCCCCAGCGGACTCTGCATCTGCGGGCAGTCGGTGAAATTGCTGATGTAATACAAGGCACGGTTGCCAAAGCACTTTGAATGCTGGTGGACATTACAGAAAAAGCATTAGAGCCAAAAAAGCAGGTGGTCACCGTGCTGCTGTGCCAAGACGTGGCTTTCTGCCATCTTGAGCATTCTCTCAAGAGCAATTTGAAACCTTGAAAACAGCTGAACTGTCACTGAAAAGAAGGAGGTATGGCAAGTAAGTGATGAGCCGAGCAAAGCAGGACGTGGTGAAGATGCAGATGGCTGGAGCAAGCTAAGCTGGTTAAGTAGCATCCGTGCAAGTACTTGCACCATACTTGCTATATTAATGGATTTTTCCTCCTATTACTTTACTTAGCAAGATTCTTATACTCTTTCACTGAGTCTTACAAGTACCTGAAAAAGCTCTTGCTGTGCACCCAGGTAGTAAGTTAATAGTAGGAGTGGCGGAATCTGGCTTCCTTGGGTACTTGCAATTCTTGAAATACATAACTTAAGTTTCTGCTAGACCTTGCTTCTGAATTCAGTCTAGCACATTGAAGCATATGTAACCCCTCGGGGGAAAGGGGGGAAGTGTGACACGAGAACAGCAAGCAGGAGAGTGCGAGAACCCGCCCATGGGAGATGGCACTGTTTGCTGTGAGCTGCGCAACCTGGTCGCACTCAGCTGTCTCACACGTTGGCAGTTGGGTGTCGGGAGGTTTGATCGAGCAGGTGTTCAATTCTGCCACTGTTGCGTTGGTCTGGAGAGTGTTCAGCCTGGTTGGAAAGTGTTGGGCACAACTGTCTGATGGATTTAAAACAATGTAAGACATTGTGAGAGTCTGTGGCCGCCCTTCTGTGCCAAGCGAGCGTGAGCAAAGGGCCAAACCGCAAACGCTTGCACCAAGCAAATAGAAGATGAAGTGGAAAATCACCTCAGAAAGAAAGTGGGGTGGCAGGAAGAAAGGGATGTCATATATGCAATTTGCGGCGACTGTCGTGCTCTGGATTCTCTAGAGACGTCCTCTCTGACTTCACTGTTCTTCTTGCTTTCCAGGCGAAGACGAGAAACTTGCTGCTTCTTTGCTAGATGGAAAGTTTCCGCGGAGCACATCAATGCAAGACACTGTTAGGGAAGGACATGGGATTCCACCACCACCTCAAACGGCCCCACCCCCACCTCCTTCTCCATATTACTTTGACACAGGCCCCCCTCCATCCTTCTCGCCACCTCCACCCCCAGGAAGAGCTTATGATACCATAAGATCAAGCTTTAAGCCAAGCCTGGAGGCTAAACTCCATGGACTCCCGCAGGTCATTAGCGCAGCTGAGATGTATGATCAGGGGAGGACTTCCATTCCTTACCCTGAAAGGCAGAAGAGGGCCCGATCCATGATAATCCTGCAGGATTCCTCTCATCTTCCCGTGGAGCCAACAGAGATCCCCCGGCCTGGCCCGTCTGCAACCCCTCCAGAGAAGCTGAAGAGGAAGGGGAGAGTGATCGACAACCCTTATGCCAACATGGGTCAGTTCAATGTCAGCCTGTTTGCTCCCACCAAGCCACAGAGGAAGAAGAGTCCTCTTGTTAAGCAGTTACAAGTGGAGGATGCACAGGAGAGAGCAGCACTGTCCATCACCGGAGGCTTTACAAGGGAGCCCTCTCCCACCCGCAGGAGCCATCGCCTGAGTGGAGTGGAATATCAGCACCACACTGGCATTGCTCAGGTCGAAGCCACAAGCATCCCCTTTGCCACTGCCATCGCTGGAGTCATGAAGGACAGAGACCGTCGTCTGGATGAGAGGCGGAAATCCACTGTCTTCCTCTCAGTTGGGGCCATTGAAGGAAGCCCCCCCAGCAGCGACATGCCATCCTTGCAGCAGTCCAGGTCTATTGATGAGCGGTTGTTAGGAAGCCGAGATGTTCTACTGCCTTCCCCTGTCTCAGCTTTAAAGCCATTAATTAGCAGCTCATCCTCAACGTTCATCCACCCCCTAACAGGAAAGCCCTTGGATCCGAACTCACCACTGGCGCTTGCGCTGGCCGCAAGGGAACGGGCCCTCTCAACTCAAGTCCCATCCCGGTCGCCCACCCCAATCCACAGCCCAGACTCAGACAGAGCAGCACCCCTGTTTGTGGACATCCAAACCAAAGAACCAGAGAGGGCGGAGTTGGAGAGCTTGGTGTCCCCTGTGTACTCACCTGGAGGCAAAGGGGTAATCGGAACAGACTCTGGGACTTTGGCCCCTGCTAAGAGCCAGTGGGGGACTCCATCCACGCTGAGAAAAGACACTGAGGCAAGAGCAGAAACACCTGGGAAGGAGGAGAAGAAACAAGAAGACAAGAAGTCCATGATTATTAGCATAGTGGATACATCACAGCAGAAGACCGCTGGCCTCATCATGGTTCATGCCACAAGTAATGGCCAAGACGAGATAGGACTTGAGATAAAAGAGGAGAAACCAGCTGTCCCTGAAGCATGCACAGAGCCAGCAGAGTCCCCCAAAGCAGAGACCCAGCCCAGTCCCGTGGGAAAGCCTCCAGTCAGTCCAGCCTCTGACAAGACGCTGGGACAAGGGAGTTCGGAGGAAGAAGTGGAGCCCTACACGGTTACCCTCCCACCAGCTCAGTTGTCTTCAAGTGACGAAGAGACCAGGGAGGAGCTGGCCAAGATAGGGCTGGTGCCTCCACCAGATGAGTTTGCAAACGGGGTACTGGTCACCACCCCTGGCACACCAGTCAGCCACCTGGCTACGCCTAGCACGCCATCCATACCAGCGGCAGCAGTAGCACCTTCTACCACTGGCGGAACACCCTCAGGGAAGCCCTCTGATGCCCCCGTAGCCCCAGAGTCTGCTGCAGACTCGGGAGTGGAAGAGGTGGACACCAGAAGTTCAAGTGACCATCACCTGGAGACCACAAGCACCATCTCTACGGTCTCCAGCATGTCTACGTTGTCCTCAGAAAGCGGGGAGCCTACTGACACATACACTTCCTTTGCGGATGGACAAACTTTTATACTCGAGAAGCCACCAGTGCCTCCAAAGCCAAAACTCAAGTCCCAGCTCAGCAAGGGGCCAGTTACTTTCAGGGACCCACTTTTGAAGCAGTCTTCGGACAGCGAGCTCATCTCCCAGCAACATGCGGCCACTCTGGCATCAGCCAGCATTGGCCGGCCACGCTACCTCTTTCAGAGAAGGTCCAAGCTATGGGGGGACCCCATGGAGAGCAGGCCAATCCATGGGGCTGATGATGACAAGCCAACTGTGATCAGTGAGCTAAGTTCCCGACTACAGCAACTGAATAAGGATACACGATCACTGGGGGAGGAACCAGCCGGGTCCACGTTAGATCCCGGGAAGAAGTCACCTGTGGTCGCGGCACGGTAAGAGCCTGGTCACTGGCCAGGGGAGGGGGCGGGGGCAGGGCTTAGGCACCAGGGGGACAGGGAGGTGCATAAGCAGAGCGTAACTGTGCCGAGTGGTCCAGGGTGTGTTCTGAGGGGCATTTCAGAGATGTCAGGACTTCTCAGCTGCACGGGGAGAGACAATGCTGAGACATGCTTTCCAGAAGTTGGTGTGATTTGTTCATGGCTCCTCTCTACGCACCGCACACGTAGCGAGCTCGCACTGTTGCTTTTTCCCTTTAAATTGCCTTCCTGTTGTTTCATGTTCCTCCTCTGTCTCGATGCTATTGTTAAGCTGCTCTTTTTAGTCGTGGGTTTCACTTCTAAATGTTTGCTCCTGAACAATTAATAACAATGTGTGTTTCTCTAGTGCTTTTCATTTCAAAGGATCTCCAAACGTTGTCAGACTACGTATTAGAGCTCTGGTCAGTCTCTGCTGAGCGGGAGCCGTCACGAGGGTGGTCTGTGACAGCCCTTAGAAAGGACACGGCAGCACCACCCCGGCCGTTGTTCGCTGAGGCAGAGCTCGGCACCGTTTCTGGAACGAGCCAGCTCTGGTGACCTGCAGGGAGGTGTTTTGGGGTGTTAAGCGTGGCTCCGGGCAGGCGGGTGCAGCCAGGCATCCCTCCCATGGGCGCTCGCAGCGGCCGTATCCTGCTGAGCGCAGCGCTGGGTCACGCACGTCTCCGTGCCGGTGGGCCGGTGGGTTGGCTGCTGGCTCAGAGGTATCTACGCAGCGCCTAAGCGTGGTAGATCCTCTCACCCCTTGTTCTCCTCCACGCACAGACCTGCGCGGAGCCCGGCCGGCCCAGGAGATCTGAAAGGCCACTGCAGAGGGGCCCCAGGACACGCAGGAGCCTCTTTCTCTTACAAAGTCGTACTCGGGTTCCCTCATCCCTCACGGCACTCAGGAGACACCGGTTCTCCCTCCCATGCTGGAGCTGTGACCGTCACGCTCCCCGAGCAGCACAGACCTCTCCGTGTCCCTCGTGCCACCCTGCGCTGCTCCCCTGCCCGGTGCGTCCTCCGTGCCAGGCCACCCACCGACCTGCCGGCACCCGGCGTTTGTTCTGACCTGCTGCCCCTGTGGCAGCAGTGGCCCCTTTGCCCCACGCTTTCACCCCAACATCCCCACCTCCCTGCAAAACTAAACTAAACCAAAAAACTCTAAATTAGAGTCCGAGATTGGAGAGCGAACCCTTACAAGGCTTTGAAATTCGAAGTTACAGCAGGAAGTGACCCAAAATCTCTGGTCTCACTCTACCCTTTCAGCATGCAGCCGCACGACACCTCCCACAGTAGCAAAGCCACAGTAAGCAGGTCCCACCGGCGTCACCAGTGGGTGGTTGCTGGGGGTCAGCGAGGTGCCAGTTCAGCAGGGAGCTCTGAGCTAAGGGGAACCCTTCTTTTGGAAAGGTTTTTCTAACCAGATGGATCATCACAGTGATGGGTTACAGGTCCACGTGGTGCTAGCACAGCTGGTGACCCTTCAAGCTGTAGCATGAGGGACAAAGTGTCCTACCCTGACATACCCCCAGGGGAGCGTTCATGTAGCTCCGTCCTTCAGCTGGCTCACGTCTCGCTCACGTCTCCCTGCCAGCGCCTGTGTTGGCAGTGCCAGCCTGGGTGCACTGCTGGTCCTCCTCTCCGTAGGTACCAAACTTGTAGTTACGACTGCAGTGTGGAGTCGCATCTCTGGATCTTGCCCTGCTACGCTGTTCTGTCTCTCTGGATTCGGCCCCAAATGCACATTACGGCCATTCCCTGGAGACCGGTATCTCACGCGTGGTCCCTTCTCCCTGCACTGCTTCAGCTGGGAACCGCGGGGTCCTGTGCTGAATGCACTTAGTTTAATTGCATCTGGGGACCCTTCTGAAATCAGGCACGCCGTGCCTAAAAAGTGCTGACTGTGCATATCTTCAGTGATGCTAGAGAACTTGGACGTCGCCAGCTTTTAACGACAACCAGGCGTGGCATCTCAAACAGCTTACCCATGCCAGGCATGGCCCTTTGCTGAGACCTGGTTTGGGGCCGAGCTGGCCCTCCCTCACCCGGGCTTGGTGGAGGGGCTGCTGGGTCGTCTGCCTTCAGCCCCTTTGGTCTCCCAGAGCCAGCAGCGAAAAGCACCTTGTGACTCCCCGTGGTGTCAGAACGCAGCCACCCCTCTGCCTGTCCCCTTTCCTTCCCTGGCCGCCCGTGTCCGTCCAGATCACCCCGTACGGCTGATCTGCTGTTCCTCATGCAGCCTCCCAGCAGAGGTCTGCAAGTACCCCCCATTTCTAGGGGGTACCCCTTGTCCATCCTCTGCCTCTCTTGAACCTCTCCTGCCCTCCACCACTGCTTCCCTTTGACTCCTGTGCTTCCAGTAGGCAGTGTGCTTCCCTCGCCCCGTCTCTCCCAGGAGCAGCAGACCCTGCCTAAGCTCCCACCCCGTGGCGTGGTACTGCTGCATGTCACCTTCTGTAGAGAGCCGTCCCCCTGCACGGGGAAGTGCAGTCCATCCTCCTGGCCTTACCCACCCTGCCACCAAGTGTTTGGCACTTTCAACTGTCCTGCAGTTAAACGTTCTCATTTCTTTTTCTGAAAGCCGTGGCCTTTCATCTCTGAAATTTTTATGCTCCCAGTTGATGTCAAAGACTTGAAATATTTCCCAGGAGGTCAGCTGTAAATAGAATATTTAATGCTGTCAGCCACTCTCCTTCATTGTGAAAATTCCTCTCTTTTATGAAATTGCTGTAAATTCAGAAAGTAATGTAAAGATCAGTTAGATAAGCTTAGATGACCCAAATCAGGACACGTTTTCCAGTCCCTGGGCCTGTCCTGAGAACGACAGTATTACCCAAACCTCCCACCAGAGCCACCCCTAAACACAGCAGTGCTGCTAAGGAGTGAGGTGGAACCGTGCCGCCGGCGGGCACGGCCCTTGAGCATCCCCTCAGGGGCTGAAGGGTGCTGCAGCCCTTTGGCCAGGCTTCGGGAAAGCCCAGGTGATGCTGCAGCCAAAGTCCATTTGAGCCCCTCCACGGGGCATGTGGAGGCCTAAAGGGCTGCGGCCTGACTTGTGCTGCAGCTTTTTCTGTCTGTCTTACATCTAGCTCTGCTCCGGAAAGGGTCGTGAGCCAAACCGAAGCTCTTACCTAGAGCCAGAGGTGTCCTGGAGTTCCACAGGACTCGGGACGATGAGGTGCCCTTGCAGGAGCCATCCACGAGCTGCCGGTGCCCTCCAGGGGCTGCAGGAGCTGCTGAAGCAGGCGGAGCAGCTTTCCTGCGGTGGCAGGTTTCATTGCTGGAGTTTCTTTCTAAGCACATTAAATTCTGAATTTACAGTAGTTGTCTCTAAGAGCAGGTAACTTCTCTTTGCACGCGGTGGCTGTAGAGCAGGCCCCGGTGCATTTCTCTTGCAGAGGTCTGTGAGGGTCCTGGCTGGGGACCCCAGGAACAGAAGACACAAACTGCTTTCTCCATAACTCTAACTCTGGCTGTATCTCCTTCCAAGACGGTCTTCCACAGGAGGACGTTTGACAAGAGGGACTGAGAAAGAGGCCAAGAAATACTGAGAATGAGAACATAAGGTCAGAGTTAAGGCAATCGATAGAGACGATATTTATTCCATCCTCCCCGCTCCTCGGGCCCTGTGTGACCAGCCAGGGCTGAGCGTGGCGAGGGAAGCTCTGCCGTGCCCATGCACTGCGTGCTGTCAGAGAAGGTTCTGCTCCCGAAGCAGTAGTGCGCCCGCTTGCTGAGATACAGCCTTCTGCACAGTCCTCACCGAGACGCCGTAGTTCGGCGGTGACAGTGACAGCAGAGCAGAGTGTCAACTTCCATTTGTACTGTCCCGTGGGAATAAGCGATGACCCTTGAGTTGGGGACACACGAACTGTGCTCCGCTGGGAGCTACCCTGACCATTACTTTGACGTAGCATGTCTCTGAAGTCTGACATGAGGCCAGCAGCGGCTATCTTCATGTTTAACATGAATGGGATCCTTGAAGATCCGGTGTCCCAGCACACAGTAGCCTTTGCTAAGCTGAGCTGCAGGAGAGTGACCCGACGTCTTGGCGTCTCTCTGACTTGAACTTCCCAGCCGCCCCTGGACAGAGCTCATGCAGCAGCAGATGCCGAGCAGTCGTTCCACTGAGCAGGAGCAGTGCGAGGACCCCGCAGCTCAGAGCTGCTGCTGAACGCTGAAATGGATTCATTGTGTGACATCCATTACCACAATAAAGCTGACGCTAACTAATGAGAGGTGTACGTTTCTGATTAGTGATCCAGTGAGTCATAGCTAGCGATGCAAATGCCAGCTGAAGAACCGCATTAGTACCAGAGGCTGAACTCATGCGCTTCAGGGTGACTCACGCGTTAAATGTGCAACGTTAAACCCTGTGTTGAGATGGCATTCTTGTGCAGTGTCCCCTTGTCCTGTGACTGGCCGTGGCCATCCAGCCTCATCGGGCTTGTGTCATTCCTCATTGTGCATAGTCACACTCAGACCTCAACCTCCCACCTCTGCTGACGGGGTTGGTGTGATGCCGATCGGCCCGCCCGTAAAGCTAAATGTGAGCTCATGTTGACTCGAGCCAGAAGCATCTGAAGTGTCAACACGGTTCCGGTTTGGGGCTCCAGCTAATGCAGCCAAGAACCTGGGCTAGCGGGTGCTTTGCAAAGGGTTTTGTTTGTTTGTTTGCTCGCTTGTTTGTTTATCTTTAAGCAACAGCCAAACATGCCAAATGTATCATGTGAAGCAGAATTTTAGATGCAAAACTGAGTTTTTCAGGTGCTGTTCTGGAAACCCACAACTGCTTTGTATTTCTACAGATCTGAAAGAGAGAGAGAAGAAAAATAAGCCTTTTAGGCATTTAGCTCCTAGGGTAAAGCTACCTCTTTCTATATAAACTCATCAATTAATTCTGTTTCAGTTAAATGGTGTAACATTTCTGGTGCAAGCTTTCGGCCGCTGCAGATACAACCCCCTGTTTCCTTGTAGGCTTTTTGTCTCTTCATGGTGTCTAAACTCATGCGCAAAGCAGAGCTGAGCTTTCTTTCCACAGTCAAGGGAATTGTCCGTGGAGAGCTGATGAAAAGCTGGAGATTGGCATTGATGAGGCCAGCTGAGATCCGCGCTTCTCAGCGCCTTCCCTAGAGGGAGTTTGGGGCATACGGGAAGTTATTTATACTGCACTGAGGTTTGGGGAGGAGGCGGCCTTCCAGCTGAGCAGCAGGAGGCCGGGCAGGGTGCGGCAGCAGCCCCCGGCCTCCGTGCGCCGGGAGGCTGAAGCCCCTCGGCAGGCGACAGCAGCGTCCTTTGGCGACGTCGAGCCGGGCGTCCCCGCAGCCCCGCCTGGAACGGCCGGGCTGCTAACGGCCACAAAGGCTGCAGCTTCTGGAGACGCAGGTCCCAGCTGGTGCTCGCAGCAGCACGCTGTCCTGCCAGCCCCGAGCTCCCCCGAGCACCCCACCTTGCCTCACGTGTCTGGTGCAGCCACTGAAGAGGAAGGCAAACCTGCAGTCCCGTGACGGAGGCTCGGCAGGTCTCCATCTGCTTTCCTGCGGCAGCTGGACTCGAAGATGCTTAAAGCATCTCCGTAGGTAACTGTAAGAGTGCTTCCTTCGCGCCATGGACTCCCCTTCCCGTGGGAGGCGGCTTCTGCTCATGGAGGCGTACTGCAGCGGGGCCACCGGCACTGCGGCAGGGGCTGCCGGGCGGCAGGGGGGCTCGCCACGCGTTCTGCTGGCAGCTCAGCGCGGCGTGCCGGAGGATGCTCTTTCCTCCTGGTTGCCATGGCATTTTCCCAGCGTTCACCGCAGGATGTCAGGCTGAGGATGGGGCGCTCCTGAGCCCGGGCCACCTCTGCAGCTTTTCCACGTAGACACGGCGCTGCAGACAGCAGGGGAGTGGGAAAGCACAGGCTGTTTAGAGATAAGCTGATGGAGGTTGGGTATTTGGAAAAGGTGGCAGGAGTTTCTAGAGGGTGCTGTGAAAATGTAGTCATTGAGAGAGCACCTACCGCAGGGAAGCGCTCCCCTCGATCCGAGGTGACACACCGATCTGACACCAGCTCAATGCTTCCTGCCGCTGGCGGCCGGGGGCCTGGTTTTGATGTTGACGTGCATTGCCTACAAGGAGACAGGGGCATTGTGGGTAGCAAGTCTCAGCATGTGTCCATGTCACAGCAAGCACAGCTGGCTTCACCTCATCTGGTCACTAACATCTACTAATCACAGCTCATCCACTCATCCCCCCGAGTGAGTAGAAGAGCAAACCGTGACTGCCTCATGCTTGTCCAGAGCGAGACTTGGGAAGAGCAATGAGGGGTTGTCTAGACCTCGGTGAGAAGAGCTCCGGGTCCCACCAAGACAGTGCTGAAGTGGCCCAAAAGAGGGAAGAGTTAAAGCCTGAAGGGTTCCTTCATTGCTGAGCCTAGCTCCGGGAAGGTCTCACAATGCAGTTGTTTTATCACCCGAGCGCAGGAGAGCTGTAAGGGCTGTTCCTTTCAGGGCTTTAGCGGACTAGAAGTGGAAGTCACAGAAAAAGGGCTTTTCCTCTTGTATGGAGAAATAAGAAGGGACCCATTCAAATTTCAGTTCTTTTGTCAACAACCCGGAGGCAAAGCAACCGCATGGGAAGAGGCCTGCCTGCTACCTTGGGGCAGTTCTGCAGGCAGTCTGCCGCGGCTGCGCGCGCTCTCCGGGGAGAGCTTAGGAGGAGATTGGCTTGCAGAGTCCCAGGGGCAGCACACGAGGAGACGAAGTCTCCTATGGATACTAGCCCTAAATTTCCTTTTCCTACAAAGAAGAGCTCAGACGAGGACAAAGCAGGGTTGCTGCAACGAGAGATGTAATGTTTAGTTAAGGCGTAAGCAGCTCTTACGTCCATAATGCTCTGACCCTGCCAGAACCTCGCTGTTGTAAATGTTTACTGATACCCGGGTTTGCTCCCGATTCTCCCCGTTCCACGACGGAGCACAGGCAGGCGAGAGCTCATGGCTGAGAGACTCGCAGTCCGGTTACAGCACCATCTGCAAAATTACCCAAGAAAAACCGTAGCTGGAGGCCGAGACCCTCTTGTACGGAGAAGCATGAGGGAGGGTGTTCAAAGTGCGTTTGGAAGTCCTCTTGCTCTTCTACATCACTCCTCGAGCATAGCAGGTTGGTCACCATGACACAGCCGGGACACTGTCCTGGAGGTGCCTGGCGTTCCCCAGGGGATAACCACGCGTCCTTCTCGGCCGGCCAGCCCGCCCTGGGGCTGCCCGAGTGCCTCCACTGCGAGCTGCGCAGCACCGGGCTAGATCCTCTAGCTGAAACAGCGCAGTCCTCGCTTGACCCCACTATTAGTGACCCGCAGCAGCTACCCACACTGCTTTCCACCTGCAGTCCCCTGTTTGGCCAAGCAAACCCCGCCGGGAGCAGCACAGCTCCCGACAGAGGCGGCCGTGCTCTCTGCACGGCTCGTGGCCGTTTCTTCCGATTCTGTGTGCAGCCACTTCACCTGCAGAAAAGCGATAAAAGTCTGAATGAAAGCAGTGATCATCTGGTGTTTGTAGCCAGCGTGCCAAACCGAACCATTGCTGAGAGCCCCTGCTACAGCCCTGCAGGGCGGGGAGATGCGGAGTCTCTGCTCGGAGGAGGGGGCCATGTCATCTAGGTGAGACGAGGCCTCTTGCTCCCTCCCGATAGCCACAGCTGAGGGATTTTGCGATGCACAAGAAGAAGGTTTAGAAAGCTCAGTGGAGCAGCCCAGCACCCAGGCAGCGGGTGCAGGGTGCCTCTTTCCCCTGCGAGGAGCTGCGATATGTCCCTCCTGCTCACCGGAGAGCAAATGTTGAATTTTCCCCTGCCAGCCCAGGGGAAGTCCTTTGGCACAGCACAGACCTCAGCAAGGGGTTCAAGCAAACTTCCGTACCAGAGGAACTGTGATTATCCCCTCTGGGAAACACTAACTCACTTGCAAGGCCCTAATAATGTTCCATCGACCTTTAGCTGTAGCCGTTATTCTCACAGTCGTGAAAGCAAAGCACTTAACACAGCTATCGGGTAAAGTCAGAAAATGTTGAACTGTATTTGCCGCTCTTTCTTGTTCTTGCTGTGGAGCATTTTTTTCTCATGCATATGTTGTTTCCTTCCCCTCCCTCTTCTGCCCTTCCCCAATCTCTGTCCTTCCCTTCCCTGTCTCTTCCCCCCTCCCCCTCTCCTCCCAGCTGTTACAAATAGCACTGTCGAATCCTTCAGGCTTTGGCTGTCGAATCCATGCAATTATGAATGTCCCATTTCCTGTAGTAAACACACGGACGTAACCGCAGCCGGTGTGGAACGTCCCGACCTTCACTGGCCCCAAAAGCCCCGTGTCGGCCACTTCCTGGGTCCCTTCGCTGCCCCCGGGATCGCCCCTTCCCCAGAGCTGCCCGGGGCGCGGCCACGCACCCCAGATGGCGAAGCCTTTCTGCCCGGCGCTCCTGGCGCTGCGGGGCCTGCCCCGTCCCCGGCGCGGGGCACCGCCGTGCCGCGCACGCCGCCGCCGGAGCCCCCAAGGCCCGCACGGCGTGGGAGGCCCCGCCGAGGCACCCGGGCCTCACGGCGCGGCCAGGCTCCCGCCGTGCCGCTCAGCCTCGGCCCCGCGCCGGCCTCGGGCTGCGTGATGAAGTCCGTTCGCTCTTCTCCGTCTTGTTGCTGCCCCGGACCGGAGCTAACATTCTCTCTCATTGCCTCTCTTCCTGCTCTCCATCTGCATGTCCGCGCTGCTCTGTCTAGAACCGCCTCTGGCCTCCGGAGGGTGGGCGAGTTGTGTAAGTGAGCATGTTCTCATCCCATAGCAAACTCACCTCGTCTCCCCACGCCCGTGCCGGTCCCGCTCCCCGCTCTCTCGCCTCCCCGGCTGGCCGAGAGCGGGCAGCGGCGCTTGCTCTGGCATGTGAGTGTCCCCCTCCCGCCCTGGCGTGCCCCGGTAGCATGTCCGTGTCCCTGTGCTGTGATGTCGTGTGCTGCTGCTCGTAGGTGACGACTGAGGAAATTCCCTCGGGCTTCCACGGGATTCGTACCGTGGCCCGGACGAGAGCGTGCGCCCCCGTCGCGGCTGCCCGGGGGACATCCAGCAAGGGCTGTGCAGGGGCAGGGCCCCCTTGGCGGGGGGGGGACCCCAGCAAGGGCGGGGCTGAGCTGGCCGCCGCCCCAGGAGGCAACATCCCCTCCCTGAGCCCCAGCAGCTCCCCCCGTGCCCTTGATGCACAAGGCTCCCCCTCCGCCGCGGGGCCGTGACCTCCCAGTCGTGGGGTGTCCCTGGGTCACCTTCTGGAGCAAAAATCCCGTGAGACAGAGGGGCAGCCTCTTAACGCTCTTGCTCCCCGACCATGCAGCCGTCGCAGGCTGGGCTTGGGCTGACCGGGGGAGGGGGGGCCTGGAGGAGACCAGCGGGACAGTGCTGCCTTCCGGCAGGCACCCCAGAGCTGCGGGAGCTCCAGCCTGGTGACCCACAGCGCCTGGCTTACGGTGTCCCCAGGGAGGTCACTGTTGGCACAAATACCTGAGACAGCTGTAGGGAAATCAGGGTACAGAAAACTGAGCCCCCTTCTCCCAAACTGGTTAATGACCGCTGCTGGAGGAGTCCTTGCTGGCAGAGCTCCTTGGCCGTGTCCCCAGCAGGTCTCCGTGTCCTTGCTGGCAGAGCTCCTTGGCCATGTCCCCAGCAGGTCTCAGTTGCTCCCGGAGCTGCTGGAATCCCTTCGCAAGCCCATGGCTGATGAGCCGCCTGCATTCAGCAGGCTGGACCAGGCAGTGAGACCCTGCGAGAGGCCACTCCTGCCTGCACGAGGTCCCTTGGGCCGAGTGGCAGGATCCCTCTCCCTCACCAGGAGGTGACCCGCAGGCCTGGGAGGGCACTGGAGGGCTTGAGCTGTGGCACGTGCCCCTGGTCCGGGCGCCCACCAGGTGAATTTCCCCGGTGTGCATGGCCAGCTGTGTGGTCTTGGTTGTGCTTCTTCCGTGTTTGTCTGTCTGTCCTGTTTTTTTACCCGTAGTGTGTATGAAACTAGCTACCTACATCTGTGTCGCTTCCACGTGTGAACGCAACCCCAGAGCCTACGCAGGGCTCTGGGCAGTCTCATGTTTGATTTTACTTGTCATTTTCTGCCAAGTGGTGAATTCCCGAGTCTGCATCCCCTTCCCGGTGCCCAGCTGGACAGGGCCGGTCCCGGGAGAGCAGAACAGCAGCGCTAGGAAACTCCTCTTGCCCGATGCCCTGCACCCCCGCTGGGCTGGCGGTGGCTGCCGTACCGCTTTCCAGACAGCCGTGCGGATGCCTTCCCCGGGGATCGGCTCTGCTCCAGTCCCAGGCTGTAACACACGGCTGGTTTAAGCAGAGGTGTGGGAGACTCCGAAGCCGTCTGGCCCACTTCAGTCCTTCTGGTGGAGCAGAAGGTTGTAGAGCCCCTAGGTCTGGCTGGGGACGGAGCGCTGCTCTGGCTAGAGCTGGGCGGAGAGGTTCCTGCCTCAGGTTCTGCACAGCAAATCTTGCTTCGTCTGCCTGTGGTCAGCGGTGGGAGGGTCCTCATGTCATCGCATATGCCCATGTCTTCATGCATTCAGTCCTGTTGCTGGTGTCGCAGAGCGTCTGAGTGTTCAGGGTTGCACCCAGGGGAGATCTGCCGCCCGTGTTAGCACCGCAGGCACGCGGCTCACGCCTCAGCCTTGTGCTGCCTGGCACAGGACAGGGCGAATTTAGCCTGCTCAGTCTGTCTTCTGCCCACACGTCGTTAGGACGCTGCCCAGCAGCCCCAGTGGCAGCACCAGCTGGTCCGAAAGCATTCAGGGATGATGGCTGGCCACGCTGAATGGGAGCCGGCTCGTCCCCGTTCCGCTGAGCCGGCGTTTCAGACAATGGCAGTGCCTGCTCCCATCCAGCACCATCTGACTGACCGTGATTGTCAGCTGATGTTTCCTCTCTGTTGCACCCTGTTTGTGTGAAAGCTTTGGACATTGTTTCGCCCGCGCCCAGCATCCCTGCCCAACTCTGAGCGTGAGCTGCGGCCACCCTGCCCGCCCCGCCAGCCCTGAGCACAGCCCTGACGAGGGGCCTGATGCTGCAGACAGGGCCATGGCTCCGCTCCAGCGGGGCGAGCGTGAATGCATCAGAGCCTTGGCCGGTGCTTTCCCGCGGGCTGCAGCCCCGTGCCCGTGCTCAGGGTGCGGCAGCGGGCTGCGTGCCCGCCACGCTCCCCACCGCTCCCTGCACCCGCCTGCGCTGCCCTGCGGCGGAGGGAGCCCTTGCCAGGAGCTGTGCTCAGCGTGCGAGCGGGCTGCATAAACACGAGCAGGAGAGGGGAACAGCAGGCACTGCCTCTGCCCAGGGCCCGTCACGAGTGGCATTATGCCCATTTGCTGCCTGAAGAGGTTAGGGTTAGGGTTAGCTGCTGTCTTGGTCCAAAAGGATCAGCGATGAACCTGGATATGCAATCCATGCTGAGTTTCACAGGTGCCTGCTTAGCTGAGCACCTTTGACGTTTTCTTAGCAAAGGTTTTTGCATTTAATTCCCTGGAAGGGAGGGGTGCTGTAAACCCAGGGTATTTTTAGGGTGCACAAGTGAGGAGACTCAATTCTACAACAGGTCTAAGGCACCATCAGTTCAGGTGCACCAGGGCTTGCTGCTGGCTAGAGGCATGGGGTTAGCTCTGTGTACCTAATTAGCTGTCTTCTGACCCTGTAGATTAACCTTCTGTGTCATCACAGTTAAAACACTGATGGGCCAGCTTCCCCTCTCATTAGTTGCACAATGGGTCAGGCATTCACTGCAGACTGTGGTCGTTTTCCCCTGCAACAAAATTTGTCACCTAAAATGTAAAGCTTCAGACCTGTTTTCCTCCGCGCGCGTGGTGGAGCTCAGGCTCCGGGGCTCGGGCAGCGCTGCCCTGGCAGAAAGCAGAGCCCGTAACCCAGGCTCAGGTTTTAGTGGTCGGTGAGATTCACAAGGTGAGCTGGGTCTGAAGGAAAGCAATGAAACACCTCGACTGAACCCTCCGTGTCCAGCCAGCCGCGGTGCCTCTGCCCTGCCCGAGCCCTGGTACCGTCCCGGGCCTCCAGCGCAGCAAGAGGCAAGCCCAGGGTTTTTCAAGCAACACACACTGCTCTCTTCTTGCCCACAGCACTCGCAGTAAGCACCATGCAGGCCGCGTGAAGCCGTGTTGCCCGGCTCTGCCACGCGCGCTCCGGTGCAGGGCACGCAGTGCTGTGCCAGGGCTTCACATGGCCTGCATGGTGCCCACCGTCAGGGCAGCCGGGAGAAGGGGTGCTCCGTCCTGGCCCTCAGGGCTCAGTGCTGGGAACTGGGAACTGAAAAACAAACACAAACGTGCCCTCCCCCAGCTCATCTGAGACCAGCAAGGAACAATAAATAGGAAGAGTCCCGAGTCCTTCTTTTCTAGGCACTTTTTGGACAAGGACCTCACTTCTGAGGCTTTAGGTGCTACCGGGGGCCCAGTAAATGACAGCTCCGCATCCAGTGCTACAGCTCTGCCAGCAGCTTTCACCTTCCCGTGATCTTCTGTGCAGAGGCTGCTGAGCACAGAGGCACTCTGCTCCGGGTCAGGCTCCCGAGTGTGAGCCAGGAGCCCAGAAGATAGGACAGGCTGTTCTGACCCCAAAGACAGGTCCTGCTGAAGTTTGTAGGACGGTGCGGTGAGCTAGGAAGGTCAGTTAGTCTTCTGAGGTCAGGGGAAAATGCTCTACCAGTGAACAGCACAAATGACTACTGCTCTGGCTGCAGAAGTGTGATCAGAGAGAAGAGGGAAATGATGGGGTGAGAGAGAAAAAAAAGGCAGTTTTGAAACAGGAAGGAGGCATTACCTTGAGAAGCCACAAAAGGGAATATACCTCCAGGGTCTTCATGGCTGGCTCGCTTTTTCCCAAATCCAGCCTCTGTATTTTATTGGGATAATGTCTTATACACAGTTTGGGGGAGAAAAAAAAAAAAAACCAGCAAAAGCGCAATTTGCTCTCATCTGACCATGACAGGCTGACAGGGGAACTCTCCATAAGAAAGGCAACGCATCCGTAGAAGGGCCTGGGGCAGTGGACAGTTCAGAGGTGAATGCCGTCCTGTCAGCATCACACCAGGTCAGGACTTGGTCTTCCGTTGCACCTTGCACTGCAACAAAACCCAAAGCCTCAGAGCAGCAGCTTCATCCTTCCCTTATCCAGGCACCAGCCGGGGTTCCCCGTCTTGTCCTCCCCCCAACACACACACACACACACACACACACACACACACTCTGCTTCCCCACGTCAGCTCAAGGAAGAGTCACAAGCTCTTGGCTCCTTTTCCATCGGTTGCACACCTGCAGGGGTGGGCCCTATTCCCACGCGGAGGAATTCATATAGAGTGAAGAAGAGAAAAACTGTTATTTGTTATGGGATGGTAAACGAATAGTAGCAGAAGCAACGGTTTCATCAGTGATACCATCCCGTTGTTTAGATCTTCAGCTTTGTCCTCCCATGATGAGGTAAAACAGTGACAATTGCCATGGCTTTCTGGAGTGGATTTTTCTTACTCTGTTTAAAGTGATTAGACAAGAATCCGGAAGATCATTCGTTAAACCTAGCACAGCTTCCTCCAGGTCAGAGATGCTTCTCAGGTGAGAAGAGCTTCAGGCCCCACCGCTTGTCTCTTCGGGCATTTCCCCGAGGTGCACCCAGAGCTGCCTGCTGTGCTTTGAAGGCATCCAGAGCTGGAACGGACGGGCCTTCCCTTATTGCTTCAGTGGGGTCCACATCATCTTCCAGCCTGACACGTGTGCCTTATTTTCCATTCATGTCTGCTTGCCTTGGCTTCCACGGACTTGTTCATTTTCCTGTCCCCGCCAGACTGCACAGAGTGTTCCACAGTCGGTGTTTTCTGTGCGCGGTGGTGTTCCCTGACCACGGGCAAGTCCCTTCCTAATCGTGCTCTGCGACGCGCCAGGCCAGCTGAGCCGGCTGTGCAGGTCAGACCAGGGTTCGACCCGCGCTGCCGGGATCTGCTGCGGTGGGTCCCGGCTCTCCTGACAGCTGACTGTAACACGCACAGGCTGCTTCCAGCACCCACCCCAGCCAGAAAGTCTCCCCGGTGCTGCCCATGCAGCGTAGCCGTAGCAGCTCGGCCCAGCAGCAGTTTAGGAGTTACCGCCCTGTGCTAGGGCATGTAGGAAGTCATGGCTTAAGTGACTTTATATGTTACTCCGTTTTTTAAAAGTAATTGTCTACAGCTGTACTGTAAAGCATCCTCCCACTTGTAACTCCTGTGCTCGTGGAGCTTCTGGCCACATCACTGCACTACTGTCCTGCAGTCCTAAGCGTGATCTACAAACTTTGCTGGTCCTATGTGATCTGGCATTAGGGTTTATAAAAAACTTGCATTGTTAAATAAGGGTCTCTTGCTGAACATCCGAACGGCAGCAGAGAGCTGGCCTGATTCACACCGTTGGTTGCTACGTGTCCACTTGCTGCTTGAGCTGTAGGAATCAGCTTTCCCATCTCTTTGTCATCCCCGGAGTCAAGGAGGATGCTGAGTCTGTGCTAGTTCTTGGACTTCATCCCTTGTCTGCTCTTGCAATAAGCAGAAGGAAGTCGGATCCTAAGCAGACTGAGGAAATCCAGAAGAACTTCACTTCTTAGATGTAGAAACTAAAATCTCTCCCCTCCTTTTTCTGTAAAAATAAAAGGTTTGCATTGTACCGTGGTGTGACATGGATGCAGGAGACACTGGCTCTAACTAGTCCCCGGTGGAGGGAAGCGTCAGTGGTACACGTGCCTTCAGGCAGGGAGTTTGTCCTCTGTAGACTGTTCCATTGCCCTGGGTATCTTCCAGTTCGTCAGTGTTGGCAGGTCTGCACTCATCTGGGGACTGAAGTCTTGGTGTGCTGCCCGCACGGTGGCCGAGCACCTCCGGCAACGCGAGGGACGCTTTGGGTTCCTTTGCATTCCCCTCGCCAGACAGAAAATTACAAGTGGATTGTTCGTGGTTTGTGATCAGCGGTTAGACACCGCGATGAGACTTGAGCTGAACGCGGCGTGCTCTGACTCTGAAGACGCTTGGCTCGAGGGAGCTGTGTTTGTTCCACACTCGACGCTCCTCAGGAAGGCCACTCCTGGGCAGGCAAGCTTGTGCTCTCCTGCCAGCTGCCCCGTCTCAGGAGCAAAGTCAGCAGCCCTTGTTCCAGGATGCGGTTCAGGAGCTGGGCATCGGAGGCATAGGAGAGAGACTATTGATATTGAGAATTCTTTCAGAGCAAGAAGTAAGGCTTTGGTCTAGACATGTTTTACAGAGAAAAAATACCAGCAATGAAGAGTAGAAGCAGCTTGTCAGTTTTCATTGTGGGAAAAGCTTAATAGCAGACAGTCAGGTATTTTGTAGTAGGGTCCCACTTCATTTCATAGATTTATTAATTGTATGAAAACCACCGTCATTAATGAGAATTCATGATTTGCAGAAAACGTGAAGTTTTGAGGGACATTGAACTTGGAGAGGACAGTGAAGAGCTAGAGGGAAACTAGCCAAGCTAAATGAGTGACCTGCATGATAGCAGAGAAAGTTCAGTGCTAACAAATGTAAAGAGAAGGGCAGCCGAGGGCAAAAGCTAAATTCTGCAGGCCAAAGAGCACAGTCCCCATGAATTGTGGCCGTCTGATGCTGGCAATGTTCCCGATGCTTGCAGTGTTCTCTGCGCCATAGGCAGTGAGGAGTGAAAGCGATACCGAAATGGTGGGGGCTGGCAGGGAAAGTCAGGCATTGATGGTGCTGCAGGAATATGTTGCTGTTTGCTTGCTGCGTGTGCAGCAGAGAAGGCTGAGGACGCTGGCTGAAAGGTCTGGGGGAAGGTCCATAGGAAGGTCTGTCAACTCAAGCACTCTGCATAAAGCTCTGCCGCGGGGCAGCCCAGCAGACGGAATGACTCGTCAGAATGGGCTTTCTCATGGGGCATTTCATTGCTTTCTCATGGGGGCATTTGCTGTTGGCTGATCGCAGGTCCGTGCTGGTCCCCCACAGCCTGAATTCACAGATTCACAGAATGGCTGAGGTGGGAAGGGACCTCTGGGGATCATCTGGTCCTCCCCCTGCTCAAGCAGGGCCACCTAGGCAGACCAGCATGCCCAGGACAGGTTCTTAATGTCTCCAAGGATGGGGACTCCACCACCTCTCTGGAAAACCTGTGCCAGTGCTCGGTCACCCTCACAGCGAGCAAGGGATTTCCTATGTTCAGGTGGAGTTTCCTGTGTTTCAGTCTGTGCCCAACGCCTCTTGTCCTGTCATGGGCACTGAGAAGAGTCTGGCTCCATCTTCTTTACTCCCCCCGTCAGGTATTTATACACGCTGACAAGGTGCCCTTGAACCTTCTCTTCGCCAGGCTGAACGGTCCCAGCTCTCTCAGTCTGTGCTCCTCTCTCAGATGCTCCAGTACCTTAATCATCTTTGTGACCCTTCACTGGACTCTCTCCAGTAAGTCCCTGTTTCTCTTGTACTGGGGAGCCCAGTACTGGACACAGTACTCCAGGTGTGCTCCATCAGTGCTGGGCAGAGAGGAAGGATCACCTCCCTCGACCTGCTGGCAACGCCGTCCCTAATGCAGCCCAGGACACCGACAGGCTTTTTTACTGCAGGGGCACGTTGCTGGCTCATGTTCAACTCGGTGTCTGTCAGCACCCCAGGTCCTTCTCTGCAAAGCTGCCTTCCAGCTGGTCAGGCCCCAGCATGTACTGGTGGGTGGGGTTGTTCCCACCTTCTCAGGTGCAGGTCTTTGCATTTCCCTTTGTTGAACTTTGTGAGATTGCTCTTGGCCCATTCCTCCAGTCGGGGACGCTCTGAGGGGCAGCACACCCATTTGGTGTATCGGCCACTCCGTTTTGTGTCATTGCACGCTTGCTGAGGATACCCTGTGCCCCATCGTCCAGGTGATTAATGAAGACATTAAGAGGTATTGGCCCCAGTGCCAACCCCAGGGGGTTGCGTACATCACGAGTCACTGGCCTCCAGCTGGACTTCGTGCCGCTGACCACAGCCCTTAGAGCCCGGCAGTTCAGCCCGCTCCCAATCAACCTCACCTTCCACTTGTCCTGTGCATGCTCCACCAGTTTGTCAGTGAGGATGCTTCGGGAGACGCTTTGAAAGCCTTGCGAAGTCAAGATAAACAAAATCCATTGCTCACCGCTCACCCAGCAACCTAGTCCTTTGGCCGTAGAAGGCTGCCGGGTTGGTCAGGCATGACTCCCCTTCGTAAAGCCGTGCTGTCTACTCCCAACCACTTTCTTGTCCTCAGTATGTTTGGAAATGGTTTCCAGGATGATTTACTCCATTGTCTTCCCAGGGATTGATGTGAGGCTGGCCAGCCTCTTGTTCCCTGGTCCTCCTCCTTGAAGACAGGAGTTCCTGTGGTGTTACGGCAACTGCTTTGCTGAGCACCCGGACGGTGGCTGCAAGCCAAGACAGGCATCAAGAGCGGGCTGGCCCTTGCCAAATATTAGGCTTAGACTAAGCACGTTGGTTGCCATAACAACTCAATAGGAAGGAAAAGAAGAGGGATTGCCTTCTGGATGCTGAGCTTCCTCCTTGTTGATGGCCGAGGGAGCTGAGCCCCAGCAGATACCCCCGTGAACCTCCTTCTGCCCGAGTGCCTCATGGCTCACCTTACCCACCACACCGCAGGGTGTCTGGAAGGCTTTCCAGCCTGGTGCCATACGGGCTGTTTTCCCAAACGCCAAGTTAACAGGTTATCCACTTGATCTCTTTTGGCACTCTTACTGGCCACCTTCCTGAAGGGAACAGACCTGCAGTCTGGTCCAAAGGAGCCATCCTTCTCAGAAAAGGGGTATAGAGGTGCCCTACTTCTGAGTTCTTCCCAAAATGCGTACCTTTCCAATGGAGATGTCATTGGGGCAGAATCTGAAGATTTGGGAAGTTTACCCGGGATTCCTAGGCAGGTGGCACGCTAGTCTGAACTGCTGCACCGCCGCTGCAGCGGTGCTGTTTCATGCGTGGAGGTACAAGTTGGTTATACTGTGCTTGTGCAGTGCATTGGTTGCTTTTGGAAAACATCAGCTTTATGGCTCATGGACAATGCAGTTGCTGTGCCCCTTCATAAAGTCTCTGACCCCTGCGAAAGCTCTTTGGGGAAACATTAGACTAGTTGCACACATTCAGCACTGCTGAGCTGTCTGTGCATTGTAAGTCCGACATGTGCCAAGAGCACAAGAGCCGTGCCTGAGGTAACCGATCTTCGCAGACCGTGATCCATAGGACCAAGCTGCCCAATTTGTAGGACTTCATGCATGAGCACTGCCCATAGGTTCTGCATTTATTTCTGCTCAGGAGACTCCATACAGAAGGTAGCAGCCCTTAGAGTTACAAAATTGAACCGTTCTCTCCTGGTTTGCTCATTCTTGTGTTCATCTGAAGAGGAACTCTTCCAGTGCTTCTTCAGCATCATCAGGCCCTCCAGATGCTGATGGAGTTACTGCATTGCCTTCAGGAGGGACAGTACATGGGGTACAATTAACCCCCTCATTTGTATCAGTTTTGCAGGTGTTCCTTCTCAGCATCCCTTTGTTTGTCTACTGTGAAAGAGAAGAATTCAAAAGTGCCAGATTTATCTTCCCTAATGAAAGTGCTGACTGCACTAGTAGAGCCGTAAGAAAAATGACAGCAGGAAATTAGATCGCCTTCAGTAAAAAACCTTGTTCTCAATAGTTCTTCAGATAAGCCTCACGCACTGCTGGGCACCCTCTTCCCTGTGGGCTTTCTTTATGGGGACAAGCCTATGCTCTCTTTGGATTCTTTTGCTGAGAGCCAGGAACAAATTTCTTGCTGAAATTCAGTAGTTAAGGAAGAGCAGTGGGTTGGCAAATGGTCCCTGAGAACAGCTCATCAATCTCCCGGTAACGCAGCCCTGCCTGCCGCTGGCGCCGTGCACGCTGTTGGAGCGGGGTGGCTGCAGTGCTGCCGCTCGTCCTGGGCCCTCGCTGTCCGGGCACAGCATCCAGCGCTGGGGAGAGAAGGGCTTTCCTGGCTCCTTCGTGATGAGGCTTCGCTTGGCCTTCTGGTCAACGGACTTCCTCGAGGTTCTGTGAAGAAGCGTATTTCCTTCCAGCTTTTGAAACAGGCCCGTACCCCTTCACCAGCCGTCCACCAAAAGAAAACTCATCTGAACGGAGCCGTCAGCCAGAGCTGGGGTGCAGGCAGGGGATGGGAAGTGCTGCTTTCCCCTGGACACCGTCCTCACTTGCAGAGCAGCATGCGAGAGCGTCCAGCTCGTGCCAGGGAGTTCACGTCCTGTGTGGCGGTTGTGTTATTTCCATGGTGACGTGTAGCACAAGTGCTTCTGATTTTTGTTTTGGGGGCTATCCAGAGAGACTTTCTTTCCTTTCTGTACTCCTGCCCTTTGTCCTCCCTTTTCAGGGACAGTTCTCATGAGACAATTCTGG
Source organism: Ciconia boyciana (assembly GCF_034638445.1). Taxonomy (NCBI): domain Eukaryota; kingdom Metazoa; phylum Chordata; class Aves; order Ciconiiformes; family Ciconiidae; genus Ciconia; species Ciconia boyciana. The sequence continues at coordinate 771,282 of NC_132934.1, forward strand.
AAGACAAAAATCCTTTCAAAATGAGAACTGTAGAGGTGTCATGTCATCTGGGCATGCACCATTCCAGGCAGGAAGCCTCAAAGTGTCCGTCTGCATTTCCAGCAAAGAGAGAGAGGATTAGTCTCCAACCCTGGCCCGCAAGCACAGCCTGGCCATGGTCACAGGTAGCGCCAAGCTCTGCGTCAGAGCCTTTGGGTGCTTCGAGCACTGATGAAGAATCACGAGAGCAGTCTCGTGTCTCACTCGTCAGTTAGCGAAGGTTGTTCATCACAGGAGGCCTTCATGCAGTTCTAATGAAAAGCAATGGAGATGCTTTTGAAGGCCGGCATGAAAACACCTGGAAGCCAAGAACAGCAACACAAAGGGCTTGCTGAGCAAAAGCGAAGCATTTCTCTTTGGAGTGATTAGAAGTGTGTTGCCTCTGTTGCTGAATCTGTCCTCGCCTTTGTTGCTCTTGAAGAAATTTGGACTGAGATACAGAGTTCAAAGGAAGAATCCTTATCCATTAGTGACTCATTCAAGAAATCTGCTTTTTAATACCTTCAGTAAAAGTATTCCCAGAAGGCTTAATTAGCTGTCCTACAAATGCATAATCCTCCTTTCTTGGGTTAGAATTTCCTTTTTCATCAAGCTGGTGTTTCTTTGCTTGTGAGACTGCTTCCCGTGAGACCTGTCCTCCCTCTTTGCTGATTCCAGTCAGTTCCACACGTGTGCTGTGGTGCACGAATCAGGCCTTGTCTTCTGCATCTCAAAAGACTAGTTTTTCTGGCTACACTGAAGCAGCAATCCAGGCAACCGACCCCTTGCTACTGCTGGTGCTGACAGACGGCCACCCCTGAGCTCTGCGGGACAGGGGTCGAGAGCTGCCAGAACCTGGATTTTACGTGGTCAGAGAAGACAAGCTTGAAGGCAGCCTTGGAACCGCGATTAGAGCTGCCACTCACATAGAAACCTGTGGCCACCAGCAATCCCACCATCTCTGGGCTGCTGGTCTCCCAACGCCCAGCTGGAGCACCACCAGAAACAGAAAGTGAAGCATTTCATTTTTCTTGTCAAGCTTCCCAGTTACACTGACTTGGTGTTGCCTAAAGGAGAAGTGGACAACACCGTAGTGCTCATGAAACCTGGCAAAGCTAAAGTCCTCGATAGCAGCATCCCAAAACCAGCAGCACTTGGCCTCAGCCTGGCTGCAGCTGGCCGGTACACGTCTCTGTCAGCGTGTATTCCTCTGGCAAAACACATGCCAACACGAACCTGCGATGGAGAAGAGCAGTGATCCAGGAAAAAACCCTCTGAGCAGATGTTGTCGCAGTGCATAATGCACAGGTCCTCGGAACGGATACTGTGCTGAGGTGCCACTTGTGAACGATCACATCCAGAAAAACGTACCTGGCTTCAGAGCAGAATGAAGTGCCTGTGACCAAATAATTGGACTGATGGCCCGTAATGAAGTCAGCTTCCAGAGCTGGACAGGACATCAGAGACTGGCGGGCTGTCTGCAGCATACCGCACGGCTGGCAGAACAGCGCTGCTGAACGTGTTGAGAGCCAACAGTATATTGCCAACAGCGCATTGCACTGACCAAGCCGGCGCTCTGCAGAGGAGAACAGACCTACAGATTACATCTGCTGGCCGGCCGTGCCCAGAAAGCTCTGCCGTGGCACCACTGTCTCATCACTGCAAGGACATGCCAGCCGTGGAAGCCTGGGCACACAGGTGACTTCTCTCGTGTGGCTGCAGCAAGCCCGTTCCCTGAGAGCAGGAACAGCCAACTTCCCAGGCCCTGTAAGCCTCCAAACAAAAAGAAACGGTGCCGAGAGCCAGGGAGGCCTTGCAGCACAGCCTGCCACACGATGTGGGTCTCTGTGGGACCTGCATCTCCACTGCTGGCGAGGCCCGTGCTGCCGGACAGCCATCGGGCATCCACCACTTCGGTGAGGAGTGCGCTTGCACAGGGCTGCTGCGGGGCTCAGCGCCCTCCAGCCTAAGTCTCTCTTCTCCTTTCACAGGCTCTGACAGCAATTTCCCCCTCTGTCCCACCTCGGGCAGGTTAAACAAGCCTTCGGCACACCGGCTGCTGTGCCTGCAGCCGTTCCTGTGCACATTTACCTTTCTTGAGCATGAGTGACCAGAACCGTGCTCAGAATTTCAGATGGGGGTGTCTCCTATGGCGGCACGAATGCATCCTTATGTCTGTGAGAAATACACACCTTAGATCTTGCAGCGTCTCTTTTGCCTTTCCACGGCCATGCTGCGTTGGTGCCTCCCAGTCACCCCCTCCTGGGGTCTGTCACTAGACCCAGAACTTTCTCTCCCTTCATCACTTCCAGCAGAGAGCAGAGATCCTTTGCCAGCCCTCTGAGCAGGACGCCGTGTTTTGGACTGTCGCTTTTCATTCCGTTTCTTGTACCGCAGCCCTCAAGGTCATTCAGCTCTTCCTCTTCTGTACTGACGGAGCTTCCCAAATGTGATTCATCGTCATGCCTCTTCATAACCCTCTTGCTTTCTGTGCCAAGGTGGCAGGAAAATAAGAATAAGAGGAAATGTGCCTAGGCCCACAGGCTGTGAACAGACCTTCATATTCGTGTTCAGCTAATCTTCTCGGAGCCATCTCTCTAAGAAATCATTAGTGCTTATTAACCTCCCAGAAGCGTGGCTCTTGGGTGGTGTGTGCATTAGTGGCAGGGGGTGTATGCCATTAACTGTAGCCCTTGGACTCCTGTTGCCAGCAAGAGCTTTCCGGAGCGTCCGTCTGTTCCAGGAGGGACCCAAGAGGGGAGGGCAGAGCTTGGAGGGCGGCAGGGAGCAGAGGTACCGCACTGCGCCGGGCTGCACGCGGGGCACCGTGCAGACAGCCCAGAGGACTGCTTGTTTGTTAACCGGCGTCACATCCAGGCGCCCGGGAGCTGCAGTTCTGTTGCATTTTATCGGGTAGTTCAGAGGACAAGCAAACGGACATTGCTTGACCCACACGAGTCGTCGTGGCCTGTTTAGCAAAGAGATAACCGGCCCAGCCCCGGTAATGCCGTGCCTCTTGACGCAGGGCTGCGCAGCCCCCAAGCAGCGGACCCTTCCTCCCCACACGCTCGGTCAGGGCTGCAGCACTTCTGCTCCGGGAGCATCCAGGCCCCTGTTGAGAGCCCTCCTGGGAGCCGAGACCCTGCCAGCCTCAGTCGGCAGCTACCACAGAGCAGCGACCAAAGCCCTGGGGTGGGCTCCGGGACCTGCGTTCGCTCTCACTGCTAGGACAGAGAGACCGCGCGGGAGCCCCAGGGCCCTCCCGGTCAGAGCCCCGTCCCCAGCCGCAGTCAGCAGGGGCTGCTTATGGAAGGAGACCCCAAAGCAGGGCACGAGCAGAGTCGGGCCCAGCAGCGTGCCTTCCTGAGGCCTCCCAGGCAGAGGCACTCGGCTCGTTGTGCTCGAAGGACTCATCCTCCATGGTCTTGCCCTCTCAGGTTTTAGATCCATTTCTTGTCGCATACCCAGAGTACTCGTTTATGCCAGGGGAGGCCATAGAGGCGAGGGCAGAAGGAAGGCATGCTTGCAGCGTGGTTTGTGCCCCGGCGGAGGCTCTTGTAGCGGCAAGCGCGTAGAGCCGAGCGCTGCAGGAGGGGCTGCCCCCGCCCAGCTCCACGGCCTGCGCCCACCACGCGGCAGGGTGCGGGCTGGGCAGGCAGACAGGGCACAGTGCAAGGGGAGGAGCAGTCCAGGCACCTCTGGGCTGCCTCAGCCCGCACGAATGAGCTGACCACCGTCGGGTGACGACCAGACCCCGCTGCCTGCGTCCTTGGGGTGGCGTGACGGCCCTCCCGTCCCCACACCGCTCTCTGGGGAGAGGCCCGAAGGTTCCCTCTTGTCCCGGGAAGGGGCTCTGCCCCGACCGGCCGACGTGCTCAGGAGCGCTGGTTTGCTCCGAGTCCGTGGCGGGACCCGAGAGCACGCCGACGGTAGTGCGGTTAGCGAGGGGGGACGGGGGGTCCCCGGTGGGAGGTGGGGCCGGTGGGCTTCGGTGCAGCTCTGCCGCAGCGTCTTGCCGAGCAGCCGAGGCAGGGCGAGGTGCAGGGAGGTGCAGGGTCTTCAGCTGCAGCGAGTCTGTGTGTGCACCCAGCGGGCTGCAGGGCCACCACCTTCCTCCCTGGTGGGTCTCGGTGGGCTTCAGAGCCGTGGCAGCTAGGGCAGGTTTGGCCAGGAACTGGAGATGCTGGAGATGCTTGCTCGAACCTCTTCTACCTCCTCTGGAACAGCCCTGGCAGGGCTTGCAAGGAAGTCTCGGCTGAAGTGCTCCGAGCCATGTCCCCGACCGCAGAGCCCCTCCTGTCCTCCAGCGGCCCCCCCGTGTATATTGTGTGTGTGCTCCTGTGTCTGGGGACCTCCGCCTCACCCCTGCCCTCTGCTCTCTCTCCTCTCTCTCTCGCTGTACCGTTCTTTCTGCAGACTTTTCAGTAGTTTAGGAGAACTCAGCACCATTTCCCAGCGGAGCTCCGGGACCACCTACACAGTCCGACCTGGCAGTCGCTACCCTGTAACCCGACGTACCCCCAGCCCCGTGAAGCCGGCTCTGGATCGGACAGAGCCCCTCAGCACCGTCCGGCCCTACGGTCTGACCCCTCCCACCATCCTCAAATCTTCCAGCCTCTCCATCCCACACGAGCCCAAGGAGGTGCGCTTTGTGGTGAGGAGCGTGAGCGCCCGGAGCCGCTCCCCGTCCCCGTCCCCCTCTCCAGGGCCGCCCCTGCACACCCTCCACCCGCCTCGGCCCTTCATGCAGAAACCCCTCCACCTGTGGAACAAGTACGACGTCGGGGACTGGCTGGAAAGCATCAATTTGGTGGAGCACCGAGACAAGTTTGAGGACCATGAAATAGAGGGCACGCACCTGCCCGCCCTCACCAAGGAGGACTTTGTGGAGTTGGGGGTGACCCGGGTCGGGCACCGGATGAACATTGAGCGGGCACTCAAGCAGCTGGTAGACAGCTGACCATCCCAGGCAGCGCTGGCCTCTTCCAGAGCCACCGGGGGGGGGGGTGTTTCTACTAGACTAATAAAACCCACTTTGATTCTCTTTCTATTCTGAGCACTGCACTGAAGGGCGTGGAGCCAAGGGGCTCCCGCCCGCTCCCACACCGCCCCGGCGTGCCACGCACACGCAGACCCCCGCTCGGCCCCGCCAGCCCCGCGACGCCTTCGGGACAAGGAATGTTGCATGAAATACATCCTCGTTTCTGTTCCTCCCAGAGAGTCTGGCCTGTATATCGCTTGATGTGCTCTTCCCCGGGGGCGTCGCTGGTGGCCGGAGGGGCCGAGGCACCACGTGCTGCCGAGCCCGGGCTCCCCGTGGTCGAAGGGCAACACCTGGTCGGAGCGGGGAGCGGGGCAGGGCCAGCGGTGCAGTGAGGAGCCGAGCCCCGGCTAGGGAGAGGGCTTCTGCTGTAGGGCAAGCGCTGGCCACGTTGCCCAGGCGCGACAGGCAGGGAGACGCCTTGGAGCGTGCAGGGAGGTGAGCGGGCCGGGCACGTGCTGCCGGGCCGCGTCTCGGGCAGGTCGGGGCGGCCCACGGCGTGGAGGCCCGAGCCGCTCCGAGCCGGCCGGCGTGGTGGGAGCGCAGCAGGGCAGGGGCTGCTGCCGGAGGCAGGCAGGGCCGGCGCCGGTGCCGGCACTCGGCCCGCGTCGGGAAGAGCAGGCAGGAGGCACCACGGCCGCGGTGCCGGCCCCGGCCCCGGCCCCGCGCAGGCCGGCCCCGCCGGGGTCGGAGGCGGCCGGCCGAGCTGGGTCGTCCCGCTGGTGCTCGGAGGGAAGGGCTCCAGCGCGCAGAGGTCTCCGTGGAAGGGCAGTCCCGGCGCGGTGGCCGGTGGACGCCTGCGGCGACGCCCGGAGCTGCTGCCCCCTGCGCAGAGCCGCCCCGGGGAGCAGGCAGCCTTGCTGAGCAAGCCGGAAGAGCGATTCCCGTGCGAGAGACTAGCCCTGGACTGCGTGCTGCTGCTCTGCCTGTCGCCCTCGGTTGCCCCGGTGAGAGAGGGACTGAAACCGCATGGATAGAAGCATGTTTGGGGATGTCGGAGGGAGGCTGGTGGGAAATCCAGCAGAAAACGCTTTGCCAACGTTCAATGGGGGTGGGGGAGGGAGGGAGATGTTTTATTTCCTCTTGGTTTGGGGTCTTGTTTCCAAGGGGGACACGTTGATGGATAATATATAATCTCCGTGCATTTATATAGAGAGCAGCTGATGATCTACAAGAGATGATACTGAACTACAGGATTCCCACTCCGTCCTAGTCATCCTTATTTTGCATCTTTTTAATCAGCTATATATTTGAAAAGAGAGAACAAATATCTATATATCTATATCTATAGCTATAGCCACCTGATTTTGTTATAATTTTACTAAATCTATATATCTCTAGACTTGTTGAGATGCTGGCGAGGCGGTGCCTGCACCCCTCCCCTGGGACGCCCATGGCTCATGGGAGTTTTTAGCGACTGACTGAATGAATGTTAAAGTCTTTTTAAAAAAAAAATACAAAAAAAAACCAACAGCTCCTTTCAGACACTCTGGATTTTAAAGATTTAGCAACACAAAACAAAACTTGGGTTTTGGGACACACCGAGTCTTCCACCCCCGCCAGGCAGAGACGCACGGAGCTGGCGCTTCCACCTCCCGCAGAACCCGGCGCCTCTGGCAGGCGCAGGCCCCGCGGCACCAGGTCCCCTCCCGCCTCCGCTCCCGGTGAGCGATTGCCACCATCGCACCCAGTGCTCGCACCGTGCCACCGCCGGCACGGCCCTGCGCGGGCACCGCCGGCCTGGCCGCGAGGGCCACAGTGGGGCCGCTCCTCCGGAGCGGCCGTCGGGAGCGGGAGGAGGCCGGCGTGCAGGTCCAGCGGCCGGGCTGGCTCCCGCCGCGCCGCTGGGGAGCCCAGGGGCTGGTGGTGCCACGGCGGCACGGTCACGGGGACAACCAGGGCAGCGGGGCTCGGCGGGAGCTGCTCCATTGCCCAGCGGCTTTGGGGGAGCCGGAGTGACCCAGGCCAGCCCCAGCGCTGGAGGAGGTGGCGTCCCCGTCCCCGTCCCCCGTCCCCGTCCCCCAGCGTGGTGCCCGGCGCCCCACGCGCCCCCCTCCTCGCCGCACCGTCCCCCGGCCTCGCCCTGCCCTGGCTCGAGGGTGGCCAGGGCTCGGCCAGCTCGGGAGGGGGTGGCTTGGTGACCGGTGTTCCCAAAAAGCTGAGTCCCCCACGAAGGCATTAACTCTTCTGGTGCTAGAGGGAAGGACAAGGAGGTTCCTTCTGACCCTCACACATCTCCGAACCTTTACAACCTTCAGCCAGGGAAAAGGCCCGGGCCCGGGGCAGGGGCAGCAGCCCCTCCTGCGCGCCAGGCCCTCCCGGGACGGACCCTGACCTGTGCCGGCGCACCAGGCCCTCCCGGGACAGACCCTGACGCGCCACGGTGCCGTCGCCTTTTCCCTGAGCTCTTGCTGGGCGCGTGCCCGAGCGGCTCCATCCGGAGCTCTCCGGAAGCCGCCGGGCCCTGGGGGTTCGCAGCCTCTCCCCGTCCCTGGGCGCCATCCCGCTGCTCCCGACCGGGGCAGGCACCCCGGGACGGTGCGAGGGGCTTCGAGCTGGACCTGCGAGCAAACAGCCTGTGCTCCGCGCCCCAGGGTATCCCGGGCCTCGCGCCCCATAGCCTGGTGAGCCAAGAGGCATCCAAATCGCGATAGCAGCCATTGCGTCTGCCTCAACCCACCGCCGGCTTTGCCAGGCGTGCCATCGCACCCCATCAGGCGTCCCCCTCCCTGTCCGTGCCAACGCTGCCGCTGTCCTGCGTGACCGGGAGCGGGATGCCGCAGAGCAGGTCCTGCCCCTTCCGCCTCCCTGCCCCGTGGTTGCAGCCCGGCCCATCGCCCCTCTCCATTTGTCCCGCTGAGCCCCCGCCACGCGCCCTCCGGCGTACCTGGCACCTTCAGCCCTCCTGTGCGCTTCCCGCCTTCGCCCCTCCTGCACATCTCCCACCCTCACCCCGCGAATCCGCCCCGCCGGCCCCCGCATGCCTCGCCCGCGGCCAGCAGCATGCGCAGCCACACGCACCCACCTACGGTCCTGCGCCCCGGCTCAGCACCCCTCCACCGCCCTCACCCTCCATCGCCCAGGCTCCAGCTCCTTCGCCCGCACTGGCGTTACTTGGCACCCTCCGGTCGCAAGGGCTTGCTGGCACGCTCCTGCACGGGCGGGGACGGTCCCGCACCAGAGACGTCCTGTGCCACCGGCGTGGTTGCGCCTCGCCTGCCAGCGCGGCCGCTGCCGCCGCTGCTCTCGCATCCCCTGGCCCCGCGCTCGCTCCCTCCTCCACCCTCCAGAGCCCCCCAGCTCCGGCCGTCCCCTCGCCTCGTCCCTCCGCCATCTCCCATGCGCTTTGCAGTGCCTGCACCCGCGGTGCTCACAGACACCCGGCCGCAAACCAAACTCACCACTGGTCCCCTGCGACCAGAGCTTGGCTCTCCAGGCTGATGCTGCTTCTCCAGCTCTGTGCCTGGCGAAGCAGCACCGGCACGTCCCGGGATGCCGGTGAGCACCCAGCTCTTCTGCATCCCTGCGGGGACGCGGCCTGCCAGGCCCGCCGCCACGCGGCCCCCCGAGGAAGCCCCACTGCGCACGCAGGCCTGGGCGCGTCCCCGGGTCAGTGCCGCGCAGCCTCTTTCCCGAACCGTAGAGCATCGGGATTTCCTAGGAGTTCCTTTGGCTGTTTGTTTCTCGCGCTGCTTTCACGAGGCTGCTCTGGAGCCTCCCGCTGATGCGGAAATGCTCGCTTGCAGCCCGCAGCGTGCCACGGCGGACCTGTGCCCCTCGGCTGGCTTTGGCCCCTGCTGCCGCATGCTTGCAGAGCCCCCGGCCGTCCCCGCTCGGGCTCCGTCCCCTGGCTCCTCCGGGGCCAGCTCCTGCAGAGCAGCATCCGCCAGAGCACGCTGGGCGTCCGCGCACCACGGCTCGGCCAAGCCTCCGCACCGCTGACGGCTCGTCCCCGGCTGCGCAGCCCCCCCGCTCTTGGCACTGCCCGTGCCCCGCAGCCCCTCCGCACGCCCCAGCCCTGCCCGCCCGGCTGGCTTCTCCCACCGCCGCCCCTTTCGCCTCTTCCCCCCCGCTGTGCTTCCTTCCCACCGCGCTGCTGGCTCCTTCCCCGCCTCGCCCGCAGGTAACGGAGACCCCGGCAGCCCTCGGAGACCCTGGCGGTCCTCATGCCCACGTGCAGCCCCAGGGCCTGCGGCCGGCAGAGCTGCCCCGTCTCCCCGTGGGGCAGCGGGCGGCTCTGCTGAGCGCTGCCCCGAGGAGCGGCCGCGGCCCCTCGGCGCGACCCTCCCTCCGGCCCCGCGCCAGCCCCCCGGGGCGGCCAGCGGGCGCTGCTGGTGGAAGTGTGACGGTGTGTTAGCCTGAGTGCAGGCTGCTCAGCGGGTTCACAGCGGGTGAACCCGGGGTCTCTGCCCCTTCCGCAGCTGTTTCTGGGGTGACCAAGAGAGACCCGCCTGCACCCGCCTCTTGCCGCAAGAGGCCAGAAGTCTGCAGAGCGCAACTTTTCTGCAGAAAGTTCGGTCTGGGACCAGGAAAGCTGGACGCCTTCTTGCCATTTCTGAGGAGCCCTCCTCCTCCTGCCCCCCGGCTCCCCCCGCTGCCCCCGATCCTCTTGCAAGGGCTGGAAATGGTGGATGCACCGCTCTGCCCTGGCAGAGCCGGCGGCCGCACCGCCCTGCCGTGCATCCCAGCTTCCACCACGAAGCAGCTGCAGCCGTACCTGTGTTGGCAAACACTGCGTGATCCCTCCTGCGGGACGGCGGCCGCAGCCGTCGCTCCCAGGGACACCACGGCTCGTCCCAGTCAGGCATAACACGAAAGAAGGCGACTTCCAACCACGCTGCCGCGCCACCGCCCCCGTGCCGGGGGCTGCCCGGGTCTGCCGCAAACCTGCTCCCCTGCCCCAGCAGCAACACCTTCATCCTCCTCATCGTCCTCCCCGCCAGAGCCTGTCCCCCCGCCCCGCAGCTGCCACGGACGCATGCGCGTGGCAGAGCCGGACGAGCGTGGGCTCGGGGCTTTGGAGACGGCACTGTCCCCCGGCAGCACCAGGGCCACCGGGCGAACGTGCTTCGCTTCGGGGCAGCACCTGGGGCACCGTGGGTGGTTTTGTGCCGGGAGCGGCCACGGGCTGGTGCCGAGGCCCCTTCAACCGACTTGCTCGCTCCTCCCCAGCCGCAAACAGCCCGCTCCCACCCTGTGCCCGTCTGCGCCCCGCCGAGCCCACCCGGCTGGGGCAGCAGCGAGGGTGCTGGGCGGCCACATCCCGCGCGCCCCGCTGGCTGCGCAGCTGGCGCCTCGTGGTCCTGCCGGCTCCGGGGGCGGCCACGTCCCCCGCGCCCCAGCACCCGCAGTGCCCGGCCAGGGTCAGGTCGCTCGCCCCGGCGGCGCGGTGCCCGGCGGTGCCTTTACCGGGGCAGCCGGGTTGCCCGAGGGCCGAGGTCTTGTCCCGCGGCCAGCCCCAGCCCCCCCGCGGAACCGTAACCCCCGCTAACGCAGCTGCTGCTACTTCACTTTTATTTTCTCAGCTGAAGCAAAGAGGATTTTCCCCAGGTGTAGATAGCGCTTTCCTGACTCTGTATCTATTCTGGCTGCATTGGCATCTCCGCTCCAAACATCTCCAGACCCAGTGAGACATTTCATTTTGAAAAGCCATCCAGGAGAAGGCAGAGCGGTAGCGGGTGAGGAACCAACCCCACGAGCCTGCGGTGCGGCCGGCAGCGAGCGCCGCACCCCTCGGCCGCGCCGTCCCGGTGGCGCCGGGACCGGCCGCGCGCGGCGGTTACTGTGATTCTCATGGCTTCTCAATGACTTGGGTTATCTTCTGTAAAAAGGGATACACTTTTTTTTTGCTTTGAAGGGGTTTTTTTTTAAAAGTTGTTGGTATTTTTCCTTTGTCCAGACTAACGTCATCAATCCCTGTTCTCCATCAGCTCCTGTCTGTAATTCTGACTGTAAAAGAAGAGAAAACAAAACCCAAAGCACTTTGTTCCTGGTGGTGAAGAGCTTCGCCAGCCAAAACCACTTCCAAACGGCGACAAAGTGCGGCGCGGTTTTCTTTCTGTCCGCCCGTGGGCAGCCCTCACTGCCGCATGCATGTGTCACCCGCGGAGACGCCCCCGCACGCCCCCGGGCGCGCGCTCACACCCACTGCATGTGCATATACCGGCTCCCGCCCTCGCACACGCGCGTGCGACCACATGCGCACGCACACGGCTCGAACATCCACACTCTTGTTTCTTACCCAGACGGACTCACCTGTGGGTTTTTGTTCTGTTCTTAATTTTACAGGGTCAGTTTGACTTCACCCTTATTTTGTATGGATTTTCGGAGGAGATTTCTCCTTCTCCAGAGTCATGGAGGTGTGGCCATTCGCCTCCCGCCCTTGACGTTGTGATACACATACCCCACAGAGATCTATGTTTCTTATATTATATTATTATTATTATTATTAATTATTATTATTATTATTATGTAATAAATTTATAAGAAAGCTCTGCTTTGTTCCGTGGTGTCTCTCAGCTCCAGCACCCCCAGACCGCGGCTGCCATCCGGGGCCGCTCTACTCCGCTCGGCGAGGGGGGGCACCGGCACCCCCAGCGCCCCGGCCGCGGGCAGGCGTGGGCAGCGTGCCTCCCTGCCCGCCGGTGCCCCCGCGCTCCCCGGGCCCGAGCCCGGGGCAGGGGTGGCGGGGGGGAGCGGGGCTGGGCAGGGGCGACGTCCCACTGCGCTCGGGGGGGCCGGGGCCGCTCGCCGCTCCCCGGGGCTGCTGGTCTGCGCAGGGTGGTGCGGGTCGGACCCGCGCCCGCCATCACCCCGGTGCCCCAGGGCTCCTGGCTGGCGGGGGACAGCTTCCCGGGGCTGGTGCCCTGCTGCAGGGAGCCAGGCTCCCGGGGCCGACGCGCTGGGCTTGGCTCGGCAGCAGGGGCTGGCCCCGGAGCTGGTGCCGTGCTGCGGGCACCCTCGCGCTCCCAGCCCTGCAGTGGCCCACGCGACCGATGTCCCCTTCCGTGCCGGCCCGTCCCTTGCGCTGCCCCGGGCCCAACGTCTGGGGCTCGCCCCATGGGACCGGGGCCAAGCGGGAGCCCCGGTGGCACCGACGTGCTCAGGGCAGGGAGCGCAGGGAACCCACGGCCGCGGGGCTGGCAAGCGGTGCCGTGAAGCCAGCCGTGGGGGTCTGCGAGGGAGCGTGCCAGCAGCTACGGCCCCGCGGGCTCCCGCCCGTCCCACCCCGCTCTCGGGGCCCCACCACGCCCGGGGACTGCGGCCACCCCACCCCACCGCCTCTGCCTCGTCCCTCCCCGGCGCCAAGCCCTCTGCCGTGCCCTGCCCCGGGGTGCCCGGCCGAGCCGTGGCCAGGCCCCGTTCCCGGGACGGGTGGGCTGCCGAGGGGCTGGGAGCACTCGCCGTCCCCGAGGCTGCTGCGGGACTTATCCAGGCAAAAGGGTCGCCCCGAGCCGTGCCGCTGCAGGGCTGGGGCCATGCCAGCTCTAGGAGCACGGACGCCAGTGCAGGCCCTGCGGCACCTCGTGCTGAGCACCGGCTGCCCTTGGGGACACTCGTTCTGCCTCCGCGGCGCTGGCCCTCGCAGCTCCTCCGGCAGCGGCACCGGAGCCGCGGGCAGGGTGGGCCGGGGCCCTGCAGAGCCGCCGTGGCTCGTTGCCTGCCCCGGGGGTGGCCGTGGCTCCCGCCAGCCTCCGGGCAGGGTGCCCGGGACTGCGCCAGGGCCGCCTGCGCCAGACGGACGCGTCCGCCCCGCCGCAGCCCCACCGGGGCCCCGGCAAAGCCACCAGCGCCGCGTGGTGCCTCTCCCCAGGCCGGGGCAGGGTGCCACCGTCCCCAGCCGGAGCGGGGCCCGGCGGGGCTGGCAGCGGGGGCAGAGGCACGGGGCGGTTACAGCAGCTCCCAGGTCCCGGCCGTGCGGCACCGGGGGTCCCGGGTGCCAAGAGCTGAGGGGGGCGGATGCGCACGAGGCCTCATTTGGTGTCTGCAGCTGCCGACGAACCTGGACGTTGCGGTTGCCTTGGGGGGAAATGAGGAGGAAGGAGGCATAGCAGGAGTGAAAGGGTTAACAAGATTGAAGTACTGAGGGTCTGGGTTGTGCCTGAGGGAAGGAGGCTGTGTCAGGAGTAGGAGTGGATGGCATTGGAGAGAGGTGAGCGCGTGATTTTTTGTTGTGAAGAAAGGAACTGCAAAGTTGCAAAAAGATAGCCAATTGTATTAGCTGAAGGGACGCATGAAGGATGCGTGAACGAGACATATAAGCCAATAAGAGTTCTCTCAGTAGCGCACGTACAAACAATTAGAAAGTATATAAGCCACGTAATAGTTCAATAAAGGGTCTTTGATTTATCCCTCGATCGGAGTCCGTGCATCAATCCGGGAAAAACAGTGGCCGAGGGACAAAGAGCGGAGGGGAAGAGGGCAGGAGAGGGATGTGGGGTCCTGGGGGACCCCCAGCCGAGCACCCCTGCCCCAGGGAGCCTCTCCAGCACAGGAGGCATTATGGTCGCCCTGATGACCCCAGTTTTCACCAGACAGAATCACAGAATCACAGAATCGTGTAGGTTGGAAAAGACCTTTAAGATCATCGAGTCCAACTGTTAACCTGACACTACCAAGCCCACCACTACACCATGTCCCTAAGCACCTCATCCAAACGGCTTTTAAATACCTCCAGGGATGGGGACTCCACCACTTCCCTGGCCAGCCTGTTCCAATGCTGGACAACCCTTTCAGTGAAGTAAAATTTCCTAATATCCAGTCTAAACCTCCCCTGGCGCAACTGGAGGCCTTTTCCTCTCATCCTATCGCTTGTGACCTGGGAGAAGAGACCGACCCCACCTCTCTACACCCTCCTGTCAGGCAGTTGTAGAGAGCGATAAGGTCTCCCCTCAGCCTCCTTTTCTCCAGGCTGAACAACCCCAGGTCCCTCAGCCGCTCCCCATCAGCCTTGTGCTCCAGACCCTTCCCCAGCTCCGTTGCCCTTCTCTGGACACGCTCCAGCCCCTCCATGTCTCTCTGGGAGTGAGGGGCCCAAAGCTGAACACAGCATTCGAGGTGCGGCCTCACCAGTGCCCAGTACAGGGGCACGATCACTGCCCTACTCCTGCTGGCCACGCTATTCCTGACGCAAGCCAGGATGCCATTGGCTTTCTTGGCCACCTGGGCACACTGCTGGCTCATATTCAGCCGGCTGTCGACCAGCACCCCCAGGTCCTTCTCTGCTGGGCAGCTTTCCAGCCACTCTTCCCCAAGCCTGTAGCGTTGCGTGGGGTTGTTGTGACCCAAGTGCAGGACCCGGCACGGAGCCTTGTTGAACCTCATACAATTGGCCTCAGCCCATGGATCCAGCCTGTCCAGATCCCTCTGTAGAGACTTCCTCCCCTCAAGCAGATCAACACTCCCGCACAACTTGGTGTCATCTGCAAACTTAACTGAGGGTGCATTTGATCCCCTCGTCCAGACCATTGATAAAGATATTTAACAGAACTGGCCCCAATACTGAGCCCTGGGGAACACCACTTGTGACAGGGCACCACTGGATTTAACTCCATTCACCACAACTCTTTGGGCCCGGCCATCCAGCCAGTTCTTTACCCAGCGAAGCGTGTGCCCGTCCAAGCCATGAGCAGCCAGTTTCTCCAGGAGAATACTGTGCGAAACGGTGACAAAGGCTTTACTGAAGTCTAGGTAGACAACATCCACAGCCTTTCCCTGGTCCACTAAGCAGGTCACCTTGTCATAGCAAGAGACCAGGTTGGTCAAGCAGGACCCGCCTTTCCTAAACCCATGCTGGCTGGGCTTGATCCCTTGGTTATCCTCTACATGCCGTGTGACGGCACTCAGAATGATCTGCTCCATCAGCTTCCCCGGTACCGAGGTCAGGCTGACAGGCCTCCTGTAGTTCCCCGGGTCCTCCTTCTGGCCCTTCTTGAAGATGGGCGTCACATTCGCTAATCTCCAGTCAGCTGGGACCTCTCCAGTTAGCCAGGACCATCACCCCGCACTGGCACATGCTCGAGCTGCTTTGGTGGCTTATTGGTGCTGACGGGAATATGCTTAATTAGATGCAAATGTTGCATAATGATTGGCTGCTGTGCCTGCGGCACGTCCGCTCCCTGGCGAGCCCCATCGGCCGATGAAGTGACCACTGTTCGCCCGGCCCCTGCCGGCTCCCTGCTGGGGACGAGGGCCTGTGGGGCCGGGGGCCGGGAGGGAGCTGCCACCCCAGCTGGGGACAGCGGGCGAGGGGCGGCGGAGAAGGGGGCCATCCAGTCGCTGGGGGCTGCACCATGGGGGTGAGAGCCCGGCCACGGCACCGCCGCCGCAGCCTCCAGGCACGCGCCAGGGCCGGGCCTCCAGCGCAGGCCCCAGCGGCGCCGCCGGAGGGGGGACACGCGGCCGAGCCCCAGGGCCGCGGCACGGCCCGTCCTGGCGCGATGGGGCTGAGGACGGCCGTGCTCGCCTCCTGCAGCGGCGGCTCCGCTCCCAACCCCGGGGCCCGGGAAGGTGCCAGGGGCTCGCTGGCACCTCGGCCTCGTGCCCACGCACCTCTAGGGCCCGTCCCGCTCCGCTGGGATGCATTTGGGGAGCCCAGCGCGGCTCCCACCCCCCTGCTGCTCCCACGCCCCACGGCCCTGAGCCGAGCAGAGCCTGGGCGGGGGTCGCACCCCCACCCGCAAGAGCCCCCCTCCCACGCGGCCCGTGGAGCTGGGCAGCAAGGATGGGGCTTTGGGACCGAGGGTCAGAGCCTCCCAGCAGCCGTTCCCACTGCCGCCTCCGCACGGGGAGGCGGTGGGGCTGCCACCACGTCCCACCCACCACGCTGGCCCCGTGTCCCCCACGGCCTTGCTGCCAGCCCAGCCACACCGTGCCCGTGCCCGCACCCCAGGGTCCCGGTACGCGACCATCCCCACGGCCACCCCTCCTGAACCCGGCAGCCCCTGCGCCACTCCGTCCCCGAAGCCGGCTGTCCCCGTGCCTGATGCTCCTGCGTCTGTGCCGCGTCAGCACTGCCCTGTTTTGGTGACACAGCGCTGTTTTGGTGACACTGATGCCCTCGTAGCCGCGGGCACGGGCCAGGACCCAGCGTGTGTCCGTGGGGCTTCCCTGCCACGGGGTGCCACAGGCTGACACGCAGGGAATGGGTCCTCCTGCTCTGGGGTAATGGCTCGCTGCCCCCCGACTGCTGTGCCCCCCCGGGCTGGGAAGCTGCACCCCAAACCTCGGGGCACTGCAGCGTGAGGCGATGCTCCAGCAGAAATGGGCTGCAAGAGGGAGCTGGGGCAGCGGGAGGGGCCGTGCCACGTGGGCTGTGCACCCCGCAGCACCCCGCAGCCCCAGCTGCGCGCCCTGCACGCCCCGCTCCTCCCGCACGTGCACAGCCACGCGCCCCGCGTGCTCTGCTCCTCCTGCACCCCCCCCGTGCACCCCGCACCCCCCGCCGCAGCCCGGGCCCCTGGCAGCAGCCGGCACGCACGCTCGCGTACCCCCCTCTCCTGACCGCAGCGTGCCCTCCCCGCGCGCCCCAGCCTCCTGGTGCGGTGCCCCCCCCGCCGCCTCGTCCCCGCAGCCCGGGGCGGGGGGGCCCGGCTGCCCCGTGGCACCGGCAGAGCGTCCCCAGGCTCGCGGTCACACCAAGCATATATTTTATTGAAAGACCAAGTGGATGACAAGGCAGTGAGGGGAGAACCTTTACCCAGGGTTTGTACAAGTGTCAGTTGCTCAGGACTCCTCTTGTTGTTCGAGTTACGAGATAAATATCGGTACATAGAGCAGAGTGGAGTTATAGTCACTAAACTAGCACTGGTCGGATATACGGGGCCGGCAAGCAAAATAAATCACCAGGCACAGCAGTGAGGAGCGGGGGCGGCCGCCTGCCCGGTGCCACGCTCGGGCCGGACCCCGGCAGCCGCCCCGGCCGCGGGTTTTCCTCTCGCAGGGCAAATACATTCAGGCCGGGGGGGTCCCGTGGGGCCGGCAGCACCGGCCCCCCGCCCTGTGGGGAGCCCTCCGGCCCGAGCGCCAGTCCTGCGCCCCACGGCCGGCACGGCCCCGCGGGGGGCACGGCCCCCCGGGACAGGAGGGGGTGGCAGAGCGGCGGCGGGGCGGGGGCCGAGGGCTGGGGACAGCGACGGAGGCGAGGGGGCCGGGGGCACGAGGGGCCGTGCCACGCTCCCCGGGGGCTGCAGGGCTGCGGCCGCGGAGGGGCCGGGGCCGAGGCCGAGGGGGCTGCGCTGGGGTGCGGGGCTGCTCCTGGGGGCCTGCAGCTGCGGGGGGAGCACCCCGGGGGGCTGGGAGGGCCCTGCTGCTGTGCAGGGGGACGGCGTGGACTCAGGGGCTTCAGGGCTGGAGCTGCTCACCCCAGCACCCCCATGCTCCCCGTGCCCCCATCAGCTCCCCACAGCCCCCTTCACTGCTTTGTGCCCCCCGCCGCCCCCGCAAGCATTTGCCCCCCGCCCTCCCCCGACCCCGTTCACCCCCCGGTTGCTCCATCCGCTGCGGCCGCGGCCGGCCGGGGGCACGGCGGGTCCCCGCTCCTGCGGCCCCCGGGCTGTCTTTGCTCATGCAGGGGGGCGGCTTCTCCCGCGGCCCCGAGGCTCGGCCGCGTCTCCCCCGTGGCCGGGGTCCCCAGGGCGCGGGGCCGGGGCCGTGCTGGGCACACCCCGGATACCCACCCGTGGCCCGCGGCTGCGGCCCGGCCCCCGGCCCCCCGAGAAGCGGTGAGGATGTGCGGGGAGTCCATGGGGCGTGGGCTGGAGCATGTGCAGGGGGGGCCAAGCCGGCTGGTTGTGGGGTCAGACAGAGTCTCTGGCCGCCTGTGGGGCTGGAGGGGGTGCGGAAGCAGGAGACACAGTGACTGCCCCCTTACTCCAGGTAAATGTCCTCTGTGGGGCAGGCGTACTCCAGGTGCTCCTGGTAATATTCCTGAAACGCTCGTCTGCAAGGAAGGGCACGACGGGGGGGCTCAGGGCTGGGCTGGGCTGGGCTGGGCCCTGGACCCCGGCACAGCAACCCCCTGCACCCCCAGCCCCCCTGCACCCCGACCCTGCCACCACACCCCCCTGCGCCCCCAGCCCCCCCATGCCCCCGTGCTCCGGCACGGCCGCCCCTGTCCCCATCCCCGTCCCCATCTTACCCGACGCACTCGGCAACGTGCCGCATGGATTCCTGGGAGACGAAGACATGGCAGGCGAAGCGGCTCAGCACCGGGTGCTTGGTGATGAACCCGAAGTAGCTGCAGCGGGAGGGCGGGGTCTGAGGGGGGGGACACCCCACTCCTGCCCCGTGGGGCAGCCCGGCGGCCGCGGGGGGCTCCGCAGAGGGGACGCCCACCGGGGCCCTGGGGCTGGGGCAGCCGCGCCGGGACGGGGACGGAGCAGAGGGACCTGGCGCGGCACCAGAGGAGCGGGGGTGCCCGGGGGCTGGACGGGGGTCCCTGGGGCCCGGGAGCACCCGAGGGGAGGCAGCCCCTTGCAGCCCGGGACGGGACGCGGGAAGAGGGCTCTCACCAGCTGTTCCGGGGGTGGCACCCGCAGAAGGAGATGTTCTTCATCTGGAAGAAGTGGCTGCAGCGCTCAAACTGGAAGAGAACGGCCGGCCGAGGTGTGGGTGCCCGGCTCGCGGCAGGGCGGGCGCCCGGCCCCCCGCGCGCGCGCGCCCCTCACCTCCTCGTCCCGGCTGTACTCCGTGACGGTCAGGATGAGCTTGATGCCCTGCAGCGTGATCTCCAGGTCACAGCTGGCCGGCGGGCGCAGGTGCACCGTCAGCTTCCTGGTGGTGGCAATCTGGGGGTGCGGGGCAGGGGCGTGAGGGGGGGGCTCACGCCGGCGCGGGGAGGAGGGGGCCAGGCCGCGCCGCCGCCCCCCCGCCTCGGGCTCACCTTCTGCATGGCGGCGCAGAGGATGCCGTTGCCCTGGTGGTACGGCACCTCCACCGAGCCCAGGAACTGCACGTTGAACCGCTCCACCCAGCACGGGTTCCTCTTCAGGCCTGCGCGGGGAGAGGGGAGGAGGAGACAGCGCCCCGAGCCCCCCGCGCCCCCCGCGCCCCACGGCCCCGCCGCCCCACGGCCCCGGGGCCCCCGCCGGCTCCTACCGATGGCGTCCCTGGCTTGGCTGACGACCTCGTGGGCGTAGAAGGCGGGGAAGATGCCCCTCTCCCCCGTCCGCATGTTGTAGCCCCGGTACCAGTAGTCATCCTCCTCCAGCTCCACCAGGATGGGGTCGTCCACGTCCAGCTCCAGCTCGTCCTCGTGGCGGGGGATGAACCTGGGGGGGACGACAGCCGGAAGGAGGATGCGGGCAGGGAGGGGCAGAGCCGCGGGAGAGGGGTCCTGCGAGACAGACACCCCCCCCGCGAGGTGCCCGCAGCCGTGGCCACGGCCGGCATGGCATGGCCGGGCTCGCCGCTCACCTGAAGACGGCCCGGTGGGTTTGCTCCCGCTCCTCCCCGTTCACCACGCAGGAGAACAGCCCGAAGGACTCTGTGCCTGCGGAGGAGGAGGAGGAGGAGGCTGCAGTGGGGCCGGGGGGCGCCCCCCACCTCCACCCACCCTGGGGGGCTGCGGGACCCTCGGGGCGAGGGGAGCGGGCAGCAGACGGCCATCACCCGTGGGCTCGGGCCCCTTCCTGGGGGGTCCCACCCGAGCCCCTGGCCCCGCGTCCCCCACCCAGCAGCCCGGGGCCAAGGACCCCGCAGGGCGCTGGGGCGGAGGCGTGTTGGGGATCGGCCACCCAGCGAAACCTCGTGGCCCCACAGGGGAGAGCCCACGGCATTCGGGTCCGGCCCCACGCCCCCTGCAGCCACCCTGCCCCTGCCCCACCTCCCGTGCCGTGCCGCACCGTGCCGCACAGGGATGATGCCACGGCTGGGATGGCTGAGGCAGGTCGGCGGAGGGCAGCCAGCAGGCAGAGCAGCCTGGGACGGCACGGCACGGCACGGCACGGCACGGGTCACTTACTGGACGAGCGGGAGGTGCTGTTGACAAAGACGTTGAGGAACTTCTTGGAGAACTGCAGGTCGGCCTCGGGGGACGAGTCCTCGGAGGAGCTGTGGACGTCGGGGGCTGCCAGCCCGTCCCCGAAGGCCGCGTCGTCCTCCAGGTCGCAGCGGTCGCAGGCGCGGAGCAGGTCGCTGTCGTCGCTCAGCACCGAGGTGCAGCGCCGCAGGCTCACCAGCTCCAGCTGCGTGTGCTCGTCCACCACCAGCGTGTACTTCACCGAGTCGTAGGCCAGGGACTCGTCCAGCGCCCGCGGCTCCAGCGCCCCGGGGGCAGGCGGCAGCTCCCCCCCGAAGCTTCCCCGCAGGGGGTCCTCGGGGAAGGGGGAGCCCTTCAGGTAGGGCGCCTCGTCCTCGTCCGTGGAGTACGCCATGGTGAAGCCGCGGTTGGTCTTGGCGGTGGAGACGTCCAGGGCGGGCGGGCCGGCGTCGGGGCCCTGCCCCTGGGGCGCTAACCGGACGTCGTCGATCATGTCGTCGGCCTCCAGGACGCCCGAGTCCAGGTCCCTGTCGACGGCCCAGTCCTCCGGGCCGGTGGCCGGCGGCACCGCGGTGGTGCGGGGCTCCCCAGCGGCGGCCTCGGTCCCAGGGGAGGCGCGCGGGGGGGTGCGGGGCGGCCCGGGGCGGCAGCCGAAGGTGGCCAGGACCTCGGAGGCGGCCAGCCTGTCGAGGGCGACGGGGCACCCCGGGAAGACGGGCGCGATGGTGTCGTTGGTGGGGTTGCTCAGGAAGAGGAAGGGGCCCGGCTCATCGGCGGGCAGCTCCGGCACCGGCTCCGTCCCGGCGCCCAGGGCCCGCTCGTCCTCAGCGCGCTGGAGGGAGCTGCGCAGCGTCTCCATGTCCACCAGCTCGATGGCACACTGGCAGCGGGGCAGGGCGGCCGGCTCCCCCGCGCCCACCGGGGAGTCCTGTGAGCCGGGCTCCCCGTCCAGCGCCTCGCTCAGGATCTCGGGCTCCAGGTCGGAGGCCGGGGAGATGGTGTCGCAGAGCGAGTGGGTCTGCTGGAAGCACTCGTCCGGGCACTTGATGGGGTAGGAGCCCTCCGAGATCATCTTGTTGACGAGGTTGCTGAGCAGCCAGGGCGAGTCCGAGTCCTCGCTCAGGTCAGGCTCCGACTCCGAGTCGGAGTCGTACTCGCTGTTGTCCTCCTCGTCTGCCTCGGGCATCAGCTTGGGCCCCACGGGCAGGTAGAAGGAGCGCCGGATGCTCTCCAGGCTGTGGTCCGGGTCGATCTTCAGGTCCAGGGGGCTGGAGGTGGAGATGTCCGTCTGGCCCACGGGCGCGGAGGAGTCCGCCGGGTTCAGGCTGTCGTAGTAGCCCTCCATCTTCAGCTCCGCCAGGCTCTCCCGCCTCACCACACCACGCTCCGGGAGCTCCCTCTCCAGGGTCTCCTCCTCCTCCTCCTTGCCCTTGTCCAGCAGCAGGGAGTCCTTGATGCCCATCAGCCCGGGCGCCTCCAGCTCCGTCTCCAGCTCGGCCTCCGAGGTGGGCGAGCTGGCCTCCTCGATGGAGTTGGTGAGGTGGGAGGACCTGCCGCTGCTGCTGTCACTGCTCAGGTCCAGCTCCGTCTCCGAGATGGAGGAGATCATGTTGCTGACCAGGCGCCCGCCGGCGAAGGCCGCCTCAATCTCCCCCTCCACGTCCGAGTCGGAGCCCGGCGAGCTCAGGTCTTCGCCGTGCCGGCTGCCGGGCAGGAAGGGCTTGGTGGTCCTGCTGGTGAGGTCGGCCTCGATGCCGGGGTCCGAGGAGGGCGAGGTGGTCTCCGAGGAGCCCGAGGGGTGCCCGCGCACGCTGGCCGCCCGGCCGGGCTGGGGGCCCTCCCCATCGGAGCTGAGCGGCTCCACCGGCCCCGCAGGGCACGCGTAGGTGCCTGGCAGCCGGGCCCCCTGCCCATCACGCCGCTCGGCCACGGCCGTGGCCGCCGGCTCCTCCCGGGGCCGCGGGGAGCCGGGCTGCTCGCGGGGGGCTGCGGGGGACCCCGGGCTCCTGGCCCCCAGGCCACCCCCTTCGCCGGGCACCGGCCTCTCCCGGCCACCGGCTGGTTCCTGCTTTGGCGGGGCACGGCGGCCGTCGGCGGCCGCGGGGGCCTGGGTTGGAGAGCCGGTGTCGGGGCCGGCAGGAGCCGCAGGCCCTGTTGGAGAGAGAGACGGTTCAGGGGGTGGCTGGCGGAGGTGCGACGGGGAGTGCGGTGCTCGGAGCGCAGAGGAGATGATATTCATGTTATAATCTTCCCCGGCTCTTGAGGGCGATGGGTTACCATGTGCCAGGGACTCGTGGCTGTTGCCTTGCGAGTCAAAGGGGGAGGACTGCAGCGAGGCGGGGGCCTGCCCGGCCCCCCCGGCGCTCGGCCCCTTCGGGCTCTCCAGGCAGGGTCCATCTTGGATGCAGGCGTGGGGAGACGAGTGTCCTGCAAGGGAAGGCAGAGCCCCGCATCAGCCCCCCGCGCCCCGCGCCGGGGCGAAAATCCCGCCAGGCTTTAACCAAAGGGGGACGGCTGCGGGACCCCCGGGCGGCAGCCCGCCCCAGCGCCAGCCCCTGCCCCACGGCCCCGCTCCAGACTGGAAACCCATCCCCGTCCCGCGCTCACCGATGTGCGAGGAAGAGGAGGAGGAGGAGGAGTGGAGAAGGGCGTCCTGCCAGGTGGTGCGCTGCGCAGGCAGCGCGAAGCTGCCGTTGTTGTTCAGGGAGTCCTGGGGGAAGAGCAGAGCCAGGGTGGGTGGGTGGGCGAGCCCCGGGGAGGGGACACGGGGCAGCCGAGCCCAGGGACGGGGCCCGGGGGGCGTTGGGGGACCCAGCCAGGGAACCCAGAGGGGGTTGCGCAGGGACGCGGGGGCACCCAACGGTGCCCGGCCGGCCCGGGAACGCCCCTCGGCACGGCTCGGTGCTCCCCGCCGGCTTGGCAGCGCCCGGGCCACGTGCCCAGGGGCTTATCCAGATTAGGGCCGTGACGTCCCCAGCTCCCCTGCCCGACCAGACGCACGCCAGGGCAGCGCTTGCCGCGGAGCGGGGCCGAGGGACGGCACGCTGCCCGTCCCGTGCCGCCCCAGGGCCGGCACCCCGCAGGGGACGTGCCGGCACCGGGGCTGTCCCCACGGGACCCCTGGCACGAGGCCCCGCTGCGCCCTGTCCCCACTGAGAGTGGACCCTGACCCCAGCAAGCGGGACCCCGCCACCCCCCCGGAGAGCCGCCGGCCCCGCAGCGTGGGCAGGAGCCGGCAGGGCTGCGGCTGCCCCGTCCGGCGTGGCAGCAGCTGCGGATTAGTCTCGGCGGGAAGCGCAGGCAGCGATAATCCCACCGAGCGGGAGATTAGCGAGCGGGACCGGCGCCACGTGCCGCGGGACACGCACGAGCATGGCGGCAGGGAGGGCGGCGGGGGCCCGGTGCGGTGGGGAGGGTTGGACGCTGCAGCCCCGGGATGGGCGCCGGGGGGGTTGGTGCCCCAGGACCAGGGTCTCGCCTCCTCCCAGGGCCGGCGCAAGTGGGCCGGAGCAGGGATTACCGGGATTTGCACCCAGGTACACCGATGGGGGCCAGATCTGGCCACCGCCGGGGGCTCCGCTCACACCCCGAGGGACGATGGATCAGGATGGCTGGTGTGATCCGGCTTTGCCGGCGCATCCCGCCGGGGTGCAGCGGGTCGGGGCCGGTGGGCTCTGGGGGGAGAGCTCTGGGGCTTTGTCGCCGTCCTGCGCCAGCCCGGCCAAGACCCCCAGGCCCCGACAGCCCCCCCAGCCCCAGCGGCGTGCGGTGCCCTCCCAGGCGGGGGGCCGAGAATCCCGAAAGCCCCCCGGCACCATGGCAACGCAGCCGGATGCAGGCAGCACCGCGCGCAGCTTCCCACACACTGCGGCGGCGCGCAGCTCGGGGCCAGCACCGCACACGCGTGCGCACGGGGACACCCCCGCAGCGCCACGCCTGCGGGGACCCCCCAGCCCACCCGCCCTGGGGGAGCCCCTGCGCCCAGCTCCGGGGACGGAAAAGGAGGGACGCGGCGTGCACGAGCAGCCGTGCACACGCACGTGCAACGCACGGGGCCAGCACGCGACACCCGCTGCGCCCGCAGCACCTGGCAGCCCGCTGCCACACGGAGACGCCCCGGACCCCTGCTCGCCCCAGCGCCCTGCGCGTGGGCATGGGGCCCGCTGGACCCCCCCGAGCCCCGGGGCTTGGCCTGGCAGGGATCGTGCAGCGGCCCCGCCGGGCACCGCGCCGCCCCGTCCCCAGCGTCCCCGGCTCAGCCCCGCCGCTGCGGAGCTGGCGCCAGCGCCATCTTTGCCCTTCTCTGCCCTCCTGGTGCTCCCGCTGCCCACCACCCCCGGCGGGCACAGCCGTCGGCCCACCCCCGGCAGAGCCCTGTGGGGCTGCGCAGCCCCTTCCCACGCCGCGCCCCACAGAGCCCCTGCTCTTCCTCCTCCGCCAGCCCCGGGGCGTGGGGG